>NC_091966.1:3132500-3757500 GCF_036711975.1 Onthophagus taurus
ATTATTTATTCCACACTTAATCTTGATTAAATGTACTTTAAAATGCTTATTACTTCATCATTGTATCTCATTTGGTTCTTGAGATATGATTCCTTAATCTGTGTCTATAAATGTGTAGGGTAAAATATCATAACAATGATGTTTTTGAAAAATAATAAATTATTTATGGCACATTAAAACTTGAATAAATTTGTATTAATTTGTTCATTATTTCATCGGAATATCTTAATTGGTTCTTGAGATACAATTATTTAAACCTAACTCTTAAAATTAATATGAAAGAAATATGCAGGATTAAGTTTAAAATATTATAACAGCGATGTTTATGAATAATTTTAAATTATTTATTGCACACTTAATCCTGATTAAATGTGCTTTACAATGCTTGTTATTTCATCATTGTATCTCATTTGGTTCTTGAGATATGATTCCTTAATCTGTGTTTATAAAAGTTTTTAAATATGTAGGGTTAAAAATCATAACAACGATGTTTTTGAAAAATAATAAATTATTTATGGCACATTAAATCTTGAATAAATTTGCATTAATGTGTTCATTATTTCATCGAAATATCTTAATTGGTTCTTGAGATATAATTATTTAAACCTAACTCTTAAAATTAGTATGAAACAAATAAGCAGGATTAAGTTTAAAAAATTATAACAACGATGTTTATGAACAATTGGAAATTATTTATTCCACACTTAATCTTGATTAAATGTACTTTAAAATGCTTATTACTTTATCATTGTATCTCATTTGGTTCTTGAGATATGATTCCTTAATCTGTCTATAAATGTATAGGGTTAAAAATCATAACAACGATGTTTTTGATAAATAATAAATTATTTATGGCACATTAAATCTTGAATAAATTTGCATTAATGTGTTCATTATTTCATCGGAATATCTTAATTGGTTCTTGAGATACAATTATTTAAACTTAACTCTTAAAATTAATATGAAAGAAATATGCAGGATTAAGTTTAAAATATTATAACAGCGATGTTTATGAATAATTTTAAATTATTTATTGCACACTTAATCCTGATTAAATGTGCTTTAAAATGCTTGTTATTTCATCATTGTATCTCATTTGGTTCTTGAGATATGATTCCTTAATCTGTGTCTATAAATGTTTATAAATATGTAGGGTTAAAAATTCATAACAACGATGTTTCTGAAAAATAATAAATTATTTATGGCACATTAAATCTTGAATAAATTTGCATTAATGTGGTCATTATTTCATCGGAATATCTTAATTGTTTCTTGAGATACAATTATTTAAACTTAACTCTTAAAATCAATAGCAATCAAACATGCAGGATTAAGTTTATAAAATTATAACAAACAGCTTTATGAATAATTACAAATTATTTATAGCACACTTAATCCTCATTAAATGTGCTTTAAAGTACTTGTTATACCATCATTGTGTCTCAATTCGATCTTGAGATATGATTTATTAATCTGTGTTTACAAATGTTTATAAATATGTAGGATTTAAAAAATCATAACAATGATGTTATTGAAAAATAAAAAATTATTTATGGCACATTAAAACTTGAATAAATTTGCATTAGAATGTTCTCTATGTCATTGAGGTATCTAAATTTGCTCGTTAGATACAAGTTTTTAAACTTCTACTTTCAAAATCAGTAGCAAACAAACGTTGAGGATTAACTTTAAAAAATTATACCAAGTATGTTTATAAGTAAAAACAAATTATTTATAGCACATTGAACATTTAATAAATGTACTTTGAAATGCTTAATATTCCATCGTTATATCTCAATTCGTTCTTGAAATATGATTTTTTGAATTTCTATTTTTAAAATCTCAAGTAAGTAAATTCGCAAAGTTCAATTTAAAAAATCTTATCATTGATATTTATGAACAATAAGGAGTTATTTATTTATATAGTTTTCAATTTTGTTTGGTTGTTTAAGAAATAATTAAAAAGACAGACCGGACGTGCGGTCGACATAACTGTAAACAATCGGCGAAAAGGTTCGAGGTTGATTCAACTCCTGTAAGAAAACCGGTTCGACAAGCAAAAGGCTCTCTCTCGATAGTCGTTATCTTGGTGGAATAAATTAAAATCGTTTGCATCTATATTTAACGTCGGAACGGTTCCATACCAAGAACCCTGACAGAGTATCATTCGACCTGCGAGTAATACAACCTTTATGTCCTTTTGATTGTGGGTAGATTCCGTTGCCAGGTGTCCAATGACACCAGAAAATATGACCGCAAATCCGACCATCACAAGAAGAAATGCTCCATTTAGTTTCTTTTTTGTGTCTTGAGACGAGAGCTCCTTCAGCGGCTTTAACAAATTGAATATCCTCCGGAGGCGGATAACAAACGACCCTTGCATATTCAATAATGCGGAGCGTCTTTAGCGTCGTCGTTCATTAATTCGTTTGAATATACTTATGAAAGAGGGTGAATTAATTAATTAATTAATTCACTACTACTAATCCTCATTATAGATGCCACGGATATATATTACAAAATTAAAAAAATTGTAGTTGTAGTTTCCTTCATAAGTCACGGATCGGTGCCTTGTAAAACGGTAATAGCATCTCTTACAAGTCGCTCGCAGGTAAACTTCTTATGGAACTCATGACTTGTAACCGGTAGAACCATGAATGGATGGTCACCCATTCATAAATTCGACAAGCACTACCTACTTTACTTCCACTCAATCTTACAATCTCTGTAAAATCTTTTTACTACACTTTCTATGTACGAAAAAACGAATCGAATACTCACGGTATTTTACCACATTTTTGATGTTTCACAAAAATGTTCCAAACGAGTTGTCACCCAACAAAAAGAAATCATACTTGTATAAAGCCTTTTGGCTGTCATGTCGAGATTTAATTAAGAAGAAAACGGTTTATTGAAACCGGCTCTACAACGATTTTTTAAGAGGTTTAAAAAATATTTTGTGATTTTGTATCAAACATATACTGTTAACAATAATTAAGTAAAGAAAAAATTTGAAACCACAATAATTTAAATTTTTGTATCCATTACATAATACACATAATTACACATTACAGAGCCAAATACACTACAAGTTTCTGAAGCATTTATTAAATGAATATGATTTTCAACGATTTGAAATTAGTAGAAATCAGAGAACATTACCGTATTTAATTGAATTAATAGATAAAAATCTGCAAGTGCATGAAAATGAATCAAACCCAACCCAGTTTAACGTAAATGAACTTATAAGTGGGAGAAGTTTATATGCACATTAAACGCACATTAATACAATGAACAGCAATAATTACATTCTGGTTATACACAATTTTTTAGTCATGTTGTCGATTATTGTTATATACTACTGCATGGAACAGAAAATTTCCTAACGATTTTATGGTTTCGGAGTTTTGTTCGTGAAGTTATGGCACCGTAAATATTTAAGTACGGCAATTATAGGAGGTTTTCGTAGTTTTAGTGGAAAAAGATGCTTGTGCAATCAAGTGATCGATTACTATAGTATAACACCATATAGAGCAGAAAATTTCCTATCGATTGTATTTAATCCATTTTTGTCATGTAATGATAGAAAGAGCAGAAAATTACCTACCAAGTAAAAAAAGTTGTATTGAGGTTGTAAAACATCTAAAAGAGCATTGAATATAGCAGCTACTTTATGTTATAATTCGTTAGATTTAAAATGGGCAGCATGTACCATTTTCACATTTATCTTACAATTAGATTAGCTGTTCAGGAATTATGTTCTCTATAATTTGCTACAGTTGAGCAAAACCTGTTTCAGTAATAGTTAAGGAGTTCAGTTTTGACGTATCTCATTAGGTCTTGAGAGTGTATGTTAACTTTTTAATATTTTGGGGTAACACATCATAACATATCACTTAACACATCGATTTTATAAGATACCAAAATGAAACTTTTATCAAAGTATAAAGCAAAGTACGCACTTTTTAATAAAAAAAAGTTCTGACGTGATTCGTTTAGTTTTTGAAATTGTAATTTTCAAACTAAATTGTGTAAGCAACTTTCTTTGGACATTTGTGGTTATTTTTTTATAAGTTGGTAATAATTAATTATGGATTAAAACGGATTATGGATAATGTTTCGTATGTTGACATAAAAAGCTTTTTATCAGAAATATTCTTTCCCATCTTCTTTACTTTTTGGGTTATCGGTTATATCTTAATAAGAAATAATTAAAAATTTCAGCTTCTTATCCTAAAGGATAGAAACAAATCATTGTTGAATTAATTTCTTTTATAAATCATGTTTTTAGATTAATTTAGAACATTTTTCTTTTCTTTTGATCATTTTTACTAATTTTATGATCGAAAACATGAAATTTGTAATCATTGTATCATAAATTAGTAATAATCAATTATGGATTAAAACACTTTATGGATCATGTTTCGTAGCTTAATATACAATGTTTTTTATCCAAAACATTTTTTCCCATCATTTTTATTTTTTGAATTATTGAGTTATATCTCAATAAGGAAAATGTAAGAATTAAAGAATTCCTAGTTTCTTATCCTGTGGGATGGAAATAAATCATTGTTGAATTAATTTCTTTTATGAATCATGTTTTTAGATTAATTTAGAACGTTTTTCTCCCCCACCCTATCTTTTGATCATTTTTACTTTTTAAGTTAGAACTTATTTTATAATCGAAAACATGAAATTTGTAATCATTGTATCATAAATTAGTAATAATCAATTATGGATTAAAACACTTTATGGATCATGTTTCGTTGCTTGACATAAAATGTTTCTTATCCAAAACATTTTCTCCCATCATTTTTATTTTTTGAATTATTGAGTTATATCTCAATAAGGAAAATGTAAGAATTAAAGAATTCCTAGTTTCTAATCTTGTAGGATGGAAATAAATCATTGTTGAATTAATTTCTTTTATGAATCATGTTTTTAGATTAATTTAGAACTTTTTTCTTCCCCACCCATTCTTTTGATCATTTTTACTTTTTAAGTTAGAACTTATTTTATAATCGAAAACATGAAATTTGTAATCATTGTATCTTAAATTAGTAATAATCAATTATGGATTAAAACACTTTATGGATCATGTTTCGTATCTTGATATACAATGTTTTTTATCCAAAACATTTTTTCCTATCATTTTTATTTTGTGAATTATTGAGTTATATCTCAATAAGGAAAATGTAAGAATTAAAGAATTCCTAGTTTCTTATCTTGTAGGATGGAAATAAATCATTGTTGAATTAATTTCTTTTATGAATTATGTTTTTAGATTAATTTAGAACGTTTTTCACCCCAACCTTTTCTTTTGATCATTTTTACTTTTTAAGTTAGAACTTATTTTATAATCGAAAACATGAAATTTGTAATCATTGTATCATAAATTAGTAATAATCAATTATCGATTAAAACACTTTATGGATCATGTTTCCTAGCTTGATATACAACGTTTTTTATTCAAAACAATTTTTCCCATCATTTTTATTTTTTGAATTATTGAGTTATATCTCAATAAGGAAAATGTAAAAATTAAAGAATTCCTAGTTTCTTATCCTGTAGGATGGAAATAAATCATTGTTGAATTAATTCTTTTATGAATCATGTTTTTAGATTACTTTAGAACGTTTTTCTCCCCACCCTTTCTTTTGATCATTTTTACTTTTTAAGTTAGAACTTATTTTATAATCGAAAACATGAAATTTGTAATCATCGCACCATAAATTAGTAATAATCAATTATGGATTAAAACACTTTATGGATCATGTTTCGTAGCTTAATATACAATGTCTTTTATCCAAAACATTTTTTCCCATCATTTTTATTTTTTGAATTATTGAGTTATATCTCAATAAGGAAAATGTAAGAATTAAAGAATTCCTAGTTTCTTATCTTGTAGGATGGAAATAAATCATTGTTGAATTAATTTCTTTTATGAATCATGTTTTTAGATTAATTTAGAACGTTTTTCTCCCCCACCCTATCTTTTGATCATTTTTACTTTTTAAGTTAGAACTTATTTTATAATCGAAAACATGAAATTTGTAATCATTGTATCATAAATTAGTAATAATCAATTATGGATTAAAACACTTTATGGATCATGTTTAGTAGCTTGATATACAACGTTTTTTATTCAAAACATTTTTTCCCATCATTTTTATTTTTTGAATTATTGAGTTATATCTCAATAAGGAAAATGTAAGAATTAAAGAATTCCTAGTTTCTTATCTTGTAGGATGGAAATAAATCATTGTTGAATTAATTTCTTTTATGAATCATGTTTTTAGATTAATTTAGAACGTTTTTCTCCCCCACCCTATCTTTTGATCATTTTTACTTTTTAAGTTAGAACTTATTTTATAATCGAAAACATGAAATTTGTAATCATTGTATCATAAATTAGTAATAATCAATTATCGATTAAAACACTTTATGGATCATGTTTCCTAGCTTGATATACAACGTTTTTTATTCAAAACAATTTTTCCCATCATTTTTATTTTTTGAATTATTGAGTTATATCTCAATAAGGAAAATGTAAGAATTAAAGAATTCCTAGTTTCTTATCTTGTAGGATGGAAATAAATCATTGTTGAATTAATTTCTTTTATGAATCATGTTTTTAGATAAATTTAGAACGTTTTTCTCCCCCACCCTATCTTTTGATCATTTTTACTTTTTAAGTTAGAACTTATTTTATAATCGAAAACATGAAATTTGTAATCATTGTATCATAAATTAGTAATAATCAATTATGGATTAAAACACTTTATGGATCATGTTTAGTAGCTTGATATACAACGTTTTTTATTCAAAACATTTTTTCCCATCATTTTTATTTTTTGAATTATTGAGTTATATCTCAATAAGGAAAATGTAAAGATTAATGCATTCCTAGTTTCTTATCCTGTAGGATGGAAATAAATCATTGTTGAATTAATTTCTTTTATGAATCATGTTTTTAGATTAATTTAGAACGTTTTTCTCCCCCACCCTTTCTTTTGATCATTTTTACTTTTTTAGTTAGAACTTATTTTATAATCGAAATCATGAAATTTGTAATCATTGTATCATAAATTAGTAATAATCAATTATCGATTAAAACACTTTATGGATCATGTTTCGTATCTTGATATACAATGTTTTTTATCCAAAACATTTTTTCCCATCATTTTTATTTATATTTTAATAAGGAATAAGTAAAAATTAGAACATTCTTAGCTTCTTGTCTTGTAGTATGAAAATAAATGATTGTTGAATTAATCTTTTTATGGATCCTATTTTTAGATTAATTTAGAATATTTTTTACCCCAAACTTTTCTTTCAATCATTTTTACTTTTTGACTTACAACTTATTATGTAATCAAAAACGTAAAATTTTAAAAAGGTTAGATTGTTATTACATAGCTTTATAATCATCAATTGTAGATTTAAATTGTTTGTAGGACTTAATATAAAACGTTTTTTATCCCAAATATTTCTAGATAATATTTTTAAATCATTAATTTCGCTCATTAGCATCGAAAAATTTATTGAAACCTATTATTATAAATAAATTAATGTGAAATTTGATTAATATTAATTACGTGAATTGCAAATTGTGTATTTTTAGGATTGATGGTATTTCTATTAATTAATATGGTAATTGAAAACTGCAATAATTAAGAGAATCAAATTAATTGAGTACAGACCACAAAATATACCTATTCGTATCCCATATTATTATTGCTTATAAGTGCATTGAAGCAAAGAGGTTGCTGTTAAGTGAGAAATGATTTGCAATTTAAATTTAATTGAAATCATCTTGCTCATTTCTTAGTAAGAACTAAATTTGTTTTGTTTTAAAAACTTGCATTTTTTTCATTTTTTATTGCATCAATTAGTAATTAATTAACATGTGAAGCAATTATAAGAGCTTACTGAAAGAATTAAAGCAACATAACGGGTGGCTCATATTTCATTTTGCAATCCATTGAAAGGAGACGTTGAATGTAAACGATTAATTCAGTATGCATAGAGAACGTACATTAAGTAAGGCATTACGGGAATACTAATCGCGCGTTTTGCTTCTTCACACTAGCATTCGAGCGAAATCGCCTATTCACGATGCAGGACTCCGGTGGATATCGATTTGGTAGAACAGGAATTAACTCAACCACCTGAATAGATTGGAGCTTTAGTAACGTTCGGTTGCTGCACGTTTATCTTTTCGGCTACCACATTTAGTTATGAACCCATTTTGTTAATTGGGGTTGCGAAAACTTTATCACGATACATTTATTTTGCGACGTTCGTGGTGCTACAAATATTCATGATGCGGCGAAACGTTTATTTTTCCCGAAATTACTAAAGCGACAACAAAGCAAATGAATCCGAATTGAAAAAAGCTCCCGAACTTAATTTAGGGCAAATAAAACCGCACGAAGCGCCGGCACGGTTCGTGAAAAAATAAACGCAAGCATATTCAATTCAACAAACACCTATTAACGTCGCGGAACAAATGCCCCAAATGGGTTAAAAAATATACGGTCCGAAGGGTTGGTGGAAAAGCGCGCGCGTTTTGATTCGGATTCAATTAAAAGTTGCACAAAATAAACGCGTGTACCAGTTGTGTATACACACACTGCAATCTGACTTGTTACATCGATGCCACTCAGTGGCGTACGGGGCCGTAACAAATCAAAACGGCCCAAATGCGCCACTCGGCCCCGTTTCTCTCCCTCTCTCTCTCATTCACTCTGAAAATCCAATTAAGCCGTCGGGTTACGTCGTTTACATTGTCGTAGGCCGAACTGAAAACGCCACACGGACCCCAACATTTTCGGCCGCAATCAACCCAAACCATTGACATCCAATTAAAATAAAACGCAAACCCAAAAACAAATTTACACTTTATTATAAACTCAATCCCAACACTTTTTTCTTTTCTTTTTTTGCAATACTATTTCCAGGTAGGTAGATTATACATTTTACAACGTCAACAAAACTCATTTTCAACTCATCATATTTCATGATTGCAATTTCTAAAATAACATTGCAAACAGGAAATTACCAGCAATTATTATTCTAAATAACAAAGTATGTAACAAAGAACCCGAGTATTTCAAAAAACATTAGATAATAAAATTCATCTTAATGTTCTTATGAAAACAAACGAAGACATTGACAAGGAAGTAGAAAAGTTCTTAAAAGACATAAAAAACGCAGCCTGGGTCTCAAAACCTATTTTAACACTAACACCTAAATCTAATATTTATCCTAAATTCATTGGAGACAAAATTGTAGAAAAACGGAAAACAAGAAAGAAATGGCAAATCAATAGAATTCCTAGTGATAAAACTAAATTAAATAAAATAACAGCCGAATTAAGAGCATTAACAGATATACACAAACAAAATACATTAAAAATTACTTAAAAGACCTTACTGACGATGCCAGTACTGATTATTCTCTGTGGAAGGCAACAAAAAAACTTGAAAATTAGGCTAAGAGCAATCAAGAAGAAGTTAATTTGTTTGCTGAACATCTGAAAGAAACTTTTACATCAGACAGTCCAAGAACTATGCTAAATAGTGTTCCTAGAATAATTCAAAGTGATCAGCAGAGTAATATACCATGTGTAAGAATGAAAGAACTGTATTATGAAATGCAAAAACTAAATAATAAAGAAATCAGTAGGCTATGACCTAATTAATGGAGAAACATTGAAACATCTACCAAAACGGGCGATTACAAAACTATTACACATAATTAATGCTGCTTTTAAACAGAAATACTTCCCAAGTATATGGAAAGTTGCTGAAATAATAATGTGGCAGCGTTTGTGATTGAGGCTTACAAAAATTACTTTGGTCACACACTGGAAATGAAAGACAATCCTTGGATTCCTGCAAAACGTGCGTTGAGTTTCTACGTTTGTGGACAAATAAGAAAAGGAATAGTTTTAGGTACGAAACCGCTATGATCTGAACTAAACCCTGATAACTGGCATTAATCGAAAAAATCGAGCCAAATGGGAATATCCTTCCATACGGTCGGTACATAGACGTGTTTTGAGTCCTAAAATATCACTTGAGCCTCAAACTGATGCTTCATAGGAGGAGCCTATGCATTTTGAGGCGAAAACTGGCAGTAGTGATAGTGACTTTGAATGTGACCTGAAAGCGCCAAAACTATTTAACCAAGATGATTTAAACGACCTTGTCAGGGATCTGGGACTGTCAAACTTAGTAACAAAAAAAACGAAAATTTCTTATTACCGCACAAGAGAACAAAATCTCCTCAAATATTTTGCTGAAGAAAATGATTTCGTATTTTGTAAAGATGTACCTGGTTTAATGGCTGCAATGGGACTTCAAAATTACGTTTCTAGTGAGTGGCCTCATAGACTCATCAAAACGTAGTCTAAAATGTGTTCTCTTACACAATGGGAATAAATTAGGGTCGTTGCCTATTGCACGTTCCACAAATGAAAAAGAAGAATATCCAACTATTGCTCTGGTATAAATATGTGGAACACAATTGCCTCATATGTGTTGATTTAAAAATGGTCAACTTTCTTTTAGGCCAACAAGGTGATTATACAAAATATCCCTGTTTTCTTTGCTTGTGGGACAATAGAGTTAAATATCTACATTGGATTAAAAAAGATTGGCCTCCTCGGGAAGCGCTAGTTGTAAGATCACAGAACGTGATAAACCCACCTTTAGTATCAAGAGATCGTATAATTTTGCCTCCTTTACATATAAAACTAGGACTTGTAAAACAATTTGTAAAAGGTCTTGACAAAAATGGAAATTGTTTCCTTTTCCTATCAAAAAAGTTTCCAAACCTGAGTGCAGAAAAGATAAAAGCGGCAATTTTTGACGGGCCACAAATAAGATCATTAATAAAAGACTCAAATTTTACGGACTCTATGATGAAACGGCATGGAATGAGTCATAATAAAAAAAAGTTCTGAATTTTCTCAACACGTCGAACAGCTGAAGAGTCACATTCAAAAGCTTGGATGTAACATAAGCATCAAGTTACACTTTCTTCACAACCTCCTGAACTATTTTCCTGCCAATCTTGGGGATCTAAGTGAAGAACAGGGCGAGCGATTCCACCAGGACCTCCGTACTATGGAGGAACGCTATCAGGGCTACTGGAACGCACACATGATGGCTGACTATTATTGGAGCATTCAGAATAGCTCTATGCCTTCAGCTTTAGCAAGAAAATCATATAAGAGAAAGTTTTTTTCATTATAAAAATTAAATAAATTAAGAACTATCTAGAAAGAATTATCTCTAAATTTATAGTGTTTTATTATAAAAAAACACCCGTGACATATTTTTCTAACTAGAGCTGATACAGAAATTTCAATCACGGAATTGAAATCGTCATCCAAAATTGGACTAATATGTATCATGTAACATAATCCAATCATCAGAAATGCTGTTGTGCAGTGTAATGATACCAAAACCTGGTAAGCAGATGTTACATCATATAGGCCAATCTCATTATTATCCTTAATATCAAAACTACTTGAAAAATTACTATTAAAAAGACTAAAACCTGTGATAGAAGAAAAAGCCCTAATACCAACACATCAATTTAGGTTTCGGAATAAACATGCAACAATCGACCAAGTGCATAAAATAACGAATACTATCGAAATAGCAATGGAAGGAAATTTCGACAAAGTCTGGTTAGATGGTTTAAATAACAAACTAGACCAAATACTCCCATCAACTTATAGTCAACTATTAAAATCGTATCTTTCTGATCGATATTTAGAGTAAAATACGAAAGCGCTTATTTACCACTACATGAAATACAAGCCGGAGTTCGTCAAAGAAGTGTGCTTGGCCCAACTCTGTACTTACTCTACACATTCGACCTTCCTCAGATGCCAGAAACTTTAACAGCTACATTCGTAGATTACACAGCGATCTCGGCTGTTGCAGAACATGAAGTAGTTACAGCAAATAAGTTACAATTGGCCTTAAATTCAATGGAAAACTGGACCAAACGATGCTTAATAAAATTACATACAAGTAAATCGACATACATAAACTTTACTTATAAGAAAGTAAACTATGTCCCAGTACACATAAATGGCAATGCCGGCACCGCAAAATATCTTGGTATGACGCTGGATGCCAAACTCAAATGGAAAGCTCACGTCAAAAAAAAAACGTCAGGAACTTGATATCAAATTTAGACACCTATATTGGCTTATTGGCAGAAAATCAACGTTATCACTAAGAAACAAGTTGCTAATATACAAGAAAGTATTAAAATCAAAATGGACATACGGAATCCAACTGTGGGGTTGTACTTGCAAGACAAATGCAAATCTGATTCAAAGATTCCAAAACAAAGTAGTAAGGTGCATAAATGTGCCGAATGTTTCTAGTTCTACGTCTAGTGTTAGTTCTAGTTTTAGTTCAATATAAACATGCAATATAGTGATATCTAGTGCTAACTAGCGCTACTTAGCACTGTCAGAACCAACACTAGACCTAGAACTAGAAACATTCGGGTTTAGAAGAGCCTCTTTTAAGACAGCTAAACGCGAATAGATCCAATTTTGCGTTTAGTGTTAGTTCTAGTTTTAGTTCAATGAAAACTATATAACAATAATTAATAAATATGATTTTTGTAATATTATGCATAGCACAATTGTATAACACCTAGTAAATACATACTAAATAGTTACTTATTTTTAACAAAAATTAAACAAGATAATGTTTTGATAGAATGTTTTGGATCTTTTGGAGCGAGATTGTTGTATACTTTTATTGAACTAAAACACACGAACCCAAACGATTGACATCCAATTAAAATAAAACGCAAACTTAAAAATAAATTACCACTTTATTATAAACTCAATACCAGCAGCACTTTTTTCTTTTCTTTTCTTACGTTACCATTTCCAGGTAGGTAAATTATACATTTTACAACGCCAACAAAACTCATTTTCAACTCATCATATTTCATGATTGCAATTTCTAAAATAACATTGCAAACAGGAAATTACCGGCGATCGAAAAATTTGATCTAACAAACTATAAAATCTAACAACACATCCATCAAAACCGTACATCGTGGATTATATTCGGTCGTTTTTGCTTGGTACTTTCATTCATAAATTGCGTCCGTTCATCCGGTTCAATTTGAAATTCGATCAAAGAGCAAAACCGTGAGGACATTGCACGCGCGCATAGCACCGTTTCAATATATCATTAAAACGCAATCAAGTGACTCCTCGTCATCGTCATCAGTTGGAAGAGTGAAAAATGCGTCAAATGACTACAATCGATGACGAGAAGCTAACAACGCGGAATACCCAGAACGCCATCGAGTTGTGCCTTAACGATCTGACAAGATTTTATTTTACTTTTATTCTTTCGCTTAATTGTGCGAGGAGAAGGCCGAAAAAAAATATAACACACTAATGCGATCTTCGTTTCGGAACAGAAATGTTATGTTTTTATAGTTGAGAGATTTCGGATAACATCTGGTCGACGAGAATTTTTGTAAAAGGGGGACGAGGAATCCAAAAGAAGAAGAAGAAGAAGAAGAAGAACAGCGGATGCTGTGTATCATTAAAGGTGATCTCAAATTCCACAACACAATTTTTTTAATTATAATAAAATTAGAATATTCTTTAATAAAATTAATGAATTAACTTTTAATGCAATAAATTACGTTTAAAAGATAAGAAAGATATAATCAGAACTATGAATCATTCAACTTAACGTTTATATTTTGGGTTGGGTTTTAAGTGGGTTTGTGGGAAATACCCTCTTCGTAGGGTGCCAGGTCACATATGGTAAGCACACGTGCAAAATGCTAAACCGTGTCCTGTCTGATCACGTCCTGTTCGTAAAAAAGGCGTGAAATAAATGTAGAGGAGCCGGAACGATAAGGACCGATTTAAACTGTCATTCAAAATGCATTAATACTTTTTCTCGGTAACATTTCAAAAAAATTTGGTCTTCAAATAATTTTTAAATAAAAACTATTAAGTATAAGAATACAACTTTCTTATGTTGTTAAATATACTAACAAAGATGAAACTTTCCCGTTTTAGGCCATCATGACACTCTGACAGAAGATCATTGGAACCTCTTTGGATTCTTACAATATTAACTAGAAACACAGCCCAGAAAGATAACTACATCAATGTCGGTGTCAAAACTACGTTTATCGGCACAACATTACTTTTGGGCCACTCCCAGCACTTCTGAAATACCTACTGGGCTTTCTAACAAGATTTTTGTCTGGCTACCCAAGCAAGTGGTCTCTCTACTCAACGGACCTTAATGTATTGAATTATTCTGCATGTGGTGTCTTGGAGTATAAAACCCATCGAGAAGGTTTGGGAAAAACTGGATCTGAACATTCTGTAAACATTACTCAAATGAATTGAGGTTGCCTTGGATTTAATCTGTTAAATAAGTATTAAAACAATCACGAAAATATTAATTCTTATGAATTCTCCTGAAGACGATTTCTATGGATCGAAACCGGTTGCAATGCAAATGTACAACGAAAATTACATTTCTACGTCTTCTGGTAATGAGAGTGAAGAGTTTTTCTTATCCCAACCTTACTATAGGAATATTTGCGGTATCGTTCTTGTAAGAAAGAAGTCATAACAAAATCGGCTAACCCCCTCAAAGTGCTCTGAACTTACATTACTTAAGCAATGTACTTCTCAAAAACTTGTTCTGACAGCAGACAGCGTCTTCGATGAAGAGATTGTGATCAGAGAATGCCTATCTATAGAACACCTGTATTTTTCTAAAAACCTTCCCATATAAAGTTTTTAGGATTGCCAAAAATAGTTCTTTTCGTACTTGCCGCACTTTTTCATTCATCAAGATGAATTACCCAACAGTGATTAAAGTGATTGCATGGATACCCACAGCGATTAATTTACTTGCAGATGTGTTCGAGTTAATTATAGCCGTGAATAGAGAAAACCCTCATCTTGCTGGTTGGTGTTTAATGCATACGGAGGGGGAGAAAAAACACGCATTCCTTTTATTCGTTACTTTTAAGAGCTGATTAGCTCAACCCGTATGAAGATTGTTTAACTTAGCATCAATGGGTGTCATGTGATGGCATCAACAAGCTGGAAAATTTGGAAAAGGTAGAGACGATCGGGGTTGAACGGTTTAGTGCGGTGTTGCTTCTGATGCTTATGCAAGCAAAAAGTTGTCGTATAATGTAAAATTATTGGGCAAGCACACAAATCGGTATGGAATCTATCTAATTCCTTATGGGAGATTCGCAGAAAATTCGCAACGCAGCAGATGCCTATGGAAGAGAAATCCAAGCACCCCATAAGGTTCAGGATCTTTTCGATGCAAGAGGTTCAGACTATAAAATCATAAGTTGTTGGTGTCTAAAGCTGCTTATCGGTGAAAAAGACGTATGAAGATAGTTCAACTTAGTATTAACGGGTGTCATGTGGTGGCATCAACAAGCTGGAATATTTGGAAAAGGTAGAAACGATCGGGATTGAAGTGTTTAATGCGGTGTTGCCTTTGATGATTATGCAAGCAAAAAGTTGTCGTATAAAGTGAAATTATTGGGCAAGCACACAAATCGGTAGGGAATCTATCTAATTCCTTATGCGAGATGCACAAAAAAATCGCAATGCAGCAGATGCCTATAGAAGAGAAATCCAAGCACCCCATAAGGTTCAGGATCTTTTTGATACAAGAGGTTCAGACTATAAAATCATAAGTTGTTGGTGTCTAAAGCTGTTTATCAGTGAAAAAGACGTATGAAGATAGTTCAACTTAGCATCAACGGGTGTCGTGTGGTGTCATCAACAAGCTGGAAAATTTGGAAAAGGTAGAGACGATCGGGGTTGAACGGTTTAGTGCGGTGTTGCTTCTGATGCTTATGCAAGCAGTAAGTTGTCTTATAAAGTGAAATCATTGGGCAAGCACACAAATCGATATTTAATCTATCTAATTCCTTAAGGGAGATTCACAAAAAAATCGCAATGCAGCAGATGCCTATAGAAGAGAAATCCAAGCACCCCATAAGGTTCAGGATCTTTTTGATACAAGAGGTTCAGACTATAAAATCATAAGTTGGTGTTGTCTAAAGCTGCTTATCGGTGAAAAAGACGTATGAAGATAGTTCAACTTAGCATCAATGGGTGTCGTGTGGTGGCATCAACAAGCTGGAAAATTTGGAAAAAGTAGAGACGATCGGGGTTCAAGTGTTTAGTGCGGTATTGCCTTTGATGACTATGCCAGCAAAAAAATGTCGTATAAAGTGAAATCATTGGACAAGCACACAAATCGGTATGGAATCTATCTAATTCGTTATGAGTGATTTCAAGAAAATTCGCAATTTAGCAGATGTCTATAGAAAGGTAATAAGGTTCAGAATCTTTTTGATACAAGAGGTTCAGACTATAAAATCATAAGTTGGTGGTGTCTAAAGCTGCTTATCGGTGAAAAAGGTGTATGAAGATAGTTCAACTTAGCATTAACAGGTGTCGTGTGGTGGCATCAACAAGCTGGAAAATTTGGAAAAGGTAGAGACGATCGGGGTTGAAGTGTTTAGTGCGGTGTTGCCTTTGATGATTATGCAAGCAAAAAATTGTCGTATAAAGTGAAATCATTGGACAAGCACACAAATCGGTATGGAATCTATCTAATTCCTTATGGGAGATTCGCAGAAAATTGCAATGCAGCAGATGCCTATAGAAGAGAAATCCGAGCACTCCATAAGGTTCAGGATCTTTTTGATACAAGAGGTTCAGACTATAAACTCATAAGTTGTTGGTGTCTAAAGCTGCTTATAGGTGAAAAAGATGTATGAAGATAGTTCAACTTAGCATTAACAGGTGTCGTGTGGTGGCATCAACAAGCTGGAAAATTTGGAAAAGGTAGAGACGATCGGGGTTGAAGTGTTTAGTGCGGTGTTGCCTTTGATGATTATGCAAGCAAAAAATTGTCGTATAAAGTGAAATCATTGGACAAGCACACAAATCGGTATGGAATCTATCTAATTCCTTATGGGAGATTCGCAGAAAATTGCAATGCAGCAGATGCCTATAGAAGAGAAATCCGAGCACTCCATAAGGTTCAGGATCTTTTTGATACAAGAGGTTCAGACTATAAACTCATAAGTTGTTGGTGTCTAAAGCTGCTTATAGGTGAAAAAGATGTATGAAGATAGTTCAACTTAGCATTAACAGGTGTCGTGTGGTGGCATCAACAAGCTGGAAAATTTGGAAAAGGTAGAGACGATCGGGGTTGAAGTGTTTAGTGCGGTGTTGCCTTTGATGATTATGCAAGCAAAAAATTGTCGTATAAAGTGAAATCATTGGACAAGCACACAAATCGGTATGGAATCTATCTAATTCCTTATGGGAGATTCGCAGAAAATTGCAATGCAGCAGATGCCTATAGAAGAGAAATCCGAGCACTCCATAAGGTTCAGGATCTTTTTGATACAAGAGGTTCAGACTATAAACTCATAAGTTGTTGGTGTCTAAAGCTGCTTATAAGTGAAAAAGATGTATGAAGATAGTTCAACTTAGCATTAACAGGTGTCGTGTGGTGGCATCAACAAGCTGGAAAATTTGGAAAAGGTAGAGACGATCGGGGTTGAAGTGTTTAGTGCGGTGTTGCCTTTGATGATTATGCAAGCAAAAAATTGTCGTATAAAGTGAAATCATTGGACAAGCACACAAATCGGTATGGAATCTATCTAATTCCTTATGGGAGATTCGCAGAAAATTGCAATGCAGCAGATGCCTATAGAAGAGAAATCCGAGCACTCCATAAGGTTCAGGATCTTTTTGATACAAGAGGTTCAGACTATAAACTCATAAGTTGTTGGTGTCTAAAGCTGCTTATAGGTGAAAAAGATGTATGAAGATAGTTCAACTTAGCATTAACAGGTGTCGTGTGGTGGCATCAACAAGCTGGAAAATTTGGAAAAGGTAGAGACGATCGGGGTTGAAGTGTTTAGTGCGGTGTTGCCTTTGATGATTATGCAAGCAAAAAATTGTCGTATAAAGTGAAATCATTGGACAAGCACACAAATCGGTATGGAATCTATCTAATTCCTTATGGGAGATTCGCAGAAAATTGCAATGCAGCAGATGCCTATAGAAGAGAAATCCGAGCACTCCATAAGGTTCAGGATCTTTTTGATACAAGAGGTTCAGACTATAAACTCATAAGTTGTTGGTGTCTAAAGCTGCTTATAGGTGAAAAAGATGTATGAAGATAGTTCAACTTAGCATTAACAGGTGTCGTGTGGTGGCATCAACAAGCTGGAAAATTTGGAAAAGGTAGAGACGATCGGGGTTGAAGTGTTTAGTGCGGTGTTGCCTTTGATGATTATGCAAGCAAAAAATTGTCGTATAAAGTGAAATCATTGGACAAGCACACAAATCGGTATGGAATCTATCTAATTCCTTATGGGAGATTCGCAGAAAATTGCAATGCAGCAGATGCCTATAGAAGAGAAATCCGAGCACTCCATAAGGTTCAGGATCTTTTTGATACAAGAGGTTCAGACTATAAACTCATAAGTTGTTGGTGTCTAAAGCTGCTTATAAGTGAAAAAGATGTATGAAGATAGTTCAACTTAGCATTAACAGGTGTCGTGTGGTGGCATCAACAAGCTGGAAAATTTGGAAAAGGTAGAGACGATCGGGGTTGAAGTGTTTAGTGCGGTGTTGCCTTTGATGATTATGCAAGCAAAAAATTGTCGTATAAAGTGAAATCATTGGACAAGCACACAAATCGGTATGGAATCTATCTAATTCCTTATGGGAGATTCGCAGAAAATTGCAATGCAGCAGATGCCTATAGAAGAGAAATCCGAGCACTCCATAAGGTTCAGGATCTTTTTGATACAAGAGGTTCAGACTATAAACTCATAAGTTGTTGGTGTCTAAAGCTGCTTATAGGTGAAAAAGATGTATGAAGATAGTTCAACTTAGCATTAACAGGTGTCGTGTGGTGGCATCAACAAGCTGGAAAATTTGGAAAAGGTAGAGACGATCGGGGTTGAAGTGTTTAGTGCGGTGTTGCCTTTGATGATTATGCAAGCAAAAAATTGTCGTATAAAGTGAAATCATTGGACAAGCACACAAATCGGTATGGAATCTATCTAATTCCTTATGGGAGATTCGCAGAAAATTCGCAATGCAGCAGACGCCTATAGAAGAGAAATCCAAACACCCCATAAGGTTCAGGGTCTTTTTGATGCAAGAGGTTCAGACTATAAAATCATAAGTTGTTGGTGTCTAAATCTGCTTATCAGTGAAAAAGACGTATGAAGATAGTTCAACTTAGCATTAACAGGTGTCGTGTGGTGGCATCAACAAGCTGGAAAATTTGGAAAAGGTAGAGACGATCGGGGTTGAAGTGTTTAGTGCGGTGTTGCCTTTGATGATTATGCAAGCAAAAAATTGTCATATAAAGTGAAATCATTGGACAAGCACACACATCGGTATGGAATCTATCTAATTCCTTATGGGAGATTCACAAAAAAATTGCAATGCAGCAGATGCCTATAGAAGAGAAATCCGAGCATCCCATAAGGTTCAGGATCTTTTTGATACAAGATGTTCAAACTATAAAATCATAAGTTGTTGGTGTCTAAATCTGCTTATCGGTGAAAAAGATGTATGAAGATAGTTCAACTTAGTATTAACAGGTGTCGTGTGGTGGCATCAACAAGCTGGAAAATTTGGAAAAGGTAGAGACGATCGGGGTTGAAGTGTTTAGTGCGTTGTTGCCTTTGATGATTATGCAAGCAAAAAATTGTCGTATAAAGTGAAATCATTGGACAAGCACACAAATCGGTATGGAATCTATCTAATTCCTTATGGGAGATTCGCAGAAAATTCGCAATGCAGCAGACGCCTATAGAAAAGAAATCCAAACGCCCCATAAGGTTCAGGATCTTTTTGATGCAAGAGGTTCAGACTATAAAATCATAAGTTGTTGGTGTCTAAAGCTGCTTATCGGTGAAAAAGGTGTATGAAGATAGTTCAACTTAGCATTAACAGGTGTCCTGTGGTGGCATCAACAAGCTGGAAAATTTGGAAAAGGTAGAGACGATCGGGGTTGAAGTGTTTAGTGCGGTGTTGCCTTTGATGATTATGCAAGCAAAAAATTGTCGTATAAAGTGAAATCATTGGACAAGCACACAAATCGGTATGGAATCTATCTAATTCCTTATGGGAGATTCGCAGAAAATTGCAATGCAGCAGATGCCTATAGAAGAGAAATCCGAGCACTCCATAAGGTTCAGGATCTTTTTGATACAAGAGGTTCAGACTATAAACTCATAAGTTGTTGGTGTCTAAAGCTGCTTATAGGTGAAAAAGATGTATGAAGATAGTTCAACTTAGCATTAACAGGTGTCGTGTGGTGGCATCAACAAGCTGGAAAATTTGGAAAAGGTAGAGACGATCGGGGTTGAAGTGTTTAGTGCGGTGTTGCCTTTGATGATTATGCAAGCAAAAAGTTGTCGTATAAAGTGAAATTATTAGGCAAGCACACAAATTAGTATGAAATCTATCTAATTCGTTATGAGTGATTTCAAGAAAATTCGCAATTTAGCAGATGCCTATAGAAAGGTAATAAGGTTCAGAATCTTCTTGATACAAGAGGTTCAGACTGTAACATCATAAGTTGTTGGTGTCTAAAGCTGCTTATCGGTGAAAAAGACTTGCTAGTTTTGGCTTCTGTCTGCCTGCGAATTGAAATTATGGTATTTACTGCTGATTAACTTTTGTGAGATAAAGTGGTACCAAATTGTCATCGGTTGTGATTCTAGTGCTTTCTTAGTAGCTTGGCGCTATGCTAAGGAGAATATTACAGTTAAGAACATTCTGTACACTTGTAGTCAAGATTTATGTCAAGACAGCTATGTTTGTACTGAAGATGAGGTAGATTTTTTTAAGAATGTTACTTTTTGTTATAAATAAGTTATTTACCCAAGAAACATAAAAATTGGCAATAAACTATCCACAAACAATCGTTTATAATCCTAAAAAGTTTTATTCCAAACCGTCTTAGAGAAAAAAGATTTTATCTTAACAACATTTTCAAAAACCATCAAATTGGAATCGGGATTTATAGAAATTATTATAAAAAGATATATTTTGCAATTCCAAGCTGTTTTAGAAAAACATTTCTTTATCCCATTTTTAACAAATGCCAAATTTAAATTATTTTATATAAATAGTTGTTCACACTGGAAGTTTAAGAATTAATGTAAAGTACCTCAAAAAATGTTATTGCTCAATTATAAACAATCCGGAGAATAAACTTTTTTGTATGACATGATTTTCAAACTTTTATTTTGCAAACTTTTCAAGTTTCAAATTGAAATTAGCGATTTATAAAAACTTTGCGAAGAAAACTATTAACTTTGCAAACTTTAAATTTACTATAGCCTAACCTTAAGTATTTTTTCCACAAGTTTTTAAAGTTTTCCAAACTGTACTAAAGAAATAATTTTTTTTGTGAAAGAATTAAGGTTGAGCATAACTGAAGTAGTTGCATAATAATAGTTCAATTTGTTGATTGATCTATATATTATGTTATTAATCAAAAAATTACAACAATCTTAACATGTTGCAATAAAGCAATTACAAATAAAAAAATTCTCCGTCATTAAATTACGATCTAGCACCGAGTAACAACCGACTGATATGTAAAAACATATCCACAACGTGAAGGCAATTATGGCACCACACAGGTGTGGTTATACCAAATTACACGAATAACACGAACTTATTATCCATCCACCACGTCGTCGACCAGTGGCATACCATTGGTGGTCGGCGGAAAACGACAAAATAATTATGTATCATTTCGCGACTCGTCCTGTTCGTTTATTTTTTTCGTTCGATGTTTTTTTAAAAATTTTTTTTTAAGTATTTTTTCCAGTTGGGGATTTTACGGCGCTCGTTGTGTAGCAACGGCCAAACGGGTTTAAATAATTTGTTGAAGTCGTCGGGAAAATTGGCGTCGGTTATCGGGATGAGATGAACGCGAGAAGAGACTCTTCTCTCTCAACATTTTACCCAGATGACAAATCGCGGACGAATTACATCCGACGTTATCCTTGTAGAAATCAAGTTTTAACACGACACCCTGACGTATGTAAGACTGTATTTATATGAAAAGATGTATGAGTGAGTTGGGTTTAAGTGAAGCAATTATTATTAACGATAAAATGTAATTGTCGTAGAAAGCTTTCGAAATTACTTAGGTTTTTTTTAAGTTCAAATATTTTAAAGAGTTTCTTTACATTTTCCGACATTGATGTATAAATGGTTTAGATAAATCTTTACAAAAACTTGACTTGTGAGAAATTACTTCTACCAAACAAACTCTTTTATATTAACTCAAGAGATCACTCACTTTGTCAGGTGTATATCAAGTGAACTTAAAAAAAATTAAATTTTAAAGAAATAAGTATACTGTGTAATCTCGATATAACGGATTAATTAGGGGGAAAAGTGTATGTTATAGCCAAAGGTCTGTTATATGACAATTTTTTAATTTGCAGATTAATCTTATTAATTAAAGAAGTCCATCTGGTTTTATATTTATACCAAGGACGGTAGAATCTAAAAGAACTGCTACATCCCAACTCGAAGGACCGTTCGTGACATCACGCATAGGTAAGCAACTACTATTTCACACTTTGAATTAATGCTTAATTTATTCTATACGTGTTTTGTAATGTTGTGGGTTTGAGACATAAATGTAAAATAAAAATCTTGATCGAGTTTAGCCGTGCGTTTCTAAGACGGCTAAACCCGAATGTTACTAGGTCTAGTGTTAGCTCTACTTTTCGTTCAATAAAAGTATACAACAATCTAGCACTGAATAACAAATAAAACTAAAACTAACACTAGACCTAGAACTAGAATCATTTGGGTTTAGCCGAACGTCTTAAAAGACGGCTAAACCCAAATGATTCTAGTTGTAGGTATAGTGTTAATTCTAATTTTACACTTGCACTGTCACTAGAAGTAACATTAGACCTAGAACTAGAAACATTTGGGTTTAGCCGTCTTAAACTACGTGCGGCTAAACCCGAATGTTTCTACTTCTAGGTCTAGTGTTAGTTCTAGATTTAATTGTTATGTAGCGCTAGATTGTTGTATATTTTTATTGAACTAAACGTGGAACTAACACTAGACCAACCGAACTCGTCAAACAACAAAGAACAAGAACCACCGAGTTGTACTGCAACCTTCTTCATCTCCTTCCTTAAAAACACTTATCATTTCTGTGGATTTTGCTACTTAATTATTCATAACCTACGCTGGAGAGATATATCTCCATAAATATTGATGTCTTTCAACCTAATATCTATGATTGTGGATGAATTAAAAGAGTCATAATGTCGAAAGTTGACGATTTGAAGAAATGGCCATAAACATGTCAAATGTTAAATAAATTTCCATTAAAATGCCTTTTATCTCAAATTGATATCTCAATTCGTTTTTGAGATATGTTGCTGTAAAGTAATTAGATTGATGTTTTTCAAAGTAACACCTACAATTGTCATTGCATTCAAAAAATCGTAACCTCAAACCTTCAAAATTTGGAGAAATAATCTTTAAAACGTTAAATATCAATTAAATTTCCTTTTAAATACGTCTTACGTCATTCTGATATCTCAACTAGTTTTTGAGATACATCATCATCAAGGTTGCTATCTTTTAAGTTAATATCTATTATTGTGGATAAATTGAAAAAATCATAACTTCAAAGTTTGGAGATTTTAAGAAATGACCATAAACATGTTAAATACTGATTAAATTTCCATTGAAATGCTTTTTATCTCAAATTAATATCTCAATTCATTTTTGAGATATGTTACAATAAAGCAAGTAATTGATATATTCAAATATCAACAAATAAATTCATTGAATTCAAAAAATCATAACTTGGAATTTTGAAGGTTTGAAGAAATGATATTGGGCGTATTAAAAATTAATTAAATTCCTTTTAAATACTTCTTACGTCATTTTGATATCTTAATTAGTTTTTGAGATATATCTTCAGTAACATTGATATCTTTTATCCTAATATCTATTGTTGTGGATGAATTCAAAAAATCATAACTTCGAAATTTGAAGAAATGACCATAGATATGTTAAATACTAATTAAATTTCCATTTAAATGCTTTTTATCTCAAAATTATATCTAAATTCGTCTTTAAGATATGTTACTGTAAAGCAATTAAATTGATTTTAAACAGAAAAATACATGTTTCGAGAGAAACCTCTCATCTTCAGCTGAATCTAATATAAAGATTATCGTCATGATTTTTCTTTTCTCTTCTTGTGAGTGCATTTCTTTTTGAAATTTTTCCTCCTTTCTCTTGCAACTTTGGTCTTTGTCTCTTTTTCGTAACCTTGATTGTCGTGTTTGTCGTCACTCGTATCTCTTCTTTTCATCCGCCGTTCATCTTGCAATTTTTCTCAAATTATTTTTCGTTTTTCTTCTATTTTTAGTAAGTTTTTAATATTTTAAGAAGTTTTTTATTCGTAATCGATTTTAATTCGTTTTTTTGTAGTTAATCGACTAGTATTATGAATTTTTTCACATTCTACATAAGTTTTATATAGTTAATTATGACGTAAGTTTTTTATTTTTTAAAATTGTTTAGTAATGTATATTAATATTCTATCCAATCTTTATATTAGATTCAGCTGAAGATGAGAAGTTTCTCTCGAAACATGCACTGAGCATATTTAATAAAAGCAAGTTTTGAAGTAAAATTTTTCTGTTTAAAATTATTCTATACTTGCAACATGGATCACCTGAAATTAAATTAATATTTTCAAGCATCAACAATTTCCATTGAATTCAAAAAATCATAACTTGTAATTTTGAAGGTTTGAAGAAATGATATTGGGCGTATTAAAAATTAATTAAATTTCCTTTTAAATACTTCTTACGTCATTTTGATATCTTAATTAGTTTTTGAGATATATCTTCATTAACATTGATATCTTTTATCCTAATATCTATTGTTGTGGATGAATTGAAAAAATCATATCCTCGAAATTCGAAGATGTGAAGAAATTGCCATAAATATGTTAAATACTAATTAAATTTCCATTTAAATGCTTTTTATCTCAAAATTATATCTAAATTCGTTTTTAAGATATGTTACTATAAAGCAATTAAATTGATATTTTCAAGCATCAACAATTTCCATTGAATTCAAAAAATCATAACTTGGAATTTTGAGGGTTTGAAGAAATGATATTGGGCGTATTAAAAATTAATTAAATTTCCTTTTAAATACTTCTTACGTCATTTTGATATCTTAATTAATTTTTGAGATATATCTTCATTAACATTGATATATTTTATCCTAATATCTATTGTTGTAGATGAATTCAAAAAATCATAACTTCGAAATTTGAAGATGTGAAGAAATTGCCATAAATATGTTAAATACTAATTAAATTTCCATTTAAATGCTTTTTATCTCAAAATTATATCTAAATTCGTTTTTGAGATATGTTACTATAAAGCAATTACATTGATATTTTCAAGCATCAACAATTTCCATTGAATTCAAAAAATCATAACTTGTAATTTTGAAGGTTTGAAGAAATGATATTGGGCGTATTAAAAATTAATTAAATTTCCTTTTAAATACTTCTTACGTCATTTTGATATCTTAATTAGTTTTTGAGATATATCTTCATTAACATTGATATCTTTTATCCTAATATCTATTGTTGTGGATGAATTGAAAAAATCATATCCTCGAAATTCGAAGATGTGAAGAAATTGCCATAAATATGTTAAATACTAATTAAATTTCCATTCAAATGCTTTTTATCTCAAAATTATATCTAAATTCGTTTTTGAGATATGTTACTATAAAGCAATTACATTGATATTTTCAAGCATCAACAATTTCCATTGAATTCAAAAAATCATAACTTGGAATTTTGAAGGTTTGAAGAAATGATATTGGGCGTATTAAAAATTAATTAAATTTCCTTTTAAATACTTCTTACGTCATTTTGATATCTTAATTAGTTTTTGAGATATATCTTCATTAACATTGATATCTTTTATCCTAATATCTATTGTTGTGGATGAATTGAAAAAATCATATCCTCGAAATTTGAAGATGTGAAGAAATTGCCATAAATCTGTTAAATACTAATTAAATTTCCATTCAAATGCTTTTTATCTCAAAATGATATCTAAATTCGTTTTTGAGATATGTTACTATAAAGCAATTAAATTGATATTTTCAAGCATCAACAATTTCCATTGAATTCAAAAAATCATAACTTGGAATTTTGAAGGTTTGAAGAAATGATATTGGGCGTATTAAAAATTAATTAAATTTCCTTTTAAATACTTCTTACGTCATTTTGATATCTTAATTAGTTTTTGAGATATATCTTCATTAACATTGATATCTTTTATCCTAATATCTATTGTTGTGGATGAATTGAAAAAATCATATCCTCGAAATTTGAAGATGTGAAGAAATGACCACAAATATACTAAATACCAATTAAATTTCCATTTAAATGCTTTTTATCTCAAAATTATATCTAAATTCGTTTTTGAGATATGTTACTATAAAGCAATTACATTGATATTTTCAAGCATCAACAATTTCCATTGAATTCAAAAAATCATAACTTGGAATTTTGAAGGTTTGAAGAAATGATATTGGGCGTATTAAAAATTAATTAAATTTCCTTTTAAATACTTCTTACGTCATTTTGATATCTTAATTAGTTTTTGCGATATATCTTCATTAACATTGATATCTTTTATCCTAATATCTATTGTTGTGGATGAATTCAAAAAATCATAACCTCGAAATTTGAAGATTTGAAGAAAGGACCATAAACATGTTAAATACTGATTCAATTTCCATTGAAATGGCTTTTATCTCAAATCGATATCTCAATTCGATTTTGAGATATGTTGCTGTAAAATAATCAAATTCATGTTATTCAAACAAGTTTGGTGTAGTGTTAGTTCCACGTTTAGTTCAATAAAAATATACAACAATCTAGCGCTGCATAACAATTAAAGCTAGAACTAACACTAGACCTACCACTAGTTTTACACCAGCACTGTTACTAAATAGAATTAACACTATATCTAGAACTAGAATCATTTGGGTTTAGCCGTCCTTAGAGACGTGCGGCTAAACCCAAATGATTCTAGTTCTAGATATAATATTAGTTCTACTTTTAAACTTGCACTGCCACTAGAAGTAACATTAGATCAAGAACTAGAAACATTTGGGTTTAGCCGTCTTAAACTACGTGCGGCTAAACCCAAATGTTTCTAGTTCTAGGTCTAGTGTTAGTTCTACTTTTCGTTCAATAAAAATATACAACAATCTAGCAGTGAATAACAACTAAAACTACAAGTATCGTGCTTGATTTATACATTGTATTGACAATACCACGAGTTTATCTATGAACATCTTATATCAAGGTTTTAATGTATCTTTAGATTATTAATTAATCATTAAACAGGATTATTTATAATGATTTATTCATTGCAGATTTTTAGTTCTTATTGAATTTTTGCATTGATAATTATCTTAATTGGGAATTGAAAATTGCGTGCGTATTAAATTCAAGTTTAAATCATACGAAATAGAACAACATAACAACTCCCGGTTTGCCTTTTACGTTTTCTCTCTTCTTTCGAAAGCGTTACGAGCACTATTAGGTCGTAATTGAATGTCCAATTTATGTATTTTAAGAATATAACTCGGTAAATTTCAGGTTGTTATAATAAACTTCTTATTAGGAACGGTTTTTCGTACGGATTCAACTACTATACAAGACAGGAAATGTGTTGTGTTATGAAGAGATGAACTTTACGTGACAGAAATGTTAAAACATTTAAATTTAATTCGCAATATTATAAAAGGGTTACAACCTGTTGGACATTTGTTTAGCAGGAAGTAATCCATTAAGCGGAAAATTACACAAAAGTATGGCCTTACAAAGTTTTAATTTTAAATTTAATGTCCTGTAGTTATACTTGCAAATGGTGGGGCGTGAAGTTCCAACTGTTAGTTTGGTAAGTTTTAGTCTTCTCACACCTTGAGCTTTTTGCCTTAAATTTCTATGAATAGCTTGGCCCATTACCTTCGGATGCAAATGCGAACTTAAAGTTTTGCGCGTTGAAAAGGCTGGGGTAAGTAAAGCGTGTGCATAAGCTTAATGTATAAATTTAAAGACTTAATTTTCTTCCTTTAAATATAGAATTTCAATAAATGTTTTTTTTTAATTCTATACAATAAAGCTTAAAGTTATTCTAGGGAATAATTATGGGGGTAACATTCAATATAAGGAAAGCTGTTTCTGGAAAGCACGAAACCGATAGGGAATAGTTGGCGTCTGTTTAACTATAATACAAGAAGTGAAGAGGAAATGGTAGAGATACAAAATTGCTTTTCGCCATTAAAACGGCGTTCATTAGAGTTCACCCGTCCGCCGCGCTTCGCTGACTAATGATAATTAATTGTTCCCCGCGAAAACGATGGGGGTGTGAACTTAGCGTGCGAACAACCCCTTCCTTAACTCAAGAAGCCGAGAAGCTATGCGTCATATAGATTGCGAAGCGTGATTTTATGATTCACACAGACATATGTAGATGGGCGTATAGTGGGTGATAAATTATTTAAAAAGCAAAGGGGTGCTTCGTGTAAGAAGTAAAGATAGGGTGAGGATGATTCAGAGTATTTTAGTGACTAATTTTTTTTTCATTCGTTTATATAGGGCTATCGGGAATCTCGCGAGTTTATTTTATATTTAACTTTAGTCTCAAGGTCAATTTCTATTTTCAGGCGTCGGGTTGCCGAGATAAATTTAACCCTCTCAGTGAAAACGGCTCGGTTTCAGTTGTGTCGTGTAGTTAAAAGAGATAAATTTCGACTGGTTTTCGAATTTCTTTTTATCTATTTATCCTGTAATATCTGTATTTTTCATCGGAGGTAGATTAAATTTCATGCTATAAAATTAGCATAATCCGTCCTCACGAATAATTGATGCCCCTGCATTTTTTAACGCTTATCGATGGAGGAAGAAGCAATTACCCCGTCATTAGACCACTTTAGAGACGAGAAAGAGTTGATAATTTACATCGAAAAAATCGAACCTGCTTTTAAATTCGATTTAATTAGTTAACTTTTTTTAGTATCTAAATATATTAAAAAATATTATTCTTTTAAGCAAATAATCTTTCCGTTGTATAAATCAAGAGAATTGTCGAAGATGTAAGAGTTTAAGAGGCCATAGAGAAAGGACGCGGCAGTAAAACCCCTATTGTTCGCTTCAACCGCATTTATTTCAGCGGTCTTAACTTCGTTTTAATGAATTCCCATAAAGTTTTCCCAGAGGTGCTTGCTTCTGTCTACACAAGTTGACTTTTGAAGACGGTAAACAGGGAGAACGAGGACGTTTAAATTATTCTTTTGAAAATTTTGTCAAATTTTTTTTATAAAATTCATAAAGAAAAATTAATATTTATTTGGTTATTTCTTTCCATCTCAAATTTAATGTAAATGCAATAAAACGTGTGTATTTATAGATGGATTCTTTTAATTTTAGCTCTACCGGTTTCGATCAATACATTTAATCATCTTCAGGAGCAACCTAATGTAATATAAATAAAAATCATTTACTAAAATTAACAACATTCACAAATTTCTGTTACTATCGTTACATTATGAACAAAATAAAATGAAACTCACGTCAGTAAATATATTTTCAAAAGACATATTTGTTAGTTAATTAAGCTGTTATCCTCTTACTCTTGATATTTTAACTCTTCTCTTCCTTGTTACCCAGTTATTCAGAAATATCCAATAAGCCTACCATGCAACAATATGCGCCATGCGTTTCTTTACTTTTGTTTTTGACTTTTGTTTTCCTTCCAATAACACTATAATACACACCTATCCTATACTATTCCTTATTCCTCCTTCCTGTTCCATAGTTTAAAAAAAACACCATTCTATCACAAGATATTATTACGGTCATACAAACAAGATAAAATAACATAATTAAAATACCCATACAGAACTAACCCTAGAAAAACATGCAACAAACACCAAGGAAATTGAATTAGTACCATACAGAAACTTAACAATCCTACCCCTTTAAAAAAAACCCCAAGTGAACGAGGATGTCCTATAAGGTTGCAATAGGAACATCGCAACACTTTGGGTCCCATGGCAACCAAAAATCCATTCGTCACCCTAAAATCTACACCTTTCCTAACGGATCCATTTTCCATTTTCCACATATTATACCTTTGACAAACCTTATAACAACACAAACATTTAAGAAACAACAATGTGACAGAACATGGTACTAATTAGATAATTTTTTAAACAATGACGATAATATTAATTAAATTGTTTTGTTCACAAATTAATTTAAATTTAAAATGTGTAAAAGCAGCTAACTTCATTACAAATATATAACCTCAAGTAAAGAAACGCATGGCGCATATTGTTGCATGGTAGGCTTATTGGATATTTCTGAATAACTGGGTAATAAGGAAGAGAAGAGTTAAAATATCAAGAATAAGAGGATAACAGCTTAATTAACTAACAAATATGTCTTTTGAAAATATATTTACTGACGTGAGTTTCATTTTATTTTGTTCATAATGTAACGATAGTAACAGAAATTTGTGAATGTTGTTAATTTAAGTAAATGATTTTTATTTATATTACATTAGGTTGCTCCTGAAGATGATTAAATGTATTGATCGAAACCGGTAGAGATAAAATTAAAAGAATCCATCTATAAATACACACATGTTTTATTGCATTTACAATAAAGAAAAATGTTTATGTAAATAATAAACATATAATATAAAGTATGAAGCATAAATTTTCAAAAAGTCATATTTTGAATTCAATGTCAAAAATGACTTACAATGTCTTTTAGAAATGTACAGTCTGATTCAGAGTAAGCGCCTTATTTTTTTTTAGCCACACTATGGGTACTACTTTCAAAATATTTGGCAGTAATATGTTTTAGGACATTCTCTACACGATGGTGATATCATATTTTCAATTGGACGAATTATTTCAAAATGGCGACTTTCAACTTTTTTTTTAATGGAATGCCAACATTTTTTTAAAATTAAATTTTAAAGAAATAAGTATACTGTGTAATCTCGATATAACGGATTAATACGGGGGGAAAGTGTCTGTTATGGCCAAAGGTCTGTTATATGACAATTTTTTAATTTGCAGATTAATCTTATTAATTAAATAAATCCATCTGGTTTTATATTTATACCAAGGACGGTAGAATCTAAAAGAACTGCTACATCCCAACTCGAAGGACCGTTCGTGACGTCACGCATAGGTAAGCAACTACTATTTCACACTTTGAATTAATGCTTAATTTATTCTATACGTGTTTTGTAATGTTGTGGGTTTGAGATTTAAGGTTCATAATGTAAAATAAAAATCTTGATCGAATTTAGCCGTGCGTTTCTAAGACGGCTAAACCCGAATGTTACTAGGTCTAGTGTTAGCTCCACTTTTCGTTCAATAAGTACTAACGTCTTTTGAGACGTTCGGCTAAACCCAAATGATTCTAGTTCTAGGTATAGTGTTAGTTCTAGCTTTAATTGTTATGCAGCGCTAGATTGTTGTATATTTTTATTGAACTAAACGTGGAACTAACACTAGACAAACCGAACTCGTCAAACAACAAAGAACAAGAACCACCGAGTTATACTGAAACCTTCTTCATCTTACTTTAAGATACCTAACATTTCTGTGGATTTTGCTACTTAATTATTCATAACTTACGCTGGAGAGATATATCTCCATAAATATTGATGTCTTTCAACCTAATATCTATGATTGTGGATGAATTAAAAAAGTGATAACGTCGAAAGTTGACGATTTGAAGAAATGGCCATAAACATGTCAAATATTAAATAAATTTCCATTGAAATGCCTTTTATCTCAAATTGATATCTCAATTCGTTTTTGAGATATGTTGCTGTAAAGCAATTAGATTGATGTTTTTCAAACTAACATCTACAATTGTCATTGCATTCAAAAAATTGTAACCTCGAACCTTCAAAATTTGGAGAAATAATCTTTAATACGTTAAATATCAATTAAATTTTCTTTTAAATACGTCTTACGTCATTCTGGTATATCAATTCGTTTTTGAGATACATCATCATCAACGTTGCTATCTTTTAACCTAATATCTATTGTTGTGGATAAATTGAAAAAATCATAACCTCAAAGTTTGAAGATTTGAAGAAAGACCATAAACATGTTAAATACTGATTAAATTTCCATTGAAATGTTTTTTATCTCAAATTAATATCTCAATTAATTTTTGAGATATGTTACTTAAAACAAGTAATTGATATATTCAAATATCAACAATAATTGAATCCATTGAATTCAAAAAATCATAACTTGGAATTTTGAAGGTTTGAAGAGTATTGATATATTAATTTGAATATTTTCAATTGGACGAATTATTTCAAAATGACGAATTACGATAGTATTTTGTTTTTGTTAAAAATTCATTTCTTTCCCCGTCAAAAAGCAACCTAACATTTTAGTCTAGTAGCGCATGAATGTTTTACACTCGATGTTATTTTTGTCCAAATAAATAAATAAGTAGATGTTTATTACAAAATAAAGCTTAATTGTGTCTTTTGTGTCTAGCGCTACTTGATATTTGGACAAAAATAACAACGAGTGTAAAACATTCATGCGCTACTAGATTAAAATGTGTGCTTTTTGATGGGGAAAGAAATGAATTTTTAAGAAAAACAAAATACTATCGTATAAAGAATGTTTTTAGGATCTCAATAATAAAAGAAAATGTTGGCATTTCATTAAAAAAAAAAGTTGACAGTCGCCATTTTGAAATAATTCGTCCAATTGAAAATGTGGTATCACCATCGTGTAGAGAATGTCCTAAAACATATTACTGCCAAATATTTTGAATGTAGTACCCATAGTGTGGCTAAAAAAATAAGGCGTTTACTCTGAATCAGACTGTATAACGTTCAAAAGGCCCTCAAAGATTTTGATCACCCCTCAGCGAACTTTTCGTTCAAAACCACACTGAATTTAGTAAAAAACAACAAACTATACTCTGTTCACTGAACAGATGCAGTGAACCTAAGTGAAGTCACGCTTATTTCCCCCACTATTACATAATAGCCAGTTTAACACATACAAAAAATAATTTTTTAACAAAACATGTAAGAAGTCCATATTATTTCTATATTTTACATAAAAACTATATAAGTTGTTTTAATCAAGGGGAACACAAAACATAACCATATCTTTAACTCAAAAATGTCTACATACAGTCCTAAAAAAAGTCTATCAGTGTCCGTTATAGCTCAATAAAAATATACAAGTATCTAGCGCTGAATAACAAATAAAACTAGACTAGCACTAGACTTAGAACTAAAAACATTCCGTTTAGCCGTGCGTCTCTTAAAACGGCTAAACCTGAATGTTTCTACTTTTAGGTGTAATGTTAGTTCTAGAGACAGTGGTAAGTAGCACAGTTAGCATAAGATATCATTATGTTGCATATTTTTATTGAACTAAAGCTAGAACTAACACTAGAACTAACACAAGACCTAGAACTAGAATAAAATTCGGGTTTAGCCGTCTTGAGAGACGTACGGCTAAATCCGAATGTTACTAGTTCTAGATCTTGTGTTAGTTCTAGTTTTGCACTAGCACTAGAACTAACACAATACCTAGAACTAGAATAATTCGGGTTTAGCCGTCTTGAGAAACGTGCGACTAAATCTACTGCTGTAGCCTTCACTTCGCAGCACAAGTCGAACTGTTTCGACTTTATATTAAAATAATATAGACTTCTAATATCCTTCGTTTAAAAAATTCATTGAATTACATTTCAGGACCTGAGATATTATCATTGTGTGGGTTGTATGTAGACTTTATTGTATCACTGTACATACAAAGAAAGAAAATTGGGTATACACAGGGTAATTCAAATTCGACCCCCGCCATTGGGATCTCAGAAACCATAAGAGATAGAGAAATGGTTAAATGGGGCAAAGTTGCGTATCTTAGAGCTTATCATTTTTCAACTAGGCTTTTGGATTTAGCCGTTTTAGTTTTTAAAATATGGCCGAAAAACAAAAAAATGACTTTTTCGTTTTTTGCCTATAACTTCTTTATTTTTCGTTTTTTCGTGAATCTGAAAAAACATGAAAAATGTCATGACACAACTAGAAATTTTCTCCGGTGTTTTGTTTTCGTAAAACTATCATCAGCTTTTTTTTTATGAACGCCATATTTGATTTTCACACCAAAAAATAGGATAATTAATTCTGATTTCAATGATATGTCACAGAGTGTACTTCATTTAAAAAAACACTAAATTATTAAAAAAAAAAAAACCTGATAATAGTTTCACGAAAACGAAACGTTGGAGAACATTTCTGGTTGTGTCATGATATTTTTCATAAAACGTTGTCTTAAGAATGTTTTTTCAGATTCACGAAAAAATGGAAAATAAAGAAGTTATAGGCAAAAAACGAACACTCCTAACAATCCTAAGCTCTTGAACTAAAATTAGAACTAAAACAAGAACTAACACTAAAAACTTTCAGGTTTTGCCGTGCGTCTTTTAAGACTTTATCTTTTAAGCAACCTTCTTCAGAAACTGGTGCGAAGTGTTTAAGAAAAGGTTTGACGTTTCGGATGTAATGTTGCAACCTTCTTCAGAAACTGGTTCGAAGTTGTGTCTAGTGTTAGTTCTAGTTTTAGTTCTAATTTTAGTTCAATTCACACTGGCCGTGAAAGCCTTCGTACTTATATTCTTAAGCTCTTCTGCATTATGTATCAATATCAACTCTAAACATTTCTTAAATTTTTTGATATTATCCTTAATAGCATTCCTTGTTCTTAGAACATATTCAATGGCATCCATTACCATCGGTGCTAACAACTCTCACTTAATCCCTAATATCTTTTAACACCATTCTTAAATCTCTTAACATATATTCCAGCATTTATTAAAATTATTCTTAATATCTCTAGTTATTAAGCGTGTTATCTCGTAACACTCGAAACGATAGGGTTTAATATAGAATTTGTAACTGAAATCAGCAGTCTTAGATCGCGTTTAGTAGTTATAGTACACAGGGAGTAACTATAGTCTGCAGTATCTTGCTATAGTTTGCAGCATGTTGCTACAATTTGCAATACGCAGTTTGAAAATATGATTTGTTGTTAGCTATTTGTAGCTGTATATGATATGTGTTATAGTCAGCAGGTGTAATTTGCTCTCTGTTTTTTTAGCTATGATCTGTAGTAGTTAGTCTAGGCTATTGTATGCAGTCTGCAGGGATGGTTTAATTTGTAGCTGTAATCTACAGTCTTAGATGTGCTGGTACGAGTTGCAGCGAAAGATTATAGTATGCAGAAAGTAGCTATTGCTTGCAGCATCTTGTTAGTATAATTTTTGATTTAACTATCTACAGCCACGCTTTGCAGTCGGCATATATAGTTTGCAATCTGCTATATTTGGTTAGAATCTATAGCACTCATCCTAAAGATAGCAGTCTGCTGCGATAGCTTGTAACATCGTGTATATAATTATAATTCAAAGTCTTCAGTCTGCTGCTATGATATGCAGATGTAGTTAACAGTATCCAAGCAAGCAACATCATATATAAGAAACTTTGGACAACAGAACTTTGTAATATGGATGAAAAGTCTTTATCAAAAGCGAATATCGAAGTGGAATTTCAAACATTACTTCAGAAAGCTAGAAAGCTACAATTTCCTGCAACTGCAGAATCAAATTACGCATTCTGGAAATTGCTAATAGTACAATAGTATCTAATTCTTAATATCATCAAGACATAATGAGTGTAGCAAGTCTCAATTGTAAGTTAGTAGACACGCATTAGGTAAAAGCCAGTAATCTATGTAAATCACCATATGTTTACAGATTGAGGTGAATTTCTCAATTTGGTAATGGTAAATACAGTACATTCTGTAAAGTTTAAAATGCATACAAAGTTGTTGAGTTTTAAAAACCTATTAACTCCATTATTTATTTTTGAAAATCAGTGAAAATTCGACCTCTAGACATCAAAAATACGAGAGACGAGACGATCGTAACATTTTGCAGGCAACCCCGGGGGTGCCACTGACCACCCCATCAATTCACCTACCCTATTTCCTCCCAAAGGGCGTGAAAACAGAGGCCCCGAACCGAGTGTAAGCGGCAATTTTCAGCACGTGGCGTATAATTCACAGCCACTACTGACTTGTGAACACGGATATTGAAATGCCACTTAAACTTTAAATCAAATCGTAACGTGATTCACGACCGGCTCCGGCTCGGTACAAAAGAGACAGTTATTGATATAAACCTAAGTTACTATTAGTTTCGGTAAAGTGCGGAATTACACCAGGGAGCGGGTGCCGTTAAATGGTGGAAGGGTGTTCCTTTTCGGTTATTAAAATAATCATCGTGGACGTCTCATTTTGAATTCCGCGACGGTACGTCGACAATGGCCGTGTCTTTCTTCGACGAAATTGAGCGGAATTCAGGACGGAATGTGAAATGGAATTATTTCTTTTTCACGAACGACGTCGGCACCAATTTCTGGAGTTAGCTATAACGTTTTATAGGAAGAGTAATTTACTGTGAAAATATGATCTTATTTTAAACGGGAATTGTATCAAAGGTGTTGATACTGAAGTAAGGTGGCTTGAATATTTTAAGATAACTATAAAATATACATGCAAATTTAACAGGGGAAGACTACTTAATAAATAATTGGTTCTATTGGCAATAAAGTTTTTCCGCGACTCCTTTCGTGTAGCAATCGCCCGCGTCAAACCAGTTCATGCATATGCAATTGAACGATCAGCCTCCAAATAGGGAGTGCTGAACTTTTGCTGCCAATTAACTCAATCAAAATAGAAGCTAAAAAAAGTAAAGTAAAGTTTATTTTTTATGTTTCTAAAATTATATTTACTTTAATTAAGAGAATTTTCAATGTGATTCTTAAAGTATATCAAAATCAAGAAATTTAGTTTGTCTTTGACATCATTTTTCAAAAAATCAATTTTTCAGAAAGGTTTAACGTTGATCGAAAAAGAATTAAAAATTACCAGAAATTTCGAATACATTAGAAAAGTTGTATTTCAAGAACTTTAGTTTACTTGTGTACTCAAGTTTACTTGATAACTGAAGAAATCGATTTTTCAGGATGTTTTGAAGTTGATCAAAGAAAAATTAAAAATTACCAGAAATTTTGAATCCATTAGACAGATTGTATCTCAAAAACTAATACTGATATTTAAAAATGGACACCATCGTTGACAAGTAGGTAGTTCAATTGATAATTAGTGATAATTTCATGAATATTTACCAAGAAATCGATTTTTCAGGAAGCTTTAAAGTTGATCGAAGAAAAATTGAAAATTACCAGAAATTTCGAATGCTTTAGAAAGATTGTATCTCAAAAACCAAAACTGATATTTAAAAATGGACACTATTGTTGACAAGTAGATAGTTTAGTTGATAAATGGTGATAATTTCATGATCATTTTCCAAGAAATCGATTTTTTAGGAAGATTTAAAGTTGTTCGCAGAAATATTAAAAATTACCAGAAATTTCGAATGCTTTAGAAAGATTGTATCACAAAAATTAAAAATGATATTTCAAAATGAACATCATCATCGACAAACTGACAGTTTAATTGATAATTGGTGATAATCTTATTATCATTTTTCAAAAAGTTTATTTTTCAGAAAGATGTAAAGTTGATCGAAAAAGAATTAAAAAATACCAGAAATTTCGCATGCATTGGAAAGATTATACCTCAAAAACTAAAACTGATATTTAAAAATGGACACCATTGTTGACAAGTAGGTAGTTTAATTGATAATAATTTCATAAATATTTTTCAGGAAGTCGATTTTTCAGGTTGTTTTAAAGTTGATCGAAGAAAAATTAAAAATTACCAGAAATTTCGAATGCTTTAGAAAGATTGTATCTCAAAGACTAAAATTGATATTTCAAAATGGACACCATTGTTGACAAGTAGGCAGTTTACTTGATAATTGGTGATAATTTCATGAACATTTTCTAAGAAATCGATTGTTCAGGAAGCTTTAAAGTTGATCGAAGAAAAATTGAAAATTACCAGAAATATTGAATGCATTAGAAAGATTGTATTTCAAAAACTAAAATTGATATTTAAAAATGGACACCATCGTTGACAAGTAGGTAGTTTAGTTGATAAATGGTGATAATTTCATGATCATTTTCCAATAAATCGATTTTTTAGGAAGATTTAAAGTTGATCGAAGAAAAATTAAAAATTACCAGAAATTTCGAATGCTTTAGAAAGATTGTATCTCAAAGACTAAAACTGATATTTCAAAATGGACACCACTATTGATATGTAGATAGTGTAATTGATGATTGGTGATAATTTCATTATCATTTTCCAAGAAATCGATTTTTTAGGAAGATTTAAAGTTGATCGAAGAAAAATGAAAGATTACCAGAAATTTCGAATGCTTTAGAAAGATTGTATCTCAACAACTAAAACTGATATTTCAAAATGGACACTATCATTGACAAGTAGGTAGTTTAGTTGATAATTGGTGATAATTTTATGATCATTTTCCAAGAAATCGATTTTTTAGGAAGATTTAAAGTTGATCGAAGAAAAATAAAAAATTACCAGAAACTTCGAATGCTTTAGAAAGATTGTATCTCAAGAACTAAAACGGATATTTCAAAATGAACATCATCATTGACAAGCAGACAGTTTAATTGATAATTGGTGATAATCTTATTATCATTTTTCAAAAAGTTTATTTTTCAGAAAGATTTAAAGTTGATCGAAAAAGAATTAAAAATTACCAGAAATTTCGAATGCTTTAGAAAGATTGTATCTCAAGAACTAAAACTGATATTTAAAATTGGACACCATCGTTGACAAGTAGGTAGTTTAGTTGATAATTGGTGATAATTTCATGATCATTTTCAAAGAAATCGATTTTTTAGGAAGATTTAAGGTTGATCGAAGAAAAATAAAAAATTTGCAGAAATTTTGAATGCTTTAGAAAGATTGTATCTCAAAAATTAAAACTGATATTTCAAAATGGTAACTATCATTGACAAGTAGGTAGTGTAGTTGATAATTGGTGACAATTTCATGAACATTTTCCAAGAAATCGGTTTTTCAGGAAGATTAAAGTTGATCGAAGAAAAAATAAAAATTACCAGAAATTTCGAATGCTTTAGAAAGATTGTATCTCAAGAACTAAAACTGATATTTCAAAATGGACACTATTGTTGACAAGTAGGTAGTTTAGTTGATAATTGGTGATAATTTCATGAACATTTTCTAAGAAATCGATTGTTCAGGAAGCTTTAAAGTTGATCGAAGAAAAATTGAAAATTACCAATAATATTGAATACATTAGAAAGATTGTATTTCAAAAACTAAAATTGATATTTAAAAATGGACACCATCGTTGACAAGTAGGTAGTTTAGTTGATAAATGGTGATAATTTCATGATCATTTTCCAGGAAATCGATTTTTTAGGAAGATTTAAAGTTGATCGAAGAAAAATTAAAAATTACCAGAAATTTCGAATGCTTTAGAAAGATTATCTATCTCAAAAATTAAAAATGATATTTCAAAATGAACATCATCATTGACAAACTGACAGTTTAATTGATGATTGGTGATAATCTTATTATCATTTTTCAAAAAGGTTATTTTTCAGAAAGATTTAAAGTTGATCGAAAAAGAATTAAAAACTACCAGAAATTTCGCGTGCATTGGAAAGATTATATCTCAAAAACTAAAACTGATATTTAAAAATGGACACCATTGTTGACAAGTAAGCAGTTTAATTGATGATAATTTCATGAATATTTTTCAGGAAATCGATTTTTCAGGTTGTTTTGAAGTTGATCGAAGAAAAATTAAAAATTACCAGTAATTTCGAATGCTTAGAAAGATTGTATCTTAAAGACTAAAGCTGATATTTCAAAATGGACACTATCATTGATAAGTAGGTAGTTTAGTTGATAATTGGTTATAATTTCATGAACATTTTCCAAGAAATCGATTTTTTAGGAAGATTTAAGGTTGATCGAAGAAAAATTAAAAATTACCAGAAATTTCGAATGCTTTAAAAAGATTGTATTTCAAAAATTAAAACTGATATTTCGAAATGGACATCATCATTGACAAGCAGACAGTTTAATTGATAATTGGTGATAATCTTATTATCATTTTTCAAAAAGTCTATTTTTCAGAAAGATTTAAAGTTGATCGAAAAAGAATTAAAAACTACCAGAAATTTCGAATGCATTGGAAAGATTATATCTCAAAAACTAAAACTGATATTTTAAAATGGACAGCATTGTTGAAAAGTAGGTAGTTTAATTGATAATTGGTGATAATTTCATGAATATTTTTCAGGAAATCGATTTTTCAGGTTGTTTTGAAGTTGATCGAAAAAAAATTAAAAATTACCAGAAATTTCGAATGCTTTAGAAAGATTGTATCTCAAAGACTAAAACTGATATTTCAAAATGGACACCACTATTGATAAGTAGATAGTGCAATTGATGATTGGTGATAATTTCATTATCATTTTCCAAGAAATCGATTTTTCAGGTTGTTTTGAAGTTGATCGAAGAAAAATTAAAAATTACTAGAAATTCGAATGCTTTAGAAAGATTGTATCTCAAAGACTAAAACTGATATTTCAAAATGGACACCACTATTGATAAGTAGATAGTGTAATTGATGATTGGTGATAATTTCATTATCATTTTCCAAGAAATCGATTTTTTAGGAAGATTTAAAGTTGATCGAAGAAAAATTAAAGATTACCAGAAATTTCGAATGCTTTAGAAAGATTGTATCTCAACAACTAAAACTGATATTTCAAAATGGACACTATCATTGACAAGTAGGTAGTTTAGTTGATAATTGGTGATAATTTCATGAATACTTTTCAGGTTCTTTTGAAGTTGATCGAAAAAAAATTAAAAATTACCAGAAATTTCGAATGCTTTAGAAAGATTGTATCTCAAAAATTAAAACTGATATTTCAAAATGGACACCATTGTTGAGAACTAGGTAGTTTAATTGATAATTGGTGATAATTTCATGAACATGTTCCAAGAAATCGATTTTTTAGGAATACTGAAATTTGATAAAAGAAAATCAAAAATTATTAGAAATTTCGAATGCAATCAAAGGATTGCATCTCAAGAACTAAAACTGATATTTCAAAATGGACACATCGATGACAAGTAGGTAATTTAATTAATAATTGGTGATAATTTCATGAACATTTTCCAAGAAATCGATTTTTCAGGAAGATTTAAATTTGATCGAATAAAAATAAAAAATTACCAGAAATTTTGAATGCTTTAGAAAGATTATATCTCAAAATCATTGACAAGGAGACCGTTTAAATGATGATTGGTGATAATTTCATGAATATTTTGAGAACAAAGTACATCAAAACAATGAAATCTGATTTGCCCTTGAAATCGTTAAAATCATGGTTGGCAAAATTGACTAATTAATTTTCGTATTGAACGAATGTGTACAATACCTAAAATAGATTTGACGAAGTTCGAAATGAAAATCTCTCGTAGCTTTCAAGTTGAAACGATCCGAAACGAGCATTGTTGAAAATTTTCGCCCTGGAGCCAAGGCCGCGCCATGAATTTATAACGAATCAATTTGCAGGAGGCGCGGGGAGATCGTTCGGAGAGCAGAGAAACGGGAGCCCTGAAAGCAAAACTTACGGCACCGGTTAATGAAAATGCTAAATACTTTAAGAGAGCGCCGTTTCCATCGCTTATTCAAGTTTCTATTGGGATAAAGTGTTATTAAAACGACGCTTCGCCCGTTCTGCAACTTACCAGTTTTCCCTTTTCTTTAGAATTAATTCTTTCCGCAATGAAAGAGTCTGCTAAGTTTATGTAACAAATTTAAAATAAAATTGAGTACGATTTTCGGGAATTTTACCTTCCAATAAAGTAAACAGCCTGGAGCATCTCGTGTCGTCTACTATTTGAGCCCCCCAAGCAATTTTCCACATCCCCCAGCAGGACAGCAAGCAAATGACGGCTGAAAATTGCTAAGATCAAAGGGCTACGGCCGCTTTGACCGTTCACAAGGTAACCAAAGCCCAACACTATGAAACGACCAAAAACGTATGCAGGGCTGATTTTCCTGAAAAACCTTGATAAACATTTTACAAAAAATACATCTTTAAATACACATCATTTGAGAAGGGTTTCTATATTTGGGTAGTCCTAAAAACCGGAAGTTTTGGTTCGAATGCCAAAGCGGCCATAAAAGTCTAAAAGTAAATTTCCACGACAATTACTTTTACGGTGTTTGGGACTATATAATTCAGTTAAGTAATTTATGCGCCCATATTTTAAGTGGCGTTAATTGCCGTTCGAGCTGAGTGCGTGTCGAATTTTCATGCAGAATTTCCATAAAACTCAAATGAATCATCGAAGGGTATACGGAGCGATATCATGCGAAAAATATGTAGATGATTTTTAGAGTGAATATGAGGGAAGATAATTACAATAATTTCATAATACACCCCGGAAAAGTAAAAGATAAAGTACATAATAACTTATTTAATTAACATATTCGATTTATCCCAAAATATACACACCCCACAAACACACATACATATAATACATGATATATAATCCCAGTGTTAAAGCAAAAACGAAATTCTACAATGAACTTACCGAGAGGGAGTTACCATGCAATTTCGCATATGCCAATTTCAATTAGTAATTTTAACCTGTTCATAAAACAGGCTCGTAACAAGACTTTTGCATTACCCGAATAGTTTATTCAAAAATACTGAAAGTGAACTCGACGATTTCGTCGATAATCACGAAATATTTCACCATCGTTTCAAACGCACTGTTTATTTATAAAAATATATTTACGATCTCTTAAAATTCGTTAGTCAACCCTTATTGGGCGAGTCATATTTGAAATTCCCAGAATGACGTAATGTTCGTCGCAGGGGGTCGTCAAAGCCCTTAAAGTTAACCCGTAAAACGCGCACGGCTTGCGGCAAGACCGGAAACGCGTATGACCGGGCGTGACGTCGTCGTCGAATACACCACGTGGCGTCGAGACGTTAAAAATATCGAAGAGAATGAGTCACGGGGCGTCGCATTCGCAGACAGGATGCACCCTCGGGAACCTATCTTTAGAATTTATCCTTCGGCGTCCCGACGACGACGACGTAGCGATGGGGGCAATAAAAACCGGGATACGACGCAGCTGATCGAAGGGGGAACAACCCAGCTAATGACATTTACCGTGGATTATCTTCAGGAAGTCACCTACCAAGGAGCCAAAAACTAGTAGGAGGAGGTTTTAAAATTAACTTTAAAATTTTAAAATAAATACAAGAAGTAGTATAGAAAGTATATAAGAAAACGAGGTGTTAAATAAATAAGAGGGGAACATTTTTAAAATACCTCCTTACCCAAACAAAAATTAACCGGAAAGGTAATGTTTCAAATTGCGGGTATAACTATTCGATTTCGAATTGCGCTGGTATTCAAACCGCGGTCGTTCCGTTAGGTTGGTATTAAAAATTTGATTTTAATGCGGTTGTCCTCATGTTACCCGATCCTTATCAATGTGGTTTTCTGATTTATAGTATAATTATCTTATGAAAGTCGTAATAATTATCGTTAAAATGTTATCACGTAGAAGCTATCGTAAAAAAAATTTAATTAATTAGATACTATTTTAAACACGATAAAAGAGGTAATAAAATTGGATGATTCTACCATTTTAATAATGTTTTGTATCAAATTTCCTTATTTCAAACCTCCTATTCAACCTTCCTTAAAAGTTATATTTATAAATGGATAAAATGGACAATTTCACCGAATAGATAATAGATTACAATTTTATGAATGCACTCCAAGCAATTTTTGACAAATTCTTAAAGTTCACCGAAGAAGTGTTAAAGATTACCAAAAATTTCGATTCCGTTGGAAAAGCTGTATCTTAAAAACTAAAACTGATATTTCTGAATTTATAAAATAGATTTTTCTGAAATTTTTGAAGTTGATCGAAAAGTCGACTCATTGGGAGTTAGAGCACAACACCTCTAGCATAAACAATAACTCTCATATCAAGACTCAGGAAAGTGGGCAACCGTAGAGACACGAATACGCCATCGAAAAGTCACTAGAACTACTTAACGAAGTAGAAACTGAAAAAAATCAGCTTGAAACTCATTACGACGCCGATCTACCCTTCAATGGTCTATGCAAACCTTAAATATAAAAGGCATCAAGGTAATCGTTGTCAAAAAATGTGCCTTAACAACAAATGGTTGACGTGATTCAGGGCATCACGTCAAAAAAGTGAAAAGTGTAGATTTTTTAAAGGTTTTTGTGTAGACATAAGCAGCAAAGTCTCTCTTGCAAGCACTTATATCTGACACCAAAAGTTTCTAAGAAAATTTGCAACTACCAATAACTCCGGTTCATTTCTTAGACTCGGAAGTCAAGTATCAGTTGTAAACTAACTAGCTGTATGACAATGGGAATTGGAGGACTTAATACATGATAAGAAGATCTTCGAGGGCTGTTTGGTACTTTGGTACATACTTGGCAGTTGACGTGATGTCACAAATAATTTTATACCTAAACCGGCTAAGCAAAATTACTTTCACTCGAAGTGTTTCAAACCAATCTGACAATTCTTACAAAAAGAAAGCACTTTAATGTTCTTCGTAACAGGATGCAGGAAGCAATCAATCCAACTGAGAATTAGGCTAAGAAACAATCTCTTACTATCAACCCTAAGAAGACTAAAATGCTTCTTTTTGTACGTAGTCCCAGATAATGCTACCAAGAACTTTACATGAACTGTCTACAAAGTAACTTACTTAGAATAAGTACTTGACCACTTGTGGTTAATGATAGATTGTAAACAAACATGGAAATTGAAAAATACACTACGGCTGTAATTTGACCTAAGTCATTGTAGCTAAGTTATGGTGTAGCGGTTTAGTTGACCTATGCGAAGTTAGCCCCCAATTTTTCTAGCCCCCAATTATATAGGATTTTACATGTATAGTATTTTGATTATAACAAGAGAACAAGTCAACCGATTTCGATAAACAATGTGTCATTCGAAAGCTTAATCTTTGGCCAACTTAAGCTTTCGAATGAGACATTGTTTATCGAAATCGGTTGACTGGTTGTCCTATAAAATCCTATCTAATTGGGGGCTAATTTCGCATAGGTGTTTAGTGGACTAAAACTCCAAACTTAACCCAGGCACTTATTCTATTTAGTAGAGGCTTTCGTAGCTCAGTGAACCTGGAACCTGAGTTTACGATATTTTGGTTTTATTAGTACCATTCGATAGAGGATCGTTTGTACTCGTTTGTACCACGTTCAATTTCGTTTGTACCTCAGGACCTAAAGAGGTAAAAAATTTTGAAAAATTGCCGGAACCCCACTTTTTGATATTCTATTTTTATTAATACCATTCGGTAGAGAATCGTTTGCACCCGTTTGTACCACTTTCGATTTCGTTTGTACCTCAACCGGTTCCAAAATACAGCGATTTTTTGATTTTTCAGAATACCGCTGAAAGTGTGTATCTCCGTTATTAATAGAGATATCGCAAAACGTCGATGGAATCTGATAGAGAATCGTTTGCACCCATTTGTACCACTTTTGATTTCGTTTGTACCTCAACCGGTTCCAAAATACAGTTTTTTTTTGATTTTTCAGAATACCGCTGAAAGTGTGTATCTCCGTTATTAATACAGATATCGCAAAACGGTCGATGGAATTCGATAGAGAATTATTTATACCCGCTTGTACCACTTTTGTATTCGTTTGTACCTCAACCGATTCCAAAATACAGCGATTCTTTGATTCTTCAGAATATCTCTGAAAGTCTGTATCTCCGTTATTAATACAGATATCGCAAAACGGTCGATGGAATTCGATAGAGAATCGTTTGCACCCATTTGTACCACTTTTGATTTCGTTTGTACCTCAACCGGTTCCAAAATACAGCGATTTTTTGATTTTTCAGAATACCGCTGAAAGTGTGTATCTCCGTTATTAATAGAGATATCGCAAAACGGTCGATGGAATTTGATAGAGAATCGTTTGTACCCGTTTGTACCACTTTCGATTTTTTTTGTACCTCAACGGGTACCAAAATACAGCGATTTTTTGATTTTTCAGAATACCGCTGAAAGTGTATATCTCCCTTATTAATAGAGATATCGCAAAACAGTCGATGGAATTTGATAGAGAATCGTTTGCACCCGTTTGTAGCACTTTCGATTTTTTTTGTACCTCAACGGGTACCAAAATACAGCGATTTTTTGATTTTTCAGAATACCGCTGAAAGTGTGTATCTCCGTTATTAATAGAGATATCGGAAAACGGTCGATGGAATTTGATAGAGAATCGTTTGCACCCCTTTGTACCACTTTCGATTTCGTTTGTACCTCAACCGGTTCCAAAATACAGTGATTTTTTGATTTTTCAGAATACTGCTGAAAGTGTGTATCTCCGTTATTAATACAGATATCGCAAAACGGTCGATGGAATTCGATAGAGAATCATTTATACCCGCTTGTACCACTTTTGTATTCGTTTGTACCTCAACCGATTCCAAAATACAGCGATTCTTTGATTCTTCAGAATATCTCTGAAAGTCTGTATCTCCGTTATTAATACAGATATCGCAAAACGGTCGATGGAATTTGATAGAGAATCGTTTGTACCCGTTTGTACCACTTTCGATTTCGTTTGTACCTCAACCGGTACCAAAATACAGCGATTTTTGGATTTTTCAGAATACCGCTGAAAGTGTGTATTTCCGCTATTAATAGAGATATCGCAAAACGGTCGATGGAATCTGATAGAGAATCGTTTGCACCCGTTTGTACCACTTTCGATTTCGTTTGTACCTCAACCGGTTCTAAAATGCAGCGATTTTTTGATTTTTCAGAATACCGCTGAAAGTGTGTATCTCCGTTATTAATAGAGGTATCGCAAAATGGTCGATGGAATTTGATAGAGAATCGTTTGTACCCGTTTGCACCACTTTTCTTTTCGTTAGTACCTCAACCAGTTCCAAAATACAGCGATTTTTTGATTTTTCAAAATACCGCTGAAAGTGTGTATCTCCGTTATTAATAGAGGTATCGGAAAACGATCGATGGAATTTGATAAAGAATCGTTAGCACTCGTTTGTACCACTTTCGATTTCGTTTGTACCCCAACCGATTCCAAAATACAGCGATTTTTTGATTCTTGAGAATATCGCTGAAATATTACTCTTTCGAGGTTAGTATCCCCGATGGTTAGATTTTGCAGAGGTCTGCCTAAGCGTGTTTCAGTTAAAACTTTAACTTTCTCTGCATTTCCTGATAGACCCACTTTTTGAGCACTCGATAAATATTTCCTTCACTGTAGTTGTTGCTCTTCCCATTATGTTGATGTCGTCAGCAAACGCTGCTATTTGGAAGAACTTATTAGTTAAGATGTTTGAAGAATTGATCGACATTTTCTTATGACATATTCCAATGCGATATTGAAGAGAACGGGGGCTAATCCATCACCTTGTTTCAAGCCTTGTGTTCTGAAATATACTGTGGTATCCGTCATTATAGTTTTCACGTTAGTTTCGGGTTCCAGATTTCGTCTTTGTATTAGGTGAATTGAGTTGCTAAGAAAGTTTCAATTTGTCAAAACCAAGTTTATATTCTACCTTTTATATCATTTAACTAAAAGAAACGTGAATTAATAAGATTTCAACGTAATATGTCTTGTTACTATCAACATGTACAACATTTATAATTAAGTTACTCCTTTAAATAAACTGATAGATCGTATAAAGATATAAATAAATTTGTTTGTATATGATAAAGATTTTGATGTATATTCGGTTTGTGAAATAATGTAAAAAGAGAATATACTGCTATAGGGAATGTTATACGTGAGGCGGTAAAGTTAGGGTAAATTAACATTAATTACACATGAAATAACACAACAGTATTTGAATTATTTCCCATCCCATCCAAACAACGGTTAAGTCAACCGGAAACCAAAACAACCAGTAAACGAAGGTAAGCGAGATCACGTGGTATATACATCAAGGGAGTTATGTAAACAGTTTTTGTACCCGCTTTATAGCGATGAAGGGGTACAATAGACGTAAAGAGAAGGATATGCGAGTTTTTGGGTTTAAATGAAGTAAACAACATCGATTTTTTGTGGAACCTATATTTTTAAACAGTTTTTTTTGATTTATTTATTTATTTACTTGAATTTGTAGGCGACCGTTCGTTCACCTTTTTGTTTCCGCACACTATAAACTCGTCTATATTTACGCTGGTAAAGGTTATTTGTTCTGTCCTGCTGGCAAAACCAACATCACTTTATTGCAAAAATAAACTGGAGTCGACGAACATTAAAATTCGATATTGCTACTGCCCCAGGTGAAGGTTACTCCATAAAAATAATGATTGAAACCAGGAGTTACTTATAATTAGTATTTCCCCTACTTCTTCAACTTTCGAAATAAATCCACCTAATTTTTAAACTCATAATTAGATTTAACTTTAGATTAAAGAAATTTCACGGTCATCGCCCGTTTCGAAAATCTTTATCGAACTTAAAATTGAGTTAGTTAAAAATTAATAGGTTCAAAATACCACAGATGTGAACCCAAAGTGGTTTGAAGATGACTTCTTCTACTTACGTACATCGTCTTCTTCTTATTCTCGTTGTATCACGAGATTAGCTTAATTTTCCGGTCAGTTTAGATCCGTATCTCTGGTACCTGTTGAGGTGATTTTACCAGAACGGTACGACTTAATAACCACGTTATTAAATGAATATCGAAAATTTCATCTGACCAAACCAGACATAGGATGAGGAGGTTTTCGAAAATCAACGGTCAACGTAAATTTTGCGAAATAGTGACACGACAAGGCAAAAACGCGATAGACCCAATCTGCTGCCATTACCGTTGTTCATTAGTTCTTCGTTCGATGTTCGTAATCAGATAAAACCGTGTGTATGTTGCCAAAATTCGGAGTCGTACTGTTTTTTTAGGTTCAACGTTTATTCTTTCATTTCCTTTTCTAAATCGGGCTGATTTTTTCCAATCAATTTGAAATCTGAATCAAAAGAACTGAATCATTTTTGTCAGTTGTAACTAATTTTTCCAATAAATTCCAATTAAATTTATCTCACTCGGTTCTATCATTATCCGGATTTACAGACTCCACTGTCCGTTTTAAAATAGCTCAAGAAGCTACAGTAATTGTCTCTGTCGCCGCTGTTTCGGGAACGGGAGCTCCGTTTCGTCTGGAATTTCAAACTGAACATCGAGGAGTTCGTCAACCTCTCTTTTTCCCCCTGATCGAAAAGGAGGAATGTTTAAATAACCGAAAGGTGTTCGAAGGTAAAACAGGAAACGATTTATAAATATAGGGAGGGGAAACGTATCTGCTCGTGAAGCAGATTTCCTTTATTTAATTAAAACCGAAAAGCAGCGCGGCGGCGGGTAAAACGCTAATTAAAAACAAGCTATCGAATCAGGGGGTCAACCAAAAAAAGTTTTATCCGCGAATTTATCGCCACTATTCACAGCCGCTCTCCGTTCAGGGCGATGCGATGGATAGGGACAATTACGGTGGTCGCTTTATAAACAGGTGATCCGCGTTACCTGCTCGAATTAATCTTTCTCCCGATCCGGTAAATTAATTAACGTTGCAAAACTAAAACCCTGCTTTCGGACGACATCGACGACCAAATACGTTGTACGTTTATTAATAGTCGACACTAATTAGGAACTCTATACTTTGCGGTCGTCGCGACATGAGAGAGAAACTTTGATGCGAGAATGGGTAAATATTGAATTTATCGATCGTATAAAACACGATCGATCAAATATTATTTATAACATAGTTAATTAATTAGTTATTAAACCAGAAGGCTTAAACGATATTGACGTTAAAAAATGTTGTTCGGTTAATGAAACAAAACCTACAAGAATGTTAAATAATACGAAACTTGATTTAAAAGTTGTGTGGCCTTTTATATGACAGCATTCAACAATACGTGACATCAACACCATATCGATTTAAAACTGGGTAGGTTAGAAGAATGTGCGACTGTTTATCTGTTACCATTCAAAAAAAAGAATAACTTCACTTTCAAAACAAAAAATGCATGATTTAAATTTATTAAGGAAAGGTCGTTTGCGTCCGAGGCGCTACATTATCATATTCATAGAAAACTGAAATCAAATTTCACCGTGCAGTCCAATGCTCTTAACGAACATTAATACCTTGCTCGGCGAAAGGTCATTCAAATCTTTTGAGGAGATAAACTGCGACCCAAAAATCGAGAATCTGATACGGTTAACAGCAGGGCAGTGGCATAAAACATGCTCAACCGTCTCTGCTTCCTCCGCACATAGTCGGCATTCAACATCGTCGGCTAAACACCTTAGCATGTCTCATTTCAGGAGAACTGGTCCACAGTAGGCGAAGTCTCTCTTCAGCCCACAGTCCAATCTTATATTTGGCCATCGCAAATGATACACCAACTGCTGGTTCCGGCCCCACAAACGCTTCAGCGCTGCCATCTCGTGCTAGCTTATCTGCCGCTTCATTGCCAGCAACCCCAGAGTGACCCGGGACCCAGATCAGAGAGACTCTGTTATCACAACTCAGTGTGTTTAATGTTCTCTTACAATCATTAACCAGAGCCGACACCGTTTTCAAGGCTTGCAGCGCCTGGAGAGCGGCTTGACTGTCTGAGAAAATTCGTACTGTCATGTTCTTCACCCCTCTTTCAAGAAGGATTTTAGGACCCACGTCAATAGCAAATACTTCCGCCTGGAATACAGTACAGTACGTACCCAGGCTGTAGGCTTGCTTAATTCGAGGTGTCTGGCAGTATACTCCTGCTCCTACCCCTTCAGGCGTTTTTGATCCATCTGTGTACAAGCAAATGTCTGCCGAACCAGAGAATTTTCATTTTCGATCCAGGACTGCCGCTCACGCAGTACAATCTGTACAATCTTAATCACTGATAGTGATACCGCCAAATCTGACGGCATTGATAGCACAATATCAGTGCTTATAATGTCTTCCGCAGCCCATTGGTAGGACATGTCGGAACAGTTTTGAGCATATTGCTTAAATCTGTAAATGGTTGTTCTAGCCACTTTCTCTATATGCAACTGCAGAGGAGATAGGCCAAGCAGAACCTCCATTGCTAGAGTTGGCGTCTCAAGAACTAAGTGAGATAGCGAAATATAATAAAAAAATATTAAAAAAATTGAAACCTTATTCCAAATATATTGTAAAATGGATCAGATATGTTCATGACGTTTTTTGTGTCTGGAACGGCAATAGATCTGATCTTGATAACTTTCTTGATTATTTGAACAACATTCATACGAATCTTAATTTTACCTTAGAAGTTGAAGATGAAAATAAATTAAACTATTTAGATTTGACAATGCTTAAAGGTGACCATAGTTTTGCTTATGACATTTTCAGAAAACCTTCTTCCCTAAATACTATGTAAAAATAAATAAATACTAAATACTATATACTACTACCCTTTAGATAGATCCGCTAAATTCAGAGAAATAAAGTTTATTAGTACTTTAGCAAAAAATAATGGTTATCCTCCCAACACTATCCATAAACTACTGTTCAAAAACATCATTAAGCAAGATCCTCTTTATAATTATGATAAAGACAGATTTGACAATTTTAGATCACTGACATACAATAAGATCAACTGCAAGATTAAGTCTATTCTACAATCATACGGTGTTTATGTTGGTTTCAAGTCTAATGGACAGATCAGCGATATATTGGCCAATCATAAACAGAAAGAAGACATTTTAGACTGTAGTGGTGTTTATTCTATCGGATGTTGTGATGCTGTTTACATCGGTCAGACCGGTAGGAAGCTACATAAAAGAATATATGAACACAAAACCAGGAATACTTCCAATACATTTAAGCATATGAGTGAGACCGAACATAACATTAACTTTGAAAATGTGTAAGAATGGATTTTTTGGAGGGTTTTGAAATCGATAAAGTTAAGCATAAAAAAGATTCTCACCTACTGAATGATCAAATAGAAAAAAAATTTTATAAGCCTTTTTAAAACATTAGCTTTTCGTTATTTTTAGTTCCGACTCTTTTTCGTTTTAATTGTAATTCATATTTATAACCTGTTTGCGACAAAATAAATTTTTCCGCTCGAAATCGAGAACTAGTCAGTTGTATCGAGTGTGTTTTCATGAATGTTCTTCTTAATTTATAAAAAGTTTTAATTTGTTTACTTTATTGTAAAGTTTTTACAGTTTTACTTTCATTTTACTTGTGATTTTGTATGTCCTTACGCTGTGACCTTTTTTACGACTGTAAGTTAAAGATTTTCTGATATTTTTAAGAAATACATATATTTCATTTTAATGATCTTCTTCTATAATCTGATGCTTTGTAGATTTTGCTGATGATGACATGTAAACATGTCGAAACCGGTACCGTGTAAATAAAATATAATAGATATATTATTTAGAGAAGAAGAGGTCTTTTTAGCTTTATTATTAAATAATTTCTTGTTTAAATAAATCTCGTAGACACGATTTTTTAAATTCAACTCTGCATCCTTTGTAAATAAAAAAATCGCATCTCATGAACTAATTGAGATATCGTGATGAAATAAAAAACAACTTTTAGCAAACTTCATCTAGTTTTAGTGCCTCGAGTAGAAATTTAAAATTTTTATTGGTCAGGTTACAATGATTTTTACACTTCAATCCTGTACCTTAATATTTGAGGTTAGATGGAGAAGATCAAATTTAAAAGATCATATCTCAAGAACCAAATAAGATATTATAATAAACTAAGAAGAATTTTAAAAGAAATTTATTGGTGTTTTATTGTGCCAAAAATAGTTTCTTAGTGTCCTTAAATGTTGTTATTATGATATTTTTAATGCAACTCTGTATTTTTTTGTTATTATATTTATGAAATAAAAATTAAAAAGATCGTATCTCATGAACTAATTGAGATATCGTGATGAAAGCAAAAACAACTTTTAGCAAACTTCATCTAGTTTTAGTGCCTCGAGTAGAAATTTAAAATTTTTATTGGTCAGGTTACAATGATTTTTACACTTCAATCCTGTACCTTAATATTTGAGGTTAGATGGAGAAGATCAAATTTAAAAGATCATATCTCAAGAACCAAATAAGATATAGTAATAAACTAAGAAGAATTTTAAAAGAAATTTATATGTGTTTTATTATGCCAAAAATAGTTTCTTCGTGTCCTTAAATGTTGTTATTATGATATTTTTAATGCAACTCTGTATTTTTTTTGTTATTATATTTATGAAATAAAAATTAAAAAGATCGTATCTCATGAACTAATTGAGATATCGTGATGAAAGCAAAAACAACTTTTAGCAAACTTCATCTAGTTTTAGTGCCTCGAGTAGAAATTTAAAATTTTTATTGGTCAGGTTACAATGATTTTTACACTTCAATCCTGTATTTTAATATTTGAGGTTAGATGGAGAAGATCAAATTTAAAAGATCATATCTCAAGAACCAAATAAGATATTATAATAAACTAAGAAGAATTTTAAAAGAAATTTATTGGTGTTTTATTGTGCCAAAAATAGTTTCTTCGTGTCCTTAAATGTTGTTATTATGATATTTTTAATGCAACTCTGTATTTTTTTGTTATTATATTTATGAAATAAAAATTAAAAAGATCGTATCTCATGAACTAATTGAGATATCGTGATGAAAGCAAAAACAACTTTTAGCAAACTTCATCTAGTTTTAGTGCCTCGAGTAGAAATTTAAAATTTTTATTGGTCAGGTTACAATGATTTTTACACTTCAATCCTGTACCTTAATATTTGAGGTTAGATGGAGAAGATCAAATTAAAAAGATTATATCTCAAGAACCAAATAAGACATCGTAATAAACTAAGAAGAATTTTAAAAGAAATTTATTGGTGTTTTATTGTGCCAAAAATAGTTTCTTCGTGTCCTTAAATGTTGTTATTATGATATTTTTAATGCAACTCTGTATTTTTTTGTTATTATATTTATGAAATAAAAATTAAAAAGATCGTATCTCATGAACTAATTGAGATATCGTGATGAAAGCAAAAACAACTTTTAGCAAACTTCATCTAGTTTTAGTGCCCCAAGTAGAAATTTTAAATTTTTATTGGTCAGGTTACAATGATTTTTACACTTCAATCCTGTATTTTAATATTTGAGGTTAGATGGAGAAGATCAAATTAAAAAGATCATATCTCAAGAACCAAATAAGATATAGTAATAAACTAAGAAGAATTTTAAAAGAAATTTATATGTGTTTTATTATGCCAAAAATAGTTTCTTCGTGTCCTTAAATGTTGTTATTATGATATTTTTAATGCAACTCTGTATTTTTTTTTGTTATTATATTTATGAAATAAAAATTAAAAAGATCGTATCTCATGAACTAATTGAGATATCGTGATGAAAGCAAAAACAACTTATAGCAAACTTCATCTAGTTTTAGTGCCTCGAGTAGAAATTTAAAATTTTTATTGGTCAGGTTACAATGATTTTTACACTTCAATCCTGTACCTTAATATTTGAGGTTAGATGGAGAAGATCAAATTTAATAGATCATATCTCAAGAACCAAATAAGATATCATAATAAACTAAGAAGAATTTTAAAAGAAATTTATTGGTGTTTTATCGTGCCAAAAATAATTTCTTCGTTTCCATAAATTTTGTTATTATGATATTTTCAATCCAACTCTATATTTTTTTGTTGTTATATTTATGAAATAAAAATTAAAAAGATCGTATCTCATGAACTAATTGAGATATCGTGGTGAAATAACAAACAACTTTTATCAAATTTCATCTAGTTTTAGTGCCCCAAGTATAAATATTAAATTTTTGTTGGTCAGGTTACAATGATTTTTATACTTCAACCCTGTATCTTAATATTTGAGGTTAGATGGAGAAGATCAAATTAAGAAGATTATATCTCAAGAACCAAATAAGATATCGTAATAAACTAAAAAGAATTTTAAAAGAAATTTATTGGTGTTTTATTGTGCCAAAAATAATTTCTTCGTTTTCATAAATCTCGTTATCATGATATTTTATATCCAACTCTGTATTTTTTTCTTGTTATATTTATGATGTAAAAATTAAAAGGATCGTATCTTACGAACTAATTGAGATATCGAGGTGAACTAAAAAACAACTTTTAGCAAATTTCATCTAGTTTTAGTGCCCCAAGTATAAATTTTAAATTTTCGTTGGTCAGGTTACAATGATTTTTATACCTCAATCCTGTATCTTAATATTTGAGGTTAGATGGAGAAGATCAAATTTAAAAGATCATATCTCAAGAACCAAATAAGATACCATAATAAACTAAGAAGAATTTTAAAAGAAATTTATTAGTGTTTTATTGTGCCAAAAATAATTTCTTCGTTTCCATAAATCTCGTTATTATGATATTTTATATCCAACTCTGTATTTTTTTGTTGTTATATTTATGATGTAAAAATTAAAAGGATCGTATCTCACGAACTATTTGAGAAATCGACGTGAACTAAAAAACAACTTTTAGCAAATTTCATCTAGTTGTAGTGCCCCAAGTATAAATTTTAAATTTTTGTTGGTCAGGTTACAATGATTTTTATTCTTCAACCCTGTATCTTAATATTTGAGGTTAGATGGAGAAGATCAAATTTAAAAGATCATATCTCAAGTACCAAATAAGATAGCGTAATAAACTAAGAAGAATTTTAAAAGAAACTTATTGGTGTTTTATTGTGCCAAAAATAATTTCTTCGTTTCCGTAAATCTCATTATTATGATATTTTAAATCCAACTCTGTATTAGTTTATTGTTATATTTATAAGAAGAAAAATAAAATAAGAATTTAGACATTTATAATCAAGTAGAGAGGCTTGTAATGGAACATATGGGTCAAGCAAAATTTCAAGAAGACATCTTTAGAATAACCTCACAAAGATAGAAGAAGACATGATTAACGAAACCGTGACAAATTACGAAGTAAATGTGCAACAAAGCGAAAGATCTTTCATGGTATACGCAATTTGGCAGCTTTCACGCCACTCAAAAGAACAAGAAAGGAAAGGCTGTTGTATTAAGGACGGTAATTAAAACAAATTAGCACATTACTTGAGGATATCGTTGTAAAAATCAGTATTCAGCGTTAACGTCGAAGTTAACACGAAAGAGCCAAAAAGAGAATTGAGAAAGTTATATTGAAGAGTAGTTTCTTTCTATTTAATGTTCTTGCTGGTTTTAAAAGTATAAATCACGCAACAGTTTCTTTCGATACTAAAAAACACGCGTCGACATACTATTTTGGGTCGTTACTTTGTTTGTTAGCTAAACAATTCGAGCCATTCCGTTTCTTCACACAAATATCCTACTGGGCGACTAATTGATTTGGTCACAGAAGATCTTTAACCGAAAATAACGTCTCGCGACTTCAGTGCGTTCCGTGCAGACGTCTTCCGTTTCTGTCCATTTATTCCGACTTTATTTTTGGATTATCTCCAACTTCCGGTCGTTATTGTTCCCCAACGTGTTTCGGATGCAGGCGATTGTTTTTAGTGTCCCCCGTTTCGTTCTTCGTCTAATTAAACAGTCTTTCTTTGAAAAGAGGAAAGGTAAAATATTAAAAAAGAAAAAGCACTACTCCGGGGAGTAGATATTCCCTCTCTTTGATGTAGCTGCGACACGAAAAGCGTTTCTAAGAGGTTTCTTTAAATAAAATTCAAATCGAGCATCCACCTTTTTGAGATGAAAAGGAAGGAGACGACGAGGGGAAGGTATTTATTTAAAAGGGGGAACTTGAAAATTCGATCCACGAAGGGGAACTCGGTTTTCTTCAAGATGGGGAGAGTTCTCCCATCTTTGGATTAATGAGTTAAAGAGAGTTAAATTTTACGAGTTTTAAGGGGTTAACGTTCGAAAATATTAACAACGTTAACGTGAAGGGTTAACTTCCTAGGATTTTCTATTCAACCAGACGATGATACATCTTTACGTCTACGGCTAAAAATACGAAACTAAAAAAAAGGTTGTGTTTCTACTAGATTAGCACGTTTATCTTTTTCGAGATGAGAATTCGAAAACACACTCGCCTATTTATAATAATGAACCTCCTAAGTTATTTTGGGCCACCAAATTCTTTAAGAAATATTTTTATTAAAAAAAAAGGAAAAAACCTTACTTACCCTATGTGGAACAGGAAAATATGTGTCCGAGAGACCTGAAACAAGAAGAAAGAAGACCGATATTATATTAAATCTCGTAAAATATTTCTTAGGCTTTCCCCCGGCGCCACGAAATGCGGAAGAAGAGTTTGAGTTGACCCGCTTATTAAACGTCGTAAATTCGATCTAACCAGATCAGTCCCTGTCCATTTGAGGTCAGGATTCCTGTTCCCGAGGGCGTCGAGGCGCCCGTCTCTTTCTCTTTCTCTGTCAGTTTTCACGTAAAATGCGCGTCCCGAGACGACGTTGTACTCCGCGAACACCGCGCCGTTTTATATATTTAGAACCCCGGGTAGCTTTCAAAGCGTTGTTGGGACATTGTTTCTATTCGGATTCCTATCCGGGCAAAATAAATTTAACACTTTACTCTATTAAAGTTTTAACGTATGTAACTATTGAGCATAGTTGTGTTATTATTTTCGTCTAGTAATGCAACCACATCCACACATTTTGAATAAAAAAACCTATTTAAAATAACAAAGTTGCATTCAAAAATATATTAGTACTACAACACGAAGAAACTCTAATGAAACAATTGCGTGTAACGCCGTTGTATGTTTTCTTATCACTTTGTTGGGAATATGACGAAGATATCAATAACGATAAAGTTGTAATTACGGCGAAGAAAGCTAAATGTCATGTAGCAGCAAGATCAAAAAACAATCACTAGTTTGCCCCCCCCCTAGAGGTAGATTCGAAAAAAAATTAAAACACAATAAATATACATCTCCAGTACTGAACAACTATCGAATGGGATGCCATATTTTGATCTTTAAACCAAGGAAGTTCAAGAAGTATTCCTCGGATTCGTCAAACTTGATGCCTTGGATGCGAAATGTATTGCAAAAGTAATAGATGAGTTTTTGGCAGAAGATTGATCCGGACAAATGTGTTGGTTTAGGATTTGACGGTTGTTCGACGATGTCCGGGAAATAAGGTGGTGTGCAAGCAATCCTACGCAGAAAATATAAAAAAGCTTTGTGCTTTCATCAAAAATATTATTACATTTTTTCAAGAATCAGTTTTGAGACGCAAATTGATACCAAATATTTCCAAGCTTTGCGAAACAAGGCGGAGCGAGAAGCACTAGTGTTTTTAATGAGAATTTTCCTATTATAATGGACGCCTTTGAAAACTCGTCACGACCTCCTCGTGCGACTAGAAAAAATACTTATCAGCTCCATGCAGCAGTTTTTAGAGTTTCGTTTATTCTCAGCTTTATTTTGATAGCCAAGTACTCGGCTACGATGGAACCTGTGGTAAACGTGCTCCAATCCGTAGCTTTGAATGCAGTTAAGGCATCCCAGCACATAAGCCGCTTTTTGGAATTTATAGAAAACCACCGTAACGGTACAGAAAACGTCACAAATGGAATTATTAGGGACGCTACTATCGTTGCAGAAAAACTTGGACTGGGAGAACACATCAGAACAACCACCCAGCAGCAAGCCCCTCAGAATTCTGACGGAAGTCTTTAATAATACTATACTTAGACTCGATTATTAATTCTTTTGAAGTTCGCTTTTCTGAAGAAAACACCCCGTCATTTTCCTTATCTAAATTACACCCAGCTCAAATGTTAGACATGTCCCTTGAAGCCCTCGTAGAAGCTGGTGAAGTCTTTTCCCAATTTTACAATTTATCAAATATCAACAATGAAATCCAACTATGGAAAAAACTATGGCAAGATAAACCTGACTCAAAAGAATTAAGTGTTATGGATGTCATAAAAGATGCCGACATTTTTTTCCCTGAAACGAGAAAAGCCTTTATAATTTTGGTCACTTTACCCTGCACGACATATACTCTTGAACGATCTTTTAACAGTTTGAGGACAATAAAACCTGGCTTAGAAGCACTATGGCAGAATGTCGTCTCAATGGTCTTCCCATGATGAATGTGTATAGGAAGCATATTTTTGAAAACTTTGAGGGTTTTATTAATAATCTGGTTGACCAATTCGCGAAGAAGCCACGAAAATTATGTTTTAAATAATTAAACTATACTTTTTAACTTCATTATCGTTATTAAGACCGAGGTTGCTTTTAATCGAGGCACTGTTGTATAACTTCATGGTTGTGGTTAAGATTGAGGTTGCATGTCATCTAGGCATCATAATATCGAAATTAAAAGGTTCGGTCGCGATGCTGTAACATTTGATGTGATTCATAGAAAACTAGAAGCTGTAATCGAAGATATTATCGATTTTGAGGTTTAAAGTCAGGGCCACTGAGTTTAAAATCATCGGCGAAGGAATTGTTCAATTATCATCAGATCCAGTTTTTAAATCATGAAGTGAATTGAATATTTTAGTGGAGAGTACCACACTACTCTTTCTTGTCTTAGGTGCATGCGTTTTTGAATACAGAATTCTGCTTTTGGACCATTTAACTAATTGTAAGAGCGATAATTAGGATTCTATTATCTCTATTTTAGTTTGCAACTTGTTTGCCGCTCCTTTAACTTGTATCAGTACTTCATTATCTGATAGCTTGATTCTTCATCATTTGACTTAAGTTAAAATCTATTGTAACTTCGTTAAAATGGTGTTGTAACCTTGCTTACTCTTCCGTCTAGCTCATTTTCACAAAATGTGTCTAAAGCTTGTTTATATCAACAAACAGTTAATCTAGTTATCTCGTGTGTATCTCAAACGATCTTGAAATTAGTCAATCCGAACAATTTAGCTTTGAGACACTCCTATAATTCTCAAATTCTTATAAATATAAGTTTTAGTACACTTTTATTCCAAAAAGATCCATTTTTGTAGATATACTACAAATAGAATTGGAACATATAATATCTTGTTGGCTAATAGCTTTTATGACCTTAAAATATATTGATTCACAAGGTATGACAAACAGAATCAATATATAACTTTAAACCATTTTAGGTCAAGGTATGAAACGATTATGTTAATGATAGTACATTAATAATTAGGCTGCGAAGGTTCGAGAAATATTGTGATATCATATTATATTGTATTGGAATCTATATTGATTAAGCTATCTTTTAAGATATATTTATTCACAAGATATGCAAAAGATAACTTTGTGATGAATTCAACTTCAAATATGGCAGGAATTGGCTCATACAAGTTTTAAACAATTTTAAGTTGATATTGATGAGCTGGTTACGAAATTTGATTATATCATATTGCATTGGAATTAATGTTAATTAAGCTCTAATTTAAGATGTAGATCATTAAAATATTTTAATTTACTCAAAAGTTATTTAAGCCATAGTAGAAAACTTGCTTATAGGTATCATAAAAATTCAACAGGACCATATCATATTATGTTGAGTACTACATTAATTAATCTTACTTTTATCATATATTATTTTCAAATTCGTTGATTCACAAAAAAGTTATAGCAAAAAATGAATCACTCATAATTTTAAAGCATTCTAAGTTGATATTTATAATCCGACTACGAAATTGCTAATAATACGATATGATCATATCATATTGCGTTTTTAATCAACATTAATTAAGCTTTCTTTTACGGGGTGGATCATAAAAATGCTTTCATCGACTCAAAAGTTATTGATGGAAAAATGTACTCATTAATTATAGTCGTTTTAAGCTTTTGTGGATAGCTTAATTATAGATATCATAAAAATTTAAATGGAGAATATCATATTTTATCGGGTATTGCATTAATTAATGTTACTTTTATCGTATATTACCTTCGAACTCACAAAGAAGTTATGACAACAAATACTTTACACATTATTTTGAATCATTGAAATGAAATTTCGAGATATAAAATCTGATCATACTATATTGCGTTGGAATCAATATTAATTAAGCTTTCTTTTACGAGATGAATCATAAATATGCTTTGATTCTCTCAAAAGTTAGGGACGAAAAAATGTACTATTTTAAGACATTGATGACCTGATTACGAAATTTATTATTCTTTATCTTAGATATTCAACTATCCCATACCGTATTGCGTTGGAATCAATGTAAATTAAGCTCTCTTTGAAGACATATATCATTAAAATATTTTTATGTTTTCAAAAGATGTCGCAAAAAAATATACATTTTAATTTTAATTATTTCTAACGGTTTTGGGTAACTTCGTGAAAGATGTCTTGGACATTCAACTGGAGCAGATGATATTTTGTCTGTTTTTGCATTAATTAATCTCATTTTTGTGATACCTCATCCTTAAACATATTGATTTAGAAATAAGTTATGGCAAGAAGTGGCTGATACATAATTTTAAACTATTTTAAAACATTGATGACCTGACTACGAAATTTATTATTTTTTATCTTAGATATTCAACTATACCATACCGTATTGCGTTGGAATCAATGTTAATTAAGCTCTCTTTGAAGATATAGATCATTAAAATATTTTTATATTTTCAAAAGATGTCGCAAGAAAAATATTTATTTTAATTTTAGTTATTTCTAACGGTTTTGGGTAACTTCGTGAAAGATGCCTTGGAAATTCAACTGAAGCAGATGATATTTTGTCTGTTTTTGCATGAATTAATCTCATTTTTGTGATATGTCATCCTTAAACATATTGATTTAGGAATAAGTTTTGGCAAGAAGTGGCTGATACATAATTTTAAACTATTTTAAGACATTGATGACCTGATTACGAAATTTATTATTTTTTATCTTAGATATTCAACTATACCATACCATATTGCGTTGGAATCAATGTTAATTAAGCTCTTTTTGAAGATATAGATCATTAAAATATTTTTATATTTTTAAAAGATGTCGCAAGAAAAATATACATTTTAATTTTATTTTAGAGTGTAGATCCATGTTGCAAGTGAATTATTTAAAAAATAAAACGAAAAAACTTCTTAACTTGCTATATTTAATAAATTTGAAGTCAAACTAGTTTCGGGGCTAGCCCCATCCTCAGTGACAATGTCAATAGAAGACTAATATTGTAAACTGAAGATCATCAAAAAGGCAATTGAATGCATGTATAAAGCTGAAGCTGATATAATGCGGTGTTAAACGTGTACAGCAAAATGATTAAAATGGCGACAGCAAAAAAGCACGTTATTTTAAACGCTTGTTGAAAAATAATCAAAAACCATGTTGAACCTTTAAAGAGACGTGAAGAAACGAGACTCGTTTCTTCACGTCATTATATCGCCTTCAGCTTTATACATGCATTCAATTGCCTTTTTGATGATTTTCAGTTTACAATATTAGTCTTCTATTGATATTGTCACTGAGGATGGGGCTAGCCCCGAAACTAGTTTGACTTCAAATTTATTAAATATAGCAAGTTAAGAAGTTTTTTCGTTTTATTTTTTATTTTAATTTTAGTCATTTCTAACGGTTTTGGGTAACTTCGTAAAAGATGCCTTGGAAATTCAACTAGAGCAGATGATATTTTGTCTGTTTTTGCATTAATTAATTTTATTGTTGTGATATGTCATTCTTAAACATATTGATTTACATAATTTTAAACCATTTTAAGACATTGATGTTCTGACTACGAAATTTATTATTTGTTATCTTAGATATTCAACTAAGCTTAGTTTTTGTGATACGAAAGTTTAAAATATATCAATTCACTACCAGCTAGTGTAAGGAAGAAATTTCTTCATAATTTTAAATCAATTTATTTATTTTATTGTAGTTATTTGAATTCACTAAATAATGATGAAAATTGTTAGTGTATAATATATGTATGTGATGGCATAAAACGTATCAACATTTTAACAGGTGTTCAGTAGCTTTCCTAACGGTTTTAATATAACGTTTTTATTAAGCTATAAAGAATATCTTGTTTAATATTTCTTGCAATATTTAACGGCGTTACGTTAAGATTCGTAGACAAGGAGTTTTTTCGTAACATCAACCGCTAATTTTAACACGCATGTTCGGCATGTTTCACACGCACGGAGAATTCCAGTTAACTGCTGCTTTATACAGGCTTTATAAACTAGGGATAGTAATGTAATTGGCCGGGCAGCCGTTACTATCCATTTTTATGTCCAGCCGAAGCACTGAATAGCAATTTTAAGGATCGTATATTACCTGGCACCCGTCCAAAGTTCGATAAACCGCCGCGTCTGGTGTCGTTTTAATTGTGCCGTACAGAAACCTTATTATAGAAATATGAGGATTTCAAAGTAAAAGTGGGGCAGGGGTATAAAAAGACGTGATGATTAACGCATGAATTAATTCGTTTTCAATTTTTGTGAATTTACGCGGTCGTAATTCGGCTGTTGGTGACAGTTTTCGATAAATTACAAATTCAGCAAACCATTAGGCGATTTCCAGGCGAAAATTTTCAACGGTTTTAATACAATCGCGACGTGTCAATTAGCGTTAATATTTCATCGTTAATTAAACACGTGTTCGACCATCCAGGGTCCTACCCTGGATGAGCGGCATTTTCATTTGTTGTCGTTTTTAACGTTTGTTTTTCATTTCGCTTCGGGTACAGCTAATGGCTCCAAATGGTTGCCTCGCTACATACAAATTGATTAATTAATTAATTAATTTTTCATTACTATTTAATCTTTTGATAATGGATTGCGTTTATAACGTGAACTCCGGTAAATATTTTATATTATCTTAATAAACTTCGTATTAACATAGTTGGAAATTGTGGTAAATTCGATGATTAAATATACTTGATCGATCGGTTAAGCTCCTGAGTAAATTATTAAGATGTTATTGTTCCGGTTAGCCGCTGCATCTCACTTGGTATTGTGTCTCTCTAATTAGGCGAGTTTTCATTGTATAACGATTGGGATTTGCGCCTTGGGATATCGATCTGGGCTTCGCGTTATTTATTCATGAACGCCACTCAAGTTTGTGGACTTAGGAGGCGCAAATTTGAACTAAAATCTAATAATAGTTGCAAAACAAAGAAGGGAAAACAAATTTACTTGGACGTTAAGTAAACCCAAAAAAATAAAGTTTTATTTATAATTAAGTATCTGATTTTAATAGATTTTCTTACGTAGAAAAAAGTCTCCGATTTTTATATCTCCAATTAAAGTAATTATCCGGTGTGCGGACAACCGATTAGGAGTAGCCAGTTAATGCACATTTAATGATTTCTTTGGATGCCCTTCCGCTACTCTTGATCTGGTCGTCCTTCAAGGCGGACTCTTTTCGTTTTCGTCGTCACGGTTATTATATTAATTGAAAAGTAATTATATTGGTCGGTGGTTAATTTAATGTAACATTCGTCGGGAGCTTTATAAAAATTAATATTTAAGTATAAAGTCGTGAGGAATTACCGTAATTATAGACCTCACACCACGAATACTTGTCTACTTCTCTTTTTTAAACAAAGAACTAATAAATTCGTAAATCGATCGGTCAAATCGCATAAATAACAGTCACCTAATAACGCCATTAGGTCGTGTCAACTCGCCCCGCGTGGATAAAATATAGATCGTGGACCTGTCGGTGGCAGAACCTCGTCATCTCTTCCCCCCTTTTTCCTTTTTCCTGTATCCTTCTGGCACAGTTCGATGGCCCTAATCGCCTCTGCCACGTCGCGCCAAACAACGAGGGTGCAACTAACCTCAGGGCCGTTTCAGCCCTCGACGTAACATAACGTAACGTCTTTATCTGTCCGACTCGGTTATCAAATTATGAAGGGAATGTGTCGCTCGCAGAAGTTCGGCCCTCTCTCGCTTTAACAACGGAAATACGCCAGGATAAATTGGGATGGGTTAGTATTGATTATTTCACGCTTTTCAGACTCTTTTTTTGTTCGATGGCTTCAAGCTTCCACGATGCTGATCTGATTAAATTTTTCAAAAGAAAAAGTTTGAGTCGAATTCAATTAAGGTGAATGTGTTAGAGCAGGGTAGGAATTTTTATCAATAAAATTAATCAATTTTTAGGTTTTTGATGTATTTCGTATCCAAATGATAAACTGAAACTGTTAAAATTCTGCCATAATTCAAGATCTAAAGGAAAGACACCACTAATATTCCGACATAAGGCGGAATTAGACAAATTGACAACTTAATGGGGGTGTCGTAGTTTAATTTGGACTTTTTAATTAGCATGGATAAAGTCAGTATGACGAAACGGAAGATACAATTTTGTGGTTCATGACAAACCTATCGAACATGTTAGTCAGCTCATATCTTGGACTGGATATCTCTAGTAGTCATGAAGTAGCAAAAAACTTATGCATTCATCATGACTTAGAGACGTGACACGTGATGATACGAGCAAAGAGTACGCCAGTTTCTGAAATGACAAAGTTGCAAACTAAGAAATTACGAGAAATTTTAAAAATATGTTGTCCTTATTTATCACAAACTTAATTCATTCTCTTCTGCATGCAGTAACTAGTTTTCTATTAGCAATATCTAGTATTGCATTAACAGCAGTAAGTCTTGTGCCAGAAGTATTTAGTCTTTTATGCGCAGTGTCTAGTTTTCTATTAACTGTATCTAGTTTTCTTTCAGCAATTTGTAGTCATTAACAACGTCTAATCGTCCATTATTATTCTGCTAACAATATCGATCCAACTGTAGTGGAAGAATACAGAACAACAAATTTATGTATGTTCTTCATGGTTTCAGTTTAAGGAGAAGATGTAACTTGTACTGAAAAATCCGTAGCAAGTACTAAAGCCTTTTGTAGTGTATTGCAAGGATACAGTAACTAAATTGTTGTATAAGTTTTGGAGTTGCATGCCTGTGGAGTTGAACAACCAGAAAAAGAATTTGTCTTAATTGGGGATTCAAATTGATACATCCTCTATAATAATTGGTATACTAGTGTTAATTTTGGCATAAGAATGAACCATAAAAAAATTAAAAATAGCAATTCTGCCCGAATTGTTTATTAAGAAAACCAGTTTTTTTGAATTTGATGACAAAATGTTATAATATCACATCCCAATTATCCACAATTTTCGAATTAGAGAATGAGGTTAAGACTAGAAAAGAGCGGATATGATATAAAGACAAGTACAGTAAGGGAGATAAGAAGAGGATGGTTATTCGAACACCAGGAAGAGTATCCAAAAGATGGAAGGACAGTTTGAAATCTATATGTATAACAAGACACACTTTGGTTACGAAAAACCAAAAGGACGACAAAGACTCAGGTTTACTAAGAAACGTGACCTCTAATCCAGTGAAATCTAGATAACAATTACTGAGATGAGATCTTTGAAGAAAGGTCTTTGAAATATCATCATTATCAGTGCCATAATAACCTTCTGTGTGTTTTAGCCTGTTTTAAGAACCTTCACTATTCTGATCTGTTTCACATCTTGCTTCTATAGTTCCATATATCTAGCCTTGAGAAATTTTTTAAGCCTTTTTCCCACCAACTCTTGTACCTACTAATAATTCTCTTGGGGTTTCTTCGTCCCTCATTCTTTCCACATGATCAATCTTGATCCGACCTTACGCGCTACCAGCGAGTGGGCAGAGTCTGGATTAACAACTCCCTTATTTTTCACCTCTATTATGTCAGATTAGTATCTTGCATCAACAATGAAGTGATTTATCATGTTTACAGTATGTCCATCTGAATATACTTATACATATTACTGGTGTAGATACTGCTTTACTTACGTTTTATAATACAAAAACTCTTTTTGCTAAATCCCATGACTGGTTTTCTTTTAATACAGTTGATATCCCTGCAATAATAAGCGCATTAAACGGAATCAAATCGACAGCTGCTGGAGCTGATGAAGTTAATATCACATTAGAAAATGCCTTCCGGACTTATTGCCATACATTGTGCACATCGTGAGCTCCTGCCTTGAGCAATCAGTATTTCCCGATGCCTGGAAGTCTGCTGTTATAATGCTCTTACCAAAAAAAGTGAATCCTTGTAATTTCGAGGACCTACGTCTTATCAGTATTCTTCCAGTTCTTTCCAAAATCTTGGAAAAGTGTATGGAGGTTCAGCTACGTACATATATGGATGAACACAACGTGCTACGACCGTTCCAATCCGGTTTTCGACCTAGTTATAGTTGTGCCACTGCCTTATTAAACGTCACTGATGATCTCTTGAGGGCTCGCGATGATGGTCAAAGTGGAGTGGTTGTGCTCCTGGATCCCTCTTGCATTATGTTGGTATATCTGAGTCGGCAGTGTCTCTTATAAACAGCTTCCTTTCTGGCCGAGTCCAGTTGGTGAGATTGGGAGAGGAATTCTCGGCTTCCTTACCCGTGGAGGGTGGTGTGCCTCAAGGATCTTTGTTAGCTCGGCTACTTTTTACTCTGTACACCTTTCAACTGCCCATTTGTGTTAAACACATGTACGCTGATGATATTCAGCTGTATTTGAAGAGAGCACGCTGCCTTGTCATGCACAAAATTAAACGCAGATCTTCTAGCACTCTCGGAGTACTCCATCAAGTTGGCGCTAACACTCAACGCAACCAAATCAATAAGAATTACCTTTGGCAATTTATCAGCTGATAATGTCAATGTTTTATTGATTGGTGAGCGGCTGGTCGTGTCTCAGGAGGCAAGAAATTTGGGAGTGGTGTTTGACTTTAATCTTCGTTTCACTACTCACGTCACTGCATGTATAAGGAAGGCATATGCAGCTCTTTGGTGTCTCTACCGACACCGTCGGGTACTTAACTACACCACTAAAAGATACCTACGTGACACGTTGGTTTTATCCAACTTTGTGCATTGTGCGGCCGCGTGTGGACCCTGTTTAATGCAATTGGATTTGCATCGCATTCAAAAAGTTCAGAATAGTTGTCTTAGTTTCAGTTACGAGATCAGAAAGCATGAAACTATATCTCATACTATAAGTAATGCAGGGTGGGTGAACATTAGAAACCGTTTTAAATACTATTTCCTGTGCCTCGCGAATAAGGTACTTATCACGAAAACACCACCTTACTTCTATAATAAAATCACTTTTAGGACAGACTAAGAATTTAAACCTCAGACATAAAAGTAACCTGCACACAAAACAGCTCTTTTTGAACGATCATTTTCTTACAACATTGCTAAGTGGTATGATGGCTGTACTTCTAATCTCAAGTATAAAAGACCCGACATTTTTAAAATAAAGTTGCGCGACGCCTTATTAAAACTACAAAGTTTACAACAAGACGTTTATGCTGCCTCTATTTTTATTTTTTATCTTTTTTTCTTTATAATTAGTTACGTAAGAGTGGAAAATGATACATGCAACAGTTCCAGGTTTTTGTTTTATTATCTTTAACGTTCAAGTCCTGGTTGAGTAGAACAGATGACAGGATCTTTGGAAACTGTTATCTGGACTTCGCCGTTTGACTGCATATAGTCTGACGATGTTATATTATCGTACTCTGTATTTATTTTTCTTGATTGCAGTCAATAGTGTTATTGTGATTGGATTTCTTATGTACGCTGTGTTTACCTATTATGCCTAGGTATTGGTTCTCCCTTGCTATTTTAGTGTTAAGATTGATTCAAGTCTTAATATCGTTTCCATTTCGTCCTCCACCTTTTCTGCCGTGAGAGCATATGGCTATAATTAAATAATCTTCCTTTGAGCCTGAGTGTGCATAATCTAGGACCTTTTATAATTTCTGCTAATAACGCTGATGGTTTAGACAATAAGCTGGAGATCTCATTTTCCCCGCAAATATCTCTTGTTTTTATATATTTTTTATCTTGAATTTTTTGTCTTGGTAAATTTTCAGGTACATATGTTGATCAATAATTCCTTCAATAAATACCAAGCTTCCAACTCCTGCAGTGCTCATATATCTCCACACGAGAATGCTTTCACCTCCACGCTTTACAGTAGCACACTTTTTTTTGTTTTCAAGTGTTCATTCTTCATCCGCCAAACCATTCTTCCCCGAAGTCTTTGTTTTTTACAAATTGCCTGAACAATAAATTTTATAAAAATAAATCCTTGGAAAATCGTCCAATTTTTTTTGTAATCGTAGTGAACTTTAAAGCTTATTAAATGTCTGCTTCCAGTGCAAAGCAATAAATTTCAGGTCAGAAAACGCTTGGACGGCGATCCAGGTATAATTTTTAAAATTGAATACGGTTCGGGTGCGCGCGTGGAATCGATTTTGCGAACTTATTTATTGGGGACAGGCGCGACCGGGAAAAGCGTGTGGGAAATACAGAGAACGCGCACTGTCCATAAAATATCTGCTTACGTCGCCTCCATATTTTCCTTAATATGCACCCGCGACGTCACGTTCAGCAGCGGTACGTAACCGGAAATGGAGTTCCGCCCGGAAGTTCAGGTGCCAAAAATATTTCAAGTGACAATAGAACCGAGGCGGCTTTCCGTCGTTTTCCACTTTCGTTCTACATCTTTCCAAATCCATTCAATCATGCTAAAGTTACTTTTCATGGGGACGTCAAGAGTAAAAATGTTATTTATAAGTGTCAAAAAAATGTAAGAGTAAAGTGAGATTTAGATAGGTTTATTGTGATTAAGTTACAATTTATTGTCGTCTGATGTAAAGCAATATCAATCGGAGGTAATTACTCCAATATACCATCAAATTGCTAGTTAATTCGATGAACGACTCAATAGATGCCTGTATTATATGATTAATTGGTGGTTACGCCTAATTGCTTATACCATAATTATTAATATAACTACATAATAGGGATATTGTAATTAAAAAGTATGATTGTGTTAATATAAAAACTCGTTCTTTTAACTTTATTTATATCTTGTCTACAAGGTTGGCGACATTTAATCCGGAGCAAGGTGAAAAATTTATACATTTCTTGCAGAAGAAGTGACACTTGTAAGGTTGGAATTGATGGTCGCTCGTTAAGACTCGTCGGAGTCGCCTGCATCATTAGCATATTTATACCCCCGCTTTAATAAGCTTTTATTGGCCCAACCAAGCGGTCATTAACGAAATCTGAAGTGGTGAAGATGTCGAGATGATTAGCGTTGAAGAGAAGAAATCAACCTTTTAGATTCGACGTAAAATCTACGCGTTCTGACAAACGACCAAAAGCCACGAGCTCTAAAGATTTTAGGATCGTGTAAACGAACGATGGTTATCGTTGTCTGTTTTTAATGTCGTCAAGTCTACAGCGGATCTCCGATGGTGGGTAATTTATATGGAGACATGGTACGACAAAATGCGTAATAGTATAACTACTCGGGCAAGCTGTTAAATCATGGTAGATTTAATGTTAGATTAGCAATACGAAATGCTTGCTTATGCAAATTGGCTCCTTCGGGCGTGTATTTTACGAGCTAGTTATAGTTTTATGTTCTATATTACATCGTGCTATAACTCTGTGTACTTGAATGTAAGATAGTAGTTTTAACTTACCGCGATAATACATTAAAAAAAGATTTAGAACTTTTAACAATCTTATGAATTAAGACTGTATTACATTGAACAGACGATAATATACTACCATTAGAATTATTATTATTAGCGGAAGCGTTGGCGAGAAAACACTTTCTGATGCGCGTAATGACTCCGGCGGCGAAGCATGACGTCGCAATTATGGTAGTAGAAGGATCCCCTTTAGTGCCATACGTGTACTAGAGCACGTCTCGCACGTTAATTGACGCGCCTATACGACTTTATTTCGCTTTCGCTAAGAGAGAACGAGAGCAAGAAGAGGGTGGTGACGATATTTCGAGAGGACCCTTGTTTTCTTTTAGCGCGACCTCTTCTTGTGCACGAGGGATTTTTAATAAAGTCGCGTAGCCCTACGAGTGCTGTCCCCCCATACAACGGGGGCATGACACGACAAGTGGCCGCATTTGACTCACCACTGACGGGCTTCTAAGTTAAATGAAAAAAAAAAACTTGGATGAAAAAGCAAAGAATCATTTAAAAAATAAAGTGACTTTTTTTTTGTTAATTTATTGCTGAAAGTTTATTAAGAGGCGTCGACTTAAGACGCTTTTTTTCTATGTTACGTTTCTAAGTTAAGAATAGTGGGCGAATGACGTCTACTCAAAATAATACTAAGGCGAACGTGCCGTACTAGAATGTCTTGGAACAGTGCCTAATTACTACTAGAATTACTACTAAATTGATCAGAAATTCTGCTCAACCCGAAATTTGCAAAAATATAAAAACAACCTGTTTCTGAAGATATGCAAAAGGATATCAGAAATTCTGCTCAACCTCAAAATTTGCAAGAATTTCCAAAAGAGGCAACTTCCAGAAAAATAAATGTTATCAAAAATCATTTTCTTTCATTACTTCCTAGAATAGGGGACAAAAAATACGAAGCACTTAGCATTAGTTGTATGATGTATTCAAGCAGCAAGTTAAATGATGTCGGAGGCAACCAATTCCCATGTTTTATTGTTTTAATGTGTCGCCATTGTTGAATACATGGTAGTCCGTATTAACTAAATGCGGAAGCTATGTAGTGACTGGTAGAGTCGTTTCCCACAGAAATATCTCCTTGAAATCTATGTCCTGGTTCAAGGCCATTCAAGTGTTTTAAGGTTGCTCAGAATTTGTTTCACGGAGCCAGCTTAATATCAGTAAAGAATGTTGAATATGATGCGCAAACTAATTGAAGAAACTGAAATACAAAAAGAACTGAGAAACACAACATGAAACACAATATGACGTCGATATTTTGATGAAGCATTACATATCTAACATTTTCATGCTAAGGAGGTTACCCAGAAAAATAGAATGTAAAAACTACACCATTCTTCACTCTACAAAAGAATCTCTAGAATATGTGAGTTTAAGCAATATGAAGTACACATCTACAATGTTAAACGATCAAATGGTCACATATGATTCGTCACATGAGGTAAAGAACTTTTGGCGCGTCTAGGAAAAAATTTAAACGTGACAGAGTCACGAAAGGGTAATTTTGCAAATTTTGAGGTTGAGCAGAATTTCTGATATCCTTTTGCATATCTCTAGAAACAGGTTATTCTTATATTTTTGCAAACTTCGGGTTGAGCAGACTTTCTGTGTGAGAAGGTCAGAAATGTACACGCAGGTTACAGAATAACCTGTTCCTAGAGATATGCAAAAGGATATCAGAAATTCTGCTCAACCTCAAAATTTGCAAAATTTCCAAAAGAGGCAATTTCCAGAAAAATAAATGTTATCAAATATCATTTTCTTTCATTACTTCCTGGAATAGGTGACAAAAAATACGAAGCACTTCAGACTATATTGGTCAAAAGATCTACTTAGTTCGAATTTGCAAAAATTCAAGTAGAACTATTGAACTAAAATCAGAACTAGCACTAGTATTATCACTGGAGGTAACACTATACCTAGAACTAGACATATTCGGGTTTAGCAGTCCGTCTCTTAAGACGGCTCAACCCGAATGTTTCTAGTTTTAGGTCTAGTGTTAGTTCTAGTTTTACTCTAGCACTGTTACTATGTAGAACTAACATTAGAAATGTCTTTAGAAATGTACGGCTAAACCCAAATGATTCTAGTCTAGGTATAGTGTTAGCTCTAGTTTTACACTTGCACTGTCACTAGAACTAACATTAGACCTAGAAACATTTGGGTTTAGCAGTACGTCTCTTAAGACGGCTAAACCCGAATGTTTCTTGTTCTAGTTCTAGTGTTAGTTGTAATTCTGGTATTAGTTCTTGTTTTAGTTGTTATCAGCATTAGATTGTTGTATATTTTTCATTGAAGTAAAACTAGAACTAACACTAGACCTAGAACTAGAAAGTTTGTTTCTAGTTGTAGGTCTAGTGTTAGTTCTAGTTTCAATTGTTCGTCAGCGCTAGATTGTTACATATTTTTATTGAACTAATACTAGCATTTGAACTAACACTACTTAGAGTTAGAACTAGAAACATTCGGGTTTAGCCTTACGTCTCTTAAGACGGCTAAACCCGAATGTTTCTAGTTCTTGGTCTTATGTTACTTCTAGTGCTAGTGTTTGCTCTAGTTTTACTCTAGCACTGTTGATATGTAGAACTAACACTATACCTAGACTAGAATCATTTGGGTTTAGCCGTACATTTCTAAAGACGGCTAAACCCGAATGATTCTAGTTCTAAGTATAGTGTTAGCTCTAGTTTTACATTTGTACTGTCACTAGAACTAACATTAGACCTAGAAACATTTCTTGTTCTAGTTCTAGTGTTAGTTGTAATTCTGGTATTAGTTCTTGTTTTAGTTGTTATCAGCATTAGATTGTTGTATATTTTTCATTGAACTAATACTACTTAGAGAAAGTTTCGGGTTTAGCCGTGCGTCCTCAGACTAAAATGTTTCTAGTTCTAGGTCTAGTATTAGTTCTAGTTTTAATTGTTAGTCAGCGCTAGATTGTTATATATTTTTATTGAACTAATACTACTTAGAGTTAGAGCTAGAAACATTCGGGTTTAGCCTTACGTCTCTTAAGACGGCTAAACCCGAATGTTTCTAGTTCTTGGTCTTATGTTACTTCTAGTGCTAGTGTTTGCTCTAGTTTTAATCGTTGTTCAGCGCTAAATTTTGTGTATTTTTATTGAACTAAAAGCTGTCTTAACAGACGCACAGCTAAAACCAAATGATTCTAGTTCTAGATCTAGTGGTACCGATTTTTTACCATTGATTCCTTGAGAAAAAAAAAACTTGGATGAAAAAGCAAAGAATCATTTAAAAAATAAAGTGACCTTTTTTTTTGTTAATTTATTGCTGAAAGTTTATTAAGAGGCGTCGACTTAAGAGGCCCCTTTTTTCTATGTTACGTTTCTAAGTTAAGAATAGTGGGCGAATGACGTCTACTCAAAATAATATTAAGGCGAACGTGCCGTACTAGAATGTCTTGGAACAGTGCCTAATTACTACTAGAATTACTACTAAATTGATCAGAAATTCTGCTCAACCCGAAATTTACAAAAATATAAGAACAACCTGTTTCTGGAGATATGCAAAAGGATATCAGAAATTCTGCTCAACCTCAAAATTTGCAAGAATTTCCAAAAGAGGCAACTTCCAGAAACATAAATGTTATCAAAAATCATTTTCTTTCATTACTTCCTAGAATAGGGGACAAAAAAGACGAAGCACTTAGCATTAGTTGTATGATGTATTCAAGCAGCAAGTTAAATGATGTCGGAGGTAGCCAATTCCCATGTTTTATTGTTTTAATGTGTCGCCATTGTTGAATCCATGGTAGTCCGTATTAACTAAATGCGGAAGCTATGTAGTGACTGGTAGAGTCGTTTCCCACAGAAATATCTCCTTGAAATCTATGTCCTGGTTCAAGGCCATTCAAGTGTTTCAAGGTTGCTCAGAATTTGTTTCACGGGGCCAGCTTAATATCAGTAAAGAATGTTGATGATTAAACTAAGATTAGAACTAAAACTAGAAACTTTCGGGTTTTGCCGTGCGTCTTTTAATAAAAGGTTTGACGTTTCGGATGCCATGTTGCAACCTTCTTCAGAAACTGGTTCGAAGTGACGAGATCAAAAAATCGGTAACTATATATAAGTCGGAAAAACTAATTAATAATCAGTTAACGCTAATTACAAACTAATTAATAACTAATTGCGTCGCGTCCGGTGTGAGGCGGGAAGAGGTCTTCGTGTTCACTACCATCTTCCATGTTCTGCTAAGCTCCCAGCCATCCTCTCTGTTGACGTTATTTTTATGTCGGTGAATCTCTATGGCTTCTCTTGTCAGTCTTTGGTAGTATCTGTTGTCCCTAGCCAGCACCTTTGTTTGTTCGAAGTCTATTCGGTGCCCCTCTGCATGGCAATGTTCCGCAACCGCCGACTGCTGGATCTTCTTCAGCCTTACATCCCTCTCATGCTCCTTGATGCGGCACTCGACGTTGCGTCCAGTTTGGCCAACATAAACCTTCCCACAACTACACGATAGTCGATAGACTCCCGCTCCTTTTAATGGAGTTAGTTTGTCCTTGGCTATCGGGAGTGTGTTCCGAACCCCAAAGTTTCTAGTTTTAGTTCTAATCTTAGTTTAATTCACACCGGCCGTGAAAGCCTTCGTACTTATAATGTTGATGATGTTGAATATGATGCGCAAACTAATTGAAGAAACTGAAATACAAAAAGAACTGAGAAACATATCTAACATTTTCATGCTAAGGAGGTTACCCAGAAAAATAGAATGTAAAAACTACACCATTCTTCACTCTACAAAAGAATCTCTAGAATATGTGAGTTTAAGCAATATGAAGTACACATCTACAATGTTAAACGATCAAATGGTCACATATGATTCGTCACATGAGGTAAAGAACTTTTGGTGCGTCTAGGAAAAAATTTAAACGTGACAGAGTCACGAAAGGGTAATTTTGCAAATTTTGAGGTTGAGCAGAATTTCTGATATCCTTTTGCATATCTCTAGAAACAGGTTATTCTTATATTTTTGCAAACTTCGGGTTGAGCAGACTTTCTGTGTGAGAAGGTCAGAAATGTACACGCAGGTTACAGAATAACCTGTTTCTAGAGATATGCAAAAGGATATCAGAAATTCTGCTCAACCTCAAAATTTGCAAAATTTCCAAAAGAGGCAATTTCCAGAAAAATAAATGTTATCAAAAATCATTTTCTTTCATTACTTCCTGGAATAGGTGACAAAAAATACGAAGCACTTCAGACTATATTGGTCAAAAGATCTACTTAGTTCGAATTTGCAAAAATTCAAGTAGAACTATTGAACTAAAATCAGAACTAGCACTAGTATTATCACTGGAGGTAACACTATACCTAGAACTAGAAATATTCGGGTTTAGCAGTCCGTCTCTTAAGACGGCTCAACCCGAATGTTTCTAGTTTTAGGTCTAGTGTTAGTTCTAGTTTTACTCTAGCACTGTTACTATGTAGAACTAACATTAGAAATGTCTTTAGAAATATACGGCTAAACCCAAATGATTCTAGTCTAGGTATAGTGTTAGCTCTAGTTTTACACTTGCACTGTCACTAGAACTAACATTAGACCTAGAAACATTTGGGTTTAGCAGTACGTCTCTTAAGACGGCTAAACCCGAATGTTTCTTGTTCTAGTTCTAGTGTTAGTTGTAATTCTGGTATTAGTTCTTGTTTTAGTTGTTATCAGCATTAGATTGTTGTATATTTTTCATTGAAGTAAAACTAGAACTAACACTAGACCTAGAACTAGAAAGTTTGTTTCTAGTTGTAGGTCTAGTGTTAGTTCTAGTTTCAATTGTTAGTCAGCGCTAGATTGTTATATATTTTTATTGAACTAATACTAGCATTTGAACTAACACTACTTAGAGTTAGAACTAGAAACATTCGGGTTTAGCCTTACGTCTCTTAAGACGGCTAAACCCGAATGTTTCTAGTTATTAGTCTTATGTTACTTCTAGTGCTAGTGTTTGCTCTAGTTTTACTCTAGCACTGTTGATATGTAGAACTAACACTATACCTAGACTAGAATCATTTGGGTTTAGCCGTACATTTCTAAAGACGGCTAAACCCGAATGATTCTAGTTCTAAGTATAGTGTTAGCTCTAGTTTTACATTTGTACTGTCACTAGAACTAACATTAGACCTAGAAACATTTCTTGTTCTAGTTCTAGTGTTAGTTGTAATTCTGGTATTAGTTTTTGTTTTAGTTGTTATCAGCATTAGATTGTTGTATATTTTTCATTGAACTAATACTACTTAGAGTTAGAGCTAGAAACATTCGGGTTTAGCCTTACGTCTCTTAAGACGGCTAAACCCGAATGTTTCTAGTTCTTGGTCTTATGTTACTTCTAGTGCTAGTGTTTGATCTAGTTTTAATCGTTGTTCAGCGCTAAATTTTGTGTATTTTTATTGAACTAAAACCCGTCTTAAGAGACGCACAGCTAAACCCAAATGATTCTAGTTCTAGATATAGTGGTACCGATTTTTTACCATTGATTCCTTGAGAAAAAAAAAACTTGGATGAAAAAGCAAAGAATCATTTAAAAAATAAAGTGACCTTTTTTTTGTTAATTTATTGCTGAAAGTTTATTAAGAGGCGTCGACTTAAGAAGCTTTTTTTTCTATGTTGCGTTTCTAAGTTAGGAATAGTGGGCGAATGACGTCTCCTAAAAATAATGCTAAGGCGAACGTGCCGTACTAGAATGTCTTGGAACAGCGCCTAATTACCAACGAATTATTTCGGAGATAATATTCGAAACGCTATGGGCGGTAAATTCACACAAATTTATCTTATATATATCAACTATTAACAAAACAAATTAAATTAAAACCGTCTCGTTTCTTTAGTCTTTCTTTAGTTATGTTAAGGGTGAATTTATTATGAGTGTTATTTCAAGACGAGAACATTGTGTTAAATCTTTTAAACTAACATCGTTTCGTTTGTCAAAGCTTGTAGCAATAAAGGGTGCGAGAAACACATCGTCTTAAAAGAAGATTTTAGAATTCTTTATTAAATCCAAATTAAAAATTTCAATATCTACGGTGTTTCATGAAGTCTCAACATTTGTGTCTTTATTTACATCCTTTACTTGTATTCCGTAATGCTAGTAGTACTAGCGTGCTGGAATTTTTGCCATATCGTATTGGAAATGAGCCAACCACTTAGTCAACTTTCCGAAAATCCTTCTAAGAAGTTTATCATAAGGTTATATACATATCATAAGCTAAAGATGTTATAACTCCTCTAAATTGCATTTACTTTCCCCTTGCTAAAATCTTGTATGAATTCCAATTTCTCGACATAATTTTCTTTTATCTACATTTATGAATAAATACACGTTTTCTAAAACAACATTTGTATAAGAACTCTAAGAATCTTCACTAAAAGTTTCAAAACCAGGATTTGTTCACCTAACATTCATTTGGTGTATGATATATTCAAGGGTCAAGTTAAATAATGTCGGAGGTAGCCCATCCCCATGTTTTATTATTTTAGCCCGTTATTTATATCAAATGCTTCGGTTAGGTCATCCTATTGAAATACCTGCTTGTAATCTATGTCCTTTTTCTAGGCCTTGCGCAGAATTTATTTCACGGAGCCTGCTAAATATCAGCAAAGAATGTTGATGATTAAACTGAAATACAAAAAGAATTGAGAAATACAACATGAAACACAATATGACGTCGATATTTTGATGAAGCATATAATAAGCAAATATTTAACATTTTTATGCTAAGCAGGTTCCTCAGAAAAATAGAATGTAAATGCTATACCGTTTTTCACTCTGCAAAAGGTGGGATACACTGATCTAGAATATGTGAGTTTAAGCAATATGTAGCACACATCTACAATATTAAGCGATCGAATGGTCACATATGATTCGTCACATGAGGTAAAGAACTCTTTGCATGTCTAGGAGAGAATTTAAACGTGACAGAGTCACGAAGGGGTAATACACGCACATTTCTGACCATCTAACACAGACAAAAATGTTTATCAACCCCATCACAATTATCCTATCACGTATGAAGCATAAGAAGCATGGACCAGCGTTGCCAACCCTACCGATTTATTGGTACATCTACCGATATAGAAGATAATGTACCGATATACGACTTAATCCACCGTTTTTGAACTCTATATTTTATTCTACAATTCTAACCTATTACAGTACTCTTCTTTAAATTGCGATTATAATGTGTTTTTTAGCAATGATTTTTATGGAACTAAAAGTAGAACTAACACTACACCTAGAATTAAATTGATCAGAAATTCTGCTCAACCTCAAAATTTGCAAGAATTTCCTAAAAGACGTGATTTCCAGAAAAGTTAAAGTTATCGAAAATCATTTTCTTTCATTACTTTCTGGAATAAGTGACGAAAAATACGAAGCACTTCAAATTATATTGGTCAAAAGATCTACTTAGCTCGAATTTGCAATAATTCAATTAGAGCTATTGAACTAAAAGCAGCACTAACACTAGAATTATTACTGGAAGTAACATTATACTTAAAACTAGAATCATTCGGGTTTAGCCGTCTTAAAAGGCGTACGACTAAACCCGAATGTTTCTAGTTCTAGATCTAGTGGTAGTTCTAGTTTTACACTAGCGCTGTTACTACTGTCTAGGTATAGTGTTAGTTCTACATAGTAACAGCGCTAGTCTAAAACTAGAACTACCACTAGATCTAGAACTAGAAACATTCGGGTTGAGTAGGTTATGTAGAACTAACACTATACCTAGACAGTAGTAACAGCGCTAGTGTAAAACTAGAACTAACACTAGACCTAGAACTAGAATCATTTCGGTTTAGCCGCACGTCTCTAAAGACGGCTAAACCCGAATGATTCTAGTTCTAGGTATAGTGTTAGTTCTAGTTTTATACTACCACTGTCACTAGAACTAACATTAGACCTACAACTAGAATCATTTGGGTTTAGCCGCACGTCTCTAAAGACGGCTAAACCCGAATGATTCTAGTTCTAGGTATAGTGTTAGTTCTAGTTTTATACTACCACTGTCACTAGAACTAACATTAGACCTAGAACTAGAATCATTTGGGTTTAGCCGCACGTCCCTAAAGACGGCTAAACCCGAATGATTCTAGTTCTAGGTATAGTGTTAGTTCTAGTTTTATACTACCACTGTCACTAGAACTAACATTAGACCTAGAACTAGAATCATTTGGGTTTAGCCGCACGTCTCTAAAGACGGCTAAACCCGAATGATTCTAGTTCTAGGTATAGTGTTAGTTCTAGTTTTATACTACCACTGTCACTAGAACTAACATTAGACCTACAACTAGAATCATTTGGGTTTAGCCGCACGTTTCTAAACATGGCTAAACCCGATACTTTCTAGTTCTAGGTATAGTGTTAGTTCTAGTTTTATACTTGCACTGTCACTAGAACTAACATTAGGCCTAGAACTAGAAACATTTGGGTTTAGCCGTACATCTCTTAAGACGGTTAAACCCAAATGATTCTAGTTCTAGGTATAGTGTTAGTTCTGACATTATATTTCAACCTACCGACTTTTTAGCATTGATTCTACCGATATTTGGCCGGCATACTTTGGCAACTCTTGTATGGACTAACACATACAAAGATCGCCATTACTGTTGGTGCCTATAGAACTCCAAACTTAATTTTAGGAACTACTCATAATAATAGGCTCTCATTGGTATTTCAAAGCATTTCAAAGACATTTGAAAATGTTCTTTTCTAGCATTTCTCTTTTCATCTAAAACTAATCATTACAAGGCCTAAATACAATTATATTGTACTTTTAGAATGCGTTCCTTTATAAACAACGTTTATTGCTTTTACAAACAACTTTTTTTGTGTGTAGAAATTTGATGAACTATTTTTGAATCATCACGTATGTAGATTTCAAATAAACTTTAACTATTTTAACTCAGTGTACTTTTAATTCAAATTCTCGAGTGTATGGAGAATCTCTCCGGGGTTGAATACTAAAACGTTCCTTAGAACAAGTGGCGATGTACGCTGCAGGGTTAATTGGGAATTCACGTACACCAGCCGCGTTTTCCTTATCCTCTACACGACCCTCAATTATATTTCGACATAATTCGATTTGTACCGGGCGTATGTATCACGTTAGCGAGCGAGTTCCATTACGCGTACAACATCTAAATATGGAACCTTTACGTCTTTATGTCTTCATCAGTTGGCAAATTGGTGTCGGTGCTCGCACAACTTTCCTATAAATAACTTTGCAACGCGGACTATTTCAACGTCACGTCGCTATGAGTGAGAGAATGCAATTTTTACGGCGGCTTTTAATTAATATCTTCGCTATACCGGCTTGCGAAACGATTAATTTACCGTTGTGATAAATGAGACACTGTCCGAGTATATCTGGACCAGCTGAGACGAATAAGTGTTTCAAGCAAACCGCATTGAATCACAATTATTACCTACATTCGTCGTCCTTCTATTTAATGACAACTACTATTTTATTATTACAGATACCACTTTGAATAATCATCGTGAAGGAATATTTATTACAGTCGTGATTAGAAGGTTTTAATACGTGTAAACAGATGTTAAGTAGTATATAAAAAATGTAATTTGAAACCTTCTAATATAATATATAACCACTAACTAGACTCCTTAAGGTAGCCACAATCTCTAATCTTGCATATCCGTCAGCGTATACTTTAGGCATTCGAATATCCCTCATTAATATTCGAGATTGTGGGTTTCCCGTATACCTTAAATCGTAGAGGCGATCTTAATCTTAACAACCTAAAGCCTTAAATAAACGAGGTTGATCGTTGAGTACTCAGTATTAAATATTTTTCAGCGATACAATGCGCCGAAGGACGTAAATTATGTTGTCAGGCGAGGACGGAAGCTTTAAAAGCTTTAAGTCCGTATTGGACATTGCGCGTTTTGAAATGCGATATGTATGGATGTGGACATTTCTTGCGGTTATATATGGTACTTAAACATATTTCTAACCAACCGATTACGGCCCGCGGTTTTGAAACATTAAGAGCAATGTCTTGTATGTAGCTTATAATACGGATTACGAAGGCATTGAAAATTATTATAGCTGTGGGTTATGACTCTGTTGAGTTATTATCGAACGTACTCGAAATGGCAGAGAAACATTGAACACAAACGGTACTAATATATAATGGATGTACGAATTTTTGACCCGACTGTATTCTTTAAGCAAGTTTCTCTTGTCGGGATTTTCATGATGTGTATAACCACCTGCCCATAAAACCAGTGCGTCATATAAATGGGTTGCACCTGCCGACTAAGAATTTGTACACTACCATCGGGGACAATGACCGACCCTACGGACATCAAGAGTTTTTATAAATTAAACTAAAATGTTACAAAATTACTTTTCTAAATCTTTGTAAAAGTTTCTATATAAGGACGTGCATGGTAGCGAAAGCAATTTTCTTTCTTCCCAAGACTGTTAAGCGACCGTCCGGCGTTTACGCGAAACAACTGAACATGTCGTCGGCGGAAAAAGAGACTTGACGGTCGCAGTCACGCAGACGTTACTGCTGCAATTATCTGGGAGTATTCCACCATTTCCCATTAAAACGTGCAGACCCATTTTACCGCACGTAAATGGTAACCGCATGTGTTATGATAACACGTTCTGTACGACCACTCCACATTCTGAACCTCTTTCATTACCATTACCATAACCAAAAGACCAATATTCGTAACCTCCATGATGTTAATGCAACCATATTAATCTTTCTTTAATTACTCAGATTGTAGATGAGAATCACCTCTCTTCGTCGAAAGGCGTGGATTAAACCGCGATTTAACCCCAAATCAACGTAGTCATCAATTTTCAATTACAACAACGTAACAGCAAACATTTACATTCATTACTTATTTGGTTTCATCGTCACTTAAATCGCTTGTACGACACCTTCAAAATCCGATAGGCAACGAGTTTCTTGTCAGAGTGATTTCTACTGGGAGTTATTTCATCTCCCCGAATGGATTGTTTCGCCAAGAAGACAAATTACCAACGATTGGTCTAATCTGTTACTGGAGCTGGTAGCGAGTGGAGTCTTGATTGCGCTTCGGAATTAAAACCGAACCCATTGGAAATCGTTCGTTCTCAAAGAAAACTCTGAGAAAGTACAATTTCGACGGCTATTGGAAAACTTTTTGGTTTAATTGAAATCGATATTGAAAAAGGATGTATTTTGAGGTAAATATATCTTTAATTTCAAAAAGTTCCATTTATATACATTATATAAAAGCTTATATTTTGAGTTTTCTCCAAGGATCAATACTTCTGAACTTTGTAAGAGTAACATATTAGGAGAGATCAAAACCAGTCTATAATATCAGAGTGTAGCCTGAGGTTGTAAATATATGATATGTTATTTCTAAATGATACTATACAAATGAGATTAGCTACAAAAAGAAATGCAACTACCACACCGCTACGTCAATTGGAAGAGTTATTGTATCCATTAAAATAACGTATCTTAAGAACCACTTGTGATATAATGACGAAATTAATAGCAGTTTAAAGCAAATTTAATACAGATTCAATGTGCCATAAATAATTTTTTAATTTCAATAAATACGGTTGCTATAATTTTTTAAACTCAACTCGGCATGTTTAATTATACTATACATTAAAAATAGATATTAAATATCTCAAGAACGAATTGAGATATCATCATAAAATAAAGAGCAATTTAAAGCAAATTTACTTATTATTTAATACTTTGACGACGATTATTTCAAATCATCAAATTTTAAATTTATGAATTTTTTAACGAAACCTTGCATCAGCTTAAACAAGAATGTTAGGGAAATTATTCCTTATGTATTTCAAAAAGTAAATGAGATACAATTATGAAACAAAAAGATATTTATAACAAATTTGATGAAGATTTGGTGCACCATAAATAATTTCTTTTCTTCCATGGTCATCGTTGTTACGATTCTTTAATTATAACTCTCAATGTTTGATTGTTATAGATTCGAAATGTAGAATTTTAAATAATTGTATTTCAAGAACGAATTGAGATATCATCATGAAATAAATAGCAATTTAAAACAAATTTGTTTAGTATTCAACAGTGCGAACATCATTACTTCAAATTTCAGATTTATGAATTTTCGAATACAACCTTAAACAAGAATGTTAGGGTAATTAATCCTTACATATCTCAAAAAGTGAATGAGATACCGTTATGAAACAAAAAGCAATTTATAGCAAATTTAATGAAGATTTGATGCACCATAAATAATTTCTTTTCTTCCATGGTTATCGTTGTTACAATCTTTAAATACAATTCTCAATGTTTGATTGTTATAGATTCGAAATGTAAAATTTTAAATAATTTTATCTCAAGAACGAATTGAGATATCATCATGAAATAAATTGCAATTTAAAGCAAATTTTTTTAGTATTCAACACTGCGAACATCATTTCTTCAAATCTTCAAATTTTAGATTTATGAATTTTTGAATACAACCTGAAACAAGAATGTTAGGGTAATTATTTCTTACGTATCTCAGAAAGTAAATAAGATACCATTATGAAACAAAAAGCAATTTATAGCAAATTTAATGAGGATTTGATGCACCATAAATAATTTCTTTTCTTCCATGGTCATCGTTGTTACGATTCTTTAAATATAACTCTCAATGTTTGATTGTTATAGATTCGAAATGTAGAATTTTAAATAATTTTATCTCAAGAACGAATTGAGATATCATCATGAAATAAATAGCAATTTAAAGCAAATTTTTTTAGTATTCAACACTGCGAACATCATTTCTTCAAATCTTCAAATTTTAGATTTATAAATTTTTGAATACAACCTTAAACAAGAATGTTAGGATAATTATTCCTTACGTATCTCAAAAAGTAAATGAGATACCGTTATGAAACAAAAAGCAATTTATAGCAAATTTAATGAGGATTTAATGCACCATAAATAATTTCTTTTCTTCCATGGTCATCGTTGTTACGATTCTTTAAATATAACTCTCAATGTTTGATTGTTATACACTCGAAATGTAAAATTTTAAATAATTGTATCTCAAGAACGAATTGAGATATCATCATGAAATAAATAGCAATTTAAAGCAAATTCGTTTAATATTCAACAGTGCGAACATCATTTCTTTAAATCTTCAAATTTCAGGTTTATGAATTTTTGAATACAACCTTAAACAAGAACGTTAGGGTAATTATTCCTTACGTATCTCAAAAAGTAAATGAGATACCGTTATGAAACAAAGAGCAATTTATAGGAAATTTAATGAAGATTTGATGCACCATAAATAATTTCTTTTTTTCCAAGCTCATCGTTGTTACGATTCTTTAAATATAACTCTCAATGTTTGATTGTTATAGATTCGAAATGTAGAATTTTAAATAATTTTATCTCAAGAACGAATTGAGATATCATCATGAAATAAATAGCAATTTAAAGCAAATTCGTTTAGTATTCAACAGTGCGAACATCATTTCTTCAAATCTTCAAATTTCAGGTTTATGAATGTTTGAACACAACCTTAAACAAGAATGTTAGGGTAATTATTCCTTACATATCTCAAAAAGTGAATGAGATACCGTTATGAAACAAAAAGCAATTTATAGCAAATTTAATGAAGACTTGATGCACCATAAATAATTTCTTTTCTTCCATGGTTATCGTTGTTACAATCTTTAAATACAATTCTCAATGTTTGATTGTTATAGATTCGAAATGTAGAATTTTAAATAAGTTTATCTCAAAAACGAATTGAGATATCATCATGAAATAAATAGCAATTTATAGCAAATTTGTTTAGTATTCAACATTGCGAACATCATTTCTTCAAATCTTCAAATTTCAGATTTATGAATTTTTGAATACAACCTTAAACAAGAACGTTAGGGTAATTATTCCTTACGTATCTCAAAAAGTAAATGAGATACCGTTATGAAACAAAAAGCAATTTATAGCAAATTTAATGAAGGTTTGATGCGCCATAAATAATTTTTTGTTCATCCATGGTCAAGATTGTTATGATTGTATAAATATAACTCAATGTTTGATTGTTATAGATTCGAAATGTAGAATTTTAAATAATTTTATCTCAAGAACGAATTGACATATTATCATGAAATAAATAGCAATTTAAAGCAAATTCGTTTAGTATATAACATTGCGAACATCATTTCTTCAAATCTTCAAATTTCAGATTTATGAATTTTTGAATGCAACCTTAAACAAGAATGTTATGGTAATTATTCCTTACGTATCTCAAAAAGTAAATGAGATACCGTTATGAAACAAAAAGCAATTTATAGCAAATTTAATAAAGATTTGATGCACTATAAATCATTTCTTTTCTTCCATGGTCATCGTTGTTACGATTCTTTAAATATAACTCTCAATGTTTGATTGTTATAGATTCGAAATGAAGAATTTTAAATAATTATATCTCAAGAACGAATTGAGATATCATCATGAAATAAATAGCAATTTAAAGCAAATTTGTTTAGTATTCAACATTGCGAATATCATTTCTTCAAATCTTAAAATTTCAGATTTATGAATTTTTGAATACAACCTGAAACAAGAATGTTAGGGTAACTATTCCTTACGTATCTCAAAAAGTAAATGAGATACCGTTATCAAACAAAAAGCAATTTATAGCAAAATTAATGAAGATTTGATGCACCGTAAATAATTTCTTTTCTTCCATGGTCATCGTTGTTACGATTCTTTAAATATAACTCTCAATGTTTGATTGTTATAGATTTGAAATGTAGAATTTTAAATAATTTTATCTCAAGAACGAATTGAGATATCATCACGAAATAAATAGCAATTTAAAGCAAATTTGCTTAGTATTCAACAATTCATTTCTTCAAATCTTCAAATTTCAGATTTATGAATTTTTGAATGCAACCTTAAACAAGAATGTTATGGTAATTATTCCTTACGTATCTCAAAAAGTAAATGAGATACCATTATGAAACAAAAAGCAATTTATAGCAAATTTAATGAAGGTTTGATGTATCATAAACAATTTCTTTTTTCCAAGCTCATCGTTGTTACGATTCTTTAAATATAACTCTCAATGTTTCATTGTTATAGATTCGAAATGTAGAATTTTAAATAATTTTATCTCAAGAAAGAATTAAGATATCATCATGAAATAAATAGCAATTTAAAGCAAATTTGTTTAGTATTCAACATTGCGAATATCATTTCTTCAAATCTTAAAATTTCAGATTTATGAATTTTTGAATACAACCTGAAACAAGAATGTTAGGGTAACTATTCCTTACGTATCTCAAAAAGTAAATGAGATACCGTTATCAAACAAAAAGCTATTTATAACAAATTTAATGAAGATTTGATGCACCAAAAATAATTTCTTTTCTTCCATGGTTATCATTGTTACGATTCTTTAAATATAACTCTCAATGTTTGATTGTTATATTAGATTCGAAATGTAGTATTTTAAAAATATTTATCTCAAGAACGAATTGAGATATTATCATGAAATAAATAGCAATTTAAAGCAAATTTGTTTAGTATTCAACGTTAGGGTAATTATTCCTTACGTATCTCAAAAAGTAAATGAGATACCGTTATGAAAGAAAAAGCAATTTATAGCAAATTTAATGAAGATTTGATGTATCATAAACAATTTCTTTTTTCCAAGCTCATCGTTGTTACGATTCTTTAAATATAACTCTCAATGTTTGATTGTTATAGATTCGAAATGTAGAATTTTAAATAATTTTATCTCAAGAACGAATTGAGATATCATCATGAAATAAAAAGCAATTTAAAGCAAATTTATTTAGTATTTAATATATTGAAGATGATTTATTGGAATCTTCAAATTTTAGATTTATGAATTTTTGAATGCATAACCTTAAACATAAATGTTACGGTATTTAATCTTTACGTCTCTCAAAAACTAAATGAGATATCGACATGAAATAAAAAGCAGTTTAAAGCAAATTTAATGAAGATGTAATGCACCATAAACAATTCCTTATTGTCCACAATCATCGTTTTTATGATTTTTTAAATCCAACTCTGCATTTTGATTCTTATAGATTTAAAATATAAATTTTAATAAATCTTATCTCAAGAATGAATTGAGATATCTCCATAAGTATTTAATATATGCAAGATCGTTTTTACGTAACTTAAAATTTCAGAGTTATCTTATATTTATTTTTAAATACAAAGTTAGCATGACTATATAAAAAAGCTCGATAGCTCGAGCATTTTATACTCAACAATACTTGTGAGTAATGATGTATTTCTGTTTTTATTAACAAAATAAAATGGTTGGCACCCCCCGATTTTGTGGTCACTTTATTGCCCTTATCTAGATGGTTGGAATTGATTTTCCCTCTTACCCCCATTCCCGTCTGCCGATGCCAGGGATTTCATAAATGTCAGAGCTTGCCTCAGGCTGGCATTTTATGTATATAATAATAAGATAAAAGTTACTTTCAGGGGGCCAATAAAAAGCACCTAAACACATCAACGATGCGCCTCTTTACGACATCACTCGTCCAAGTGTTAACACTCTGACAAGTACACACTATCAAAAAAAAAGGATGATTTATTTCGGAAAACAAAACTTCCCGGTCTCGGGATAAACTAACGTATATAGCCGGCAAACTAATTGACCTTTATAACCCTTAAACGTGTACGGCACTCTCAGGTTAACTGCTTTGACTTCCACTGCGCCCGCGGAAGTAAACGTTGACCGCAATCTACGTTCAAACGATATTAAACTATTACGAGCCAGTAGTCTTTAATTATATTCCATTCCACTCATACAATAACGGTAAATCTTGAGTCTTTTTGTCGAGGTACTATCCAGGCATTATTGATTAACCCGTGAGAGATACGGCTTCAAGTAAAGTAGATATAACGGGAGATCTACATTACTTGGATAAATTATCCACTTTATATCACGGAATTTAATTACATCTTTATCATTACAAAAACAATAGAAACGTAATTGTTTATTTTCGATAAAAAGGTTATTATTGGCATTTAAAGTAAGTGAACAAGAGAAGTGATTAATTACATTTACATATAACTTTAACTTTTTAATCTACTTCGAAAGTAAATCAAGATTACTTGCGTAAGAAATTCTCGATTAATTATTCAGATAAAACGCAAACGTGAGTAATAAATACGAGTACATAAAAGAAGGCGCGGCTGCTGACTGCAGAAAGCTCCTTTTGAAAAATTACACTCGCGATTACTTACACAAACATACCTATTGGTAGCACGACAATCTTTGAGTTATAAAGGCGCATTTAATGGACGGGTCGTTTTCGGATACATTATTCAGTGTGATATTCTTGGCAAATACCCGTCGATTCCGTTACATGGAAATTCTCGGACATGGAAATCGATCGAGAAACGAACGGCGCGGGGATTAAAAATAAAACCTAAACCGTGGCGACCACCGCAAAAGCTGTCACAAATCACACGCTGCCACCAGGATAATTGCAGGGCAATTAGATTCGTCCGAATCGATTGGTGGGAAAAGTTATTGGACCGAACGACGCGACGCCATTGAGCCTGGATGTGTGTGTGCTCTCAATAACACTTTTAAATGCATTATTTCCAAACGTATACAAGGTCTTCAATTCACGTTTCCTTTTTATGTGGAAAATAAATTTCAAAACAATCGTACCAGCAATAAACATTAACGCGGTGATATGAATTAGTAATATTGAATATTTCCTGACATAATACAAATACCATTAAACGTTGTTGGTCATAAACCAATAGTAATTTTCGTGTGAAATATTTTCTGTGCTGTAATATTTGTGGTGTAAATTGTGGCCAACTGTTAAAATATGCTTTGATGTATATTGTTAAACCTGCTGATATATGGAAAGCGAATTGAAATAGTAAACTAGAAATCCAGTTCATATTTAGAATAATAGTACCCCAATAATTCATTTTTATAATTCATCATTTGTTATAATGATACGTTGGGGTGCGGAAATACCTCTGCTAATCATTAAACAGTCATTTTACATGTAAAATTATATGGAAAGGTTCTATAATCATAGATCTTTAATAATTTGTTGGTGTAATATTAAAAGCTGATACCAAATCACTTTAATATATCACCTAAAGAATTAAATATATAAAATTAAGATGTATTTACTGAGCTTTTAATTTTTGAAGTATATTTTTGATATAACTAACTTAATGTATCAAACCAATTTGATAAAATACCAAAAAGGGGGTACCACCAAATTGATGATGGAGCTAAATAAAGGTTTGATTGTTAATACTCAATGAACTTACTGCGCCTTTAATGTTTAAAGAACATTTTCTTATATAGTTTCTTCCAGGCATCAAATCAATCTGATGGAATATCAAAAACCGGTACCAAATCAACGATAAACCTAAATCAAGATTAGAATATATTAAATCAAAGTTTCCTTAATTGCGCTTTTAATTGTTGCGGAATATTTTCTTATATAGGTAGTTTAAGGTACCAAATTGATTTAATAAATTACCAAAAAGAGATACCAAATCGACTATGAACCTAAAAAGGTTAGAATCAATCAATATTTTATTGCGGATTTAATTTTTAGTGTATTTCCTAATATAGTTCGTTCAAGACGCAAGATCAAGCTGATAAAGTACCAAAAACTGGTACCAAATCGACGATAGTGCTAAATCCAAGGTTAGAAAGTTATCAAATTGAGATATCTTTAATTTTAAAAAGGATTTTCTTATATACTTTGTTTAAAGGACCAAATAGACGATAAAGCTAAATAGCACCAAATCAAGTTGATAGAATCCCAAAATCAGATACCAAATCGACGATAAAGTTAAATCTAAGGTTAGAAAATATTAAATTCGGGTATCTTTACAGTACTTTCGATTTTAAAGGCATGTTTTCTTCTATAGTTTGTTTAAGCACCAAATCAAGTTGATAGGGTACCAAAAGCTCGTACCAAATTGACGATAAAGTTAAATTCAAGGTTTGAATGTATCAAATTGAGGTATCTTTACAGTGCCTTTAATTGTTAAATCATATTTTCTTATATACTTTGTTTAAAACACCCAATCAAGTTTATAGAATACCAAAGATAGGTACCAAATAGACAATAAATGTAAATTCAAGGTTAGAAAATATTAAATTGAAGTATCTTTGCAGTTCATTTAATTTTTAAAGCATATTTTCATATTCAGTTTGTTTAAAGCACCAAATCAAGTTGATAGAATCCCAAAATTAGGTACCAAATCGACGATAAAGCTAAATCTAAGGTTAGAAAATATTGAATTCAGGTATCTTTTCAGTGCTTTTGATTTTAAAAGCATGTCTTCTTCTATAGTTTGTTTCAGCATCAAATCAAGTTGATAGGGTAACAAAAGCTCGTACCAAATCGACGATAAAGCTAAATCTAAAGCTAGAAAATATTAAATTCAGGTATCTTTGCAGTTAATTTAATTTTTAAAGCATATTTTCATATTCAGTTTGTTTAAAGCACCAAATCAAGTTGATAGAATCCCAAAATCAGGTACCAAATCCACGATAAAGTTAAATTCAAGATTTGAATGTATCAAATTGAGGTATCTTTACAGTGCCTTTAATTTTTAAATCTTATTTCCTTATATGCTTAGTTTAAAACATCCAATCAAGTTTATAGAATACCAAAGAGAGGTACCAAATAGACAATAAATCTAAATTCAAGGTTAGAAAATATTAAATTGAAGTATCTTTGCAGTTCATTTCATTTTTAAAGCATATTTTCATATTCAGTTTATTTAAAGCACCAAATCAAGTTGATAAAATCCCAAAATCAGGAACCAAATCGACGATAAAGCTAAATCTAAGGTTAGAAAATATTAAATTCAGGTATCTTTACAGTGCTTTTGATTTTAAAAGCATGTTTTTTTTTCTATGGTTTGTTTAAGCACAAAATCAAGTTGATAGGGTACCAAAAGCTCGTACCAAATCGACGATAAAGCTAAATCTAAGGCTAGAAAATATTAAATTCAGGTATCTTTGCAGTTCATTTAATTTTTAAAGCATATTTTCATATTCAGTTTGTTTAAAGCACTAAATCAAGTTGATAGAATCCCAAAATCAGATACCAAATCAACGATAAAGCTAAATCTAAGGTTAGAAAATATTAAATTCAGGTATCTTTACAGTGCTTTTGATTTTAAAAGCATGTTTTTTTCTATAGTTTGCTTAAGCACCAAATCAAGTTGATAGGGTACCAAAAGCTCGTACCAAATCGACGATAAAGTTAAATTCAAGGTTTGAATGTATCAAATTGAGGTATCTTTACAGTGTCTTTAATTGTTAAATCATATTTCTTTATATACTTTGTTTAAAACACCCAATCAAGTTTATAGTTTATATTCAAGGTTAGAAAATATTAAATTGAAGTATCTTTGCAGTTGATTTAATTTTTAAAGCATATTTTCATATTCAATTTGTTTAAAGCACCAAATCAAGTTGATAAAATCCCAAAAAGTGATACCAAATCGACGATGAACCTAAAAAGGTTAGAATCAATCAATATTTTATTGCGGATTTAATTTTTAGTGTATTTCCTAATACAGTTCGTTCAAGACGCAAGATCAAGCTGATAAAGTACCCAAAACTTGTACCAAATCGACGATAAAAATAAATCTAAGGTTAGAAAATATTAAATTCATTAATCTTTACAGTGCTTTTGATTTTAAAAGCATGTTTTCTTCTATAGTTTGTTTAAGCACCAAATCAAGTTGATAGGGTACCAAAAGCTCGTACCAAATCGACGATAAAGTTAAATTCAAGGTTTGAATGTATCAAATTGAGGTATCTTTACAGTGCCTTTAATTTTTAAATCGTATTTCCTAATATACTTAGTTTAAAACATCCAATCAAGTTTATAGAATACCAAAGATAGGTGCCAAATAGACAATAAATCTAAATTCAAGGTTAGAAAATATTAAATTGAAGTATCTTTGCAGTTCATTTAATTTTTAAAGCATATTTTCATATTCAGTTTGTTTAAAGCACCAAATCAAGTTGATAGAATCTCAAAATCAGGTACCAAATCGACGATGAAGCTAAATCTAAAGTTAGAAAATATTAAATTCAGATATCTTTACAGTGCTTTTAATAAAAGAATCAAATCAAGTTGATAGGGTACCAAAACCAGTGCCAAATTACCGACGACATTAAGTAAAGGTTAGAATCCACGAAATCAATCAATATTTTTAATTTTTGAAGAATGTTTGCTGATGCAATTACTTTAAGGTATCAAATCAATGTGATAATATACCAAAAAGTGGTACCATATCGACGAAAAAGCTATTAAGCTAAATTCAAGGTTGGAATATATCACATAATGATATCTTCAACTGTTTTTTTGCATTTTTGAAGTATACTTTCTTATAGACTAATTTTAAAACACCAAACAAATTTATGCAATACCAAAAAGTGGTACTAAATTAACAATAATTCGTAATCAAGATTAGAGTACATTGAACCTAGGCATTTTTATCAGTGCTTTTATTTTTTGAAGTGTTCTTTCTTATAGAGTATCTTTAAAACACCAAATCAACTTGATACAATACCAAATCGATTAATTAAGGTTAGAATACCTTAAACCAAAGCATCTTTGACTGAGTTCTTCAGTTTTAAAATATACATTCTTATAGAGTAACTTTAAAATACCAAATCAAATTTATGCAATACTAAAAAGTGGTACCAAATCGATGATAATTCATAATTAAGGTTAGAATATATTAAATCAAGTTATATTTAACTGCGTTTTTATTTTTTGAAGTATACTTTCTTATTGAGTCCAAATCAATTTGTTACAATACCTAAATACAGCACCAAATCGACGTTAAAATTAATGTGTGAGAATGTGTAATGTTAATGTGTGATGAATAATTAAGTAATCAATGTTAGAATACATTAAATCAAGGTATTTTTGACTGCGTTGTTAATTTTTGTAGGGAACTTTCTTATAAAAAAACTTTAGGTACCAAATCGACGAGAAACATCAAATTAATTTGATACAATACCAAAATGTACGGTACCAAATCGAATAAAGCAGGATATATGAAACGAAAATATTTATGATTGTTCTTTTAACTCTTGATGAATATCTTCGTTTTTCTTTGAGAAGTTTTCTGATCTTAAGTGGATAATTCACATCTTTGATTACGTGTGTTAACTCTTTAGTGTTGCTAACATTTATAACATGCGATTTAATGTTTTATTCTTTCAGTATGATACACGTTAGTTGAATATTTCGGGTATGCATTATTAAATTATCTATTTAACTCATCAATCTTCTTGAAATCACGTCGTTTAATTACAAAGTTTTTTTGTTATATCATCAAAAAAATGTGGTGAGTTTAAAAGTTTATTCTCTGTTTCTAGGTAGACACTCTAGACAATATACAGCGGATCCCTCGTGGGGACAAAGCCATTCATTTACGTCGCAGGTTTGTGACTAAACCGCAAAGTTAGATTAAGCAAACTTCGTATTTTTCCTAATTTGAAACTTTGTATTATTTGGAAGTTTAAATGGAAAAATATTTCTTTCCGTCGAGGATATAAAACTCAATTAGTTCAGGTTCTCACACAGAAACCACCTCGAACTCCGAATGAATTATTTCGGTTATCGCGGAGAGGATGCGTGTTTTTGCAATCGCGATAAAAGGATGAACTTGTCGTCTCCGTAATTTACAACAACTTTATTAATATTGCATAAAGGAAACGTCTCATTATACTTGGGGAGCGTCTTCGTTGATCTGATACGAGTTTATTGGAAATGTGACCTAAGGTGTGGACAGAAGATCAATCAAAATAATCTAAAATTTGCCTATAACCTAACAAAACGAAAAAAAAAAAATAGGTAAGGACGGGGATTACGGTGGATCGTGTATAAATCTTTTTTGTCGTGTTGTAATTAAGTGTTTCCCGCATACAGACGAGGTATTACATTCTGATTAATGTCTCATTGGCCGTAAGCAATAAATAATACTCTCGATTAAACGATGACTTTTGAATAATACATCTACGTGGGTATAATAAACCTACGTCGCATCATCCAATGTTGTTCTTACAAATTTTGCAATTACCATTGCATTAAAGTTTTGTTCAGACTAAAAAGATTTTCCATATTATCAATTTTAATCATCGTATAAAATTACATAAAGCAGATGCGATTTATATCGATTTAATCGCTTCGGGTGGAGTTGGTTATTGCATTCTTCGTTCGCGCAAAACGAATTTAATACCTGCATAACTCGTATAATATGAAGGTTTAGAGACGAATTTTTTAAAGTTGAAACTGACGTTGGTTTCTGAATCCCCTCAAATGAGGACGTTCCCTTTTAAAACACCACAGCCCGCGGAAATAAAAGCGACTGCGCTCCGACGGGCGACTTCCTTTGAACTTGTTAAATGTAGTAAAATGGGAATTTATTAGCTGCTTTATGTTTTTGTCTGCGTCGGGGACTTTAATAATGAGTTTGTCCGGTGGCTATGTGTTGACCATGCAAACAGCTGATGCAATATTTCTTTTTATAAATAAGGTATGATGAAATATGGTCTAATGAATACCTTTTAATTATTTTTGTTAGAGTTTAATAAAAGAATATTGAAATGTAAATTTAAATTTGAAATAATGTATTTTATGAACAGTTAATATTAATGATCCTTTATTGAACATAATATAAGCTGTCGTCCATGTTGAAAATTGCCATTACGATAATATGATTTGATGGGCAAGTGGTTGCACTTTAATCTATGCTAACAGTTAATATCGCCAGTTAAAAGCAGCGGGTGTAATTAGGTGTTTAATAGACAATATCACTTCAACGATGATTTCAATTGCAATATAAGAGCAATTTAACTGAAATTGAAAATCAATTTTCAGTTCAAAAAGGTAAAGTAGAATGATACTTTAACTTGTCGTGTTAGCGTTCGTTCAAAAGTTGTGGTAAACTGGTTAAAAAAGTTAATGGTCATTTTCCTTTGAGAATTTTAACGGCAAGAGTTGGAACTCGTTTCCAACGGCAGGTGTGTGCCAGAGAGCTTCGCCGCCACAAAAATCTTTCTTCGTTCGCCACTTATCTTGGAAACAATTATTTTAATGTTCGGGGCCACAGATTCAAAACAGCCACATTGTCGTCGTCGTCGTCCTTCTTTCTCTCGTGTTCGCCAAACCGCTCTGATATCGTTTAAAGCTCATTTGCATATCTGGGTCTGTTTGTTTACCCACTTAATTACGGTCCTCGCACGATCGGAAATTGTTCAAGTTTAATAAAATCAGAGGCCTAAATCATCAGAATTAGAGCTCCTATAGAGCGGCAATTTTGTATCGACAATGGAAACGCAATGCCAGATGTAAAAACATAAATCATACGGACTGTAATTTGGCGTATCGATTGGATATCGAGGGAAATTATACACGCACACGTATACTGGTGCGGACGACTGGTTTTAACTCGCCCAAGAACGACAATAAGAGGTGATTAGGCCTCGCAGGTAACCAAAAATAACCATTCCTGCTTAGATACAACGATCTAAAGTCTATTTTCTTACACAGCTCTCGTCTCTTCAGTTTTGGTTCAGCTGTTGCACTCCGAGTATAAGGGGACATCTAAAATTAAAGACGATGTATTTAAAGGTAGTACGTTGTTTGGAGAACGTGTGATATATTTTATGGAATATATCCATGTTACTGCTTTGATTTATTCAAGCTCTTTAACACAATTATTTTATTAGATTACTCGAAATATAGTATATTGATTTGAAAATATAGAAATGTCTGGAAATGCCAAATGTACTTACTATTACATTAAATACTTACTTATTGTAATGAATTTTGAATATATAGATCGTTCAATTTTAGAAAGACTTAAACACGATGGGGTTGTGTTTAAAAATAACCGAGATATGATTACATCCGGTGGATAATTTCCGGTTTTTATTATGATTGTTTTCTTTTTATAACCGTGATTAAGAATCCTTCAAAAGAAACCCCATCATTTTTTTAATAAACCAAAAAGGAATTTTTAAATTAACCTCACAAATTGGTGATTTTTTAAGGTTAACTTTTATAATTATTTTCTCAGAATCTAATAGAGATATCAAAAAACGGGTTGCTGTATTCGAATTATCAATTAATTTTAGATAAACTAACGAAATTTAATACTTTCAATTTTATAAAGAAGGCTTTAATTTAATTTTTTGGAAAGTCTCTATCATAAATGTGGAGTTTTAAAGGTAATCTCAAAAAACTTTTCTCCAAAATGAATAGAGGTATCAAAAAGTAATTTGATGTGTTTTAATCGTTAATTAATTCTCTATAAATCCACAAAATTTGGTTTCTTTATTTTTATTAATAAAGTAGAAGCGAATTTTGAAATAAACCTCACAAAAATTTTGACATAAAATTGTGATTTTTTTAGGGTTAACTTTAATAATTTTTTTTTCAGAATCTAATCGCGATATCAAAAAACGGGTTGCTCCGTTCGAATTATCAATTCATTTCAAGTAAAACAACGAAATTTTATTCTTTCACTACTGAAAATAAGGCTATAATTTACATTTTCGAAAAGTATCCATTTCTGCGGTGGAGATTTAAGGGTTATCTTTGAAAAAACGTTTCTCCCAAACTAATACAGATGTCAAAAGATGATTTGCTTCATTCGAATCGTTAATTAATTCTCTATAAGTCCACAAAATTTGGTATCTTCATTTCTATTAATAAAGCAGAAGCGAATTTTGAAATAAACCTCACAAAAATTTTGACATAAAATTGTGATTTTTTTAGGGTTAACTTTAATAATTTTTTTTTCAGAATCTAATCGCGATATCAAAAAACGGGTTACTGCGTTCGAATTATGAATTAATTTTAGTTAAAACAACGAAATTTTGTTCTTTCACTACTGCAAATAAGGCTTTAATTTACATTTTCGAAAAGTATCAATATCTGCGGTGGAGATTTAAGGGTTATCTTTCAAAAAACTTTTCTCCCAAACTAATACAGATGTCAAAAAATGATTTGCTTCATTCGAATCGTTAATTAATTCTCTATAAATCCACAAAATTTGGTTTCTTCATCTCTATTAATAAAGCAGAGCAAATTTTGAAATAAACCTTACAAAAATTTTGACATAAAATTATGATTTTGTTAGAGTTAACTTTAATAATTTTTTTCTCAGAATCTAATCGTGATATCAAAAAACGGGTTACTATGTTCGAAGTATAAATTAATTTTAGTTAAAACAACGAAATTTTGTTTTTTCACTACTGAAAATAAGGATATAATTTACATTTTCGAAAAGTATCAATATCTGCGGTGGAGATTTAAGGGTTATCTTTCAAAAAACTTTTCTCCCAAACTAATACAGATGTCAAAAAATGATTTGCTTCATTCGAATCGTTAATTAATTCTCTATAAATCCACAAAATTTGGTTTCTTCATCTCTATTAATAAAGCAGAGCAAATTTTGAAATAAACCTCACAAAAATTTTGACTTAAAATTGTGATTTTTCTAGGATTAACTTCAACAATTTTTTTCTCAGGATCTAATCTCGATATCAAAAAACGGGTTGCTGCGTTGGATTTATCAATTAATTTTGGTTAAAACAGCGAAATTTTTTTCTTTCACTTCTGTAAATAAAGCTTTAATTTAAATTTTTGAAAAGTGTCAATTTTTTCGGTGGAAATTTAAGAGTTATCTTTCAAAAATCTTTTCTCACAAACTAATACAGATATCAAAAAATGATTTGCTTCATTCGAATCGTTAATTAATTCTCTATAAATCCATAAAATTTGGTTTCTTATTCCTATTAATAAAGCAGAAGCGAATTTTGAAATAAACCTCACAAAAATGTTGAGATAAAATTGTGATTTTTCTAGGGTTAACTTTAACAATTTTTTTCTCAGAATCTAATCTCGATATCAAAAAACGGGTTGCTGCGTTGGATTTATCAATTAATTTTGATTAAAACAGCGAAATTTTTTTCTTTCACTTCTGTAAATAAAGCTTTAATTTAAATTTTTGAAAAGTGTCAATTTTTACGGTGGAAATTTAAGGGTTATCTTTCAAAAAACTTTTCTCCAAAACTAATAGCGATATCAAAAAATGATTTACTTCATTCGAATCGTTAATTAATTCTCTATAAATCCACAACATTTGGTTTCTTCATTCCTATTAATAAAGCAGAGCGAATTTTGAAATAAACCTCACAAAAATTTTGACATAAAATTATGGTTTTTTAGGGTTAACTATAACAATTTTTTTCTCAGAATCTAATCTCGATATCAAAAAACGGGTTGCTGCGTTGGATTTATCAATTAATTTTGGTTAAAACAGCGAAATTTTTTTCTTTCACTTCTGTAAATAAAGCTTTAATTTAAATTTGTGAAAAGTGTCAATTTTTATAGTGAAAATTTAAGGATTATATTTCAAAAAACTTTTCTCCCAAACTAAAAGAGATATCAAAAAATGATTTACTTCATTCGAATCGTTAATTAATTCTCTATAAATCCACAAAATTTGGTTTCTTCATTCCTATTAATAAAGCAGAAATGAATTTTGAAATAAACCTCACAAAAATTTTGACATAAAATTGTAATTTTTTTAGGGTTAACTTTAATAATTTTTTTTTCTGAATCTAATCGCGATATCAAAAAACGGGTTGCTGCGTTCAAATTATTAATTAATTTTAGTTAAAACAACGAAATTTTGTTCTTTCACTACCGCAAATAAGGCTTTAATTTAAATGTTTGAAAAGTGTAAATTTTTACGGTGGTAATTTAAGAGTTATCTTTCGAAAAACTTTTCTCCCAAACTAATACAGATGTCAAAAAATGATTTGCTTCATTTGAATCGTTAATTAATTCTCTATAAATCCACAAAATTTGGTTTCTTCATTTCTATTAATAAAGTAGAAGCGAATTTTGAAATAAACCTCACAAAAATTTTGACATAAAATTGTGATTTTTTTTGGGTTAACTTTAATAATTTTTTTTTCAGAATCTAATCGCGATATCAAAAAACGGGTTACTACGTTCGAATTATAAATTAATTTTAGTTAAACCAACGAAAGTTTGTTCTTTCACTACTGCAAATAAGGCTTTAATTAAAATTTTTGAAAAGTGTCAATTTTTATGGTGGAAATTTAAGGGTTGTCTTTCAAAAAACTTTTCTCCCAAACTAAAAGAGATATCAAAAAATGATTTACTTCAATCGAATTGTTTATGAATTCTCTACAAATCCACAAAATTTGGTTTCTTCATTTCTATTAATAAAGCAGAGCGAATTTTGAAATAAACCTCACAAAAATTTTGACATAAAATTGTGATTTTTTTAGGGTTAACTTTAATATTTTTTATTTCAGAATCTAATCGCGATATCAAAAAACAGGTTGCTGCGTTCGAATTATCAATTAATTTTAGTTAAAATAACGAAATTTTGTTCTTTCACTACTGCAAATAAGGCTTTAATTAAAATTTTTGAAAAATGTCTATTTCTACGATAGAGATTTAAGGGTTATCTTTCAAAGAACTTTTCTCCCAGACTAAAAGAGATATCAAAAAATGATTTACTTCATTCGAATCGTTAATTAATTCTCTATAAATCCACAGAATTTGATTTCTTCATTTCTATTAATAAAGCAGAAACGAATTTTGAATTAAGGCTCACAAAAATGTAGACTTTACAAAACTTTAACTTTTATAAAAAGAACATCTTAAGATATATTGTATAAATCATAAAATATTATAAAACACATACAATAAACGAGTAGTTTAATAATTATCTTTGAAATTCTTCGAATTACATCGATACTTCACTATATATCAATCCGACCACCTATCTTTATAGCCGTAATAGTAACTTTTTTAAAATTAATAAATCTCGGATGAAGTATTTGCAATTAATACTCACATCATTTTTATAGACGTGTTTCAAACTGGTTGTTTTACCTATAAAGCATACGAAACGATCAGATTATACGACCGAGGCCGTCTTGTTCAGACCACAGCGGCCGCAACACGAGTTATTTCGAGGAGTTTTATTTCGCGCAAAAACTAACTGTATACTGAATTCTCTCTGTGTATTGCGAAAACCCTTCAGCAGGAATTCGCTTCGAAACGAATCTTCGATTTACGATGGGCGAGCGGACGTCAACACATCGATTCATTCGAGTAAGATGTCTTAATTGACAGATGGTTGTTGAAAAAACATTCGTCGATTATATTATGGTTGAGTTATTTGTGTAAAGTTCGATTGGGAATGCAGTTTAGATCAAACTTAAAAAAAAGTTACCTTTAAGATGTTATAGAATTGGAAATTAATTAAATTCTAAGAAGAAATCTAATCCGAAACGCAGCAGGATTCAGTGTCTTTTGTTACGGATCTATGTAGGGGAGAACGTTCTTGTATTGTATGGCCTAAATTGGTAGGGATTTCATCGCTTAGCTATTGAGTGTGGTTCTTTAAATTCTTGGTCGATTGGATCTCGAATCAAATTATTTTTAACGTTATAAACTAAGTAGTTTATACCTGAGGTTGGTGCAAAAAGTGCACTGTTTGGTTTCTCTATAGGTAACGCGATACGAGTGTACGAGAGTCGCGCGCTTGTCAGGATTTTTACAGCTGCTTAACATTTTTAGAGCTTCTACCTGTAACGAATACTGTTTCACGTATCATTGGTTATTTGAGAGACCGTAAATAAACCAAAAATTTATAATAAGAAGAACGATTTTTTAGCTATGTAAATATAAACTGAATCGGAATCAAAAGGATTAAGCATATTAAAGCGGATTATTGGTGTACAATACGTCGTTATTTCGACATGTATCGACGGTATAGGCCGAATTCAAGCCTGTATTGACATAAAAGTTGAAATTGGCCCAATGCAATTACCACGGCATTAACGTAATTATCACTTTATTAGCGAGTAATATAATGACACTATCCGAAAATGGCGAGTTCGGTTATTTTTGAATACGACATAATACAACTATTATGCACTATGCGCGATGTTAATAATTAGGATACCCGTCAACAGCCGTTGCTAGGTATATTTCAATAGACTCGCACAAAGGACCCCTTTACAAAATCGAAATTCGTGAAACGCTCTGCCAGATGTCTGATTAATTATAGCACACCGTGCGGGCAATTTACCGGTCCATTGTACAAACAGTGGAGTGGACAGAGGTAATGAGAGGGGCGTTTTCCATTTTCATTGGGAACGAATCTTAACGACATTTAACAGTAATGCTAATTTCCTGACTAAAACATACTAAGACTTTTTTTTACTTAGTATAAGATTAAATACGCTTACATTTACTTCCGTTATAGTATTATAACAAGTTGAAGTAGGACAGGAAAAGAAAGGCCACTTTATGAGCGAATGATACAATTTCGTTCCTTCGCACTCGGAAATGTAACCTTATTTCTCTTGAACATTGCGTATTGGTGCAATGTAGGTCACAAGAGCTCAGTTATCTTCAATTCAATAATGACCGAATGAAAAAAGTTCGTGTTGCAATAAAGGCAAGTGGATACGCGAAGTGTCGTAGAAATTGCACCACACAACTTTATTTATACTCCCGGATCCCCACATTTCAAACCGGTCGATGTTGAACCGTACCTGAAATGGTAGAAGGCGAAGGGTCTTCGGTGTTGAAATAATGGGAAAGTAATGTTTCCCGTGGCCCTGTATGCCGTATTAAGTCGGTACGTTTTACAAATTGTTTTATACATTATTTATCGGGGACATTCAAGCTACCTTTACCTCTTTCTCTCTTTGTACGCGGTAAATCTAACTCTAACGCTGTAAAGTGTATGTTTACGTTCCAACTCTTAACGTCACCTTTTTTCATTACAAGTTAAAGGCTGCGCCTGACAGACACGTGAAGGACGCCGGTGTAAATAACGTGATCTAATATCGACCTGTTTTGGTTGGGAGGTTTTGTTTTCTTTCAAAACACGCGGGAAAAAATGTTAATGGACAACGTACCATTATTGCGGGGTCCATAAAAAATATGTTTGTGTTAGCTAAAAACACAATGCCGCGTACACGAAACTCAACAAAAAAAGAAGTACAAAAAATTCACTTGGTTAAAATTAAACAACCTCCAAGAAACATATTTACATTTACAATAAGGCTGCTAATTACCCGGATAATCAACGAAACTGGTTCAAAAGAAGTTAATAATGCTGGTATTTAAGGTAAGTAAGTAATTACCACGTATTTTGCTGCAAATAAACATCAATTTAAATATCAAATATTCTCTTCTATCATCATGTCATTCTCTATCCCTTTACTAAATTTTTTTCTCTTTATTTATCTTATTGTATTCTTCACTTGGTTCGTGCTTGCTATAGCTCAATAGTATATTAATTTCTAAATGGTCAATGTTGAACTTCTCTTAGTTTGTTATTTTATTGTGTATACATTTCCGAAGTGCCACATTGCCACATTTGCGATATTTGAATAAAAATGAAATTAATAAGAAAGCATGATATGTCAACTTATTTGAATCCAAGATACAAAATAAACTTTTTTGATGCTGATTTAACTAACGAAGCAACTCTAAAAAGAGGATACTTTAATTAATAATTGGTGATATTTCCTCAAGGATCCTTCAAGAAAGTAATTTTATAGCGAATTATGAAAATAAGGTGCAATATTGAAATTTTATCAAAACTTCAAATATTGTTTTCTCAAAAATTAAAAATTATTTTTCAAAATGGGTTGGTGCAGTAGAAAGAAGACACTCTTATTAACACGTTGGGAAATTTTCATACCCATATTCCAAGAACTGGATTTTATAAGAATTTTTAAAACTTAATCCGCGAAAATTGTAAAATTCGAAAAAATTGTCGTTTATTTCAAAAATTTATTTCTCAAGAACTAAAAGTGATTTTTCAAAACGGCTTTTTGCATTAAAAAGAGGATACTTTAATTAATAATTGGTGATATTTCCACAAGGATCCTTAAAGAAAATAATTTTATAGTGAATTTTGAAAATTATCGATCAAAATTCAACATCGAAAATTTTTTCAAAACTTCAAATATTGTTTTCTCAAAAACTAAAAGGTATTTTTCAAAACGGGTTAGTTTATTGGAAAGAGGACACTCTTATTAGCACTTTGCGAAATTTTCATACTCATATTCCAAGAAATGGATTTGATACGAATTTTTAAATCTTAATCGGCGAAAATTACAAAATTCGAAAAAATTGTCGATTATTTCAAAAATTTTTTTCTCAAAAACTAAAAGTGATTTTTCAAAACGGCTTTTTGCATTAAAAAGAGGACACTTTAATTAATAATTGGTGATATTTCCACAAGGATCCTTCAAGAAATGAATTTTATTGCGAATTTTGAAAATTATCGATGAAAATTGCAACATCGAAAATATTATCAAAACTTCAAATATTATTTTCTCAAAAACTAAAAGTTATTTTTCAAAACGTATTGGTTCATTAGAAAGAGGACACTCTTATTAACACTTTGGGAAATTTTCATACTCATATTCGGAGAAATGGATTTTATACGAATTTTTAAAACTTAATTGACGAAAATTGCAAAATTCGAAAAAATTGTCGATTACTTCAAAAATTTATTTCTCAAGAATTAAAAGTGATTTTTCAAAACGGCTTGTTGCATTAAAAAGAGGATACTTTAATTAATAATTGGTGATATTTCCACAAAGATCCTTCAAGAAATGAATTTTATAGCGAATTTTGAAAATTATCGATGAAATTTGGAACATCGAAAATTTTATTAAAACTTCAAATATTGTTTTCTCAAAAACTAAAAGTTACTTTTCAAAACGTATTGGTTTATTGGAAAGAGAACACTCTTATTAACACTTTGGGAAATTTTCATACTCATGTTCCAAGATATGGATTTTATGCGAATTTTTAAATCTTAACCGGCGAAAATTGATAAATTCGAAAAAATTGTCGATCATTTCAAAAATTTATTTTTCAAGAACTACAAGTGATTTTTCAAAATGGCTTTTTGCATTAAAAAGAGGATACTTTAATTAATAATTGGTGATATTTCGACAAAGATTCTTCAAGAAATGAATTTTATAGCAAGTTTTGAAAATTATCGATGAAAATTGAAACATCAAAAATTTTATCAAAACTTCAAATATTGTTTTCTCAAAAACTAAAAGTTATTTTTCAAAACATATTGGTTCATTAGAAAGAGGACACTCTTATTAACACTTTGGGAAATTTTCAAACTCATATTCCAAGAACTGGATTTTATAAGAATTTTTAAAACTTAATCGGCGAAAATTGTAAAATTCGAAAAAATTGTCGATTATTTCAAAAATTTATTTCTCAAGAACTACAAGTGATTTTTCAAAACGGCCTTTTGCATTAAAAAGAGGATACTTTAATTAATAATTGGTGATATTTCCACAAGAATCCTTCAAGAAATTAATTTTATAGCGAATTTTGAAAATTATCGATGAAAATTGCAACATCGAAAATTTTATCAAAACTTCAAATATTGTTTTCTCAAAAACTAATAGGTATTTTTCAAAACGTATTGGTTCATTGGAAAGAGGACACTCTTATTAACACTTTAGGAAATTTTCATACTCATATTCCAAGAAATGCATTTTATATGAATTTTTAAAACTTAATCGGCGAAAGTTGCAAAATTCCGGATTACTTCAAAATTTTATTTCTCGAGAACTAAAAGTGATTTTTCAAAACGGCTTTTTGCATTAAGAAGAGGATACTTTAATTAATAATCGAAAGTGATAACAGCGACAGTTCTGTTAGTAATGAACGTGATGATGAATTACAAGCGAAAAGAAGGAAACTAGACGAAACTGCAATATAGTCGGCGATGTTAGGACACTTAGGTCCATGAATTGTTCTGGGTTTATTCTTCTGATCGTTATTATGTAGTCAATAATTGAATTGGCTCTATCATCCTTATGATTTTGACGAAGAAAAGGAAAATTGTTGATTTACGCAGTGGATATTAATACAATCGACGGATACAGCTAAAGAGAACGTCTTCTTTTTTCACAACTGATGGGCATTAGATCAATAGAATAAGTGTTGGTCAACGCAACGCAACGGTAGTGTTCCAGAGATTAATGGGCTACTTAGATGATATTATTATACCGTCCAACACCATCGAGGAAGGAATACAGAAACTGGGAATCGTATTCTATGTACTGCGGAAGATGGATGTGACTCTACATCTGAAAAAATGTTATTTTTTTATGAAGAGAGTAGAGAACCAAATCGGGTGTACATCTAGAATCCAGGAAATTGAATGTTTTAATTTTGTACTTGATTACAACTCAAAACCTAAAAGACATAATCCATAACAATTTCAAAGCTAATTGTAATCATTTTCTAGGTACTAAGCAATAATCGCCAAATTATTAAAGTAAACGGTTTTCGTTATTAGTGCTTTTAGCCTTACCTGTCAGAATGTCCAGTAATAAAAATTTAATTCCAAATATGGACTATGAATAATTAGGTACTCGTCTTCATGTTTAAATCGATTTCTAATCTTTGTCTTTTGTTATGACGGAACGTAAGTATCTTATTTGCTGGTAGAACATTCTTGATGCTATTTATGTTAATAATAACTTCCACATTTATTTCTTCTCATAAAATGGATTCAGCATTTCAGAGCTTTATACTCAAACGCTAATCAAGTGGATGTACTTAAAACAGATTGAGAGATAAATCGGGAGACAATAATAGATGGGCAGAGAGTGTAGGTGCTGACGACTAGCAGGGTATTAGAAGAAATCAGAAAATGAGAAATCTAGACGGAGTGTCATGCTACTGCACAGAAAGTGATACCCTACTAATACAAAGAATTATGTCGGAATTAATTTTCTAAATAACTCATCTCTTCACCACTTGAAGTCTCTTCGTGAGTGAACAAATCATTAATAAAATCCAAATTAGTGAAGAACAATAAGGTTGTATAAAAAGTTCGTCTACCGTTGATGCCATTTTCATTGTCAGTAACCTGCCTTCCTCTGCTTTGTTGATCTAAAGCGTCTGATAAAGTATGGATGACAGGTGTGATCCAACATCCAACATCATTGAGACTCAATTGTATGTAGACCGAAACATAACCAAGAATATAGAAGGTATGCGTGACGTCTGTGAGGACATATGTTGGGAAAACAAGGACAGAAATGGCAGGAATCCTGAGAACAATAACGGGTATCATCGTAGAAGCAGTGATTTTCGAGAGGAGTGTGGCACCATAGACGAGAGCGATAGGTGAGGGTGAGAATTTAAGGTTGGAACGATCATGCATCCAAGATGGATAACAACAGATTGGTCAAGATCGCGAAGAATGAAAAACCACTGTTATGAGGTTATAACTTAGCAAGATTTAATTGTGGATTGTGTCTTTTTGATTCGTTATAACGAAAATATTCAACTTCGTAATTCTGAGGACTTTTACTTTGTAGCTATAACTCAATCATTAGTAAATAATTATTCTAAATATTATGATTTTGATCAAGTCAATTATAAATAAAAAATTTTTTTAAACGTTTTTTTTAACTCACAAGTATTATAGAAAAATTGTGTTCGTTTTTATTCGATAGTTGAACCGCTGACCCCAAAAATCGGATTTCTACGCAACAAAAATTACGATATCCTATCAAATTTTCAGGATCAACGCCAATCAAGTCGATGTCGATGTGTAAACAACGAAGTCCCCACAGTATTTCGGTCCGATTTTTACCTACGTTTTATACACATCCGCTTTTTAACAAATTTGCATATATTGCAAAACTCACGCGGCACATAAAATGAAAAGGAAGTTCGACAAAAAAAAGATCGAATTGAAAAACATTGATTCGTCGGGATGAGGCGATTAAAATATTTTTAAAAAGTTGCAAATTGGTAAAATTACCCGCGTTGGTAAACTTCATTTATTGACCAGCAAAAACGTATGTGTGCCATCGTTAGTGCGGATACATTATAATGCTCAGGATGCTTTTAAACACCTACCAATATAACGTTATGTATGTGGATATTCCTTTATATTTGAGGAGTCTAAAATAATTATCTTAGCATGATTATTTTTTCGTAATTATATAAGATGATAGTGCTACGAGTAGCAGTGGCGGTCCATTTGATGTTCACGTAATTATGCCGCGACATAATGGACATAAAAGGCCTGTTTCTTTTTCTACGCCGAATGACGATAGCGTGTGAGCTAATTAGGGAGACTTCCTGTATTCTACCTGAAAATATGTTATTTTACTTGAAATCGTTCATTTTAGTATCCGCTCTCGTTTGCATATCCATAAACAAGAAAGAGTACAAACAAAGAAGTGGGTGTAATACACAAAAGGATAATGTTAGCACCAACGTCCATGTAAACGTTCGTTTAGTTCAGGTTAACGGTTCTTGTAATAAACGTCTCGAATGGTGGAGAACGGTGCCGGTGCCTAAGATTAGCGCGATAAAGTCTCCTGCTGCAGAAACGTCTTGATTGCAGGGGATCTCAACTCCTACTGAATGGCCGCCAAGTTACCTTTAAAGCTCCGTTCATATTCCACGTTTAACGATGAATGAAAGCGCTCGACGAGTCCCTTTTCGTTGAATATAAAACTTTACGCAGAATCTCTCCCGTTTAACACGGAGCAAGAATAGCTCATCCCGTCAGCGTTTTTGCACCTTTCAACTCATCTATGTCTTTGTTTGTGTTTCGTCGGTGTGAACGAAGCTTGCGAGTTTTGCGAGAGTCGTCGTTCCGCTAGGATTGCTCCGACCGTAAATAAACCATTATATTTCTGATACTGCCAGGTAAATTGCTGTTCGCATATTGGTCTACGCTACCGGTAGACGAAGCACGTGCCGAAGGTTTTGCAAATATTTAACGTGGGAATCCGAAGGCCAACATCCTTCAGCATACCGACAAAGTTGCTCAAATGTAAAAAAAGATAAACTAGATATTCTAGAGCAAATAGTTTAGAACATTATTATTTCTTGTACTTATATTTACCGTTAGTTATTAAATGCTCTCAGCGTTTACAATGATTCGCAATTTCTCCAGTACCTATTCGATTACATCACTCGATCAGCTCGCTATGTAAAACTAAAACTAATCGAGATTGCTGAATAACCGTGTTTGTCCGTAGGTTCTTGTGAACCGTTAGCAGCACAGTTATTACCAGCAGGAGGAATTTTAGTGCTACCACATCTGTATTTAAATAGATGTTGTAAATCGGTCATGTTTGTTACCTATGCGAAGTTAGCCGCCAATTTTTCTAGCCCCCAATTAGATAGGATTTTACATGTATAGTATTTTGATTATAACAAGAGAACCAGTCAACCGATTTCGATAAACAATGTCTCATTCGAAAGCTCAATCCTTGGCCAATACGAAAGTGGAAATGCCCGATTCGAAATCTCTCTCGAATTCCGTTAAAACGCCAAAATAATGAGAAGGTACACGAAAATAACACAAAAATGACCTTTTTTAAGTGGTGATAACTCGTAAACGATGTACCCGATGATCAAGATATATACGTCATTCGATTCGTCATAGTTTCTTCTATCGAAATCACAAAATGCCCGATTTCAATTCTCTCCCGTTAACCTTGTACAGCCCACGGAATGACACCGTGTTCGACTCGTTGTTTACGCACTTATGAACGCCCGAAAGTCTAGCCGCCAATATAAAAAAATTAATTTAAACTAAATCGACTATAATAAAAGAACGGTTTGACGGATTTTAATGTTTTATATGTCAATCCATAGCTTTCGCCTGGCTGAATGCAGTTGTCGAAATGCCCGATTCGAAGTATTTAAGAATTTTGATTAAAACACAAAAAACGAATTAATCAAACACATCAATTATCTCCTTAACTAATTGACCAATTTTAGTCATCAACATCTCGATCGAAAGTGTGATCTACAATGAATGCGAAGGTGGAAATGCCCGATTTCAAAATTTATTAATTACCTGCGTACGGCTATTGAAATGACCCCGCGAATCTAACGATGAGAAGTCTAGCCCCCAATATGAAAAAATTAATTTACACTAAATCGACTACAATTAGAGAACGGTTTGACGGATTTTAATGTTTTATATCACAAATGAAAGCCTGCGTCTGGCTGAATACGTACGTCGAAATGCCCGATTCGAAATATTTAAGGGTTTTGATTAAAACACAAAAAACGATTTAATCAAACACATCAATTGTCTCCTTAACTAATTGACCAATTTTAGTCATCAACATCTCGATCGAAGGTATGATCTACAATGAATGCGAAGGTGGAAATGCCCGATTTCAAAATTTATTAATTACCTGCGTACGGCTATTGAAATGACCCCGCGAATCTAACGACTCGAAGTCTAGCCCCCAATATGAAAAAATTAATTTACACTAAATCGACTACAATTAGAGAACGGTTTGACGGATTTTAATGTTTTATATCTCAAATGAAAGCCTGCGTCTGGCTGAATGCGTACGTCGAAATGCCCGATTCGAAATATTTAAGGGTTTTGATTAAAACACAAAAAACGATTTAATCAAACACATCAATTATCTCCTTAACTAATTGACCAATTTTAGTCATCAACATCTCGATCGAAGGTATGATCTACAATGAATGCGAAGGTGGAAATGCCCGATTTCAAAATTTATTAATTACCTGCGTACGGCTATTGAAATGACCCCGCGAATCTAACGACGAGAAGTCTAGCCCCCAATATGAAAAAATTAATTTACACTAAATCGACTACAATTAGAGAATGGTTTAACGGATTTTAATGTTTTATATCTCAAATGAAAGCCTGCGTCTGGCTGAATGCGTACGTCGAAATGCCCGATTCGAAATATTTAAGGGTTTTGATTAAAATACAAAAAACGATTTAATCAAACACATCAATTATCTCCTTAACTAATTGACCAATTTTAGTCATCAACATCTCGATCGAAGGTATGATCTACAATGAATGCGAAGGTGGAAATGCCCGATTTCAAAATTTACTAATTACCTGCGTACAGCCATTGAAATGACCTCGCGAATCTGCCGACTGGAACGGTTTGACGGATTTTAATGTTTTATATCTCAAATGAAAGCTTACGTCTGGCTGAATGCATATGTCAAAATGCCCGATTCGAAATTATTTCCTTTATTATTTGATCAATTTTTGTTGTCAACATCTCCATCGAAACTATGATCCATGGTGAATGCGAAAATGGAAATGCCCGATCTCTAAATTTGCTAATTAAGTACGTACGGTTGTTTAAACGACTCCAGTGACTTTACTGCCTGGAAGTCTTACTTACATAAAAAATAATTTTTTGTAAACGGATTATTACTAGAGAACAACTTAATGTGAAAATGTTTGAAATATTCTACTAATCATAATAAAGTATGTAAACAAACGAACAAAGTAATAGACTGGTTTAAAATGTATTTGTACTATATTTTAACTATTTTTGGTTTTAGTATTTCTACCTTTAGTATAACTTATTGTTGTTCTTACTAGTTTTCTACTCTTCTTTTTCAAATTTTATATTTTTAGCTGCATATAGTTTCACACAAAAAGCGCCCCAACCCATAACTTTGTTGTTTATATTGAAATATAAACAAAGTTTTCAGGGGCAAGGTGCTGATTTACATTTGTTTCAATTTTTACAATTCTTTTAAAATTTTCTATTATATCCAATTTTTCTTCAACTTTTCCTTCAAATTGTATAATATATTTTTCTCTTCATTACAAAAGTTAAACTGTTTTCCGAATATTCCATAAAGAATAATGCATAAGTGACAATAAAAATAAAAATGTTGAAGAATGTGATAGACAAAATCAGACCACTCACTGAGTTGTTTAAATAACCGTACGCATTTAATCAGCGAATTTTGAGATCGGGCATTTACATCATTGCATTCACAGTGCATCGTACTTTCGATCGAGATGATATTGACTAAAATTGGTCAATTAATAAATGAGATAATTTACTTATTTGACTAATTAATTTTTTGTGTTTTATTCAAAATTCTTAAATATTTCGAATCGAGCATTTCGACATAATTATTCAGCCAGATGCATGTTTTCGTTTGAGATATAAAAGATTAAAATTGGTCAAACCGTTCTTTAGTTATAGCGCAATTAATCAAATTAATTTTTTCTTATTGGGGGCTAGACTTCCAGTCGGTAGATACGTGGAGTCATTTAAATAACCGTACGTAGGTAATTAGTAAATTTTGAGATCGGGCATTTCCGCCTTCGCATTCATTGTGGTTCATACTTTCGATCGAGATGTTGATGACTAAAATTGGTCAATTAGTTAAGGAGATAATTGATGTGTTTGATTAATTCGTTTTTTGTGTTTTAATCAAAATTCTTAAATACTTCGAATCGGGCATTTCGACATCTGCATTCAGCCAGGCGAAAGCTATCGATTAACATATAAAACATTAAAATCGGTCAAACCGTTCTCTTATTATAGTCGATTTAGTTTAAATAAACTAAATCGTAAAGCGTAAACAACGAGCCGAACACGGTGTCATTCCGTGGGCTGTACAAGGTTAACGGGAGAGAATTAAAATCGGGCATTTTGTGATTTCGATAGAAGAAACTATGACGAATCGAATAACGTATAGATCTTGATCATCGGGTACATCGTTTACGAGTTATCACTTATCACCACTTAAAAAAGGTAATTTTTGGGTTATTTTCGTGTACCTTCGCATTATTTTGGCGTTTTAGCGGAATTCTTAAGAGATTTCGAATCGGGCATTTCCACTTTCATATTGGCCAAGGATTGAGCTTTCGAATGAGACATTGTTTATAGAAACCGGTTGACTGGTTCTCTTGTTATAATCAAAATACTATACATGTAAAATCCTATCTAATTGGGGGCTAACTTCGCATAGGTATGTTTGTTCGTTCCTGTATAAAGTTTTGCGTTAAAAAGTAATTGATAAACACGATACGCGAAAAAGATAGTAAAAACGCTAACAACTAAAAAAATTATTGCAAACGTTATAATGGTATGTAAATTTTTAGTGTGCACGGTTTGGACCGTAAAAATTTATGGTCCATACATGGTATTTATTGAGTTTATTTTTGCCGGATTTCGAATAGCTCCCGGGACTGATTGCATGGAACGGTTCCACGATTACAAATTAAAATAACGGGCTAGCTCTAAATTTTCAACTTTTATATACGCTGGTTATCGAATCGGAATTTTGAGAATAAATAACGCTCACGTTCCTGCAGAGAACATCCTTTATTATTAAATTGGAAACGTAGTCGGTTATAACCCACAAAAGCTCGCAACTACAGGTGTTCCTCACAACACTCTATTAATTTAAACACAAGTTATACAAGTTAATTTTGATACCTTTCTCAAGAAAAATCGAATATATAAATTTCTCGAATATAATAACTAAATAAATTAGTATCGAATAAATATAGAAATGATTACGAAACTCAATTCCACTTAACAACATTCGATACGAAAGAGTAATCCGTGTATTTCAGGGTTTATAACTTTTCCTATCGAAATCCCAAAGGGTTCGAGGAAAGTTTGAAAAAGGCACGTAATTTCATACGTCACACCAGGTTACAAATTACGTAATTTCCGTACAAGTTAGCGGATATTAAAACTGATAAATAACGATATCCTAGACTGACAACGAACACCTCCCATCACAGATCCCGCTAATTATAGGGTTACGTTCGACAACGGTAACGTTCTTTCAACAACAACAACAGCGCCGTCTTGTTTGGATAATCATCTCACGAAAAGATTTTTTTTCTTGTGAAAATTTCTACACACGAACAAAACGACACGCCATTAGCACCAAGTGAAGAGACCCAAGAAGGTATTAGTATCACGTAACGAAACCGACTCGCACCATCGGAGAATTAAAAACGTAAAACGGTAGATTGTATGGGAGGCGCACAGGAACGGACTCGTTATCTCCAACTATTATCTTACACGGGGGATTTCAAAAAAAAGATACTCGACCGCGTAATGGTAACCTCCCTCGACGCGGTGAGATAATCAACAAGTCGATAGCGCAATATCCACGCTCCCTACACGTCCAATCCTTTTGCAATAATTGGAATAGGGGCAAAAAGTGTTAATTTTCTCCTTGCACATCCCACATCATCTTGATTATAATTAAACTAAGTTTTGATATATGTACCAGTTTGAAATGTAATTATCATCTCGTTATAAAACTTTCTCTAAATATAACTTTTAATAAATTTTATCATCAAAAAATTTCGCTGCTAATGTTTCTTTAGACACTAAAAGAGTCTATAAGTTAGCATTTAGCATTAATCTTCTTGATTATTCTCATAATCAGCAGGAATAAATCTTTAATGTTTTATGAATAAAAATAAATCTCATCTTAATGTATTATGTTTAATTGTAACTAGTGTTGACTCTTCTATTACTGGAAACATCTTTGGACTCTAGATCTTATGATATTAGATATTGCATTTAACTTCTTAATGTTGCTATTAGTCACCATGGAATTAACCACAAGTATTACAGAAACTATATCTTATTTCTGAATACCGGAACCAGTGATTATGGATACTGCATTCGATATCTGCACAATAGAATAGAAGCATCTACTGAACACTGGATTTAACTATATTGTGGTTATACCAAGTTGCAGTGGTAATGAACAAATCCCAATATGTATTTAAATCGCTCCAACTGTAGGAGGACCCACATACTTACCAGATTTTAAAATCTGATGCAACTTCTAACGTCCAGAGGAAGTCCAATTCCATCTGCAAGGGTCTCCTCGATGAAGAGCTCATTCCGAGGGAGGTGTATAGAACATTGGTCTGCCACAACGGTATTGTTCCAAAATATTATGGTCTTTCAAAGATTCACAAGGATAAGGCCCCGTTGCTCCCGATCGTCGGCCTTTTTGGCTGAAATCTTATCAAAAGCCTTCTCGGATCGTACCAAATACAACGTAAAGGACTCTTTCATTTTCGCTACAAAGTTCAGAGGCCTGGTTCTGCCGCCAGGTTTTGTTTTGGCTTCCTTAGATGTGGTGTCGCTCTTCACCAATATCCCATTGAGCATAGTTATCGAGAGAATCAGGGAGGATTGGCATGATCTCCTTTCTGTTCGACTCTTCTACGTTCTCCTTTAATGGTATAGTATACAAGCAGAAGTTTGGTACACCCAAAATGGTGATGGTGATGGATGCGTATACCGGCTCTTCCTTTCAAGTTGCTCTTCCTCTACAAATATGTCGACGACATCATTTGCGCTTTGCCTTCTGATTGTCAACATGTCACCTTGACGACGTTCAATGGACTTAACCCCCACATACAATTTATCTTGGAATAGGAAAAAACTCTGTTCCCTTTCTAGATTTCATTCATTTCTTCTCTTTCCACCCCCTAAACATGAAGATTAACACGCTGAAGGGGATGAAGAACCGTGTGGTTCGTATCTGTGATGGTTTGAGGCTGAAGAACCTAAGGTTGTTGCCGATATCTTTGGTAATAATGGCTACCCTGCTCTGTTAGTTAACAGGATCTTGTTTTCGTGCAACACACCTCTTGTCTCCTCAGGGAGCTCTCGATGTTGCTCCTTTTCCCGCTGATGTCTCTTTGACTTACCCGCCGGACGTAGATTAACCGCTTGTCAAGTTACCTTTTATCCCGGGCCTCACCGACAATCTCATGAGGGGTTTCAAAGATTACACGCTGCATGTTGCGAAATATACCACCGAATGATTGTCCCTCCGATGGTCTCAAGTCTAACCTGATCTACAGGATTAATTGTCAGGGTTGTTCTGGCTCGTATGTAGGTATGACCAGCAAAATGCAAAATGTTAGTGATATCTTTTGTCATCTTGTTGACCTTTATGGCGCTTCTCGTTCCCCAACTCATGACGACTCATCTTCTGGGTCCATTTGGTATTGACTTTCCTCGGTTGGTTTTTCGAATTTCCCGCTTTATCTGTTGGGGTTTTTCGTTTTCCTTTTCTTGCGGTTGCGTGGGTTCGCACCTCTTCTCGTTATCGCCTGTCATGGACTCGAATTTGTCCTTGTGTTCTCAACAATTTTAACTGTTAACCTGCTCCTTTATCCGCTGTCATCGGTTTTTGGTGTTGGTGTTTTCTGCGGCTGTTCCTGGACCTTCTTACCTGGTCCATTGTCTTATTATGGGTTTTTATATTTTTACAACGGACCGCATGTGCGGACATAACCTCTAACTTGTAAGTTTAGGTTAAGTTTTAATCTGTAATGTTTTGATTTTGATTGTTTCTTTTCTTTTTTTATAAAGCGTTCCTCTGATGAAGAATTAAATGAACAATTCGTAAGCTTAGGTGACAGTAAAGGAGGTTCTTTAATTCACCCTCGGTTGATCATCCCAATAACTAATTCCCTAGTTATACTTACTATATACACTATATCTATGGAAACAATCAATATGGAAATCTTTTGGATACTTGTACCAATCTCTACGGATATTGCACCTAAAAACTGAGTCATCTATTGGTACCCCACAACTGAATACTAAAGTCATCTACAAGACACTGGAGTTAACCATAAAATTGGGGTTCAAGAGCTATGTGAACTGTGTCTAACTTTCGGTTACTGGACCCAACAACTAAATACTGGAGTCTATGCTAGTCGCACCCAGCATTGAAGTTGGCTGCAGTGTTTCAATGCTGGGTGCAGTCATTATGGATATTGCACCCAACACCAAAAATCTGTAATGAACTAGATTCTGGATCTAAGACTTACCTAAACTATATCAACTTTTGGGTACTGAATTCAATTGCTATGAATACCCGAAATCTACGAAATTCCGGTATGTGGGTATTATAAAGTGGTTATCATAGTCCATAGTTCTGAAAATTATTGATTCAGTGTGGCTAAAGTATAATTGTGTTTAAGTTTATACTACTTGAAAATATCAGTTTATCCACTTCACTTTATGCACTTTGGATACATGAGATTTGGATGAGGACGGAATTGAGTTAGGTATGATTGGGTTGAATTCTTTTTGGGCTTTAAAAAATATTAATTGCGTTGTAATGTGTAGGGTTTAAATTGATGATATTTTCTTTTTGTTGCTGATATTAGGTGTAGGAACAGAGTTAAGTTTAAGAGGTTGTCTTAGATTGAGGCTATGGAAATTTATAATTGAGTGCTTTGCGATTTGGCTTGATATCTGAGTGACATTTCTATATTTAATTCATTGCTTGTAGAAAAAATACCGTGTCATATTCTGCAAACTTTTATATAATTCAAGAGTATATAGAAAAACAAATTACTAAGTTAGCAGATTGGTCAAATCAGCGATTTTTAAAGTTTTATCTAAAGCAAAGTGGTCACCCTGAAAACCAACCCAACCCAACTCTGGAAACTTAATATTAGGGATAACCTAACCTCAAATGTTCCTTTACAACCTCAAAAAGTTTCATTTCTTAATTTCTAACCGTTGTGGACAAAAATTTTTTTTATATAACCATATCAACAACGTCAATTTCGAGGAACTAATGATCGTAACATAATTTTATTAATAAATATTTTAAAATTGCTCTTTTTAATTAATTTCCTGTCAATAAATGATGGTGCTTTCATTAATTTTGTAGGAAAGTTGAGTATAGACCACTCCACTTAATTTATGTATCTACTCCTTTAAAATATATTCCCTTTGGTTACACCTCCTTTCAGTCAATAAACAACACAAGTGACTAATGAATTCGTTCGAGTATTCCACAAATATCCAGGTATCTAAACGAATCCGTATACGGTCGTTTAAATCAAGTTCGATTAGCAATAAGTATTCAGTACTAGGCAACACTTTGTGTGACCTGGTTTAAATAACTCCACACCTATCGTCCATTACTTGTTAACTTTGTCTGCGGATCTACTTAAAACATCCTGCGTTTAGTGCTTTGCTAACAAACGGTGTTTTAAAGAAATGTAAGTTCAACGGCAATTTTCGAAGAGATATGGCTTGTTTTGGTAAAATCAAATAAATACTGAGTGACGAAATGTTTATTCAATACAAGATGATGAATAAGTCAGTTATTTTTGTGATTTTGCTTTCTAAAATTGATTGAAACTGAAGTTTTTATTCGATATAAAAATTTATTTAACCGGTTCAAGTGGTTAATTAGTTGATTACATCGTTAAAATAAATAGCAGTAGTCGCAAGATGTCGATGAGTTTAATGACGACAACTTGTCTATTGAAGGAAAAGCATGCAGAGCATTCCAATGAGACGAAATAACTGGTTAAAAACTTTTACTACTTCTTTGAAACTGCCTGCGGGTTTCACATTTTCTCGTCTATTTTTCTATTTAAACCAACTTCATAAGGGTAAACAGTAATTACCAAAAATTTCAAGCAATTTCCTTTACGCAATAGCTTACTCAAATGAAATCAAAACATTGGGAAGGACTCCGCTTCCGGTATCTTCGTTGCGCATCCAGGAATCGCTTGTGCCGCATAACGGTAGTAAATGTTATTCTTGCGGTAGAACATGAATTTCATTTCACAATGAAATCTAATATAAATAAAGGAAAAATGAAATTTCAGCTGTTCGCGTGTACCCCCGCATGTATATCTGCCGCTTTTCCTCGGGGAACAATGCCCGAGTTATTTCAACAGGTGCGGATGCCGCAGAGAAAACAGGATGGACGAAATATTTTTAGATCTCGTCGCGGTGTGGTAGTAATTTCAAGTGCGCACGAACATCTAGTATAACCCTCTTTTTTCGGTTAGTTAAGGCGCAATATTCATAATGAAAAGAGTAACAGTTGTTATAAACAGGTTGTCTTAAGTATATTTATTACATTAAATATCCCTTACAGGTACCAAATCCAGAAGTTAATGAGAAATACTTACACGCATGTAAATGCAAATATAATCTGAATAGCGTTATCGGGTGAATGGGTTGTTAAGAATAATGGTATTAGATTACAGTATTTATTATACCTGTTCATTACAATTGTATTTAACTTACTTTAGTTTTTATTGAATCTTGGAATTTACTCAGGTTTCTATAAAATATATTGTGACAAGTGGTTCATTGTGTTATCGTTACTCTCTAATGAGGTAATTCATTTTCACTTTTTTTATCTTACAGTATGTGAAGAACTTGAGCGTGATGAAATCAGTGTAGATTTCAACAAAAATAACCTCGGTAACAAACAAAAAGCAGAAAGTCAATCATCTAGACGGCACGTTTAACCTTAATGGTAATGATGGCGAAGAAAGAGTTGGGAAGAATCAATCCAATCGGAAGAAAGAATTTGCATATGTGTGATGCCATCTTCGCAGATGACAGAGCCTTTTTGGACGTAGGAGACACTAGCAAAGAAGCGGCTGATAAACTGCGAATATCACTCATGGACCAGAGTAATAGATATAAAAATTGGTGTCAAATATTGACACCAGTAGGTGTGTGCCACCTCTGGGGCTGTACCAAATCTAGTGATATAAACATCGCCCAGAGATTGCAAAATAAAGTAGCTACTAAACAACATAGGCGATGTGGAAACTGAAGCTGACATAATTAAGAAGGCAGCAGCAAGTCATGAATAGACCTGCATAGCAATTGATGAGATGAATACAATTCAGCCCCTAGATAACACTGGATTAGAGGGAGATTTAAAAGGTCAAAACTAGTCAAACAAGGACAAAAAATCCGGATATCGGATATTCGGTATCCCCTTCGGCCGGATATCCGATTATCCGGCATATCTATCCGTCCATTAATAAGAAAAAATTTATTTCTCAAGAACTAAAAGTGATTTTTCAAAACGGCTTGTTGCATTAAAAAGAGGATACTTTAATTAATAATTGGTGATATTTCCACAAGGATCCTTCAAGAAATGAATTTTATAGCGAATTTTGAAAGTTATGGATCAAAATTGCAACATCGAAAATTTTATCAAAACTTCAAATATTGTTTTCTCAAAAACTAAAAGGTATATTTCAAAACTGCTTGTTGCATTAAAAAGAGGATACTTTAATTAATAATTGGTGATATTTCCATAAGGATCCTTCAAGAAATTAATTTTATAGCGAATTTTGAAAATTATCGATCAAAATTGCAACATCGAAAATTTTTTCAAAACTTCAAATATTGTTTTCTCAAAAACTAACAGGTATATTTCAAAACGGGTTGGTTCATTGGAAAGAGGACACTCTTATTAACACTTTGGGAAATTTTCATACTCATATTGCAAGAAAGGGATTTTTTACGAATTTTTAAAACTTAATCGGCGAAAATTGAAAAAATTGTCTATCAATTCAAAAATTTATTTCTCAAGAACTACAAGTGATTTTTCAAAACGGCTTTTTGCATTAAAAAGAGGATACTTTAATTAATAATTGGTGATATTTCCGCAAAGATCCTTCAAGAAATGAATTTTATAGCGAATTTTGAAAATTATCGTAGAAATTTGGAACATCAAAAATTTTATGAAAACTTCAAATATTGTTTTCTCAAAAACTAAAAGTTATTTTTCATAACGGCTTACTTCATTGGAAAGAGGACACTTTTATTAACACTTTGGGAAATTTTCAAACTCATATTCCAAGAAATGGATTTTATACGAATTTTTAAGACTTAATCGGCGAAAATTGCAAAATTCGAAAAAATTTTCGATCATTTCAAAAATTTATTTCTCAAGAACTAAACGTGATTTTTCAAAACGGCTTCCGCATTAAAAAGAGGATACTGTAATTAATAATTGGTGATATTTTCACAAGGATCCTTAAAGAAATGAATTTTATAGCGAATTTTGTAAGTTAATGATGAAAATTGCAATATCGAAAATTTTATCAAAACTTCAAACATTGTTTTCTCAAAAACTAAAAGTTACTTTTCAAAACCGGTTAGTTTATTGGAAAGAGGACACTCTTATTAGCACTTTGAGAAATTTTCAAACTCATATTCCAAGAAATGGATTTTATACGAATTTTTAAGACTTAATCGGCGAAAATTGTAAACTTCGAAAAAGATTGTCGATCATTTAAAAAATTTATTTCTTAAGAACTGAAAGTAATTTTCCAAAACGGCTTGTTGTATTAAAAAGAGGATACTTTAACTAATAATCGAAAGTGATAACAGCGACAGTTCTGTTAGTAATGAATGTGATGATGAATTATAAGCTAAGAGAAGAAAACTAGACGAAACTGCAAAAAGAGATTTGGGATTGTTACAATGAGGTTGCTAATGACAAACCTGATATAAATAAAGTTGTATTCAATCAAAAAAGTCCTATTGGGGTTGAACCTGAAAAAATTATCTGCAGTGTCCAACGCCTAAAAGAGATACTAATTCTTGTGAATGGTGGAGTACTAAGTAGTAGATTTTTAATAACCGGCCAAAGCCGGAAATTTGATAGCTAACCGGTATCCGGCCGGATTTTAAAAAATGGAAGCATAGGACGGATAGGGGATAGTTGCCGAATATCCGTTCCACCACTAGACAAATCCATTTGAGTTGGTGTTAATGTGTAACAGTTTAATGCAATCCAGACCATTGTGTTGTGTGAGAAGAACTGTTAATTGGTGAATCATGACCAAGTTGAAAGCTGTAAAACTAGATATTATTAACTTATGCTAACTAACGCTACACTTTCACTAGAATTAACATTAGACCTAGAGCTAGAAACATTCAGATTTAGCCATCTTAACAGATACACGGCTAAACGGAGTCTGCGTATCGGTGTCCTTTCAATAGGATCTAAGTTGTACAAGTTCAAAGGCAAAACTTTAGCAATCCTATGTCCCAACGTTTTAGGACCATGCGAGTGGTTAAAAAGCTTGCTATTACGACGTCGTACGTTGTAAGAAATCTCTGGGAATTTGGAAGATGCTAGTGTGGTTGATTCTATATTTAGATGGTTCAAATTACAATATTGAGAAGGGGCAGGCACACCATCTGTGGTTTTTTAAATATTTGTTAAACACTTGTAAGAATTTCTTGATCATTTAAGTTCTTTATGGACTAAAATAAGATGTAACTAAAAAAAGAAAATATAGGTGTGAAGAAAATCACATAAAAGAGCTTTAAATTACAACCAAACATCAATTTGCTTTTGATTTAACCTTATTGCTAGGTGTAAAGTATGTAATAAATCTGCGAGCACTCCCGGAAGATTAAATCTTAATATTGACAAGAAGTGGAAGCAATGCAGGCGCCCAGCAGAGTGATACGAGCAATGCCAAGGTTCATTAAACTCATTACTTAACAGATTTAACACAGCGTACGTGTTAGTATCATTGGATTTGTTGGTGGGTTCTAACTTAAAAACTCAACCGGGATAAATGGGACACTTTAAATCTTCTACTCAATTTAATGGTAACAAAGGATAAATTTGCAGAGAAGGAAAAAGGTTCCTCTTATGGACCTTTGTAACAAGTACATACAACGATATACCCGTTTCCTTCTACTCACGTAGTGAAGTAACGACAATTGATAGAAGAACGTGGAAGATTCGAGTGGAAGGGAGATGTAAGTCCTCCTGCGGCAGGAGCGAGTGCGCGTAGCAGGAAATTCATATCATGTCCTAGTAATAATCAACGGTGTAAAAATTAACTTGCAGTTGATGACCATTTAAGTAATGCAGCGTATAATTGATGCCGGTGGACCGGTCAAGTTGTTCATTTGGACTGGTTTATCTTGGTGCAAAGTCGTTCTGCAACGAACTGGTGCGCTGTAACGCTCGGTCATATCCTGCGTTTAATTGTGCGCTTTCCGAGCACTTATTGCTCGGTTTTTAGCTGCCCGATTGCTCGGCAGCTCTGCATCGCCAACTTGTTAACGGTACAGACACAAGAGGAGGACTATTTGTGGAAAATTCATGTTGAGAAAACTTAATCCCGCTCTCCTATATACGTTTATTATTAATACAAATATTATGTGTAAGCGCTCAAACGAGGTTTTGATGAAATGATACCCTGTGCTTATAAAACAGTCCGTTAAATCTACCATTAAAAATTTCATTACGACCAGTTAGGATTTACGACGATTTTTTTAATGGAAAGAAGAGGTTACAACAGAAACGAGCAATAAAGATACAACAACCGGCGGACGTATATCATTAACTACGTTGTGCTTCCGCGTAAAATCGAATTCCTAATTTGGGGGGCGTCGCGACGTTGCCATCCTCGCTGTTCCTGAAATACTACGTCTCCAAAAGGGCCGCATTACCATAAAACATTAGCACCGGCATGCATTAGCGCTCGCCAGGCGCCATTATAACTTCGCCAAGAAGCACCATCTTACGCCAAACTACACAGAGTATTCCCTATCCTATTTCCTTAGTAATGGTTTTACGACCCTTTCACTAATATTTACCGCTTGATTGGGCCGCGGAGACGAATCCTCGATTCTTACGAGATTATTGTCACGAGAATATTGTTACGAGATTATTGCTTTGGAGATAATGATATAATCTCATGGGAACACGTGGGAAACGCATAAAGTTTCATTTGCAATGAACGCACTTTATGGATATTTTATATACTCCGAGATAAACATCTCTTAACAAGGAAGGAAGGAAGAACTGATTTGTATTCACAGTCATAAAAAGGGGCCGAACAGACAATCAGACGAAATGACTGACGACGCGAAGCGTAAAAGCACGGGCAGGTTTGGTTTGCTGATGGAATAGGTGAGATAAAAGGGAGTCGGGGGCTCTCCTCTAAATAATTTTACAGTCGGCGGAGCACGAAATTGTCAGAACACATAGCTTAAGAACAACGGCAATTACTATATTAGCTTATACCGTAGATCGTTCGAAACGATTATACGTTGGCAGCTCGAGCTCGACGTTCCAAACGGTTGAAGATGGTATTTACGGTGGGCGGTTGACTATACAAAGAATGTATAAATACAGATTAATTTTTTTATTTAACTTTTGAACCTTTTCATCAAACTTAGTGAATTTGTTTGTGTCCGCTTTACAAGGTGCTTTCAATTTGAAACGTTACGTCTAGTTCGTTATAGAACTTTGAGTTTGATTAATGAGTACGCACACCACATCAACGGGAACATCGAGTTTAAGGGTTTAATTTCAACGGTGACCGCAATCGCGAACAAAACTTTAATCTTCGCAATAGTTAGACCACACTCGCATACGTACGTACGTAGTTCAAAGTGTTACCGATGGCTTTTCAAACCTCGCGCAGCTTGACACGAATAGGTGGCCGATAGGAGGGCCAGGTCGGGTTCAACGATCCAATCTGGTTTGTCAAGTGGATGTGCTTAAGAGGCTACTTTACCATACAGCTCAGCAAATTACAAAAAACATACATTATTTATGAAAATATTTGGATGAAATTTTGTACATAGCTTCTTCTAACAATTCTACATAACGCATGGTGAAAATTTTTAAAGTTTTCCAAAAAAAGGGGTTTTTTTCCTCAATATTATAGAATTTGGTCGTTCTTTTTTAGCTTGCATGATAGTATACTTGAAAATAGTAACATTTTTCAAATAAATTTTTTCAAAATTTTTAGTTATAAAGGAATAGTTTGTAATTTGCTAAAATTGCAATAAGGTAGCGTAAAAATGAATATTTTCCGTCAAGATTCCCACGAAGTATTACCACCGCGTTAGTCCCGCCTCCTGCCGACTGAGCGGCGCTGACATCGACTCTCTTCATCGAAGCTCCTTGTTTTATCTATTACTTTTTAATGTGGTAGAGAAAATAATCATTTCCAAAAGTACGTTTTGAACTTTATTTTCCGTGATTTTCTACTAATAATTGTGTAATTTAACAAAATTTTTGAATTTATAGTCAATAGTTGTTATTTTATTGTGTACTATAGTGTTAGTTTAATTTAGTTTGTGTAAAGTTTTTATAAACAATGGGTAAGTATGTTCATCTAAAAAACTACCCCTTAGCATTTGAAGATGTTCTCGAAAAAGGAGTAATAGACGGTAATAATTTACGATATAAATTTTTATAAAATCTAAAATTTCATATTTTATAGTCCGAGATTTAATTGAAAAATGTATTCATTCCGAAAGGTAAGTTAAATTTTATTAATTTTATTGTATAAACTGTGGCACACATAAAAAGGACTTATTTAAAAAGAATAAACCATCACAGTAAAAATTAAAACGATACATTATTTGAAGCGATACCATAAGATAAATAATACAAATGATGCAGAACCAAATACTGATGGTGGAGAATAATCCATTCAACTGCAACAAAACTCACATTAAATTTATTAATGAGTCAAAAGAAGGGCTTAGCAGCTCATTTCTTTTATGTTTTATGTGCGGGATAAAAAAGAAGCTTTACACTGAAGAAAGCAATGAGTCTATTGAGATAAACTCTGCTGTTGTTTCTGTTATCTGTCGGTACCGGATATACACAGGCTGAAGAATTATTGTTATGTGTGGATATACCATTTATGTTAACAAAACCATTCCAAAAATATCGAGAAACCGTAAGTGACATGGCATAGCAGTCTATGAAGAACGCAGGTAAAGAAGAATTAATTTAGTTACAGCTTCAGAAGAAGTAAATAAAAACTGAATAAAGACTGTAAACGCTAAACGCTCGAACGTCAATTACGATGCATCATCCGGAGTGGTACTGCTATAAAATAATTGTATACATAAAAAAAAATACTCGTGTATACGGGGTAATTCAGGTAGGTAGCGAAAGCCGATCAGGGTAATGATAGCAATTCGGTTATAATTTATGAGTGACATTTCACACGAAGAATATAAAAGAAAGAAGAATTTATTAGAAACTTGCAAGATGGATGCATTAACAGAAATAAAATACAAATTCTTACCAGAAGCTAAAGTACCAATCAGATATGGATCCAAGAAAGGTATCTGTGCCTAACTGCATCGAGATTTGGTGATGTATGTAGGATGAGAAATGACACGTCTTGCTTAAATAAAGTTAAATCAATCTTGTACTCGAAATTTGCTAGAAATAATAGCACTAACATGGCTAAGACTATGAATGGCTTGCATTAAAAAAATTTGAAAGTAAATATAACTTGCCAGCAAACTTTTGAGCTCTATTCATCCGTAGGATGTACGGATTCTTAGTTGCAAGTCCAAATGAAACAATAAAAAACGAAAATGCCATCGTCGAGGTGAAGTGTCCAGCGAATTTCAAGAGCTTACATCTATTCAACGATGGCAAATTAAAATTTCCTAAAGATTTTTCTAGTCAGGGCTGTTTTATTTATTACACTATTAGCCATATTTTGTATACTTGAATCATTATTTAATATTATTATTAATTAGGTATTACATATTATTTCATTTACTTATACAAGGTGATACAGACCATGCAGTCCATTTTTTTAAACAGAAATATTAAAAAAGTTCGAATGAAAAGTAATAATATTCATAAAGGAACCACATTTATTCAGCTATTTTTTCTTTAATTTTTGTAACTACCTGTGTTTTCAAATAAAATTACTTACACGGTTACTCTGAGACACCTGTATATCAAACGAACGCATAATAATACAACAAAGATATAATTTATAAATGTTGTACCGAACTTTTCACATTCCCTGTATTGCAAATATATCTATTTTAATATAAAATGGAGTTATAAATGTTATTTTCGTTTCAAAATGATATAAATGTTTTATGCCTCGCAAAATTATTTATTGCATTTGAAATTGATTTTTGCCTTACATTCAATTGAATTATAAACCCATAATCTTAGATGTTCTCAACTTCTTTCTCTAATTTCTCTATTAAAAAATTAATATTCTATTCATATCGAAAAAAAGCATTAAAAAACTGATATTTGCGTAATGTAAATTGTTGTGAACCAAAATACTTAAAAAAACAAACGTAGTAAAAAGGTGGGCTACGACTACGATTATTAATAAAAAATCAAAATAATAACTAAAATAATAAATAAATTGGAAAGTCAATAAAAAGATTGATTGTAATTCATAAGTAAGAAAAATTGTTAATAAACAATAATATTTAGAAGAAGTCGTTTAATTTCTTCATTAACAACATCGACGAGAAAAAGAATCGTAATAAAATAAACACGATGTTTTTTTATCTATAAAGGGTCGGGCCTAGTAGAAAATAAACTCCGCCTCGTTGCTTCCGAACGTCCGTCGTCTGCGCCCCTCAGAAACTGACCGACCTGGTAAAGTGGGCTCTTAAAATCTAGTTTTCTCGGATGCACCGGCAGCGCTGTTCACCGGACAGTCGAGAAAATACGACCCAGCGTTTCGCCTCTTCCTGTTCTCACTCGGTCGCTTTTCTCTTTTTCTCTCTCATTCTGAATGAGTCTTTAAACTCATTCACCAAAGCGGTTTCGAACTGCAATGAAAGCGGCGAGTATTTAAACTTGCTGGAAACCTGATCGACCGCACCAACCATTACTTAAGTTTTAACTTATGGAAAGAAGTGCGACATCAGGCGTTAATTCATTTCACTAAACTTTTTTATTGTTAAAGTGGCTCTTTTACATGATATAAAGTTTCATGCTAAATTACTTCAACTGTTTACTACAGTGCAAATGCTACAAGGGTTTAAGTTCCTACATAAGCTTGATTACTTGTGAAGCCATAAAGAAGATTGTTAATTTTTAAGTTTGCCATAAGATCTTTTCGCGAATTGGATATCACTAATCATCAAATTATGTAAGTAATAAATACAAGCAAATTGCAACTCTCCAGAGTTATCTTTCTGTACAGATGGGATCACTAATTTTGTCCTTCACTACGTTAGTTGCCATCGAATCCAAACCTAATCTAATCAACTCTAATCACACATAAATTTAGCAAATTTACCTCCTTATCCAAACCTAATACTGTCTTTGTTTGATAATGTTGCACATTTTAAGAGTCCATTACAAAAAATGTCATCTCTATTAGTTGAGAAGTTAATGTTGATAAGAAATCTTCAGGGATATATGGACGGTGCCAGCTCTCAAATGGCTAAAGAAATCGCAACTTCAGAATTGACCACCTTCTAATCTACAGACAAGAAGATTGTTAGAAATTGAATCCAAGCCGTAACATAACGCTGAAAGAGAAGCAAAAAGCAGAAGATTCTTGCTACGAAAGTATCTGGAGCAAGATCAGTACCAAGTCAAACTCCTGTCCCGGAAATGAAGAACGACTGCATCTGTTGGGACAAGAAGATTATCGGACACCTTCTCAAAACCAATGTCAGAACGTAAAAATTCGAATTTAGTCACAAACAAAGAATGGTTGCTAAAAATCATGATTGTTACCAAAGCTGCATAGCATTCTTAATAATTAATTTAATCAACAGAAAAAAAAATGTGATCCAGAAGAAAGTTTGACATCATAGCACCAAATCGCAACAGCTCAGTAGCCAGCAGTTTTGAACAAAACAACAAGCTCGATGTTCGGCAACGACACCTTAACAAAATGTTACTGACACAAAACCATGACAGATCTCAAAGATCAGCATCTCTCAAACTGCAAGGTATCCCTTCAACGGACAAACAAGAAAACCCAGAACAAGTCTTTAAACCCAACTTAGCTCAACTCGAGAAACCCAATGACTTTCTACCTGGTATCTAAAGCAACTGTGAGAAAGCTGTACATAGCTGGAGAAGTCAAAAATGTGTCTTAATTTGTGGAACCGCGTTTTAGATTAGGAATTTAGGACCTAATTAGTGTTCTACACATCAGATATCTTAACGACCGCGATGAGAAACGATGTCCATGATCAAGACTTCAAAATATCACCAAGTTAATCCAACTGGATCTATAACACCTACCACTCATCGCCTCTACAACTAACTACGACAACAAAAGCTGGGCAGATCGATGTCTATAATCTTTTGACTATCTAAACTGAGGTTGCTTACGGCCAATACTCTGTGATTAATATCATATCAACCTCAAGTTTATCAGATAAAGTTGTATTGAACCACAATATTCGCCCAAAAGTGATGCCAAAGTGATAATCTGCAATTAAGGTGCTCAGAAATATTGGGCATGATACTAATAGAAAGACAGACCAGCAAATCAAGCAGAGATGGACCGAGAGTTGATTATCCCCATCTACGGCATGAAAAGAGGCCAAATAGAGAGGGACTATTCCTAGTTGAACGAAGAAAGGAAAGAAACTTCGCCCAATAGTGATCCCAGTTATCTAGGGACCAACCCAAAACAACGATGAAAGATGTGACGATGCCTTATCAGTCCTTAACCTGGCATCGGACAATATTTCAATCCTTCAGCAAATGCGCGTGTAAAACTCCACAGGAGATGCGTCTTTTGATTATCGCCTCCTTTTCTGCTATCACCAAACATAGAGGCTGCATGATAAACCCCATCGCACTGATCAACACTATCTACCAAATCAGTGATGCAGTGCGTCAATTTACTGGAATGAGATGATTCAACGGGATGAGAAGACACTGGTAACGCAGAGGCAACCCAAACAATGTTGAGTATAACAACATTGTCCTACAGGCGAAAGTTTTCTTAGAAAAATTAACGAAGATGCAGCTCAAGCTTCCAACATATACAACGTAGCGAATGATTACAAGACGAAACCATAAAAACAAGTTCAAAGTAACCATGAACATCGCGAACGAGTTGTTTTAGTAGCGAATTTTGTTTAACCTATGGACATCCTCAGATATTAGAGTGAAAAATGGTGATGTAGCACTAAACTTGATAAAACCAGACTAATACAGGAGAAAAAGTATCCGACAATATCCGACAAGACGAAATCCATAAAAGCAAGTTCAAAGTAACCATGAACATCGCGAACGAGTTGTTTTAAGTAGCGAATTTTGCTTAACCTATGGACATCCTCAGATATTAGTGTGAAAAATGGAGATGTAGCACTAAACTTGATAAAACCAGACTAATACAGGAGAAAAGTATCCGACAGTATCCGACAAGATGAAATCCATAAAAGCAAGTTCAAAGTAACCATGTACATCGCGACCGAGTTGTTTTAAGTAGTGAGTTTTGCTTAACCTATGGACATCCTCAGATATTAGTGTGAAAAATGGAGATGTAGCACTAAACTTGATAAAACCAAACTAATACACGAGAAAAAGTATCCGACGGTGTATGACAAGACGAAATCCATAAAAGCAAGTTGAAAGTAACCATGAACATTGCGAACGAGTTGTTTTAGTAGCAAATTTTGTTTAATCTATGGACATCCTCAGATATTAGAGTGAAAATGGAGATGTAGCACTAAACTTGATAAAACCAGACTAATACAGGAGAAAAGTATCCGACAGTATCCGACAAGACGAAATCCATAAAAGCAAGTTCAAAGTAACCATGAACATCGCGGACGAGTTGTTTTAGTAGCGAATTTTGTTTAACCTATGGACATCCTCAGATATTAGTGTGAAAAATGGAGATGTAGCACTAAACTTGATAAAACCAGACTAATACAGGAGAAAAAGTATCCGACAGTGTATGACAAGACGAAATCCATAAAAGCAAGTTGAAAGTAACCATGAACATTGCGAACGAGTTGTTTTAGTAGCGAATTTTGTTTAATCTATGGACATCGTCAGATATTAGAGTGAAAATGGAGATGTAGCACTAAACTTGATAAAACCAGACTAATACAGGAGAAAAGTATCCGACAGTATCCGACAAGACGAAATCCATAAAAGCAAGTTCAAAGTAACCATGAACATCGCGGACGAGTTGTTTTAGTAGCGAATTTTGTTTAACCTATGGACATCCTCAGATATTAGTGTGAAAAATGGAGATGTAGCACTAAACTTGATAAAACCAGACTAATACAGGAGAAAAAGTATCCGACAGTATCCGACAAGACGAAATCCATAAAAGCAAATTCAAAGTAACCATGAACATCGCGAACGAGCTGTTTTAGTAGCGAATTTTGCTTAACCTATGGACATCCTCAGATATTAGTGTGAAAAATGGAGATGTAGCACTAAACTTGATAAAATCAAACTAATACAGGAGAAAAATAAGTTCTCTCAAGAATATTCTCTAACGATATTAATCGATGTCTTCTTCTTTGCCAGGTATGAGCGATGGACGTTGAAAATCTTTTATCACTTGCTCATCGATCGAAACAGTTACATCATAATTGGAAAATCAAATTTTACCACATTAATTATCGAATTTGACAAAATACTTGGTGTTTTAATGATCTTCTTCATTGTCGTTGTTTTTATAATCCGGAAAATATTCAAAAATTGGTTAAAAATTGCAAGATAATAAGTTTTCATTTTAACTTAATTGATGCTATATTCAAAGAAATTCGAACTATCAAGAGTAATTCAATAACAAATATTGATTTTGAAATTTGAGTATAAATTGTGTTTGCAAAAATCTCTACCTTAAAATATTGATTATACGCACTTAACTTTTAACTTACCCCAACAACGATCAAATGTCAACTCATCCTAGAAAAGTTTTTTATCGTTCAAAGCGTGATCCTGTACACGTCCTGTGGCGGTGCTTATACTTCCAAGATATACGAGGACCTCAACCCCACCAGCTTAACAAAGTTCGACCAGTTTGTTTAACAAGTTATATTTATACTGTCCCGCGAGAGGCAAAGTTAGCAACATTGTCGGGTTCGGAGCACAGGTAACGTCATTATACGACATTATTAAAATACTCGTGTGTTGAAGTCTACAAAGTCTTATCGTTAGCCTGGTTCATATTTAAAAAGATGTTTCCCAAAACATAAACAACGAAACGAGTCTAGATATAGAAAATATTTATATGCAACGTAAACTTTACGAGGGAAGTAAAGTATTTTTCTTAACAAACTCGAGTATTTAAATTATTAATACGTATGATAGATCGATAAGTGTATAAACACGAACGCGAGTAATTGTTGTCTTATTAAACAGCAATTATCCGCTCGTGTTAATCGTGTGTCTGGAATATTAATTAACCCACTAGCGATTTAGGTGGAAACGAGAAAGTTGTTGTTCTATCTCACAAATGTTTTGAAGAATTGTTGATTTTACAGGAGAATAAACAGTAACTAGTAAACAGTTAGCCTTTTTCATTGTGCATTTTTACGGTTTCCACTGTTGAATAAATAAAAGAATAAAAAGGAAATTACGAAGAAAATGCATTACGGTAAATGTGATTTGTCGGGTTCCGCCCTTTGTTTCCTTTTTATTGTTTAATTAGCGGCCGATTTTTTCTGAAATCATACCTAATTTAAAACTCTTAATGTATTCAACTTTATAACGAAAACCCACGTCCGTTAATTAAACCGAAATGGGGAATATTTCCCAGGGTATAGCACTGGTAATTCGATGAATACACGCGAACCAATATCCCTTCCGTCGTCTCTAGCGATTTCCCATCTGAACGTATTTTCATTGCTCTGGTCCGGAGAATTTTTAGCGTTCAATTTCGCGCTGAGATTTACGTCCGGCCGCATCCTTTCAATCAATAACTTCGGCAAATGACGTAAATGCGCACATAAAGGATAATATTAATTTTTCTCTGGAAGGAACCAATAAAATAAATCACGAAATACCAGTGACTCTTGAAATTATTTCAGAAAGGTCCCGGTTTCGTGTAGATCGTAATTTTTCGGCGTCCGGTCGAGGTGAATAGGTCTGGCAGCCAAAAATTGTTTTTCGGGATCGCCTTTTCGAGACGGCACAAGTCCCCACGGACTTCTCCTTTGTCACAGATCGGTACGTCTCTCGAAGACGAGAAAGGGGATGCAAGAACCGCCCTCGCTGACAGTCACAAATAGTGGGAACATTACAAGTTATCAATCTTTGACCAAATCCGATTCATCGCCATTTATTGACTTCGACGTCTACTCTCAACCCGAAAATCTTTTCGAGTGTCATCTTTTCTTCAACTTTTATATTCTTAAAAATACTTAAACAAAGAACTAAGCATGTAGTTTAACGAAATGAGGAAAAAGTTTAATTTGCACTACATATAACTTGCTGTGTTAGTTCTAGTTTTAGTTCAATGAAAAATATACAATAATCTAATACTGAATAACAGCTAAAACTAGGACTAACATTAGCATTAGAACTAACACTAGACCTAGAATTAGCAACATTCGGGTTTAGCCGTCTTAGGAGACGTGCGGCTAAACCCGAATGTTTCTAGTTCTAGGTCTAGTGTTAGTTTAATAAAAATATACAACAATCTAGCGCTTAACAGCAATTAAAACTAGAACTAACACTAGACCTAGAACTAGAAAGTTTCGGGTTTAACCGTCTTTAGAGACGAGCGGCTAAACACAAATGATTCTAGTTCTAGGTATAGTGTTAGATTTAGTAATAGTGCAAGTGTAAAACTAGAACTAACATTATACCTAGAACTAGAATCATTCGGGTTTAGCCGTCTTTAGAGACATGCGGCTAAACCCAAATGATTCTAGTTATAGGTATAGTGTTAGTTCGACATAGTAATAGTGCTAGTGTAAAACTAGAACTAACACTATAACTAAAACTAAAAACATTCCGAATATAAATCCGAATGTTTTTAGTTCTAGTTTTAATTACATGCATCGCTAGACCACGAGCTAGAATTATTTGTATTTAGCCGCACGTCTCTAAAGACGGCTAAACCCGAATGATTCTAGTTCTAGGTCTAGTGTTAGTTTTAGTTCAATGAAAAATATACAACAATCTAACGTTGAATAACAGCTAAAACTAGAACTAACGTTAGCATTAGAACTAACACTAGACCTAGAACTAGCAACATTCGGGTTTAGCCGTCTTAAGAGACGTGCGGCTAAACCCGAATGTTTCTAGTTCTAGGTCTAGTGTTAGTTCTACATTTAATTCAATAAAAATATACTGCAATCTAACGCTGAATAACAACTAAAAGTAGAACTAACACTAAAATTAAAGCTAACACTAGACCTAGAACTAGCAACATTCGGGTTTAGCCGTCTTAAGAGACGTGCGGCTAAACCCGAATGTTTCTAGTTCTAGGTCTAGTGTTAGATCTAATGCTAATGTTAGTTCTAGTTTTAGTTCAATGAAAAATATACAACAATCTAACGTTGAATAGAAGCTAAAACTAGAACTAACATTAGCATTAGAACTAACACTAGACCTAGAACTAGCAACATTCGAGTTTAGCCGTCTTAAGAGACGTGTGGCTAAACCAGAATGTTTCTAATTTTGGGTCTAGTGTTAGTTTTACATTTAGTTCAATAAAAATATACAACAATCTAGCGCTGAATAAAAACTAAAAATAGAACTAACACTAGAACTAGAACTAACACTAGACTTAGAACTAGAAACATTCGTGTTTAGCCGTCTTAAAAGACGTGCGGCTAAACCAGAATGTTTCTAGTTCTAGCTCTACTGTTAGTTTAATAAAAATATACAACAATCTAGCGCTTAATAACAATTAAAACTAGAACTAACACTATACCTAGAACTAGAAAGTTTTGGGTTTAGCCGTGCATCTGAACTCGAGAAATACCCCCAAATTTATCTACGAACCCGAAATAGAGCAATTAGTGGAATAACCCGAGTTGGATTCTATCTATGAGCGCTATTTAAATATACTGATGTATTAAATAGGTAATATTAATAGTATGAGTTAAAAATATATAAATTCGTTCTAACAAGTTCCGTTATATCGAGGTTTAACTGTATTTGAAATGTTTTTAGCTCAGCTTTTTGTTAGTTTTGACCCCTACAAGTCTTTCTCATTTCCTCCCTCAACTTTTCCTGTTCACTATGTCAAATACGCCCTTTAAATCAATAAAAAGGGGATAAAGCTTTACTGCATTTCGATCCAACTCCATGTATAGTAAATGTTTCGACATGCATTGTCTACACCCTCCTACGTTTCATAGATTACATAGTCAAGTACAGGGATATCGGTTGCCCCAATAGAAGTGTACTTCTTCTCATGGCCCTTTTTCCTTACTCACGTTCAAATTTCTTATCCCTTCTCTTTAAACAATCGCAAAAATTCTCCCTCGTTACCAATCCTGGCTTAAAGTTTTATCTACAGAAAACAAGATTGTTGAAAATTAATTCTAAGTAGTCATTTATCGCTGGAAGAGAAGCAAAAAGCAGAAAATGTATGGACAGATAACTAAGGAAGAAACACTAAAAATCGTTATAAATGGTATTTTAGGGCAAGGTTGGACACGCATTGAAGAAGGCAGCAAGACGATGTCCAACAACGAAGTGTTGCTAATATGAAGACCAACCCCAAGATCTCGAAGACCTTGCTGGACTCCCCCAAAGACTAGCAAGGTGGTCCTCAAACCAATCATTCACGTAGTCGATGCCGCAATTCTACACAATAACAAGAAAATCCCAGACAAGCCAACCTCACTCACCCCAAGAAATCAATGAGTTTATACCTGGAGATGAGATAGAACTGTGAGAAAAATTTACACAGCTGGAAAAGGGGAATACTTCCTTTGATTTTTTCCAAATTTTTGGAAACGGCGTTTTGGAATAACAATGATCTAAACTATCGAAAGGAGGTGCGATGTCTTATCGACCGCGATGAGAAACGGTGTCCATGATAAATCATCACGTGAATCCGACTGGATCTACAACACCTGCTACTCATCGTCGTCTAAATCTAATCACGACACGAACTGGACAAATCCACATCTACGATTTTTGTAAGTCTACTCATGCTATTGTAGGTCTTCTGAAAAGTAATCCCAAAGTGATAAATTGAAATAAAGGTACTCATAAACATATTTGGCATGATGTAAAGATACACAGACCAGCAAAGCAATCATGCAAAAATGTAATGTACAAGATATGATTCAGTCGTTCAAGACGAAAAAAAGGAAATGAAAGGAAATGTGGATAGAATAGACGGGGACTAGCTGCGTTGTGTATGCATGATGGAGAAACCATACAAAGAAGACCTCCAGCATGGCCGACCAAGAGATGGGTCTAGAGTTGGTTATTAGTTGACTGTGGCTCCACAATTTTCTTGTCATTACATTCTTGCAAAAAGTTTTATTTCTCAATTGCAAGAAAATATGTTTTCTAAAAACACTTTTTAATTTTATCTTTAATGTTTTAGATTAAAATGTTAAAAAATATATACAGAGTAACATTGTGAAGATTAAACTCGACTATAATTTGTAATCAACGTTCTGGTTTGAAGCCAGAAGCATTAGAAGGCGAGTTTATACACGGGCGGGTTAATAGGGGCGTGTTTACCTATTAATTTCTCGTTATGTGCGAGGCAAACGAGGCGGCGGGTGAGGGGTTCCTGCAGGCCACTCAATTAGCAAATAAACGTACAAGAGTCACACTGCGGCGCTATCGGTGGCCTCGCGTTAAATATTCGACTCGCCGCATCGCCATTCGTTTCTAGATTCAATTAAACCAGACTTGTAGAAACACGTCGTCACTGTACCAATGATAAATTGGCACGCTCGTACCAGTTTTAAAAGATTAATTGGGCAGATAGTAGAACGTCACACTCGATATGCATAATATCGTTGAATTTTTTAAAGAACTGTAGGATAAATGAGAAGCGGATATTAGAATATTTACAGTGTGATTATCGTGTTGATATTAAATCATTAAATTTAATGTGTAAAGTATTTAATATAAAAGTAAATAATAAAATATCGAGGCTATTTGCTACTTATTAACTTTGGGTAACTAGACGTCGATATTTGTTTTATTACCGTACGTGCTACAAGTTAGTTGTTTCGTGTCGGTTATAACAAGCGAAGGAACGATTGCCTTTCTAATTTAGTCATTTGTCAAAGTACCTCTTGTAGCACCGTCATTAATTCTATTTAAGGGTTACCCACTTTGCTATTTCATTCTCCGCGCGAACTCCCGCAATTACAGTAGTGTAGCAATTCGAATTATGCTATTTTGGAACTAAAAAGGTTCTTGTAATTTCTCTAGGAGACACATCTCTCTCTATCTCCTAGCTCTCCCTTTACTTAGGTTGTGACACAAAAGCTTTACGATGCATAATCAGAACCCTTATATCGTCGCACAATTGACCGTAAAATATTTCGCACATTACGGTCACCGGGGATTTGGACCTTTCACCAGGTAGAAACGGAATGGGGGGGAAGACAATGAGCTGTCATTGTTCGGGACGAGAGCGTCGAGGATGAAGCTTTCCCGAAGGTATGCAAAATTAATTTCTAAATTAGTTGGGGAAACTCGACTGGAAATGAATCGTAAAATATTGAGAATCGAAAAATAATTGGAATAATCGTATTTACCGCAGGAATTTTCAACGTGCTAAATTTAAACTTAATTAATCAAAAATATTAAAAGATATTGTGGAAGTTGGAGAGATTGATTAGCTGAATTCCATTTTATCTTTTTAGGGTTTAGATTGTAGTGCCTCGGCATCAATCTTTCACATCTAGCAGGAATATATCTTCCCTACTTTAATATACAATAGTTACTGGTATTACAAGATCAAAATGATTTTTTCTCTTTGCAGCCGAGGCGTTACCTAGATCACGTTATATCATTAACTTCCTCGATTGTAGCGCTTCGGCTTCGGCTTTTATTATCACAATCAATAGAAATATATAAGTAAGGTTGCGTTCTAAAAATTTTGTCGCCCCAAGTTCAAGCTTACTGAATTTTGAGAAACAATCTCCATTGCTTCTCAAAGTCAATCTGTTTCTCAAGATCCATTGACGAATGAATTTGGCATGATACAAGTTTATAAATTAAATATTAAAGACTACTATAATTAATCACTTGAACATTTCCACACTTAGTAAGCTTTGTTAATTGGGATAGGCGGAAATACTTGAGTTAATCTGAAAACTACGAAGATATAAAGGACGGAGTGTTGGGTTGGTTCGATTTCCAATAAAATTGTCTTCCCAAAAAGATCGAAACCTTTTTTGAGACAATAGTCATTTGAACGAAACGAGATTGCGATGTATTATTTTTAATGGCCCGAGACACCACTTGATCGCGTGTTATCATAGAGTTTTGCAGACAAAACAAAAAACTGCAAAAAAACAACTCTGATAAAGCTTATAACGACAATAACTTGGTCTTGGCCTCGAGGCAGCTACCGATGCATACCTGAATTGTCAAATTTTACATTTGAAGAACCTGATATATTGGATTTAAATATTACATAACTCAATATCTACAAGACATAATGAACGCAGCAGGTTTTAATTACAGCGCCAGGATCACAGGTGGGTTCTGCTATCAATACATGTGGAAACTGTGAAGTTTCTACTATGAACTATGAATTTGATGAATGTTGTAAATATACAAGGTTTGAAATCACACCGCCTCAGCCTCAGGCAGTCTCTATAAGAGCCAAGTATTTGATAACTTAATATTGTCAAGATATAATGAATATAGCTGGTCTCAAGTATAGCGTCTCAGCTATCCAATCCTACCAATCCAGTATTAGACAGCTAAAATATCTATAAGGTATAATGAATGAAGAATCCATACCAAAACTAAGACTTTTTTTAGTTAATGAGCCTTATATTAATAATAATTTATTCTTTCCCAGAAGGTTACGATTTATACTAAGATAGATAGCCATTTATTGTCACCAATAAAAAGAAACAACTCATAAATTTTTGTACATTTGAACTAAAACTAGAAACTTTTGGATGCCATGTTGCAACCTTCTTCAGAAACTGATTCGAAGTGACGAAATCGAAAATCGGGTACAATATATAAGTCGGAAAACTCATTAACAATTAATTAACGCTAATTACAAGATAATTATTAACTAATTGCATCGCGTCCGGTGTGAGGCGGGAGGAGGTCTTCGTGTTCACCACCATCTTCCATGTTTTGTGGCCATACTTTTTTGTATATCTCCTTCATTCTATTCCATTCTTGTCGGTTCCAAGCTACCCTGTGCCATGTTACTCTTCCACAACTCATTTTCCCAGTTGGCAGTTGGTCTTCCTTTTCTTCTCTTTTTGTCCATTGGGTACCATTCTAAGATTTTCTTGGTCCATCTCTTATCTTTTACTGTTATAATATGACCCGCCCAATTCCATTTTCGGTCCAATACTATTTTTCCAATAATCTCAATGTTTGACTTTTCCCTTATCCATTCTTTTGTATTTTTATCTTTCTTCGTAACGCCAATCATCCTTCTATGCATTGCCCTTGCTGTTACCCTAATCTTTTCAATCATTTTGTTTGTTAATATCCATATCTCGCATCTATAAATCATGACAGGAAGGACACACATTGCCCTCAATTTTTTCTTTTTCTCCATTTCTATGTTTGATTTCCATATATTTTTGTATCTGTTAAACATTTGCCATCCCATTGCCATTCTCGTGTTATTTCTTCTCCTGTGGTTTTAGTTGTAATCTTTTGTCCGAGATATACGAAATGCTCTATTTTGTCGATATCCTTTCCATTAACAATTATTTTATTTTTTTGTTCACAATTTACGTACATTGCTTTTGTCCAGACCAGTTTGCTTTCCTCTTCTCGATATTGTTTCCAGCATTTTTCTTACTTCTGTTTCATTTTTTCCTATAAGTACTATGTCATCAGCAAACTTTAGCCTGTTCAACCATTGCCCATTTATTCTTATTCCCAAGTTTTTCCATTCTTCTTCTACACACATCGTTTCCAATACTGCATTGAATAGCTTTGCAGAAGTCACATCACCTCTGCTATAATAACTAATAATAATAATATAATAATATAATCACTCCTTTATAATTTATATAATTCTTATCGTCTCCTCGCTGTCACCACCTCCCCCATCGATCTCCTTCCCTTCGCCCTCTTCCCCATCACCTGCCTCCAAGTCATCTCCTCTTCCCTCAACTCACTGCACTCCACCAGCAGATGGTGTAAAGACTCCCAACCTTCCCCACATAGTCTGTATCCCCTCTCCTCATCCTCCATCTAATATCTATTGGCCCTTTCTTCATTATCACATCTGAACCTGGCTACCAACCTCTTCCCTTCCTCATTCTCCTCCATCATCAGGTACTTTGGTAGCCCCTCATGAACCTTCTACAGTGAATGTGCGGCTAAATCTGAATGATTCAAGTTCTAGTATTAGTTTAGGTTTTAATTGTTATTCAGCGTTAGATTGTGATATATCTTTATTGAACGAAAAGTAGAACTAACACTAGACCTAGAACCAGAACCATTCGGGTTTAGCTATGCGCAATATATGAATGCGGTAACCATAGCTACGAAACTACTATGCACTTGCACTGTCCCACATAAACTGGAACATAGCTTAATAGTACAGGCATTAGGTAGATTTGCAAAGGAAAAGTTTTGCTTGGAACTAACTTAACCTTTTCCAAGCAAAACTATTTCCTTTAATAAAATAAACCATCACCCTATGAAGTTCAACTATCTACAAGTAGAAACTTCTAGCTACGAGATAGCTAGAACACACAGAAATCTTGTAAATGAAGTAAGAAAACAAGCAAACAAAACTAACCGAATATCGTCCTATAAGAAGGACACAAAGACTTTAGTTATTCCACAGCAGATTATGTGCCCAGAAAGTTGCAAAATAATACTGATTGTGTAGTGAAGTTGTGGTGAATCCAAACAGTAATTGGTAACAGTGTGTTTGTTTCGTAAACAATTAGAAACTGATACGGTATTTTTGTAAGCGTAATATATGATGAGCAAATCAGGCAAAAAGAACTTAGGTTGTGGTCATTATGCACTTATTAACAGTAGCGCATTGGTATCCTATAAAAAGCCAACATTTCAGAAGAAGCCCGTATATGGAAAAAGCTTATTGAAAAACCGGTGTTTTGGACAACAAAGTCAAAACTCGATTTGTTCTGTAGGACTGCATACAGAAACCAGGAATAGATTACGACAAACTCTATATCACTGCGCGACACAATAGAGTTTGTACATTACTGGATATGCTACGAATAACAATAAACAACATCTAGTTCATATAGACATTGTTTTGTTTTGCAAAGATTTGAGGTTGGTAATGTACAACGTCATCTATTTAATGTGCTTACTTCTTTTCTACCATCTTCTTGTTAAAGCGAAGGGACACCATCAGGGAAGTATATACAGGGTGTTTCAGGTTTTTGTAGCAGGACTTTAACAGTCGATAGAACTTTTAAAATTAATACAAAAACCTCATATTATGTTTATATGGTCGACAAACGTTTTGTTTTGGAGATACATAGGTTTCTATGGTTATATATCATAAATTGAACTTGAAAAATTTTCAATTTAGAAAAAAGTCCAATTTTTACATAAAAATGGGAATAATTAGTTAACTTCTATAGTTAGAGTATAAAATTCGTGCGATTTAGTCCCACTTTTACCACCTCTTGATAAATTTAACCGATAGATAATTACCATGGTTACAGCGGTTCTAAGTGCTCTCATTGGCTAAGAGCGCCAATTTATCTATCGGATAAATTTATCAAGAGGTGGTAAAAGTGGGCCTTAGGTCCATTACTACCATCTTTTAGTTAAATTTATCTTATAGATAAACCCATCTACTAGCCAATCAGAGAGCTTAAAATAGCCGTAACCGTGGTAATAATCCCTTAGATAGCTTAACCAGAAGATGGTAGTAATGGACCTTAGTAGTTTGAACATATCCGATGCATTATTTATGCTGATATAAGTTTGAATAAACAGTAATAAAATTTTTTTTCCTCTTTGTAACTCGATCTTGGGACATACTGTAAATTGATTTCAACAATATACCAAAAACATCACAAAGTACATTTAAATTTGTACTGGTGTTAACAAAACAATAATTACTTAATCCGCTTTAAAACAAATTTATTCCATCAATATTAATTTAATTAACTCTCGAAATTTAATTGAAATTAAAAATTACACAATTATCTTTCGGTTGTAATTTATAAACAAATACCTTTTTTCCTTTTTCGTATAAATTGAAAGGTTTATAGCGTGGTTCTCCTCTACCAAAGGAGGCGCACAACTTAATCTGTAGTTAAGTCTAAAGTTTATCGGCGTTCAGTGTCGAAAAGCAAGCAGTTAAGGTGTTAGTAATGACGGTCTCTTTTCATACTAAAAAAGTTTTGTAAAAACTTTTCCAATTTGATTTTAAAGCTTTAAATTAAATATTATGTAAAAATTATTTTTTCGATTACTATATCTTCCATTAAAGATTGATCATTAAATTCGTTTGATAAGAATCTCTTTAACAAGTTCTGCGGTTACCTTATATGTAATTTCACTTCATTTATTTACATTTCGTTGCTTTTCTCGTTTATTTTATCGCGAGTAATAAATCTTGCGTGAATTTATAAAATTACTAAGGCGAAAACAAAAAGTAAATTGCTTTTTAATTCACTCTTGAGCTTCGAATTTAATCTCTTTCATACCATATCATCCTTTTTTCTTCTACAAAATAGGGTGTGAAATGAATGTATTTAAAAAGTAAAATAATTGTGCGGTAACCCATTAACATCACGTTTCCTCGTGTCTACGTGCACATGTTGTCTTTCACCCGGTGCCATTGTACCCAGTGACAAATCGCGCCTACGACGTAATCATCTAGATTTATATTCGTGGAGCAGTTGTGGCCGTGGAAGCAGTGCAGCGACGATGATATATTAATAGGGAAAAAAGCGGAATGGGGTAGGCGTTGGCAAATTTCCTTCTTCCAACCGCGCCCCTGGTTTCCAGCGAACGAATAAATATATGAAAACGTCGGCACAGCGGAAAGCATTTTCCATTTGTCGCCACCAGCACCACGCACGGAAGCGAGCGAAAAAAATACCGGTTTTCGACGTTTCTCCTGCTAAAGAACCTTTCGTCGAAGCAAATACCAATCAAAACCAAATCGAGATAAACTTTTTATTACATTTGATCGAACATTTAAAGAAAACGAGTAATGTAAAGTGCAAATTTCGTCATTACATTTAATGATTTCCTTATACATACGTACTGAAGATATTTTAACGAGTAGTGGTAATAAATCATACCCTATTATTCCTCGTTGCTGCCAGTTTCCGTCCAATCAAATGAACAAGTATATTCGAAACGTACCCTACATCACCCCGGACGTCTATATTATTTTTGATTAAGGACTCCAAAACCGCTATTTGCTGCTGTACTGTTCGAACGATGGATCCTCCTCCGCATCGTTCCACAATAATTTTTCATGAACGTGATGTATGGCATGGAATCATTGCATCTAGCTCCACTTCATTCTTCCTCGGGAAATCGTACGTCATCTCGAGCCGGTGTCGGACAACTGCGCCGGATCGCTTTGCATAAATTTCGAATTCCAGCAACACACTAACAACTTCGTAAGTGTTTAAAAGTTAATTTCGCAGGCGCCGCCGACTCACTTAATTACCACTTTAATAATTCACGTACCCCTAGGGTGCTTAACGCGTAAGCATAAAGAGTGAATTATGGTTAAGGAAAAGATGGGAAGCCGGATCTTCCGGACCCACGTCTCTACACCGTAAATGTTGGATGGTACTTCATGGTAACTCAAAGTTACCATGAAGTTCTTCTCATCTTGTTATTAAGTATACAAAAGTGACAATATTTCATTTGCTTCCTTAATAAAGAAAATATTACATTTCATAAATCATTTATAAAATGTTCTTCTATTTATCTTCTAACTACGGATTTGAGAAAGAAAATAAAATCGATTTGTTCTACTATTAAAATCTCAAATTATCTAGAGTGGTTTACAGTACTTAACTAGTGTAGGGTAACTACATCACAATGTAGTTTTACAAAATTAACACCCAGAACTAATTAAATAGATTAGCAACCGATAATCGTCATAAAAGCGCAATTAAGCGATATTGTTGGCAAATGCGTTTCTGGTTGATTGTGAACTCGTTTTTGAGCTGTTCACACTAAGTGCTGTTGCAAACACTATTCATAGAAATTACAAAGAGAATTTAACACAATTCGTATCAAATGTATAGAAAAGAGTGAAATATTACTGGAGTACAAAGAGTGATGATGTTGTAACCTAAACTATCCTATTATTTTTAATTCAACTCCTCAAAATAAACTGAGATTTGTAAATAAATTAAGCGTTCAAAAGTCTTTGAAATCGTAGACAAAACAGAAATAGGTCGAAAATCGCTAAAATTAGAAGGATATGTAGACTTCGGTATCGGAACGATGTGAGAAGTAATTTTTTAAATAGTACGAAATAAAAGCTTTTTAACAGAAAAATTAAAAATATCAAGAATTTCTTTATAAGTGGACTTAAGTTTGTCAAAACATTGCGAACATTAATTACAGAAAGAGGCCTGAAATAATAGAAGCCAAAATTTAGTCTGACTTTATATGACATCTTATTCGATTTTCTTTGGTTTCTCTTTGACGTACTGTTTTCAATTATTCAAGCCTGAGATGAGATATTAAGACATTACTATATTAGGCTTACTCAAAAATTTAAAAGAAAAGGAGGTGAAAACTCTTTTTCAACTATTCGAACTTATTGAGGTTTAAAGCACACTATATTAGGATCATCACTATCTAAGCTTTCCTTTGAGATATAAAATATAGAAGCAACCCGATTCATTCAGAAGTTATCAAAACGAAAAGTGATTGAAAAGAGGTGGAACATTTTCAGCTCTTTTGTACAAATTGCCTTGATCGAATAATACGCCATGTCATATTGGAATCGTCATTAATTCAGCTTTCTTTTAAGATGTAACACATAGAAATATCTCTATTTTGCCAGAAGTTATCGAAAGTGTTAACATTTTGATTTTGAGCGTTTTAATACATTTTCAATAACGAGATATCGAAGATCGTTCAAATTCGATTGTATCACTACTTACTGCAATATTCTCATTAAGTGAGTTGTCTTTTAAGACATAATATTTTAAAATATCTCTTGGTATGTAAAAGTTATCTAAGGAAGAGATGTATATATTTAGATGCGGAACATTTTTAGCTCTTTTGTACAACTTGCCTTGATCGAATGATATGCCATACAATATTGGAATTATCATTATTTCACCTTTCTTTTAAGATATAAAACATGAAATATCCCGCTTTATTCGGAAGATATCAAAAGGAGAATCTGTAAAGTTTTGATATTGACCGTTTTAATCTATTTTAAGTAACGGGATATCGAAGATCATACAAGTTCGATTATAATGCTACTTATCCTAAATCTCTCATTGAGTCAGCTTTCTTTTAAGATATAATACATCAAAATATCTCGTCATACTTAAATTAAGTTATCCAAGGAAGAAATGTATATATTTAAACATTGAACATTTTCAGCTCTTTTAGGTAACTTGCCTAGATAATTCAATAAAAAATCGGTTGAAATGCCTTATTACATTGAAATCGTCATTATTTCACCTTTCTTTTGAGATATAAATCGCAGAAAGATCTCAATTTACTCTGAAGTTATCAAAAGGAGATGCGGTAACCTTTAATTTTCATCGTTTTAATCTATTTTGTCTAACAGGATATCGAAGAATGCAAAAATTTTAATCTAACACTACTTTTCGTAAAATTCCCATTAAGTAAGCTTTCTTTTAAGATATAACACATTAAAATATCTCGTCATATTCAAAAGTTATCTAAAGAAGAAAATTAAACGTTTCGATTTTGAACATATTCACCCCTTTTAAGCAACTTGTTCTAATAATTCCATAAGAATTCGATTAAAACACCATACGATATCGGAATCGTCATTATTTCATCTTTCTTTTGAGATATAAATTATAGAAATATCTCAATTTACTCAGAATTTATCAAAAGTTGATGTGGTAACCCTTTGATTTTCATCGTTTTAATCTATTTTGTGTAACAGGATATCGAAGAATGCACAAATTTGAATCTAACACTACTTTTCGTAAAATTGTCATTATGTAAGCTTTCTTTTAAGATATAACGCATCAAAATATCTCGTCATATTCAAAAGTTATCTAAGGAAGAAATGTAAACATTTCGATTTTGAACATATTCACCCTTTTTAAGCAACTTGTCCTAATAATTCCATAAAAATTCGATTAAAACACCGTACTATATCGGAATGGTCATTATTTCACCTTTCTTTTGAGATATAAATCATAGAAATATCTCAATTTACTCAGAATTTATCAAAAGTTGATGTGGTAACCCTTTGATTTTCATCGTTTTAATCTATTTTGTGTAACAGGATATCGAAGAATGCACAAATTTGAATCTAACACTACTTTTCGTAAAATTCCCGTTATGTAAGCTTTCTTTTAAGATATAAAGCATCAAAATATCTCGTCACATTCAAAAGTTATCTAAGGAAGAAAATTAAACATTTCGATTTTGAACATATTCACCCGTTTTAAGCAACTTGTCCTAATAATTCCATAAGAATTCGATTAAAACACCATACGATATCGGAATCGTCATTATTTCATCTATCTTTTGAGATATAAATCATAGAAATATCTCAATTTACTCAAAAGTTATCAAAAGGTGATGTGGTAACCCTTTGATTTTCATCGTTTTAATCTATTTTGTGTAACAGGATATCGAAGAATGCACAAATTTGAATCTAACACTACTTTTCGTAAAATTCCCATTAAGTAAGCTTTCTTTTAAGATATAACGCATCAAAATATCTCGTCATATTCAAAAGTTATCTAAGGAAGAAATGTAGACATTTCGATTTTGAACATATTCACCCTTTTTAAGCAACTTGTCCTAATAATTCCATAAAAATTCGATTAAAACACCGTACTATATCGGAATGGTCATTATTTCACCTTTCTTTTGAGATATAAATCATAAAAATGTCTCAATTTACTCAGAAGTTATCAAAAGGAGATGCAGTAACCTTTGATTTTCATTGATTTAATCGATTTTGTGTAGCAGGATATAGATGAATGCACAAATTTGAATCTAACACTGCTTGTCGTAAAATTCTCATTATGTAAGCTTTCTTTTAAGATATTTCATCAAAATATCTCGTCATATTCAAAAGTTATCTAAGGAAGAAAATTAAACATTTCGATTTTGAACATATTCACCCGTTTTAAACAACTTGTCCTAATAATTCCATAAGAATTCGATTAAAACACCATACGATATCGGAATCGTCATTATTTCATCTATCTTTTGAGATATAAATCATAGAAATATCTCAATTTACTCAAAAGTTATCAAAAGGTGATGTGGTAACCCTTTGATTTTCATCGTTTTAATCTATTTTGTGTAACAGGATATCGAAGAATGCACAAATTTGAATCTAACACTACTTTTCGTAAAATTCCCATTAAGTAAGCTTTCTTTTAAGATATAACGCATCAAAATATCTCGTCATATTCAAAAGTTATCTAAGGAAGAAATGTAGACATTTCGATTTTGAACATATTCACCCTTTTTAAGCAACTTGTCCTAATAATTCCATAAAAATTCGATTAAAACACCGTACTATATCGGAATGGTCATTATTTCACCTTTCTTTTGAGATATAAATCATAAAAATGTCTCAATTTACTCAGAAGTTATCAAAAGGAGATGCAGTAACCTTTGATTTTCATTGATTTAATCGATTTTGTGTAGCAGGATATAGATGAATGCACAAATTTGAATCTAACACTGCTTGTCGTAAAATTCTCATTATGTAAGCTTTCTTTTAAGATATTTCGTCAAAATATCTCGTCATATTCAAAAGTTATCTAAGGAAGAAAATTAAACATTTCGATTTTGAACATATTCACCCCTATTAAGCAACTTGTCCTAATGATTCCATAAAAATTCGATTAAAACACCATACTATATCGGAATCGTCATTATTTCACCTTTCTTTTGAGATATAAATCATAGAAATATCTCAATTTACTCAGAAGTTATCAAAAGGCGATGTGGTAACCCTTTGATTTTTAGCGTTTTAATCAACTTTGAGTAACACGATATCGAAGATCGCCCAAATTCGATTACTCCTCATGAAATCCTCTTTACCTGAGCTTTATCTTAAGATAAACAGCATTAAAATATCATCATTATAACTTAATTTTTATCACATCTAATCTTTCTTTCGTTATCGTTTTTGTGTACTCGAATATTATAAAAGATATTCTTTGTTTTTCAAATATGAAAATCAATTTTGCGTTTAACGGAAAATGATGATCTGCAAATTTCGGAAAGCTCATGCCAAGTGACAGGTCGTTATAACGTGCGGGAAAGCCCGGTATAGGGTAAATTCTTGGGAAACTGTCGAATGTAACACGGAGAACAATGGATATTGGGGCACGTGACGTGCATCAGTTTGGATGGCTGGGAAATTTATGCGGTGTCCCGTCTAAGTTGCATGTCCGCGGCACACATGCCGTGCATGAAACATCTTCTTGTATTAAACCGGAATTAATGAATTGTAAATTCGGTATACTGCGAAATGCGAAAGCTGGTACTGTTAGAATTGGACTGCGAAAGAATTAAAATTAATTTAATTAATTCAAACAGTGTAATTAGAAAGATTTCAATTTGTTACGAAACAATTATGTGTACCTGGTCGTAACGATTCAATTAATTATTTCGAGTACATTTTCAAGCAAAACCTTCCGTGAAGTTAATTAATTAAGATTTAGTTACGCGGTGATCTGTTGTAACCCTCCGATCGTTATACGAGTTAATTAAGTATGGAAATAAAATCAATTCATGTCATTTTCTTTTTAATTTCTTTTTCTGTTACATTATGTACTTGTCATTTCTGTAAACAATATTTTTTATGAGATATTATTATGTCGTGTCAGATCGCTATCACCTCACTAATGTTCCAGTTAAACGAGGCTCAGTGGCTCGGTAAAAAAAAAACTGCGCCGTTATGTTAATTAGATTAATAAAATTTGCATGTGCGCGCCCCTGATTACGCCAAGTTGACCTTTTCTCTTACTCTCCCGACCGATATAAACCACAAACAATGTTGAAACGAGAATTGTAAATCATCGTAGGAAATGATCATTGATTGGAATGTAGGCTTAATAATTGTTTTAGCACGATGGCCACTACCGACGACGACTCAAATTGTTAACCAGCTCGATTTGAATCGATAAACGTTTCAAAATTAGTTGGAACGCGATCCTCGTCACGATAAAATTTGATTGAACGTCGCGCATTTATCAATCATTATTTACAGTCCCCGATTCAAACGTAATTCAACGTTTCCACCCATTATTCGGCCAATAACGAGCGTGGATCGGAAATTGTTTTTCGTTACTCTCGCACATAATACTCAACTTGATTAGGCGGAATCAATTATTTTAAATATCCGACCAAAATTATTGATTTTGCGGTTACAACCAATCAAATATACATCATTTAAAACCAAAAATTTTATTTATTGAAAAATATTATAGAAGCTTGTTATATAAATAACGACAAGATAATATTTTAATTGCTTCAATTTAAACTTTTAACATGTAACCGATTATTGAATTAATCGTTTTGAATAGCTATTGAGATTAAAATCCGATTTATTTATGTGAATTAATCTGGAATTCTTTGTTTTTAACGTTATTTTCTTTGGTGCGCGAAGCGCCACGAAGGAGTTAAAGCAGAGGCGCAAGGTGGCCAGAATACCACTCCCGTTCATGTGAGAGCGCACCAATTATTAGTTTCCTGTGCAACCGGTATATTTATCATAAAATTCCACTTTGTCGGTGTACGCGCGGTGCCAACCTAACGGTATAATAAGACACTCGACGTTGGTTCATTTTACGGGCACGTTTGTTGCATCGTCGCGGGGTCGTTTATAGCTCGCTTATGTTCCAATTTATGGCGGCCGCGGATCGTTACAAACCACTACATTGTTATAAATGCCGAGACGCCGATAATCTTTGCAGATTTCATGGGGTTCAAAAAACTGACCCCTTCGTACATTCGTTCCCGATTTAACTCGGTGAAATAATTGAAAGCATCCTTTCATTCCAATTACACCTCTTTTATTTCTCGTTAAAAGATCAACCCAAGTTGAACAACTTCTTTACTACCCGATCGCATATTATTACTGCTCTAACGAGATTCAAGGAGCTCAATTAACCATACGGAGATTACCTAAAAAGCTTTATATAGTATAGTCTGAGTATGCACTTTGTAAGGTAAATTATTAGCAATTAATCGATTGATGCCTACCAATATTTAGCTTAACGATACCTTAATACAGTGGTATCCAAACTTTTACGTTTCAATATGATATATATAACATGTAAATCACTGCAAATTTTTGCAAATCGTGGAATTATACTGGACTCAACTGCTTTGACGCAAGAACTTTTCCATAAATAATACAATGGACCAATTTATTTTTAGGAGGATTACTGGAATAACATCAAGATCTTAGTTAAAACGTCGCCAAAACAACAATGAGTTGCAAAGAGAAAAATAAACGAACTCTCTGATTTGGTGCCTGATTCAGAGAAACACAAAGTAAGAACGAGAGTAAACAAAGAATGTAGAAACAAGAAAAAGAAATATGAAAATAATATCTAACAGATAGAATGGAAGAGAACTTCATTAAGTAAGCTATCTTTTAAGATATAACGCATCAAAATATCTCGTCATATTCAAAAGTTATCTATGGAAGAAATGTAAACATTTCGATTTTGAACATATTCACCTCTTTTAAGCAACTTGTTCTAGTAATTCCATAAAAATTGGATTAAAACACCATACTATATCGGAATCGTCATTATTTCACCTTTCCTTTGAGGTATAAATCATAGAAATATCTCAATTTACTCAGAAGTTATCAAAAGGAAATGCAGTAAACTCTGATTTTCATCGTTTTAAACTATTTTGTGTAACAGGATATCGAAGAATGCACAAATTTCAATTTAATACTACTTTTCGTAAAATTCCCATTATATAAGCTTTCTTTTAAGATATAACGCATCAAAATATCTCGTCATATTCAAAAATTATTTAAGGAAGAAATGTAAACATTTCGATTTTGAGCATATTCACCCTTTTTAAGCAACTTGTCCTAATAATTCCATAAGAATTCGATTAAAACACCATACTATATCGGAATCGTCATTATTTCACCTTTTATTTGAGATATAAAACATAGAAATATCTCAATTTTCTTAGAAGTTATCAAAAGGAGATGTGGTAGCCTTTGATTTTCATCGTTTTAATCTATTTTGTGTAACAGGATATCGAAGAATGCAATAATTTGAGTCTAACACTACTTTTCGTAAAATTCCCATTAGGTAAGCTATCTTTTAAGATATAACACATTAAAATATCTCGTCATATTCAAAAGTTATGTAAGGAAGAAATGTAAATATATGATATTTACATTTCAATATGATATATATAACCTGTAAATCACTGGAAATTTTTGCAAATCGTGGAATTATACTGGACTCAACTGCTTTGACGCAAGAGTTTTTCCATAAATAATACAATGGACCAATTTATTTTTAGGAATGTATGACATCTTAGAATTGAGGATTACTGGAATAACATCAAGATGGTAGTTAAAAAGTCGCCAAAACTACAATGAGTTGCAAAGAGAAAAATAAACGAAGTCTCTGATTTGGTACCTGATTCAGAGAAACACAAAGTAAGAACGGGAGTAAACAAAGAATGTAGAAACAAGAAAAAGAAGTATGAAAATAATATCTAACAGATAGAATGGAAGAGAACTTCGGGGAGATTAATGTGAGAGGAGTTTATAAAAAATGCTAGAGAAGGATATAAACAAATGGAAAGATGTATAGAAACGAACAAGTTCAAATAGTCAGCTTTATCGCAAAAGCATATATCTCACAAACTCAACGGCCGGTTGGAAAAATTAATTTAATTAAGAGTACTCCTGGGTGTTGCCGGTTGATGATGGTTTGTCACAGGATTCCGTTCTGACTCCAATGTTGTTCTTGATGTTCGTAAACAATTTGCTTGTCGTTGTCTTCGGTGGGAGTGATATGGCCTTCATTGCTGATTTGATTCAGATTTCAGAGTCAGATTTGTAAGAAATAGGTAGAAATAGGTGGTTCTGTAAGCACTGTCTAGTCGCCGATTAGCAGTAATTTGTCCTCAATTAGCTGTATCTAGACCTTTGCTGAAAGTAGCCTTCACCAAACAGTATCCAGATGATGACGAAGACTTAATGATGATGACAAACACTTTAGTTAAAATAATGACGATTCGTGTAAAAATTTTTGGTCTAAGCTCATAAATGCTTAAGATATGGACCTTCAAAATTAAAACATTTTCTTAACGGTTTTCAATGTGGTTTGCCTTCGGAAGATAAAATTTAGCAAACAATCACTTTTCAAAGTATGCAACCACGGGATTTATGCTATACAGGTGTCCACAAAGGTTATTTCCTTAAAACTTCTTTTCATACTCCATGAAAATAAATCGTAAGAAAAGCAGCATCAATAGTACACTTTTCTATCATAGTATGGCAAAACTGTACTCGTACAGGATGATCAGAAATTTTTATATATATACAGTATAGGATATCAACAGTACCATCAGTATATCAACAATATTTGCAATATCATCTCACCACTGCGTTAGCATTGCCTAAACACTCTCCCAACGTTAAAAGTATGTCAGTTTGCTCACTAAAACTGTAATTATTTGTCATTTTAATCAACTATTAACTGACGAATGTTGGGTAATGATTTGACAGTTTCTTTACTGCTCCAGTTACAATTTGTTTTCATAGGCACCTACGATTAATGAAAACATTACATAATCAAGGTTGTATCTTTTTACGAATAACTCGAAAACGATGCGCCTAAATAAAAATTTCTAAATGTGAAAATCATTTTTAAATGAAATAGGCTTTTAAAATCAGTTGTAAATTTTAAGGGTTTGTAACATATTAAAAACGTTTTAAGGAAATAACCTTTGTTTTAAGGAAACATCCTGTATAGCATTGATCCCGTGGTTGCATATTTTCAAAAGTGATATTAAACGATTTTTCAGGATAAAATTGTACTGTTTACCAAGTTTTATCTTCCTAAGAGAAACGATATTGAAAATATTTAAGAAAATATTAAATAATTTCGTAACTTTGAAAGCCCATATCTTAGCCACTTTTTGGATATGATTTGGACCAAACATTTTTACACGAATCATCGTCATTTTAACTCTAGTATTTGTGATTAAAATTACGCCACGACTTACAGGAACACCCTGAATAGTCTTTTTCCAACAGCATGTAAACTTCAGAAAGCAGTATGTGATTTACTATCAACGGTATCTAGTTTATACTAGCAGTATATAGTCTTTTGCTAGTAGCATGTAGACTTCAGTAAGCAGTATCCAGTTTCTGCCAGGAATATCTAGTACTTTGCAATCAGTGTCCTCAATCTTCCATAAGCAATGACTAGCCTTCCTTGACCAGTATCTTCTAATCGCTTTCCAGAAGACAATATAACCACAAACTCGAAACACAATGGAGCAACCAACAGGGCGCGCCATCTTTTCTTACTTTCCAAGCAAGCAGTTTCAGACGTCCAACAAGAATATCTAGACTTTTGGCAGCTGTATATAGCCTTCCGCAAGCAGTATGTAGTCTTCTATTAATAATAAACAGTCTATTTGATCAGGAAATGACTCTATCTAGCCTTTTCCCGGAAATCTTCTGCCAGTAATGTCTAATTTTCTATTTGTAGTAGTCCTTTACAAAGAGTAGGTAGTCTTGTGAATTAAATGTCGAGTCTTCTATTAGCACAGTCTAGTCCTCTACTTTAAGTATCTAGTCTTTTGTAAACAGTATTTAGTCTTCTATTAGCAATGCCTGGTCTTCCATGAGCAGTATCTAATCTTTTATCAGCAGAAGTTATTCTTTACCAGAAGTATCTATGTTATACCAGCAATATTTAGTGTTTCTTGAGCAGTATCTAGTTTGCAATATATATAGTGTTATAGTAGCAACATCTTGTCTTCTGCAAGCAGTATCTAGTTTTCTTATTAACTTTCTATTAATTTTTTCTAGTTACTTTTTTGAAAAAATCGTCAGATCTAGTTACTTTTTCAATACCAACCTAATTTTTTCCCCCAAGTTTGAGTTGGCACTGCTCCCTATACTTATAACATTAGAGCGTGACGTCATACGGGGATTAGGGGGATTACTACTTGCATCTAATCATCTACCAGGAGTATCTAGTCTTCTGCATCTTTTTTTTTAATATCGGAAGTAAAGACGGCCGAACTCAGATTATTGTTATTTGGGGCTCTTGTATGATTTGTGGGAGGAAAAATCTTCTGTACTGACATATTCAAGCTACAGTATATAATTTTTTTTCTAAATCGCAAGTATTCGTTGACAATTGGAGAACCATTCAAATGGAAATGTATAACGCTAATATCACGACCATAAGAATTAAATTCTTCTATGAATTAAAAGATGTTACTAAGGATAAACTCCAGTATGTAGAAAATCAAATGAAAGATTATGAAAAATATGATGTAATATATAGAGGTTGATAAACCGATTTATTCGATTTTAAAATCAACTTCCCAACATTACATTTTCACCACATAAAAATTTAAAAAAATTCAAACCCTTTTAGTATCTCTCTGTTAAACCTTTTTTTATTTATGAAGGTTGAAAAAGTGAACCGATTTTTTATCGCTTCAAAATCAACTTTGCGACTACCCTTATCGAGGTTCTTTTGAGACTCGTCTCACATCAGGAGAGCGACGTCGCGACGGCGTCGCCTTAAGATTGACAAATCAGGGTTCCAGGAGTCGTACCGTGCCCATCGTTACGTTTTCGGAATTACAAACGACGGCCCACCAAACCGAACTCGTCCGCTCCCGGCTTGGGTTTTTCCGTTTCTACAGATCTTTCGGTTCTCCTTCCCGGAGGCGTCTCTTTTTTCCTCTCTTTTTGCTTTCGGCAGGAAATCGAGGGGACGGGTGTAAATTACCATGAGTAACATGCTCGCTGACGGACATTAAGCCCTCTTGAGGGCTGCGCATAAATCAGGGGATTGTAAGTCGTCGTGTTCTAAAGAACTCTTTTCTCATGAAAAGAGACTTTATTTGTATTTTTTTTAGATGTTAATAATAAGTACAGTGTGTTAATTAATTATCGTACCCGACGTCATCATTACAAGTATGCAACCAATATCACACTACAATACGCATCATACGTAAATCGCGTATTGCAATAAAAATACTGTGATATTGGTTGCATACTTTTAAATACACTGTACGTTCGATAATATCGATGATTGTAGCGATGTTGGTACGCTTGATGTTGGGGAAAGTTTCGAAGTGCTGGAGAAACTTTGGTTAAATGATTAAAGATCTAAATGGGGAGATCCAGCTTTACAACTTGACACTTGTAATTGGATTTTAGAGCTTTTGATGTAGTTTTGCAAAGTGTCCCTTGTATTCGAAATGTAATTGTGAGCTGTAATAATAAATGTTAATGCAGGTATAATTTTTGTAATTGTGTCGTTTCTGCGGGCATTTAACCACCAGCCCGCATCATTTATTTATATAATTCATATGTAAATACATTTGTAATGAAATAATGGAACATTGTCGCACAATACTGAGTTTTTTATTCGTACGTTGAAATATCGGGAATTTATAATTAAATCAAAACTTCATTAATTAACTCGATATATCAAAAAGGTTTTAATTTTTATGAATTAATTATAAATATATCCTGTTCTGTTTAACTCGGTTTTATTAAGGATGTTGGTTTGTAATTATAATAGGAATTAATTACGGGTGTCTGTTACAAAAATTTATTAAGGCATATTAATTGCTCAACAATTAGTCGGAAACTTCAGAAGTAAAATAGCCTTCTTTCTATTTAATGTAATAAGACTGGTATTTAGCTAGAAAAAGAAATAAGACGTTTAAACCTGTATAGGTGCTGTGAATATTGGTGCAGGAGTAATTTATACCCAAGAAGTGATTATATCGTAAGTATCCTTGCTGTTAATTAATGCTCGGTACACAAAGACTCTCATGAATGTTTAATAAGGCTATTATAGATTGTATACAACCGGTTGATTTATGTGCAAAAACGTGGATGACTAATACGAGGAACGGCATAAACTATTCCATGGAATCGACATTGATAAAGAAGAAAGTTTCTCAAAAAGTAACCCGCATCAAATACTCTAAACAGTATTTTCTCGTAGAATTTCAAGGTTAACTTGGTACTTAATGACCGGATTCATGACGAACGGAATCACTCATTCATCAATCACGAGTTCGTAACGATTTTTATTCCGACTTCTCGAGTCATTCTACCCCGCACACAACCACTAAAGACCGCAAACTTTGTGTACAATCCGCCAGTTCACGAAGTTGGCGGTGGTGGTGGCAGCGAAGTTCGAGACGCAATGCAATTTGAATCGGGTACGGATGAACGGGCAACTTCACTGCCGGTTGTCTACGATGGGGTGGAGAGAAACGAAAGGGGAGAACTGAGTTATTTTCCTGCAGGGGCGGGGGTTAGACCGAAACTAATGACATTTCTACGTTTAAACCTCCTGACAAATGAGACCATATCGGCGCGCGCGGTTGAAATAGTCCTGCGGACCACTCGGTCGTTGTTGCGACGATTAAATTTGAAGTTATCGACTTCATTCTTTCTGATTTTTTTTGGGTGCGCTGCAACACCGCGGTATGCGATGTTCCAAATCCCATCTTTTTTCGAACCATTGTAACGATGAAAAAGTTGCCACGTGTGCCACTCTATAAAGTACATGTGTTAACGGTGGCGTTATCCACTTGTGGCTCAAGCATGAGTAAGTGTCGTGACCCGACACGACGTTTTATCAATATTTATGTGTTTGTGTGCAACAAGGGAACGTTTTAGATTCAAGCCAGAAATATACACTTGATTCTTACTAACAATAAGAGATCGATACCCAAATCATTTCATTTTTAATCCTAAATGGATTCAACAATTTTTTATGTAATCACTAAAACTTCTTGTAATAATGGTATTTTTTTTTACAAATTGATAATGTACAAAATCAGATTCTAGTTTTACTTGTTATTTAGTGCTAGATTGTTGATACATAACAACCTAGCACTGAATAATAAGTAAAACTAGAACTAACACTAGCACTATAACTAACGTTAGATCTAGAACTAGAAACATTCGGGTTTAGCCGTCTTAAGAGACGTACGGCTAAATCCGAATGTTTCTTGTTCTAGGTCTAGTGTTAGTTCTATTTTTAGTTCAATAAGGATACATAACAACCTAGCACTTAATAACAACTAAAACTAGAACTAACACTAGAACTATAACAAATATTAGCCGTTTTAAGAGACGTACGGCTAAACCTAAATGTTTCTAGTTCTAGTTCTAGTATTAGTTCTACTTTTTTTCAGAATATTACTTAATTAGAGTCAAAATAAAGGATTACTACAAAAAAGATCGGTTATTTTATTTCAAACTATGTTTTTTTTTCCATGTTTGATATATCATACGATGGGCACCAGCGGCTCGTCGCACTAGAGTAAAATATGTAAAAAGATGTGTTTTTATTTTGGCGTATATTTGAAGTATAATATATTTTTAGTGCAAACTATACAAAGTAATATAAAATAATATACAGGGTGAGTTATTAGTATTCCGGCAGACAATAGTTGCTAAACTGTTTGAGAAACAAAAAAATGTTTTATACAAAAGTTGTCAATTTATTTAAATGGAACCCCCTGTATATTTTATCATATTATGAATACAACTAAATTTGTTTATACAACCGTATATGTTACTATTTCACAGCGTTCATAGTTCCTGAGATATTCAATTGTTCTTCCAAAATGTGCCCATTACAGGATCTTTTTAAAAACGATGTAAAAACGAAATTTTTTCCGATTTTACCTTGAAACTACGTCAGACAATAGTTAAAGCCAGTCGATAGATGATAGTATTCAAAGATATTATACACACTGTACAGGCTGTTTATAAAGCTTAGTTACTTTTTATGTTTTTCAAATAGCTTTTTCTTAAGTTTTTTAAATTGATTATCCTGTATATTGTGTGCTAGTTGAATTGCTCATCAAGTGCCCTTTAATTAATGATAAGTATGCCATATGTCTAACTTTAATAGTTTTCCTGATATTTAGAATTTAAAGAAACATGTGTAATAAAATGTCATTATTGTACTTAAAAAAGTGACAGAATGTAATATATTCTGTCCTTTTTTTGTTTTTTCTTTTTTGTTTGCCTGTCATTTGTAAATCGGTACAAGTAAATTAATACCTACTTGTTGAGCAATGTTTAGTAATTGTTTATAGTTTGTTGCTGCATTTCCTTCAAATAATTTAGTAATCAAAAAAGGAATTTATTGTTCTGCCATTTAATTGTATTTTTATCATGTTTTGATTATTCATTTATTAAAGTTTTTTTTTAAATTGTATTTTAAAATACAATTACTAACTTGATTACTAAATTATTTGAAGGAAATGCAGCAACAAACTATAAACAATTACTAAACATTGCTCAACAAGTAGATATTAATTTAATTAATAATTAGAATTTGTTCAAAATGTCGCCCATTTTCTCTTCTACAAGTATTAATGCGCTGTATAAAAGATCTTGAGGTATCTCTTAACATGTGCATCTTATTTTCTGTAAAGTCGTAAATTATATGGCAGAACAATGGCATATTGATTACTTACATCTTTTTAAATCTGATAAAGTACCAAGTCGCATTAAAATTTGGTATATGGCAGCAAAATTATTTTACATTATAAAATATTAATCAAATAATAAAAGGAAGAAGAAAAACAACTGATAAAAATAGACAGAATATAATATTAAGTACAATGATGCATATTTTATTACACATTATTCTTTAAATTCTAAATATCAGGAAAACTACTAAAGTTAGATATATGACATACTTATCAATAATTAAAGGAAACTTGATGGGCAATTCAACCAGCACACAATATACAAGGTGTTCTATTTAAAAAAACTTATTAAAAAGCCATTTGAAAAACATCAAAAGTAACTAAGCTTTATGACCACGCTGTATAGCGTATCTAATATCTTTGGATACTATCATTTACCTACTGGCTTTGACTATTATCTGACATAGTTGCAAGGCAAAATTGGAAAAAATGTCGTTTTTACATGGTTTTTAAAAAGATCCTGCAATGGACACATTTTGGAAAAACAATTGAATATCTCAGGAACTATGACCGCTATGAGTTAGTAACATATACGGTTGTATAAACAAATGTAATTCTATTCCTAATATGATTAAATATACAGGATGTTCCATTTAAGAAAATCTGCATACTCTCCGTTACGCCTAAATGGAATAAAATAGTTTTACGTAATAGCAAGTGGTGAGTCAAACAACTTTTATATAAAAAATTTTTTTCTTTCTCAAACGGTTTAGCAACTATCGTCTGCCGGGATACTAATAAGTCATCCTGTATATGTATATTACTTTATATGGTAATGTCTGAAACAATTATCAGGATGCCAAGCCATGTTACATTCGATGCAAATGTATTTTGCACATTTTCCACAACTTCCGCATCTACGTTGTGTTGCTATTTTATTAACTGTATGATTCGTTGTATCGTATTGCACTTCGTTAGGAACAAGTTTAGAAGATTTAGGCTTCGGACCAGCTACATAATCTGGAGCTGTTAGAGTTGCTAGTACTATTCTTCTTATGAAGTCGAATAGTTTTGTTTTAGGATTTGCGAATCGGTATGGTAACCACATATTTACTATAGAGCCATTTAGGCAAAATCGTATGTATGGCCAATACCATTTCATAGATCTTACTCTGGTTCCTCGTTGTTTGTCAAATAAATCAACCTCGCCCATTCCTTGGTTATACAGACTTATCAGTGTAATAAGTCTGTATAATTAAATTTTCTTTTTGCAACCATCGCTTACAACTGCTCCTTGGAAAACATAAATCAGAATCCAGAACATTTGTCGCCAAGGTCATGTATTGATACTCTACTGTCTTTCTTCAAATCCTTCAGTGGAGCTTATTCTATTCTATCTGACCTTATTGTGCCAATGTAATTTTATTTATTGAAATGTATGCTGCAATATCAGCGAGTTGAAGAAATTGTCCAAATATACAGTGCTTTGATTAAGTATACCGATTGGTAACTTTAATTTTAGGAGATACACCCAACACGGACGTACGTATAAGTATACTTGTGTGTGTGCATATGCGCGCGGAGTATGTTTGTGGGAGGGGAATCGCAAGAGTAGTGGATCGGAGAGCAGTCAGTCGTTTGACATCGTTCAATGATAAGAAATATTATAAAAATAATAACTAATATAATAAATGAAATTCAAATAAGACAAAGCAAATTCTTAATTCTAAAAATAAAAACAATTCGTAAGTAACTGAAATAAACTTTGTAAAACAACAAATAAAACAAAAAACTATAAAAATAAAATATTTTTTATATTAGGTGTTCAAATAAACCACCATTCTGTGCTAAACAATAGCCCAATCTATCGTAAAAAGTTCGCCTTACATTCGCTAGTATATCGGGACTAATATCCTGTATACAATTGCGAATTTTTGTTTGTAAGTCATCCAGATTGGTTGTCCTTTCTTCATCAAAACCATAAATTTTCGATTTTAAATATCCCCATAGAAAAAAATCATTGGGGGCTAAATCTGGTGATCTAGGCGGCCAAGTTAACGTTCCGCAAATAGATATTACACGATTTGGAAATTGTGCGTTAAGATACTCTTTAACTTGCCGGCTGTTGTGAGCCGGGCAACCATCTTGTTGGAACCAGATACTTCCAAATTGAACATTGTCTAATTGTTGAAGCGATGGGATTACGTCATTTTGCAAAATGTTTAAATACTTATGACCATTTAAATTTCCTTCTATGAAAAAAGGACCGATATTGTGTACGAGCCGCATAAACTTTGTGTTCATTGTCACGACTCCAATATCGAGCAACGCTGGGATTATGCCGACCATGCAAAGGAAATGTAGATTCATCGGTAAATAAAATGTTTTTTATAAAATCAACATTTCCGTTGGCCATTTCCATCATAGTAAAGCAAAATTCCGTCCTTGTAATATTATCGTTCTCGCAGAGTTCCTGACTTTTTTGTACCTTGTACGACCTGTACCCGTGTTTCTTTAATGTTTTTAGGACGGCAACATGGCTGATAGCAAACGTCTCCGCAACTTGTCTGCTTGACTGATTTTTATTGCGTTCAACATCAGCACATACCTTCGTAATTTGTGTTTCTGTGGAGACACACATCCATGTCGCTCAAAGTTTTTAATAATATTTGAAATTGTTCCGCGACTAGGAATTGATCTGTTTTCATAGGCCACAGGAAACAAATTAATTATTTGGGCTACAGAATTGCCACCATAAAACCATTTTATAATCTGTACCTTTTCCGCTACAGTAAACAACATCTTAGTTTTTTTTTGCTAGGGTTAACTGCAAAGCGATGCGACCAACTTCGCCTCTCAACAATCTATGAACGATTCAATTTGTGCATTACCCCTACGCTTGTTTATCCCCCACTTAACGACACCGAATATACACACACACGTATACTTATACGTACGTCCGTGTTGGGTGTATCTCCTAAAATTAAAGTTACCAATCGGTATAGTCTAAGCAGAACTGTTCGGATACACTAGAGCCCAAAGTCTTTCCTTGAATTTTATCATCAGCTCCTACGGTGATATACGGACTAAATTTTAGTAGAACTCGTTAGACACCAAAATTTAAACCCATATCTTATAGGCTCTTCATTTTATAAATTGCTTCATGCTTCATCTACAGAAAATGATGTACATAGGGGCTGGGACATTTCTGTGATTGATTATTTATTTACGTGATCCAGTAGTGGCTGAATTTTGTAAAGTTTGTTGTCAGGATCAATATTGAAATTATTATTGAACTGCAGCTATTTGTGACGAAGCTCAAATCTATTACGTGAAATGCTATTATTCACCAAACTGTTGTAAGTGTCAGCCTTAGTTTCCCAATACAGTCTACGCTTAAAAACTTTGTTATAACCTGAAAAAAGAAGAATAGCTTATCTGTCGTGACACGAAAGTCGTGGACACCTTTGAAAGCTACATATATCTCCATTTTATTGCACACAAATCTCATAAATTCTTCATTATAGAATAATCTAAAAATTTATCTTATATCTTTATTTTCTGTACAGGTGCTCATGTGGCAGAAATTTTAACTTATCTGATTTTCTGACGAAGTTTTTTGTTTCCCATTTTCGCATTTTTATATTATTCCTTTATCTCTCAATTCTTTCTTGAAAAGCATAGCTAAAGGGATATTCATATCGTCATCATCATCAGATGTAATATCTGATATCTTGTGGAGTAGCACTTCTTCCTTCTCGTTGTCATCACTTGTACTAAAAATTTCCATGGGGAAATTATATATTCATTAATATTCATTATAACAAAAACCACATGAGCTTACTTGTTTATCCACATTTCGATTAACCTCAAATGTACATATTGTGTAAAACGTATGATAAATCACACGCTGGGCATAATGATATCAAAATTATTTATTAAAAAATTATTAATTTATTATATCAAATAAAAATAAAATTAAATATACTTATATAAAGCAAATAATTCCTTTATGCGGATTCTTTAATAAAAATAATTCTGCTTTTCCGGAAGATGAGACGAGGAGTTTCGGTGAAGCCTCTCATATGAATACAAATTCGGTCCCAGTTCGTACCTTAAAAGGGACACCGTTGTTCGCCGAGGCCGGCAAGAGCTAAGTTCATTTCACCCTTTATCGTAAATTATGGCTCGAAGCTTTGTGCGAACTTACGATTTAGAAAATTGCGTTACGACGAGATTATCTTTCGGTTTTATTTATGAAAATGGGGCGACGCACATAAAGGACGCGCGGATAGCGCCCTGGGCGTATCGTATTAAACCGGCCCTTAAGTGAAATTTATGTTTTAATAAAGCCCCGTACCTCAGGATTTAGCCCCAAGTGAATTTTTGACACGTCCCGATATTCATATACAACTAAATCCCTTCCCAAAAATCCCTCTCAATAAACCAGTTAATTATACTCATGGGTTTCCTATCAAGCTAACATAACATAAAGGCATCTAGTCTAATGGCCATCATTTTGACAGGTTCAAATTAAACCGAAAAACATCGAGTATCCCTTTAAAGCACGTAGAGCATGTCAGTGTATGGGTCATCTAATACGTCCATTATGCCATTAAAACGTATCCCCGTAGCGCGTGATTTGTAATTACAGCATTACCATTAACCGAAATTTGTGACTTGCCATTGGCAGTGTCTAGTTTTTATGTGAGAGTCCATTTCGAGGCGTTGATACGATGATTTACATACTTTACTATCTTCATTTCGATTTCCAAATTATACCCAACCGAGCGCCTTCGATTGCGGCAACCGACTAAGGTGTGAAAACGTTTCGTTTGCGTGTTGATTCTCGAAATGAAACGTGCTAAGAGGCGCTAATTATTTGTGTAAGGTTCTTGTTAGTGTGAGAAATTTTCGGATGAAACAGTTGATCCCCTTCAGGTATGTATATTTAGAACCGAGCCAGAACACCTATAAACTGATTTTGAATTGCATTGAATTGCGCAATTTTCTTGGCTAATTTCTAACTTAATGAAGTGAATACGGTTTAGAAACATGTAACCTGCAAATGTAAAATCGATTTCTGTTTTTAATCTTTGAAGCAATTATCTTTCATCATTTCTTTCAAATATATAGTTTTCGCATTAATTTCGAAATGCATAATGGAGATTTGATGCAGATTCCAAAAAACTAGGCATATTTGTTAAAGACTGTATTGAGATTTTATGTGACTTTGAGATAAAATTGCTCCAAATGAACCATAAAGACATAATTGATAATCTATTTCAACTAGATTTTGTCAATTTCTTAGTTAGAATCCCATAAAAGCTGAAATTGCAAAATAGACGTATTTCTTATTAAAGTAGTTAAGGGTAGTAACTTTAAAACTTGAAACGATTGAGGTTAGAGTTATGAATGAAAATTGTTCATAATGGACTACAAAATTATAATACATAAGCTATTTTAACCCAAATATATACATTTTTTAGTTACAACCTCATAAATGCTAATATTTCAAAATATAAGTAGTTGTTCTTAATGTAGGGCAATAACTCTAAAACTAATAACAATGGAACTTAGAGTTATGAATAAAAATTTCTCCAAATAAACCATAAAGACACAACTGATAATTTGTTTTAACTCGATTCTATCAGTTTTTTAGTTAGAACCCTATAAATGCTGAAATCTCAAAATAGGCGTATTTGTTCTTAATGTAAGGTAGTAACTTTAATACTTGAAACGTTTGAGGTTCGAGTTATGAACAAAAATTGTTCATAATGAAGTAAAAAACTGCATTACGTAAGCTGTTTTAATCCAACTATTTTAATTTTTCAGTTAGAACGTTATAAAGACTGAAATCTTAAAATACGTCTATTTGTTCTTAATGTAAGGTGATAACTCTAAAACTAACAACAATGGAACTTTGAATTATGAATAAAAATTGTTCTAAATGGACTATAAAGACACAATTGATAATTTGTTTTAACTTGATTCTATCAGTTTTTTAGTTAGAGCCCTATAAATGCTGAGATCTCAAAATAGGCGTATTTGTTCTTAATGTAAGGTAGTAACTTTAATACTTGAAACGTTTGAGGTTCGAGTTATGAACAAAAATTGTTCATAATGGACTAAAAAACTGTATTACGTAAGCTGTTTTAATCCAACTATTTTAATTTTTCAGTTAGAACCTTATAAAGACTGAAATATTATAATATGTCTATTTGTTCTTAATATAGGGTGATAACTCTAAAACTAATAACAATGGAACTTTGAGTTATGAATAAAAATTTCTCCAAATAAACCATAAAGATACAATTGATAATTTGTTTTAACTTTATTCTATCAGTTTTTTAGTTAGAGCCCTATAAATGCTGAGATCTCAAAATAGGCGTATTTGTTCTTAATGTAAGGTAGTAACTTTAATACTTGAAACGCTTGAGGGTCGAGTTATGAACAAAAATTGTTCATAATGGACTAAAAAGCTGTATTACGTAAGCTGTTTTAATCCAACTATTTTAATTTTTCAGTTAGAACCTTATAAAGACTGAAATCTTGAAATACGTCTATTTGTTCTTAATATAGGGTGATAACTCTAAAACTAATAACAATGGAACTTAGAGTTATGAATAAAAATTTCTCCAAATAAACCATAAAGACACAACTAATAATTTGTTTTAACTTGATTCTATCAGTTTATTAGTTATAACCCTATAAATGCTGAGATCTCAAAATAGGCGTATTTGTTCTTAATGTAAGGTAGTAACTTTAATACTTGAAACGTTTGAGGTTCGAGTTATGAACAAAAATTGTTCATAATGGACTAAAAAACTGTATTACGTAAGCTGTTTTAATCCAACTATTTTTATTTTTCAGTTAGAACCTTATAAAGACTGAAATCTTAAAATACCTCTATTTGTTCTTAATGTAAGGTGATAACTCTAAAACTAATAACAATGGAACTTAGAGTTATGAATAAAAAATTCTTCAAATAAACCATAAAGACATAATTGATAATTTATTTTCACATGATTCTATCAGTTTTTTAGTTAGAGCCCTATAAATGCAGAAATCTCAAAATAGGCGTATTTGTTCTTAATGTAAGGTAGTAACTGTAATACTTGAAACGTTTTAGGTTCGAGTTATGAACAAAAATTGTTCATAATGGACTAAAAAACTGACGGACTGTATTACGTAAGCTGTTTTAATCCAACTATTTTAATTTTTCAGTTAGAACGTTATAAAGACTGAAATCTTAAAATACCTCTATTTGTTCTTAATGTAAGGTGATAACTCTAAAACTAACAACAATGGAACTTTGAATTATGAATAAAAATTGTTCTAAATGGATCATAACAACAAAATATGTAATCCATTTCAACTTAATTCTATCCATTTTTTAGTTAGAACCAAATAAGGACTAAAATCTTTGACATGTTGACACATACATCCAAATTTTTTCGCTTAGGTTGGATCCTTTTTTCAAAATGTTTATCTCAACTGTCCCATATGTGAGGAAGTGTGAAATCTTTATAAAGCATCTCTCTTGATTGGTAAATACACCTAATAAGAAAGTAGAGAATACAATATAAAATACTGAAAAAATCTCTGATATCACGGAAATAAGTAATCATCCCTTTAGGTTGCCTTGAGCTTAATACCTTAACTAGTTCCTTCAGTAATTTATTTTCACAGACTTCATATTCAGAGATACCCATTAAAAGTTAAAAGAAAATGACTGACTCCGGAAGGAAGACCTCGCCATGCAAAGTAATACAAATTACATTTTTGAATTACTTTTTAACTCACCGATTCATTGAAAGGAAATTCTCTTCATTTCGAAAGAAACGATAATTAATTTTTTATAATATTACTAACTGTGGTGTCCTCGTTATTTGCTCCATTTCTCAATCAATTTCTCGGTCAACTCAATATAAAAAGTTTCTGAAATTGCTGTTTAAGCTGCCCTAATTCTATAATATAATGTATTTACTAGAAACCTCGTTTAAATTGCATCGAATTGCACAATTATCTTGGTCAATTTCTAACGTAATGATGAGAATATGTAGATAATTCCAAATAAACGTTTAAACGAGAGGGAAATCCGCTTTAGGTACCCATTTTGTTACAACATGTATACACGTTCACTGACAAATTGCATTGAGAACAAAGGTACGCGAAAAGTTATGCGAAAGTCTTTCACAAACGACAAGTTCCCATATTAGTACTTCCACGCTCCGTGTCATTGATTCCTTAACAGGAAATGAAAGGAAAGAGGTAAAATGCAAATGAAGTTGGCGAACACTTTATTATCATTGTTGTCCTGTTGATCTTTTTATATTTAAAACGTATTCAAAGTTATTGAGACTAAGTAATAGGGGATTTATTTTAATCATTATTCTTAGTTATATTGAACTTAATAGCTTTTAGCGTGCGTCGAGGGAATGGTTTGGTCATTACGAGTTAATAACATGATGCATTAATGAAAATCAACCAATGGGACCCAATTTAGGAATGCGGCTGTTCTATATTACATGAGTTGCGTCTTTTAGATTATACAAGTATAACTTGACTATACTCATTAAGTTGACTGAATACATTAAAAAAGTATACTTCGTTTTTATTTGAACACCATAATAGGTCTTAACGGGTTATACAAATTACTAAAAAGTAAACAAGTTTAAACACCGCTCGTCGTCTTTTTTTCTTTTCGTTTAGCAGCTCCTCTAAGTAGAAGATAATGGTTCTCCTTAGAGAAAGGATCTTATTTAAATCTAATGTAAACTACTTAAACCGGTAGAGCACGTACTGCTCAACATAGAAAGAAGTTTGGTTAAGAGACCTAAAATTTATTATGTCTAAAACACGGTTTAGCACTTAGTACCTGGAGGCTGATCTGTCCCACTAATTAATTTACGTACCGGAATAATATTGGTTGGTTTAGAGAGGTGTAGAGGGGAACATAACTTACATATTCATTCAACGTCATCACGTTATGATGTCACAATAACTGAAAGAAAAAAAAGTTCTCACACTCACTTCTTCGAGGCGCACAGGAAGTTATCAAAATTCCTTTAGTTCAAAACAGGTTCTGTAAAAACGGTTTTGTGTCTTATTAAAACGAATTGTTCCAATTCAAAAATCGAAGTAAAAATGAAAAATAGTTTTGCTGCTTCGATAATTTTTGTTGCTTCCCTGATTTCTATTGCGCTCGCGGTGTCTTCGTTTTGCAGCTAATTTGGGAACCCAGCAGTACGTCGAGATGATAAATTATTCATAGACGTTCCGCGAATGCAAAACCGGGAGCGGGGCGACCGCATAAAAATAATGAGACCAAGGTAGCTAAATCGCATTCTAGGGCCAATATAAAATACTTATACATAATTCAAGAGCCAGACCGAGCTTAGCGGCACACGGGACAGTCGAAATTTAGGCGAAAGGGAAGATTCAGGGGTTTCCCTTAAGAGCGGCGTGGAAAATAGGATCAGTCCATTGTTTGCCTGCGCATCCAATCAACTGCATCCATTCCTCTCGTAGCAATGGAAATTACGTCAGACGGATGGGATCGCTTTCAGAAGTTTCGACTCGGGTCTGCAACGAACGCCCTCTCGTCCCCTATTTCTTTCACTATACGTTTCTGAAAATTGGTATTTAAAAACAAACTCATTTACCAACATCGTTTTTCTACGCGCAATTACGTTGAAAGCTTTAAACGAAAACAAAAAAGTTGTTGCAAAAAGGGACGTCCACCTATTGTGGACCTAAACTCACGCAACAAACAACAGTTTTAACGGATTAATAACAGACTTCCTCGCAATTTCACCAAGTATCGACTTTCTGTTCGTAAAGTGACAGCGCCAACTCGTACTTCCGGTCGTTTTGTAACCCTTTTATGAAGTCGTTCTCGTGTCGGAAGTAAGGGTTCAGTTTCCTTCCATTAACGCGTGTAAGTAACCCATTTTTTTTCTTTCAAAAGTTCAAAGTGTAATATACAAGAAAACCTTTTATGTATTTGTAAAAGAAAATTAATCAAAAAAAATTATCTCAAAATGATGAAATGGATAATAAGATTTTAAACGATAAAACTTAGTCACATAGTCATTTGATTTACTTCTTAAAGTGGTATTTTTGTTGGATAAGACTCCACATGCTATGGAGCTTATCACGTCGTTATATATAAAGGCAGTAACCATATATCTTCTGATGGTGAGCCGTTTGAGCCCATGTTGCTTTTGCATTTAAGACTGCAATTTTGTGAGTGTTATCGGTTATAAAACGCAACACAACCCAAGACAGAGTATACAATGTGGACATAATGAGAGATCTGGCAGTGCAGGACTTGACGACGAAGTCATTTACTAAAACGAAGCTTTGCCAAATAGCCGAATATCACGCTGGGCCAGTGATATAGCATCATCCTGTCAATGGAAATCACCGCAACATTAATTCGTTCCGTCTTGGTGCTCGTGACCTTGGGGCGACCTTGAGGTTACTTTTTTCATTAGATTCAAGCGAGATAGGCTCCCACTCGCGTATAAATGTTATCTATTAGGTTTCACAAAGTTACTACCAAAGCTAAACTTTAAAGTGTTGTGGGAAGTATACTGCAAACATTCTGTCTAAACTGCAAGAAAATGTTTTGAGGCTTTCCAGTTACACTATTGCACTTCTTGGGTTGTGTTGGGTTAGATATTGATCACTCCTTTTGTGATCTGGTATCCCGCTCCAGTTGGTCAGAACATAATAGCCGCCATAGCAGAGGAGATGACAAAACCCAACGGAGAAAACGAAGGCGATCATGCTGAAGATCAGGAGGTGTGTCAGAGAAGTAGAAATCAGACACACTATCAAAACGAAGGAAGCCCTTAAGTACCTGGGCTTGATGATAGGGAGAGTGCACATCAAATGCAGGGTGCACATGAAGTATGTGTGCGAAAAGGCGCAAAGGACATTACAAGCCCTTCAACGGGTAATGGGCTCTACATATGGCCCAGGTGCAAAAAGATAAAGCTGCTGGGAGCAGTTATATGGTCACAGATACTGTATGCCAGCGGAACATGAAACGATGCACTTAAAAGAAAGCAAAACAGGAAAGAACTAACAAGTATACAGGTCCTGATATGAACGATAAGCGCATATAGAAGTTTTTACAGAGGCTCTACTGGTGCTAGGGGTTTCACTGCCCATCGATCTAATAGTTGAAAGGAGAATGATAGGAAAAAATGAGGAGGAACAAGAAAGAGTTGAACGGGAGATCATGAAAGAGTGGGAAAAGAGATGGTACGGTAACACTGGAAAGACAACGTGGCTAAAAAGGATTATGCCTGAGATAAAACCCTGGCTAGCACGTAAATCGGGACAATTCTGGAACAAATTGCTGAGTGGCCATGCATGTTTCAGAGCGCATCTACACAAACATGCAAGAAGTTAAACAGAAAGATGTTTATACTGCGAAAAAACAGATGATGTGCAACACACTTCTTATGAATGCAAAATATAGAAATAAAGCAGGATGGGAATGAGTATGAGGTTGGTTTAAAATGTTTACTATTTATAATTAAAATTAAACGACACAACAAAACGCACGAACAAGAGTTAACATCTTTATAAAATGACAAGTTGAAAGAGAATAGCCCGAACAAAACATACATTAATATGAACCTTTATATACCAAAACTGAAAACATAAACAAAATATATAAACCCATCCCATACAACCAAGATACCTTTTTAAGCAAAGGAATCTTTAATAAATATAATATCTCTCTAGCATTTTCAAATCGAAATACAATTCTTAATATTCTGTCTAACCATCATATCGGCACTTATAATGAAAGCATGATAAATGCGGCGTTTACTCGATAAAATGTACAGAATGTAAATTTATTCATGTCGGACGAACGGGAAGAAAACTTTCTAATCGGTTAAATGAACATAAAACAAAACCAACATCCAATGTTTATAAACATACATTAGATACTGCACATAATTTTGATTATGAAAATGCGGAATTAATACATAATTGTGATGAGGGAATAATTATGACAAACTATACATATAAGAAATATTTTTCGAAGTCTCGTTTTTTATGATTGGTATTGGTGTAATATTTGTGAACTTGTTATTTAAACAGATGTTTTCTTCGAGCCATTCTCTTTCAACTTGTCATTTTATAAAGATTTTAACTCTTATTGTTCGTGCGTTTTGTTGTATCGTTTAATTTTAATTATAAATAGTAAACATTTTATTCATGTAGTGTAAGGATTTTGCAAATGTCTCAAATAATGATTTTCCTGATTGTTGACAGTAAGTTTATTTGTTTCTAACCTACAATTGTTGTATAGAATAGGATTTTATATGATTTTCCTTTATTAATTAGATTCGGCTGAGGATGAGCTTATTGGCTCGAAACTAGTCCCGTATAAATTAAAAAAATTTAGTAAGTAAGAAGTTTTTATTTTCTTTTCTTATATACATGGTGTCCCGCAACGATTGTACAAAACTGCATCAGCGTATTCTATGATCAAAAATAAACAAAAAAAGCCTAATAAACATAGGTTGGAAAATGGACCATTTTCGAGATATTCAAAGATTTAGTTTCATAAGTTGATATTGTTAACATCATGAATTTAAATTTGTTTTTATAATAATTAAGTCGTTACTATGATTACGATAAGTTGTCTAATCAAAAAAAATAATAATACTTCACGAAATTATTATTTTACTATTTAATTTAATAAAACTATTAAGTATGGCTCCTATTAATTACTCCAAGGAAGAGATGGCGGATATGGTGTATTGTTATGGACTAGCTGATGGAAATGCGTCGTTAGCAGCTCGTCATTACGCGTAAAGGTTCCCGAACAGACGATTGCCTAACAGTCACACCTTTAGCAGTCCATTTCTCAGATTAAAAGAAACGGGAAGCGTAACCCACAGCCATTCCACGGAGAGACATTACACAAGGCCGGTGGAATTAGAAGAAGCAGTTTTGAGAAGAGTCGATGAAAATGCCTCAACCAGCATTAGAAGAATTTCTGCACAAGAAAACATTAACAAAACAACCGTTCACCGCATTTTAAGGGAGCAGTTGCTTTATCCTTATCATTACAACACCGTTCAAGCTCTAACAGAAAATGATGGCGGAAAAAGAGAGATTTTTTGTAGGTGGGCCATACGGGAAGAGGTAGTAAACGTCGACTTTTCCATAAACATTGTATTTACGGATGAAGCAACATTTACTCAAAGCGGAATTTTTAATATTCATAATGCGCACGTTTGGAGCGATGAAAATCCCCATGCAATACTAGAAACTCATCATCAGTGGCGATTCAGTGTTAATGTATGGGCTGGAGTTATAGGTGATCAGTTATTAGGTCCATTTTTTCTTCCAAAGAGATTGACAGCCGACGCCTACATACATTTTTTACAAAATGACCTTACACAGGCATTTGAGGAATTACCTCAACAAATTCTAGAAGTTTGCTACTTTATGCACGATAACAGCATACTCACACGAGCATACTTAAATAACAGATTTGGCAATAAGTGGATTGGCCGAGGAGGGCCACCTCGTTCACCAGATTTAAATCCGTTAGATTTTTGGTTTTGGGGACATTTAAAACAAATTGTTTATTCTGAAGACGTTCAAAATGTGCAGGATTTGAAGAATAAAATTAGTAACGCATTTGACACAGTAAAACAAATTCCTGGTATCTTTGAACGCATTAGTGTTTAGAAGTAAATGGTGCGTATATTGAACATTTATTATGACATGAATCTTTTCCAATTTGTTAAATATTCGTTGTTTTTATGCTGGTTGAACGATTTTCTTCGACAACCTTTGTTACTTGTTTTGTTAAATTATTAATGAACTGTATTAATTAACTTAATATTATCTTATTATTTATTAAACTTTATCTTAACCATCGTAACCATGGTAATCATATAATTACTGCATCTAAATCGTTAGAATTAATGATGTTTACAATAGGTCAGCTTATGAAACTAAAACTTTGAATATCTCGAAATTGGTCCATTTTCGGACCTATGTTTATTAGACTTTTCTTGTCTGTTTTCGATCAGAGAATACGCTGATGCAGTATTGTACAATCGTTGCGGGACACCCTGTACATTCCGAACTTGCAACATGGATCCATTTAATTTAATATAATTAACGATGTTGGAGTTTTTGCCATAAATTCTTTTGGGGAATACCTTATTGATATGTCTGTTTTAAATATACCAAAAGGAAAAATATTACTAGGCACCACAACGTTGATGGCGTCGTCAGCTAATACAACATAAGGTGTTGAATTACCTCACGACGTATTTACGTTAAGTTACAATGTCATTAAACCACATCCACTAAGGAACATAACACAAAGAAAATATTTATTCCTGGTAAAAAAATTTGATATTATAGAATAGCCACAGAGCGATGGTTGATGGCTATTATATATTTTAAGCCGATTTCGTCGTCTTTTGAGTCCAATTCACCGTTTTCCTAAGATACAAACCGCATAGCCAATTTGTGGAACAGAGCACGCTTTATTTCAATTACAGAAAGGAATAGTAACTTTTTACAAGAAGGAGTTGTTGAAGAAACTGCAGAAATCACACCAGCATGTAATTGTTGACTGAGGTCATACACAAGTCTGAAAGAATAACTTCCAGAATGCTGGGTACTGTTGGCAAAAGACCAGATGCTGCTGAAAACACTAGAAACTATTTAAAAACTCCGGATACCGCTTGCAGAACATTAGATACTACTATCAGAAGATAAAGAACTACTTCCAGAATAGTGGGTACTGTTGGCAGAAGACTATATACTGATAAACACACCGGAATTTGCTTAAAAGCCCTAGATACTGCATGTAGAACATCCAGAAGCTTCAGAATGAGACAGGATTAGTTCTATAGGTTCTTAAATGAGCGTTTCAAAGAATCTATGAGAATCTATGTAATTGGGTACAGCGTCTTGTTAATATAAATCAAATTGATTATAAGGATTAACTATTAATTAGAGCAATTTAGTTTTTATTATATCAATGTAATAATTAAAATAAAAATAAATTGTAATAATTTAAATCTTGAAAATCTATGACGGTTAAATTTTCTTAGAATAAAGTAGGAAGTGCAGCAGGTCCAAAGAGTCCGGTTTCGTGGACTCTCGTAGTAAGAGGAATAGTAAGATAGTGTCGGCGAGGTAGAACAGAGAAAAGAAAAACAAGAATGATCGGTACGAAGATGAGAAAGAGAAGGTGAAAGAATTGAACGTAAAAGGAATAAGGATGGAGATATTGACCGACAGGATTCGAGCAAAAACATGTGCCCGGATGTGGTTATACGCCCGGAGCAGGTTGGAGAGAAGTCGTACCGGTCGGCTTCTGTCGATGGTTGAGGCCGCACCGACGAAAAGAAAAGAAATAACCTCGAAACGAGCTGCTCGCTCTCTCGTTCGAGATCATTGAATTCATAAGTGAATTAGAACGGACGCGCGACGGCTTTACCGGGACGAAAATTAAATAAATTTCCGGATGGATTTTACCGGACGGTCATTCGGGGCGTTTGTTAGTTACCCAAAACGGCCGTAGATATTCATTTGGAATAACATAGGGGTGCGTCAAAGCATCGCGGGGGCATAAAAGCGGCCATGTTAACTGCGATCCCCCAAACATTACTCTACATTACACCCCAGAACACGGTCGGTATATGTGATTAACGCGGCCGACGCCCGGCTCTAAAACAAATTGCGCGTTAACGCATAGCATTGCTGAAATATTAATTAACGGGCGACGACCGCAATGGACGACAAGCTGCAAACAGTAGTTCGATGTTCTGTATTTCCATTTGAAACAAGCATCGATACGATTCGACGAACAAAAACAAAATCGCCCTCCACAAAACGAGATGCAAAGTAAATCGCGAAAATATTTTAATAATGTAAATATTTAATTTTTTTCATTTTATTTTATCTTTTGTAAGGTTGTTAAAGTAAATATTTTCTCAATTAGCGGCGCCTCGTCCCGGAATCTCAGAGCTAAATTATAAACGCACTAAGTGGCTTAGTTAAATATTTATTATTTAAACTGCGCAAATCAGTTTAAAATGGTTGTTTTAGTTACGTCTTTTGGGAAATTCTTTAACAAACAGACAGATGAAGTTATATTCGCGATATCGGGGGGTGATTTATGGCGGCATGAACGGTCTGATCAATATGTGCGTAACAGGTCTGCAAATCCGAACTTATTGGTCGCCACGCACGTTTATCTGGTCTAAGAGCTAGCAAATTCCATGGTTTACAGTCGGTCTACGGTCTCCTATCAATATTCAACAGCTATTACCGTCCATCGGTCGAAGATTGGATGTTGGAAATTCAGGGTTCGATGTCGGTACCTTCCCCCCAATATTCATATGATTCAGTTCACGTTTATATCAATCTACTATATTAACATTTTTATACTAAAATACTTATTCAAATATAAAGGGATTAAAAAAAATATTGTCATAAAATTTTAACCTAATAGCTTTTTTATACAAATGATGTTGTTATAAACTAAACTGCGATTAATCATGCTTACATTAACAATTCCACTTGGTTAAAATATGAGGATAATCCCACCATAAGTGAGTCTTAAATTTTCGTAAATCTCGTATGATGATTGGGTTGGGTTATGATGCATGCAGAACATTAGATACTGCTGTCAGAACATAAAGATACTTCTGAAAACACTGGATACTATTTAAAAACCCCGAATACTGCTTACAGAACATTAGATATTGCTGTCAGAACATAAAAAACTGCTTCCAGAATACTGAGTACTGTTGTCAGAAGATTAGACGCGACCAGAGAATATATATTGTGGCTAAATCATGCACAATGAAGAACGAAATATATTATATTTCCAATTCTGTAGCCAGGAACGTTAGTCGTAGGTTACAAATCTGTATTAGCACAAACAGATACTTTTTCGTTGTTTCAACTATCAAAATCTTCAACCTTCAATTTTTTATCTGGCTTCGAGAGTGCTTTTTGAAAAATAATCTGTTACACAAAAGAAGACAGTTTTTGTAAAAGTTTTTTGCTAGATTGCATCATTAAAGATCTTTAGAGATTTAAATAAGTAAAGAAAGATAAATTTTCCTTCGGAAAACAGTTTTTCTTTAACTTTGACGTTTATTTCAATGAAGTGATGGTTCTATATTCTACCAAGATCCATTCAACACCTTTCAAATTATTTAAAAATACTGGACACTGCTTGCTGATCATTAGATACTGCTGAAAATACTGGGTGCTATTGGCAGAACACTAGATACTATTTAAAAATCCCGAATACTGCATCCAGAACATTAGATACTGCTGTCAGAATATAAAGAACATAAAGATAGTTCTGAAAACACTGGATACAATTTAAAAACCCTGAATACTGCTAGCAGAACATTAGATATTGCTGTCAAAACATAAAGAACTGCTTCAAGAATACTGAGTACTGTTGGAAAAAGATTAAATACCATTGCCAAAAATACTGCTTGTCTTTTACAAGCTAAACTGAAGATTATCGTATAGGGTGTGAGAGGGTTTTGGTGATATTATGTGCTTAATGTTTCGCGACATGTATGTGGCCTGTTGTATCGTATATCCCGTCAATTGTATAATTAATATCACTTATATTCAAATCGAGAATGTTTCAGAGATGCTCTATATATAAATAAAATGTGAAAACTATGAATCCGATTGATTTTGCTGAAATCGCAAAATACTGAAATTAGTGACATAAAGATATAAAACGGGATGATTGTATGTTCGGGATTTTACCTGATAGCTTTCTTATACAAATGATGCTGCTATAAACTCAACTACCATTAATCATACTTACACTAACAATTTCACCAACTTGGTTAAAGATGAGGATAATAATGAAGATAATCCCACCATAGGTGTGTCTTAAATTTCGTATCATGGTTAAGTTGGGTTATGATGGTTAAAATCGTAATGATATCCAAAACAGAAAAACGATATGATTGCTGCCTGCAATATCTAAATGTTCGAAACACTCCTTTCAGAAAGTGTATAACCCATAATTATGGCTAATCCGGGTTGATCTCGGATGGTACTATGACTTTCTGCACTCACTGTATAGAAGATTGAAAAATTAGATTATTCCATCCATTTTATAACCAATATCACTTATAGAATGTGCATACCATGATTGGGGTATGTCTTAAATGGTTTTGCTTGTAGAGCCTTGGACATAAAAAGTATTGGTTGTAGCATCTCGCGACCAGAGAATATATATTGTGGCTAAATCATGAACAATGAAGAACGAAATATATTATATTTCCAATTTTGTAGCCAGGAACGTTACTCGTAGATTACAAATCTGTATTAACGCAAACAGATACTTTTTCGTTGATTCAACTATCAAAATCTTTAACCTTCATTTTTTTATCTGGCTTTCATAGTGTTTTTAGAAAAATAATCTGTGACATAAAAGAAAACATTTTTTGTAAAAATCTTTTGCTAGATTTAGTCATTAAAGATCTTTAAAGATTTAAATAAGTGAAGAAAGATGAATTTTCCTTCGGAAAATAGTTTTTCTTTAACTTTGACGTTTATTTTAACGAAGTGATGGTTCTATATTCTACCAAGATCCATTCAACACCTTTCAATATAAAGTAAAAATGAATCCAAGGACTTTCACTCCTATTTTCGTTTCAGAATTCCCAGGTGTTGCAAACTCCAGTCAAAATAAATGCTCGTTGAGATACTAACACCAGCATCTAATTGTTTACTAAGGTCATACACAAGTCTAAATGAACTGCTTCCAAAATACGTGGTACTGTTTGCAGCAATTATTTAAAAATCCCGAATACTGCATACAGAACATTAGATACTGCTCTTAGAAGATAAAGAAACGCATTTAGAATACTGAGTACTGTTGAGAGATGACTAGATACTTCTGAAAACACTAGAAACTATTTAAAAACTATTGATACGGCTTGCAAACGTTAGATACTGCTGTCAAAAGATAAAGAACTGCGTCCAAAATATTGAATACTGTTGGCAGAACACTAGATATTGCTAAAAACACTAGAAACTATTTAGAAACCCCGAATACTGCTTGCAGAATATTAGATATTGCTGTCAGAACATAAAAACTGCTTCTAGAATAGTGAGTACTGTTGGCAGAAAATTAGATACTGTTGCCAAAAATACTGCTTGTCTTTTACAAGCCAATCTAAGGGTTATCGCATAGAGTGTGAGAGGGTTTTGGTGATATTAGGTGTTTAATGTTCTGCGCCATCTGTATGGTCTGGTGTATCGTATATCCCGTCAGTTCCCTCAGCCTTACTGATAAGATGGGCATCTTATCAGTAATCTTCCCCGCACTCTTCGCTCTCCATTTTTTCATCTACAACAAAGTTTCTGACAACCTAGCCTCGATCTTCACTCAGTTTTTCTTCTCTAATATTCATGTTTCCGATGCGTACGTGGAAATTGAAAGAATTTCTTGAAATTTTCAAATTTTGGTTAGTTTTACTGTGGCCGTAGCTAAGCATGGTGTTTAATATTTTTTCTTGTATCCTTGCCCGGCATGAATCGTCATTGTTATTGTTGATTGATTACGTGCAATAATATCTTGCTTCCATATTCCAGTGTGTTGGTGAGGCTATCGTCTTGTGCTCCATATTTTTGAGCATAAAGTCTACATACATGATCCCTCCTTGTCCTTCCATGGATTTCGGCAGGTATCCCATCATCTATTCCATCTATTTCTGAACTTCATATTTATTTTGGTTCTTCTGATCGTTTTGTATACATTTTAGTGCTCCCTCCACATCTTTATGTCATTCGCATCTGTTACAAAGAAACTGATACGTTACATTTTTCTTTTTATGGTGCAGATCTTTTTTGCATTCATTAAATTCTTCTTTTTATATCAATTAGAGATGTTTCATAAAAATAATTAATAAGTAATATTATTAGAAAGCTTTAAAAGCACTTAACAAAGAATTAATTATGAATAACTACATTTGTGTCATGAATATCGGTTCGAAATTTAATGGCTTACACGTAAATGTTTTATTCGAAAAACCATTTATCTTTACTTTCGACGTCATTAACTCCGACATTTTAACCTTTTTATTCGCTCTAATATTACGAAATTGCTTACTTAGAGCGTGTAATTTAATATTTAAATTTCATAGTGATCCCACTATTACTAAGTATTATTAGTTCGTATGATAAACGTAAAAAGTACTCTGTCGGAGATATCACTCTGTGAGAATTGTTTAATTAACTCAACTAGATCTGTGAGATACGAGCCAAGATAAATACCGCCAGACGGAAGACAAACAGTGGAAAGAACAGACAAACCGAGAGTAATTTCGCGTAGGACGGAATAATTGATAAAGCTTTTCACGAGAATAAGTTATGTGGAGTGAGGAAATGATATGTATAATTTTAAATAGATTTAATATTATGCTACACGTTTAAAACATCTACATAATTATTTTTTTTTCGTTAATTATAACCGTTTTTTTCTGTTACAAACAACATGGGAGATAGTTTCGTTCAATTAACCATTTTATCTTTCCAACAGATTAACATCGAATAAGACTAAAAAGAAATTTGATAGGACCCTTTCACTTTGATGCAATTCCGTCCGATTTTATGGCTCGCTGGGTCGGAATTTAAAGTATTTTTATAGAGACGTTACATGTAAATAAGGGAATAAATACGAAACCGGCATGAGAACGTCTAAAAAACGACCGATAATAATTCCTTAACAAGAAGTTTTTATTTAACGTTTTTTTATTTAGAAAACTTAAGACTGTATTCTGTTAGTCTAACGGAACATCCTTGATTTCCATAGAGATTCATTCCTCGTAAACAAATTCAATCCTTGTGAAAACGCTAATCTGCTTAATGGATTTTCGGAAATAATACACTTTAGACAGTCGACGACACGGTGTTATCTTATTATAATAGACGACGAACGTGATACGCATATTTTAACTGTTCAAGTTAAGACAAGCTTAGGATTTCCACGTATTAGAAAGTTTATATCTACATTCGAAACATGCCGGCTTCTCAGCTTATGTTTTCAATTAATCGTATATTACAAAAACACCCATAAATAATGTATTATGATATAATTCGTATATTTCAAAAGATACATCTCTTGTATACAATTTCATAATCATTTCCTCATTCTCTATCTAATTCTCAACGTGGTAATAAGCCACAATATAATGAGTAGCACGGCTACTTGGACTTGTTGTTGCAATTCATGATCATACCTTCACGTTACGTACCGTCCAAAGGAAACGACCGCCACTTAATTGCAATACTAGTCCTATAGGCGAGTAAATCTAAAAAAATTAACTCTAATTCCAACATCAAAACCAGTTCACGGCATGTTTTCTTTTATTCTTATTCGATAGCAGCAAAATGAACGGGAAATTGAGGATTAGGCATCATTACGCATTCAGCGGATAACGTTAGAAACCGAACGGCTTCTCTTCTTTGAGGAAAAAGGATCGTTTCCTAAATGGTGCGTAAAGTCTAATTTACGGGCAACCTATTAATTAGAGTGGATGTCGCAGTATTAGTGTATTGTACCTAATCCGTGCACAGAGATAAGATAGCACCGTTGCGGTCGACGGTTACCCTTATAAATGTAATTGAATTAGGTTCGGTTGATTTGGGTGATTTTGCTGCTACGGAAATCTTCTCTATAATCTATCGAGGAAATAATGATACTCAATCAATAACATAATCCAGTCTATTAGCGTTAAAAAAGAGTCCTTAAGTACTGAGGTTTCAATTGTTTGAATTTGTTTGGGTTTACTCCTTTAATAAAATTAGGGTATTAAAATGTATGTTTACTAATCATCTTTAAAATATTTGCGCACAAAATTATAATTGGTGACTCAATTTCATAAAAACTTATTAATTTGTGTAGCTCTAAAAATTCACAATTTCAACTCTATTTTTATAACAATTTTGAATTTTTTATTAGAATCTGCATACTTGTTAAGACAATTTCTAAAAATTTGGTGGTTCCAGCTCGTTATTAAAAGATATGAATTATTTTAAAGATTGACCCTATTTTTGGGTTTATTGCGTTTTGGCAACCTCTAACTTTATGATTTTAATTTTAATAAGAAATTCGTATTTTTTATTGTAATCTTTTTTTACAACAATTTAAAAAAAATTTCGTAATTCCAGTTCCTTATTTTAAAGAGATATGCATTATTCTAGATAAGTAAGTTTGTTTTTAGGTTCATTTCATTTTGACTACCTCTGACTTCAACATTTTAATTTTAATAACAAATAGGCATTTTTTATTGTGATCTATACTCATTTTGCAACAATTTAAAAAAATATTTATAGCTCCAACTCAATCTTTAGACACGTTATACATTTTTATAACTCCAAAATTACTCATTTTTGCTGTTTTTTTGATAACTTTTGATTTGTTCACCCAGAACATTTTCATTTAAATTTTTTTAACAATTCCACATATTTCATTAAAAACTATGTCTTTTTTAACATACTTCATAAAAATTTCGTAATTCCAGCTCCTTATCTTAACGAGATATGAATTATTCTAAATAAATATGTTTATTTTTAGGTTCATTTCATTTTGGCTACCTCTAAATTCATTATTTTAATTTTAATAAGAAATTCGCCTTATTTATTGTAATCTACACTCCTTTTATAACAATTTAAAAAAATATTTATAACTCCAACTCAATCTTTAGTCACCTTATAAATTTTTATAACCCCAATATCATTCATTTTTGCTGTTTTTGATAAATTTTGATTTGTTCATTCAGAACATTTTCGTTTTAATTTTTTAACAATTTCACATATTTCATTAAAAACTATATCTTTTTTAACATACTTCATAAAAATGTCGTAATTCCAGCTCCTTATTTTAAAGAGATATACGTTATTCTAAATAAGTAAGTTTATTTTTAGATTAATTTCATTTTAGCTACCTCTAAATTCATGATTTTAATTTTAATAAAAAATTAGCATTATTTATTGTAATCTACAGCCTTTTTGTAACAATTTAAAAAATATTTATAACTCCAACTCAATCTTTAGACACGTTATACATTTTTATAACCCCAAAATTACTCATTTTTGCTGTTTTTTTGATAACTTTTGATTTATTCACCCAGAACATTTTCATTTAAATTTTTTTACCAATTTCACAAATTTCATTAAAAACTGTGTCCTTTTTAACATACTTCATACAAATTTCGTAATTGCAGATCCTTATTTTAAAGAGATATGCATTAGTCTAAATAAGTAAGTTTATTTTTAGGTTCATTTCATTTTGGCTACTTCTGACTTCATCATGTTAATTTTAATAAGAAATTCGCATTATTTATTATAATCTGCACTCATTTTACAACAATTTAAAAAAAATTTATAACTCCCACTCAATATTTAGAAACGTTATACATTTTTATAACCCCAAAATTACTCATTTTTGCTGTTTTTTTTTGATAACCTTTAATTTATTCACCCAGACATTTTCATTTCAATTTTTTTAACAATTTCACAAATTTCATTAAAAACTATATCTTTTTTAACATACTTCATAAAAATTTCGTAATTCCAGATCCTTATTTCAAAGAGATATGCATTATTCTAAATAAGTAAGTTTGTTTTTAGGTTCATTTCATTTTGACTACCTCTGACTTCAACATTTTAATTTTAATAACAAATTCACATTTTTTATTGTAATCTATACTCATTTTACAACAATTAAAAAAAAAATTTATAACTCCAACTCAATATTTAGAAACGTTATACATTTTTATAACCCCAAAATTACTCATTTTTGCTGTTTTTTTTGATAACCTTTGATTTATTCACCCAGAACATTTTCATTTAAATTTTCTAACAATTTCACACATTTCATTAAAAACTATGTCTTTTTTAACATACTTCATAAAAATTTCGTAATTCCAGCTCCTTATTTTAAAGAGATATACATTATTCTAAATAAGTAAGTTTATATTTAGGTTCATTTCATTTTGGATACCTCTGACTTCATCATTTTAATTTTAATAAGAAATTTGCATTATTTATTGTAATCTACACTCATTTTACAACAATTTAAAAAAATATTTATAACTCCAACTCAATCTTTAGTCACGTTATAAATTTTTATAACCCCAATATTATTCATTTTTGCTGTTTTTGATAACTTTTGATTTGTTCACCTAGAACATTTTCATTGAAATTTTTTTAACAATTTCACATATTTCATTAAAAACTATGTCTTTTTTAACATACTTCATAAAAATTTCGTAATTCCAGCTCCTTATTTTAAAGAGATATGCATTATTCTAAATAAGTAAGTTCATTTTTAGGTTCATTTCATTTTGGCTACCTCCCAATTCATCATTTTAATTTTAATAACAAATTCACATTTTTTATTGTAATCAATACTCATTTTACAACAATTTAAAAAAATTTTTATAACTCCAACTCAATATTTAGAAACGTTATACATTTTTATAACCCCAAAATTACTCATTTTTGATAACTTTTGATTTATTCACACAGAACATTTTCATTTAAAGTTTTTTAACAATTTCACAAATTTCATTAAAAACTATGTCTTTTTTAACATACTTCATAAAAATTTCGTAATTCCAGCTCCTTATTTTAAAGAGATATGCATTATTCTAAATAAGTAAGTTCATTTTTAGGTTCATTTCATTTTGGCTACCTCCCAATTCATCATTTTAATTTTAATAACAAATTCACATTTTTTATTGTAATCTATACTCATTTTACAACAATTTAAAAACATTTTATAACTCAAACTCAATATTTAGAAACGTTATACATTTTTATAACCCCAAAATTACTCATTTTTGCTGTTTTTTTTTGATAACCTTTGATTTATTCACCCAGAACATTTTCATTTAAATTTTTTTAACAATTTCACAAATTTCATTAAAAACTATGTCTTTTTTAACATACTTCATAAAAGTTCGTAATTCCAGCTCCTTATTTTAAAGAGATATGCATTATTCTAAATAAGTAAGTTCATTTTTAGGTTCATTTCATTTTGGCTACCTCCCAATTCATCATTTTAATTTTAATAACAAATTCACATTTTTTATTGTAATCTACACTCATTTTACAACAATTTAAAAAAATATTTATAACTCCAACTCACTCTTTAGTCACGTTATAAATTTTTATAACCCCAATATCATTCATTTTTGCTGTTTTTGATAAATTTTGATTTGTTCACTCAGAACATTTTCGTTTTAATTTTTTAACAATTTCACATATTTCATTAAAAACTATATCTTTTTTAACATACTTCATAAAAATGTCGTAATTCCAGCTCCTTATTGTAAAGAGATATGCATTATTCTAAATGAGTAAGTTCATTTTTAGGTTCATTTCATTTTGGCTACCTCCCAATTCATCATTTTAATTTTAATAACAAATTCACATTTTTTATTGTAATCTATACTCATTTTACAACAATTTAAAAAAAATTTTATAACTCCAACTCAATATTTAGAAACGTTATACATTTTTATAACCCCAAAATTACTCATTCTTGCTGTTTTTTTTTGATAACCTTTGATTTATTCACCCAGAACATTTTCATTTCAATTTTTTTAACAGTTTCACACATTTCATTAAAAACTATATCTTTTTTAACATACTTCATAAAAATTTCGTAATTCCAGTTCCTTATTTTAAAGAGATATGCATTATTCTAAATAAGTAAGTTCATTTTTATGTTCATTTCATTTTAGCTACCTCCCAATTCATCATTTTAATTTTAATAACAAATTCACATTTTTTATTGTAATCTATACTCATTTTACAACAATTTAAAAAAAATTTTATAACTCCAACTCAATATTTAGAAACGTTATACATTTTTATAACCCCAAAATTACTCATTTTTGCTGTTTTTTTGATAACTTTTGATTTGTTCACCCAAAACATTTACATTTAAATTTTTTTAACAATTTCACATATTTCATTAAAAACTATGTCTTTTTTAACATACTTCATAAAAATTTCGTAATTCCAGCTCCTTATTTTAAAGAGATATGCATTATTCTAAATAAGTAAGTTCATTTTTAGGTTCATTTCATTTTGGCTACCTCCCAATTCATCATTTTAATTTTAATAACAAATTCACATTTTTTATTGTAATCTACACTCATTTTACAACAATTTAAAAAAATATTTATAACTCCAACTCAATCTTTAGTCACGTTATAAATTTTTATAACCCCAATATCATTCATTTTTGCTGTTTTTGATAACTTTTGATTTGTTCACTCAGAACATTTTTGTTTTAATTTTTTAACAATTTCACATATTTCATTAAAAACTATGTCTTTTTTAACATACTTCATAAAAATTTCGTAATTCCAGCTCCTTATTTTAAAGAGATATGCATTATTCTAAATAAGTAAGTTCATTTTTAGGTTCATTTCATTTTGGCTACCTCCCAATGCATCATTTTAATTTTAATAACAAATTCACATTTTTTATTATAATCTATACTCATTTTACAACAATTTAAAAAAAATTTTATAACTCCAACTCAATATTTAGAAACGTTATACATTTTTATAACCCCAAAATTACTCATTTTTGCTGTTTTTTGTTAACTTTTGATTTTTTCACCCAGAACATTTTTGTTTAAATTTTTTTAACAATTTCACATATTTTATTAAAAACTATGTGTTTTTTAACATACTTCATAAAACTTTCGTAATTCCAGCTCTTTATTTTAAAGAGATGCATTATTCTCAATAAGTAAGTGTATATTTACGTTCATTTCATTTTGGATACCTCTGACTTCATCATTTTAATTTTAATAAGAAATTCGCATTATTTATTGTAATCTACACTCATTTTACAACAATTTAAAAAAAAATTTATAACTCCAACTCAATATTTAGAAACGTTATTCATTTTTATAACCCCAAAATTACTCATTTTTGCTATTTTTTTGAATAACTTTTGATTTATTCACCCAGAACATTTTTATTTAAATATTTTTAACAATTTCACATATTTTATTAAAAACTATGTCTTTTTTAACATACTTCATAAAAAATTCGTAATTCCAGCTCCTTATTTTAAAGAGAATAATGTGAATTATTCTAAATAAATAAGTTTATTTTTAGGTCCATTTCATTTTGGCTACCTCTAAATTCATCATTTTGTTTTTAATAACAAATTCTCATTGTATTGAAACAATTGAAATTAAAAAAAATATTTATAATTCCAACTCGATATTTACAAACGTTATGAATTTTTATAACCATAAAATCATTTATTTTTGCTGTTTTTCGACAAGTTTTATTTTATTCACCCAGAACATTTTCATTTAATTTTTTTTTAACAATTTCATTTTTTTATTAGATTCTGCGTATTTTTTAACATAACTCCTAAAAATTTCGTGGCCCCAACTCGTTGTTTTAAAAAAATATAAATTATTCTACACAAATATGCTTATTTTTAGGTACATTTCGCTTTGGCTACCTCTAACTTTGTTGTTTTCATTTGAATAATAAATTCACATATTTTATTTAAATCTCCACTTTTTTTACCACATTTCATAAAAATTTCATCATTCCAATTCATTGTTAAAAAACGTTATGAATTTCAATAACCCCAAAATTACTCATTTTTAGTAATTTGGAATTCGATTTGATTTAAACACCCAGCACATTTCTATTTGAACATTTGTAACAATGCCATATTTTTTTATCAAAATCTGTTTACTTTTTAATGTAATTCCTAGAAATTTTGTAATTAAAATTTCGATGTTTTAAAACGATATAAATTATTCTACACAAACAGGCTTATTTTTGGGTATATTTCGCTTTGGCTACCTTTAACTTTATTATTTCGGTTTAAATTTTAAATTCGCAAGTTTAATTGAAATCTACGCTCTTTTTACTACAATTTAAAAAAATATTTATGACTCCAATTCAATGTTTAAAAACGTTGTATATATATTTTTATAACACTTAAAACAATAATTTTTACTGAAACATTTTCATATCAATTTACTTCAACTTAATAAGGTTGTGTCTTGAACACTCTACTTGTCCTTCATCTTGTACCAACGGTGTGATATTACCAGAAAACAATGGAACTTGGAATTTGAATGCATTATTACCACAGCAGCAAAGGTGTAAAGGTGTAAAGGATTTTTTATTGTCAATCTACTAACAGTGTTCTTATTTTCGGACATATTCACTCTTTTGACTGGAAGGTTAATTTGATAGAGAGCTCCCACTGTTTCCTGAATAATGTGAGAAGGAAAAAGCTTCATTGTTAATGCATTTTTGGACTGGTTCCTGATTCAAATGATACAGATGGCCTCGATTAAGTCAAGGAAAATTGTGGAGAAGATAACAGAGAACTCAAAATACAGAAACTAGGTTCAGAACTTTGTTGTAGAGATTATGACAGGGAGATAGGAAAAAGGAGTAATCTGCACCATATCTTCACTTCCATAGAGTAGCTGTCGTTGGGTTTTAAAGGTTTTGCCTCTGTTCAAAAAAGGGTAGTTACTGCGGCATCTTGCCATGGAAAATGTAAAATGCAGTAAAATGGTGCCAAATAGACCAAGAATTTATCGAAGCTTCTTCTTATTGATATAACCAACACAGAATAAATATTGTATTTGCTAAATTAAAATTGATTAGAAAATGTTTTAAAAATTTAAACATCAAATATATCAAAATATTGTGCTATCATAATAAATTGACTAGTTTATAATTAACGGATTCCACTCGCAATATACATAACGCTGTACATATTATGTATACGGTTACAAAATTTAAATGAATACGAAATGAACGATATGCGCGGACGTTGTCGTTAAAGCATAACTAATGAGTGTGCCAATTTCAAAACGACCGCAGATTTGCATTTCTGGGACAGAGCCTTTGTGAGCGACGTAAATAACACTGTACACGTGTACCCTATGACTTAATATGACAGGTTACAACGTTGGCAATATCACTGCGACGCAACATATGGTTTTTTTCCCGTCATAATGGTTTCATTGTAGCAGCTAAGTGGTAATCTTTTGTATGCAAAATAAATTTATGGCCATTGTTTTCCCTTTTAAGAGAAGTGTATCTAATCGAACGAAAAGATAAGAATATAAAGTAACCGCGGGAACGTTGCGGTGCATAGAAAGGGGTTGTGTTGTGCGGTGTGAGACGGAAAGTTCCGTTTCATGTTGGTAGTTATCAGTATTGCAGTGATAGAAACTTGTGTAAAGTTGAGAGCTTCCAAAGCTAACTTTTTAACAAATCCATTCAAGCTGGAAATTATGATTAGCCCGGAAACCGGGCGGGCAAAACACCAAACTGGAAGTTTAAATGCGAGCCACGAACAATAATTCATTATGCAGGTCCGACCGGTACAATTTCTAAAAAGGGCGCCATTCCGAGCCAACATCTCCCATTACAAATGGCCTCCCCCGGTTGCAGTCTTTATTATTTGACGGCATCCACGCCGAACAATATGGAGGAAATATTAATCAAGCTGTGTACTGGCAACGACTGGGCCGTAGTTCGGTCGAGCGGATGCTACCGCAACACAAAGACTCCGGATCATTTGTTATGGGAGGAGGGCAAATAAAACAATGGCACGATATTAGCCGGAGACCGCCGTGTTGTTACCTAAAAGGACAAACTAGACCAATTCTTGTTGTACCAGCTACTACCTTCTTAAAATAAAAGAAAAATGCGCGCAACACTTTCAATATGAGAGCACCTGCATCTTTACATGTGTATCAACAACCGACGTGTATTATGTTCTAATTTGAATTTCCTCGCCCTGATTAATTTAATACCATCCCTGAACATGTATTAACAAGACCATGTACTGTTTATCATAAAACACATCGACCGTGCATTGGTGCAGGTGGTGGTGATTATGTAATGTAATATAGTACGAGAATCAAAATATACACAGTGTTGAATAACAAGCCGGATAAAATACAAAGGCGCGAATCAAGTCATTACCATTGTCGAACCCCTGCGGACCACTATTGGCTTAAGAGAAGAACAAAGAAGTCCGAAGCTGGCAAAAGAACAAACGAAGACCACAAGTCCTTATTACCGGGGTCCTTATCTCAAGCTTTTTTGCCGATACCCTACCGACTTTGGTCGCTTTATCAAGCTTATTACCACGAGTTCGCGAAATGGAAAATCCTTCAGGACAAAGAGCCCAACAACACAACGATAACACGACAATCCCTTCCTTTCTCAATTATTGTTGTTCACAACTTTTTCTTCGCAAGAATTAGAAACTCTTTTCATCGGCATTCGCACAATACAACGAAACTAATTATAGAGTAGCCTATTACGCTTGAAAATTACACTTTTGCCGTTCTAAGAATATTGGTTCAATCTCGAGCGTGTCACCGCAAGATTAAAAAGATATCTCGCCCAATTAATAACCTATTTCCACGCCTATCAATTGAAAACGAGTTATAATTACAGAAGTGGGGTACCTCGCGTTACGAAAGCGAATGATTCGAGAATAAATCACACATTCAACAGTCGGGTACGAGAGGGAACGTAACGGGCGTACAAATCGTAACCGATTCATCTGGGGCCGAAAAGCGGGGCTAATTAGGCCGCCATCCGGAGGATAAAAACCGAAATAACGGCGGCGATAAATCGTGGAGGAGCCGTCAACCCGAAAACGCTCAAAGGTACCAACGGGCAATTATCTAGGAATCTACGCCCGACCCAGTGGCCCGTTCAACGCTTATTACGAATGGAAAAAGAGAAAAATAAAAAAAAAATGAATTGCACCAACTGGCATTTGCATAAAACGGACATATATAGTTTTCCTTGTCAGTGGCAGTCTCTTTATTATTTCTGTTGTAACACGTGTTAACATAAAACTGTTTTGTAACATCACATTACAATTAATAAGATAAGTACTGAATGTTTGGGTTATTAATTATATTTTTCTCATTAGGTTAAGAGACAAGAGATATTAACATAGCGAAGATATATTTCTGACCGAGGCGATACAACCTAAAAACTTAATGATAAAAAGTGATAGAGGTGACCTAGACTTCATTCGTTCAACTGGTAACAGCATACCGACTTTGTCAAAAAGCTATTACCAAGACTCAACTGAAGCCGAGGTCCCTTGCGGCCGATGCGCTACTATCTAGACTCTTAAAGATAAATCGTGATCAAGATAAAATCTTGGGTGACATCGACTTCAGCTTGATTATCTCAACCATTAAAGACGATGTATCGTGACCTTATGGTACAAATAACCATTGTTTATGATAGCAATGAAGATATATTTGTAATGATTGTAATTATAAAAGCCTAGGACGTTAGCGGCCGAGGCGCTACAATGGAGGACCTCAGGATGATAAAACGCGATCAAGGTACCACCTCGGCCGTAACGAGAAATAAAACGTATAGATCTTGCAATACCAATAATTATTATACAGGGTGATTCTCAACCTATACGCATAAACTTGGGGATTTACTCCTAATGACAAATAATGACTAATGGGCGAAAAAATTTGTAGTAAAAGATTTTCTGTTTCATAGATATCCGTGATATTTACTTATAAATCAACAATACATAGAAAATTATAAAATAACATCACAGCAAGTGTTCGAAGTTATTTCCCATATTTTCTATCAATTGGGTTCCTCGAATCCACGATATCCAACTAGTGCAGCCTAAACCAGGGAGTTGGCGGATTGTTTGTGCAGCAGCATATGCCTGATTTTGCAATATTTGCTCATTATTAACTTACGTGGTGTACATTATTCTTTTTAAGATCACGGTGGCCAGGCCATTGGACCTTCTCGACCTATCCATCCTCCAGGAAACACATGATGAACACCGATTATATCGGATATCTAGGAAACTAAAAAACGTTTACTACAATTTTTTTCATCTATTAGTCATTATTTGTCATGACGAATAAATCCTCAAGTTTATGCGTATAAGTTGAGAATCACCCTGTATATTAAGATATATCAAGATATATTCCTACTACTTAGATGTGAAAGATTGAAATCGTTGACGTTTGCGGCACTAGACAAGTGTTTCTCAACCATGTACAATTACTAATATGCACGACATATTTACTTTTACCATCTATACAAAATATTTCACCACATTTAATGAGAATATTGAGGCTCTTTAGTAGCACTTAGCAAGTTAAAATCAAGATCGGAAGATGACAAATACAGTATCAGGTTCGAACATATACTGGAAAATCTGTTAGTTATTTTTATTTTCGAGCAAACGTTAAAACACAGATTTTTGTCTTTGGAATTTTAGTGTTTACTTTGCAAGTGGTGAATAAGTAGTGAAGGCTTCATGTGTCAACCTTGTCAAAACTCTTTCGCTCCAGAAATAGATGTAGAGTAGGACTACGATTGAGGTAACAAACGAGGAATTGCCTGTAAAACATTTTAACCTTATTAATCACTATTTCAAATGCTGATTCTTTTTTTGGAATTTCTTAAAATAAGGGTTTTAACTAACAGCCTCTTTTATTAGGTGATTTAAGGGTTAATGGTTCCCTGATTTTGGTTCTGTTGCAGATAGCGAGATATTCCCGTATTTGCCTCATTCCATTACTTCAAGCTAACAAAAATGGATATATTCTTGCCATTCTTTCTTTGCCATTTCACTAATTTTTAGTGCGATCGGGATATTAAGTATTTGAATACACTTAAAAAGTGAAGAATGACTATTGTATATCAGTAAAAATGGATGCTCATATTCGGCTGGTTTTAGGAATTTACTGCTCGTTGTTACATTCTCAAAAATCCAAAATATTCAGTTGCCTGCCACGGACTCAAGATATTTTTAGTGATATTCTATCTCCCTGGAGATCAGTTTGTTCAAATGGAGGACATGATTTGCTCCAACTACCGTGGTTGTAATAGTATTGGTACAAAAATTGGTTTCATCAAGATAACATCTTTTTATGGAGCAACTTTCAACTATTAAGGATTTAAGAGTATCTTCTCATAACTCCGAATATCGGTTAATTATAAATGTGCTTCAACATTTTTCCTTCCCACCTCAATATTTTGAGGTTCTTTCAAGACGAACCCAGAACGCCGTTTTTGAAAGGTGTTTTATTTAGTAAATTTAATAAATTGGCCTACCAGCTTTAGTGCTTCTTTTCTCAATAAGCCAAAACCATTTTTTCCACTTTTCGGAGTCCATCTGCAAGCTGTTATTTATATCCTAGAGAAAGTGAGTTTTATACACTGTTGGAAATAATTCACGAGCACACCTTATATAATCTGAACGCGTGAAGATAAATCCATAATATTTGCGGAGCACAAAGGTTTAGTGTAGACGAGTTTATTCAGGGAGTTTCGAGTTGTTCCGTCGCGGCATTGTTGACAGAGCCGCCCTTCCAAGTGGAACATTCCGTCGCTATGGAGACCGAAGTGGATAGAAAATACCGGTCGTTTTTAGTGTGGTGTGAGGGACCACATTGTTATCGTACTCTGTGCGCAATGGATGGGCGATCGCGTTACTTAAGCGAGTTTGAGCGAGGAATGTTTGTGGGTATGCACATTGAGGGTGTATCGTTCTGTGAAATTGCGCGTCGTCTCGAGCGGTCGTTATCGACAGTGCAACGGGCATGGCGAGAATGGTCTGAGGTAGGACATAGGTACCTTCAGCCGCGGCCGGGACGACCCTGTGCGTCCCCAGCACACGAGGATCGTGCTCTTGTGCTCAGCGCTTTAGCGTCGTATGTGTCCTCCTCAAGGCAACTTGGAACTGTTTGGCCACCGGCAGGGGAAGGACTCACTACGCGATTGTACGGCGGCGTTTGGTAGATAGTGGACTACGCGCGCGTCGTGTGATACAGTGGATTCCAGTAACACCCAAGCACCGCAGCATACGTCACGAGTGGGTCGACGCTAGGCATTAGTAGGTTGCCGAGTAGAGGGACATTTTGTTTTCAGACGAATTGAGCACCGGTGATGCGCGAATTTTAGTTCGTCGGAGCCGTGGTGATCGTCTACTCGAGCAGTGTGTGCAAGAACGCCCTATCCACCGACAACCGAGCATTATGGTATGGGGTGCGATTACATATGGTGGACGTACACGTCTGCTGCGTGTATAGCAGACCATGACGGGTCAACGATACGTAGATGAGGTGCTACGATCCGTTGTGTTTCCCTATGTTCGGCGGCTTCCAGGTCTGCTATACATGCACGACAACGTACGACAGCACATCGGGCGTGTTGTACAGACCTTTGTGGAACAGCACCGTATAAGAATACTTCGATGGCTAGCTCGGTTTCCGCATCTGAATCCGATCGAACATGTTTGGGAAATGACTGGTCGGAGATTTCTCCGTTATCCGGCTTCCTTAGCTAACGTTGAGGAGCTATGGAGGCGAATTGAGGTGGCATGGTTGGCCATCCCTCTCGCTACAACACAGTGACTTATAGACTCTATGCCACGTCGATGGTACGCGAAGTTCACGGGGGATACTCTCGCTATCGATGTTTCTCCTCCCAGCAGAGTTGTGCCGCTCTCCATGTGAGAGTAAGTTACACTACCTTAGTACTACTTCCATACCAAATTTTATTGCGCTACACACACGCGTTCAGATTATACAGGGTGTGCTCGTGAATTATTTCCAACAGTGTATTTTTACTTGCTTTACAAGCACTTTTTAAGAATGCTGTGATATCTACATCAATAGGAGAGAAACGCCGGTTCTCGATAGGAAGTTGCACCTCCGCATAAAATTAAAAAATTTGGTTTGTATTAAAAGTAACTAAATATCCGGCGATTTTTAAAACAAGTAACTAGAAAAATTCGCGCCACTGGGCAGTGGAACTAAACCAAATTTTTTTCCCCCAAACTTTAGTTGGTACCCCTCCCTATACTTTTACATTGAGCGGGTGACGTCATCGTCTTCCTATCGAGAACCAGCGTTTCTATACTACTTACATCATTAGAATGAAATTACGTTTAAAAAGAATTCTAGATTCTTTTATTACAAAAAATTAATATACATATTCACCTTTTTATACAACAAAAAAAATTTAAGTGAAGATTTACTGAAACTGATACGTCTTTTATACTTTTTACCTTTACTTTGTGTTTAATGGGTTCCTTCGCGACTTGAGGCAATTACTCCAGAGGACGAACTGAAGCGATCTGATAACGGGTTTTTCTCTGCCAGTATCATTTCGGTTGGATTATAAACGGGTCCCAGGTGCAAATGCCGAGGTTCGCTCCAACGCTCAGTATTTTTGCGGCTTAGGCCCCTGTTTCAGCAGATTGGACGAGATAATTATTTCTCTTCTTACCGCGATCTTTTTAAAATGGTGATAAATTAAGATTACCCCGTACATTTGCATAAGAATTACTCTCCACTTTCAATTAAAACGCGTTTCACTACCGTTTCTACGGAATGTTTTGAGGAATGGTACATTTTGCTGGAGGTATTTTAATTATGTAATTACGGTATTATTCAAAAATATTGGTAGGAAGTTGTAGAACCGGTCGGAACGTAACCAACGGTAACGCATTCTCCCATTCATTCCACGATTTCCTTTAAATCTATTTCGTTAGAGAAGTACCGTTATTCTCGCTTAATGGAACTCTGTAATAAATAATTTGCATCGACTTCAATTAAATTTGATGTGCGATCGTAGACGTTTAATGCAGAGGTGGGTTAATATAATTAGAGCAGAAAATCCATACCTTTGCATTGTAATTCGCCCACATTAACATTTTAATAGATGTAATTATATCAACTCAATAATATCATAGTTAATGTCAGATATTTAAGGATATAATCAGGTCATCGATTTAATAGTGGAATTTTGTAAATTATACAGCGACGAATGTCGACGGGAAGCAAGGGGACGAGGTGCTACATCTGCGTCTTTTACAAGAGATAGCGAATATCCTGACAACTGAAGCTTAATTTGCATAATACCGAATTCGGCTGTCGCGAGTGTATCATCTTTTGGTCGCCAGCCACGTCTGTTTCTATGTAAATCGAGCGTAGTAAAATTTAATTAACACGCCGTGTCTTCGGATGAACGCCGAGATGCTTTCTCCAGCAGCACACCGAAAGTGGAAATGATAATGAGGGCCCTCGAAAACCTTCGCAGAAAATATTGGCTTAATCAACACTTCCCCGGCTCCTTTTGCTCGCCTTTAAGTCCGCGATATAATTGGGTCGTTCGTTACCACTCTTCTTCCTAGTTTATCAGGAGGTACGTTTACATTCTTGGCCGGAGCACTCGTTTCCTTCGCTGGCAAAACTCAGTTATCGGGAGGTCGGCAATTAAAGCTTTATTCGAAGGTTGTTAATACAGGATTTCCCGACTTAATACAAGAATTTATATTGCAATCAATGTTTGGTTAGAGTGTTAATCTCCTGTTTGATTCAAAACGAACAGTTTTTTTTTATTCGAGGAAACCATAAAAGTGTTATTGAAGCTTATTTTACAGCGAAACCGGATGTTGCAACGACTTTTTAACCGGTTTTGCAAATTTGTCGATATTCCAAATAATAATGTTAAACTCATAAATTCATTCATCATCAATGATTTAATTCTTTTGTTAAGGGAATATAGAATTTTTCCGGTCTAATTCACCTGAGCTTCCATTATAACCAATAACCCCATTATCGCGAGGTACAAAGTAGTAAGTTCTCTATGTAAAATTTAAATATACAAGCGACCGTTAAAACCGAATCACAGCGTACAAAGGTTTCCACGCTTTAGCACTAGCCGATAATAAATTGTATTAAATTGGTTTTAACTGTACGGGATCGGTACTTTTTTCCGGATCCATTGTAGAGGTGTAAATCGACGTCCATTATGTGAACAGATGAGGTCTCGGCATTAAAGGTTCCATTTAATGCGTCAGTAGTGCCTTATAATGCTTCGGACGACGTGTATAAGACTCGCAACACCGTTTAAAGGGCGTTTACGGTTTTCTTATGGTAATTGTAACGCGGCACGTTTATGCTTACAATCTATTCACACCGGATAGTAAACATTATGGGGGTATGACGATCGTTAAATCCTAACGTTCAACATCTTCCGATCTACCATTATAGACAAAAAAGTAAAAAAGGACGAACGAACGTTTGATAACAGTGCTTTTGATGTTTAAAACCACATCATTGCTTCTGTGTAAATGCGGATTTTACGAGATCCATTATGTCCGGAGACTGATCAGAAAGCGAGGCGCTATTAATCAAGACGTTTGACAACAGCAAAAATAACTGGACGTACTGGTACTACTGGAGAGCGTTGTGTGGCTCGGACTTGGTACAGGATGACATAAATTCCGATGACTTATTGCTGGTCGACCCGCAGATTCTTTTGTAATAACAGGATGCGGCGTCAAATGTACACACGCTTTGTGAGATGAAAGGAAAATAGAGGTGGTTGATTAAAAAAGTTGTATAAAAACTTACGCTATAAATTAATAAAGCTATAATTTATAAATAATTTTTTACCGTGAAATGAAGTTAAAAAAAGCATAAATAAGTAATACTTTTAACTTTTTAAACAGGAGTAGATAACTAAAATTTCTAGGTTTCCCCAGAGAAACAAAAACTTACAAGAGGAAAATAAAATTATGATCGCAACAAAATGAAGAGAGAACGTAATTCGGGACAAGAAAGTAAATCGAAAAAAACTGAGAGGATTATTAATCCGCGTGAAATTGATTTCCTTGTAATTGTAAAAATAAATTGCAAAATTGCAAAAGAACTAAAAAAAGTCAATATGGTAAATCTAAAGAACGATAGAGGTTGAGTTGTAACAATTTTATCTGTAGCAATCTAAATGGAAGCTTATAATTTGTATAATAAATGGTGATAAACCATTTCATAATGATTTATTAAGATCCTGGCTTTTTGAAAATGGTTTAAAATAGTTGTTAATCCCAAAAAAATAGAAAATGCTTTTATTAAACTGAAACTAGAACTAACACTAGCCCTATAGTTCGCTTTTTTTCTATAATACTTGTCAATGTAAATTTTTTAGGGTTTCTGTTGGTATTATCTAGAACCCTTATAAAATTTATGTTGTTTTCCTGATTTTTATTAAAATTATCAGTAACTAAATAGTTGAGGTTAAAATACTAATACATTTTTAGATAAATACGATTTTAACGAAGTACATATTTATTGTAAAAACGTGCTACAAAGTAATTAAATGGAACAAAATACCTTTGCTAGGTAAATAAATGACAAATAAACACCCCACAACACTTTTTATGCACCTTTTCTTTTTGAATAACGAAAGCTCAAACGTCAGTGTGACATATCTATTTCAAAACATGATAAAACAAAACCCCCTGTTAATTTTACCAACATTACAACAATTTGACAGGTATTATAGAAAAAAAAAATAAACTATAGAATAACAGAATAATCAATTGACATCAATTACTGTCTAATTGTTAACTATGTTGTTTTTGTCAAAACTGGGTGGAGATGGCTTCGTTGGGTTAACTAGTATTTTATTTATTTCTTTGTATTACTTTATTTTCTTGGTAGCACCTTGATTTTGCAAAATTCATGGTGTGCCCTCCTTTGTAGCCATGTTCTGCGACTGCAGGCTATTACATTTTATTCAGTTAGACATCCTTCTCATGTCTCTTGATGCGGCATTCGATGTTAGGTCTAACGATGTTGGCCAACGTTAATTCTTTCTGCAACTGCATGATAACATATAGACTCCAGCTCCCGTTAATGAGGTTACTTTGTCTTTAGCTATGGAAAGAGTATTATGTATTTTGCTGACCGTACCGTATCCGCTGCGTCACACCTGAAGCATAAAGGAGTCAGATAATATAGGCTAGTGTAGTATTTTTTCCCTCTATTTGCTGGTTCGCTGCATATCCCTCATCTCTTCTACAGTACATATTGTAGAAATCTTTCTTTAAATCTTTCTGCTCGCTGGAACAAGATTTGGATATCTGACTTCTTCTGGGTGGTGATGGGTTGAATGCAGATACCTTTTCATAGTGATCAATACATCCAGGAAACCAAAAATTAATAACAATTCAGATAAATTCAGAAAATTCCAATTTTGTACGAACAAACGTATAGAAAAGTACTGTTAATGAGACTACGTTGTTAAATTTTTTACATTGTCTGATGATAAAACTCAATGCACCAGAGGTTGACGTTATAGCGTTAACATGGTCTTTGAATTGCAACTGGTCATCGAATAAGACGCCCAGATCTCGAATAGCGCGTTCTCTGCGTATTGCTTCAACTCCCACACAATAATAAACGTTACTGGGTTATTACACCTCGTGTAAGTTACGTCAACGCATTTTGCTATATTAAGATCAATTCCATTCTGTACAGACCAGGAATAATGTTCAGATTGCGCTGTAAGATAACACAGTCTTCGGGGGATGTTAGAGCGAATATCTTTAAGTCATCGGCGTAAGCAAGCACATTACAATCAAGTCGTCGTAATAGATCATTCAGATAAACATTGAAAAGAAGCGAACCCAGGTTGGAACCCTGTGGAACACCAGAGCCTGCAGTGAACATATCAGATAGGGGGGCGAATGGCCCCGTGGTAAGCTCTCGGGCTACCACGCCGGCGTCCTGGGTTCGATTCCCAGTGAATACACGCCGAGTCGCCTCCCCGTCCTTCGGAGGGGACGTTAAGCCGTCGGTCCCGGCAACCAGTCTAACATCTCTGGTATTCGTCAGATACATGTGTAGTTGGAGGTTGTGAACGTAAAAACGGGTTGAAAGCGCGTCTGCGCTCTTTGAGCGGTACTCAGCCATGCACCCAAGTTTCTGGGCGTTGGAGTACCAGCCCGGCTTGGGGGTCGTCTTCAAATTGCTAGGCGTTGGAGTACCAGCCCGGCCGAAGGCGAGGCGAGAAGCGGTATCAGCCTGATCGGGTGCCATCTTCGAATATCTTTCACTCCTCCAAATAGACCTACACATGGCCGAAGTAAACCGTGAGGATGTACAAAGGGACCGTTGGGGCCTAAGTGCTTTGGTTATACCACCTGTGGTTTAACCAACCTCACATGAAACTACACACATATCAGATTTGAAACCGTTGTAGCTCACATAGCAAAGTCTATTGGAGAGGTAAGATGAAATTAAATCCACGAAAGTATTGGTAAATCCAATACTGCACAGTTTAGAAAGAAGTATTCCATGATCTAATCTATCAAATGCCTTTGTAAAATCTGTGTAAATTATATCAACTTGTTGCCGTTTATCCATGTGCTCGCTGATGAACTGCGATGCCTCTGCTAAATTAGTCATAGTTGAACGACCAGTCATAAATTCGTGCTGATATATGGGCGAACATAGTAGCTCACTCTGAAGTATAGCAACATCTCGAAGACCTTTGAGTAATTGTTCAAAATGCTAATAGGTCGGTAATTTTTAATACTAAATTTGTCTCCCTTTTTAAAAACCGGCGTTATCCCAGTTTTTTTCCATACTGCACGAAAAGTTTTAGTTTTTAAGCATAAATTAAATATAAAGGTTAAAAGTCTGCTGAAGAAGGGTGCACAACCTTTAATAATAAAACTTGGGAGGCCGTCGTCGCCAGCGGTAAAGTCATTCTTTTATCGTTTCATACAGATTTCTACCTTTTCGACAGAAAATGGTGTAATGTAGAAGGATCCAGGACAGTTTACTTGCTGGTTACAGTTATTGAAAGTTGTAAGTCCAGGATTGAAGACTTCAGAAAACAAGACAGCAAAGGTCATACAGCCTAGAATACGCGAATTATCATGTTTCTGATTCACGTAACGCCAGAAATTTTTGGGTACGGTGGATATACAATTTTCTTATTTTGCAATAACAATTTATTGCATCCTTGGATAAACGACGCAACCTAACATATTCATCGTAATATGATAGTTATTTAGATCTCTACCACTTCTTAAAGCAGTGCTCCTTTATATTCAATATACGTTTAGTGCTTCCAGTAAACCATAGAGGATATTTCGACGGCGATACAGTATTTGGGTACATGTTTTTCAATAACGTTATAGATGTTATAGTAAAATTATCGTATTAGATCATGGAGTGTTGTGAATTTAGATGGTCTATAAATTCCTGAAGTCGCTCTTTTCAGTGTTGTTAGATCTCGAAAGTGTCATCTACGTAGCAGAGCTATATCTTTGGTTTCCATGGACTCTTCCTTAACGCTTCATCTTCAAACATTTCCACATAAAAATTGACGATCACAGGTGACAAAGGGGCTGCTCCTTCGTATTGCTCATAGAATCCTCCATTTCAGCTAAAATATGTCGCAGATAGTACTCTACTAGCCCTGGAACATACTTCGGAAAGCCCTCTGGGATATGTATTAAAGACCATCCACGAAATCTTTGACTGGTACTCTGGTGAATTGTGATTCGAAACTTTCCAGGATATCCTGAGGATTTAACTTCATACTTCTGATTGATTCCACAAAATGCGTAGAATTTCTAACATATGATTCTGTTTTACCTGTAAAAGGAGACAGAACTTGGCAAGGTGTTTTGCCAACTGATACGTAGGAAAATTTATGGCATTGAAAACAGGGCGTAACGAAACATTTTAGGCAATGTATATATTCTTGGTAAAACTGGGGCCTTCCCATCATTTCTGACAAAAATATTCACAATGAGTTTATTATAGAGATATTGTATATAGATTATGGAAGTTAAGATGGCAAAAATTATGCGAGACGATTTTCAATGTAACCATGGAATGAGATCAAAGAGTGACGACTTCCTTTGAGAGGATATAATCCAATTAGAAGTATCTTTCTCCATGACATAATTACCCATTTCATTGATAATCATTATTCACACGTCATATATTTTCTTTATGCTTAATTCCCACTAAGATAAAGTCGATAGATAATGTTGAAAAATTTAAAGGCTTATATTAAGAGAAGTCAGAGATTGTTTCCAGTTGGCGAAAAGGGGAATTGGATATCGAAAAACATCTATAAAGAAAAAATTATGGGTGTTTATGAATTTTAACATTTTTTTGTTAATGTTAGTGTAGCAGAAGAATTCTCAACCCATTATTATACCCCAATGTAAAAGCATAGATAATATCAATTATTTATTAGACTATATTCGAGTAAAAGGGATATGAAATGTCCCCCGTAAAGTGTTCTAAAGCCATTACTTGGCTACACCGTATCCATTAGTCAATACGACTTCTATTTTGATATTGAAGATAAAATTTCAATTACCTTTAGCTACCGCACAAACAGGACATATCTAGTATCACACAACTTTATGGTAGCAATCATTTAAGTTGTAAGGAGATTTAAAATAGATTATTTCTAGTGAAAATCCGGATTTACATTCTCATAGGATTCCTTTTCCAATAGCAATTAGAAAGGAGTCTACTTCTGCTCGCTAATTGTACTTTCCGGTCCGTTTTAACAACCAGTTTTGTCGATAACCGCCGGTTGCCATTCTAGTACGGAAAGTACACGTTATTTCGTCGCGCTCACCAGTAATTTTCGGTGATATATCTCCGCGACTCTATAAATCATCCACCTATTGCTGGTACGTGTATCCGGAAAACAAACGCGCCACATCGCGTTTGCGTTTAATTAATTTAATTGCTGTCGCCGTACATCACAAAGAACATTAAAAAAAAATACAGGTAAACGAAAAAACGATTTTAATTCCACATTGTAATAAGAGATAATAAACGCGGATAACAATGAGTTGGAAATCAAACCAGATGATTTTTTTTTGGTGCAACGTAATTTAATGAACTTTTTGTCTGCGCTATGGAAGCAACGGATTGCTTTCACCATTTCAGATCCATTACACTCACAATTTAGGATAGACTCGGTAGGAAACTCAACGCGAATAATGAGTCTCATTAAATTGAAATGTGGAATAACGAGAAAACTTGTTTATGTTATGTGTGCTCTTCTACCAAAAAAAAAAAACGAAATGAAACAAAAAAATCGTCGAAAACTGTTTCCGCATTAAAATAATTTTATCCAAATAAAAATAAAATGTTGCTACAATACGTTGAAACGGACGTGTTTGTAAAATCGAAATGCTTTTGTATATCATGTTAACACACGATGTGAAAATAAAAACTAAATAAAAAAATAAAGAGATTCTTTGAACATATTTTTTTCTGTGGATTGAGTTACAACAAAATTTACAATATTAACATTCTTGATGTTCTCATTCAAATTAAATCAATAGTAAAGTATTAAATGTCAACAAAAAAAAACGTCGAAAAAATGATCGAATAAAATATTTGATAAAAAATTCTTTTTCCTCTCTACTTATTTAGAATGGCAGTTAAAGCTTTAAGTTTAATTGTTCTCCCGCTAAACTGACATACTCGACACAAAATGTACATCTACTGCGTATGAAACAATAAACTATTTTGAAGCGGCGGACAAAAGCTGCAGTCAACTCTATTGAATTAAGAGAGGCTTTTATGAACGTTGAAAAAAGTTTAAATTTAAATTCATAATTTTTATAATTCCAGATTTTTATTAACAAATAATTTTCGAGAAAGGGCTTTTGGTTTATAGTTTAATAAAAACTTTTAAAGCTAGTATATTGAAATATATCGGGGAAGTTTCCTATTTGTTTAATTTATTGAATTCATTGAGCGTTTATAGAAAGCAATATATTTTGGAATTGAAAAAAATGTGTTTTTGTTTTTAAAGCTTTTTCTGGCTTTGGGCATAAATTTTTCGATTTTGATCTAAAGAGTCTAATTTTAAACATTTCTGGTTTTTCATTATAAAATATATTCAAAATTTGATCAAAAGATATACATTTTTGGCTTTTGATCAATAATTTCTGGTTATTTGTTAAACATTTCTGATTCTTGCTCAAAATTTTTTTTTTGGTTTATGACCATAAATTATTTCCAGATCTTGATCAAAAGTTCTTTTCGACCCAACTCAGCAAATTTGGTGTTTTTTAACAAAAATTTTTGGTGTCTAATCAAAAATAGTTTTTGGTTTTTGTTCAAAAGTTATTTCAAGATGTTGATCATACATTTCTAGCTTTCTAATTATGTCTGATTATAAAAGCGTTGTGTTATTAAGAAACTTTTAACCGAACACTTTTGTGTTAGAAATTTTTGTCAACAAATTTTCATACAAAAGAACCCAAAAGTTGATGAAAAAATGGTCAAAAAAGTGGAGTTATACAAAATCAGGACGTTCTGCAAGTTCTTCTTTTACAAGTTTCTGAAAAAAGGGATGCAAATTTATTCCAGGCGAAACCATCAACGAAAATATTTTCCTTGTTACTTGAAAAACAGTGGAAAAAGTCTGCATCTACCGCAGTTTCTGGAAAATAATAATATACAAGAAAGAACATTGAAGAACATATTAAAATTCAAATTTGGAGCTATATCATCATTGAAATCAACCCCTGGTGGCATTAAACCCACCTTTAGGAAATGATTCAGGAATATCGCAGAATTTTTCAAAATTATCATCTGGCTCCCAAACCATTAAGATCAAAAGAGATCGGCGGGTGCCAATAATAGTAGTTCTTAAGTTTGAGCAAGATTTTAGACAAGTACCAGCTTTTAATATGGAAGTGCAGCGTATCCAATAAACGTAATGCCTATCTATGCCAAAGATCTCCTCTTACTTGATAATACGTTAAACTCGCTGAAATTAGCTATGCAGAATTAAATTTGCAGTAAAAAAATTCTGATCGTGCACATTAAGTTAATTTTTCGTTACAGTCGTGTCCCTAATTTGTTATAATTTGGTCCGTTTGAGGGTATAACTAAAATCATTATCAGAATGAAAGTAATATGTTGACAAGGTGTAAAGTTTGACACTGGTCTGGAAATGAAAGGAGACTGTAAAAGACTCGTGTCCTTCGTTCCACGACACTATCAGGTTGGTCTGCCTAAAAAATGTCAAAAATAAAACCAGCACAGCGAAGATTGAAACTTTGTGTAGAGCAAAACGGCAAAAGCATGCATAATATTTGTGTTTAATACGCATAAAAAGTATGCCATATCGTAATAAATTTTCAATTTTCTATAAAAAGCCTCACCAGAAACCGTAACCTTGTTTTGTGTGCCACATGATATCCATACCTAAAAAGTCGTAACTTTGGAGCTGTACAGGGTATCCAAATTTCGATGGGTTTGCATGGTATCTCAGTTATTATGAAAGATAGAAAGTTTCGGCTTTCGCGAACCTGAGCTACTTTTTTGTGAAACTTACAATGGCGCAAACCAAATTTTCATAGCCCTCTTCGTTTTTGATATACAGGGAGTGTTTCAAAATTTACGATTTTTAGACACCTCCTGTATCTCGGCTATCCGGAAACGTAAAAACGGGTTCTAATAGATTTTTTCACATAGAATCCAATGGTGCACGTAGAATTTTTCTAGTCATCACTGTTTTTGAGTTATAAAGAGTTAAGTATTTTAGAAGTTGAGTATTCAGTATTTGAGTTGTGCTTATAACTCAAAAACCGTGATGACTAGAAAAATTCTACGTGCACCATTGGATTCCACGTGAAAAAATCTATTAGAAACCGTTTTTACTTTTTTACTAAGTTTCCGGATAGCCGAGATACAGGAGGTATCTGAAAATCGTAAATTTCAAACACTCCCTGTATATCAAAAACGAAGAGGGCTATGAAAATTTGGTTTGCGCCGTTGTAAGTTTCACAAAAAAGTAGCTCAGGTTCGCGAAAGCCGCAACTTTCTATCTTTCATAATAACTGAGATACCCTGCAAACCCATCGAAATTTGGACACCCTGTACAGAGTGGTTCAAATTCGATGTCCGAATAGGCTATCTCGTTTCTATTAAAAAAACGAAAGTTGTGATATCTCAAAATCTAAAACCGAACAAAATTTTTTGACTAGGTCATCAAATTCTCTGTAAAAAAGTGTCCATATAATGTCTTAGTTATAATACTCCACCTATAATAATAACCAAGATAATTGCACTTGCTGGTTTTACGATATTTTCAATTTTGGTATCTAGGGGAAAAACAAAAGACGATAGCGATTTGAGGTTTTCGACATTGGATTTTATTTAAAAAAAGAGATAGAGACATGTAAGCTACTTTTTTATAGTAAATTAACTGTTATAATAGCTCTTCTAACTCTTATAGTTTCCGAGATAGCCTATTCGGACATCGAATTTGAACCAGCCTGTACTCCTCCAGAGAAGAGGAAATGAAAGATTTTACAGGAGATCGACTACAATGTGACTCGCCTCTCCTAGATTCTCCTGGTATGTAAAATTCTGCATTTAACATCTTGAAAACTATTTTCAAAATCGCCTAACATTTTTAATTCATTGCCAATGTTGGATTGTGTATACTCATCGTGTTCAATAAGCCATTCTACACATTTGATGATCAAGCAATACATATTACATCTAACTAATTCATTGTACATACATAAATGTCATGGAAACAAGTACAAGATTAATATTATTGGTAATTGTAAACAGTTGTGCTAAAGGCAGAAAACGGAGGGGGAATAGAAGTTAAGAGAGACCATAATCAACCAGCAAAACAGACATATCCTTGAATAAGAAATAATAGATGCACAAAAGTATGTTGTTATTTGTGGGAAATATCTCGGTTAATATTTCTATGTCATTATAGCGCCTCGGGAAATGTATCCTTGATAGTGCAGAATATAGAACCTTGACCGTAGATGACCTCGGCTAATACCTCTATAATAAACAGGAGATTGTAATACCTTGGCTAATACCTCTTTGGTAGTGAAGAATATAGAGTGACTCTGTAATGTCCGAGAGTGTAACGTGTAAGCTATTACTTCATGGATAGTGCAGAATGTAGAGCCTCGATCAATCTCGGCTAATATTTCTTTAACACTGTAGATTACAACGTTTTAGCCAAAAAACTATTCAGTGAATTTGATTTTGTGCCTCAGTGGCAAACAATCTCGGTAAATACCTTTACAATATCCAGGCTTGTTGTGCCTCTGGAGCAAATAACCTTGACTAACATCTCATCTAACTAAAATTGGACGTCGTCTAGACCAACACTCCTCAACTCATTACCATTCTTCTCTATTATATCAGAGGAGCCCCTTTACATCATCATAATCCCTACTCTAGAAAAAAGATGTTTGAAGTGCATTAATTTCTAAGTTCTACAACATTTTTGAATACCAAAGGAAGGGAAAGAAGAGAATTTGATTATTTTGAGTGATGAAAAATGTTTATTTTGTAATTTAAAACGTTATTAGAATCTTGGACATTCAAAAATCCCCTCCTATTTTGTCGTATTTCACTCTCTATCTTTTAAAATCATTATCAGAATGAAAGTAAATTATTGACAAGATGTAAAGTTCGACACTCACTAATCAATTTTTAGATAAATTTTCAATTTTCTATAAAAAGCCTCACCAGAAATCGTAACCTTGTTTTGTGTGCTACATGATATCCATACCTAAAAAGTCTCATCTTTGGAGCGGTACTCCTCAAAAGAAGAGGAGATGAAAAATTTTACAGAAGATCGGAAACCTACAATGTGACTCGCCTCTCCTAGACTCTCCTGCAATGTAAAATTCTGCATCCAACATCTTGGAAGCTATTTTCAAAATTGCCTAACATTTTTAATTCATTGCCAATGTTGGATTGTGTATACTCATCGTGTTCAATAAGCCATTCTGCACATTTGATGATCAAGCAAAACATATTACATCTAACAGATTCATTATACATACATAAATATCATGGAAACAAGTACAAGATTAATATTATTGGTAATTGTAAACAGTTGTGTTAAAGGCAGAAAACGGAGGCGGAATAGAAGTTAAGAGAAAAATAATTAATGCACAAAATATGTTGTTAATTGTGGGAAATATCCCAGTTAATATCTCTATAATGTCAGGGATTGTAACGTCACGGGTAATATATCTTTGATAGTGCAGAATATAGATATACCTCTATGTAGCGCATCACGCACTCTTATTATTTTTATATAGAAACATCATGTTATATCACCATGGGTTGTTATATCAACATAATGTATTTTCCATGGCGATTTTGTTATAGTCATAAAATAATAAATAAACTGGTAGACAAACATAAAACAGTCTACCAAATACTCCATTTTAATTTTTAATATTTTATTATATAATTAATTAATATAGAGTTACAAATAAATATACTCTATAATTGGTGACCCCGACTATTTTCAAAAAAGAAAATATATAATAATAACCATATAATAAATCTATAATAAACACCAATCGAAGAAGAATTAGAAGAAGACGAAATATACACATGGAATAAAAACGACAAGAAGAAATTTACCAGAAATACGGAATAAAGAAATCTACTACAAGAAGAAATCTGCGTTTCATAAAAGAAAAATCTACCTAAGAAAAATAAGAGAAGAAGAAACCTACTATTACAACTAATCATCATAATAACTGATTTTTGGGTGAGTGACAATTGTTTCTATTCCTCATAAGTCAGACATTATATTCTTCAAATTTTCAATCATTGATTCTTCGATACTAAACAAGGTTTCATTCAAAATGCCCGATAATAACGTTGGTGATACACAAATTTTTTCCGAAAATTTTTCTGCAGTGCGACTTCCACCTTTTTGGGTATCAAAACCTGAAATCTGGTTTACTCAGGTGGAAGCAAAATTTTCAATTTGTAATGTGCAGAATGACAAAGCTAAATACAATCTGGTGATTTCTAATTTACCGTTAGAAATCATTTCATCAGTTATTGATGTGATTAATAACCCACCAGACACAAACTTATATCCTTTTCTTAAAAAAACTTTAATTGATAGACTATCACAAAGTGAGGAGAAACGTCTAGATGATCTCCTGTCGGGTTCAGAGATGGGAAATCAAAAACCATCTGAATTCTTCCGAGGTATGATGGTTACTGCAGGTGGTTCTCAAGTTGTAAGTCAAGACTTACTTTTAAAACTTTGAAAGAGGAGGCTTCCACACACAATTTCAGTTGCCTTACTGGCCTCTGGAAAAAGTGATCCACTTGAATTACTAACGATGGCAGATAAAATTTGGGATTCTTTAAATTCCGGTCCTTATTCATCATTAAAAGTTTCAGAAATTACGCCTGCCCAAAATTCACATTCGACGCATGATTTTCCTTTATTAAAAGCCATCAGTGATTTAACTTCAACTTGTCAAACTTTGTTGCAAACTGTAACACAACAACACACATCTATTACATCTATTCAAAATAAAATAAATAACTTACAACAGGGTGTTGAAGATATAAATTCTTTACAACGTCAGTGTTGTTCACATTGTCGTTACAATGACAATTCTTCATTTCGTTCGCGCAATCGTACTCCTTCTCAAGAACGTTCAAACATTTGCAAATTTCATAGCAGATATGGTACCAAAGCTTATAGTTGTGAAGGTACTTGGTGTAAATTCCATAATTTAATAAAAAATAAACCAACTACATCCTATTCAAATTCAAAAAAACTAATTAAAGTTTCGATAGAAAAATCCTCACCTTCTTCAAAATCAATTAACCAAATATCTTCCAGACTTTTTGTATATGATAATAAAAATAACCTGCGATTTTTGATTGACACCGGAGCTGACATTTCTGTCATTCCAAATAAATTTTATCCCTTAAATCAAAAAGACTCACAGTCCATACTTACTGCGGCTAACGGTTCTGTAATCGATACTTATGGTAAAAAATTACTAACCGTCTCTTTAAATTTACAAAGAAATTTTCCTTTCGTTTTCACTATTGCGAATGTTACAAAACCAATTATTGGAGCTGATTTCCTCAATAAATTCGCCATTTTAGTTGATATAAAAAATCGACAATTGATTGACTCAAAGACCACTTTATTTACTTATGGCACGTTAGCCAACTCAGAAATTTCTTCCCCTAAATTATTTTCTATCGAAACTGAATTTACAAATCTTTTAAAATCCTTTCCAAATTTAACCACTATTCCAGATTTTAATTTACCTGTTAAACATAATGTTAAACATTATATTATAACCGATTCACATCTTCCATTTTGTAGGCCGAGACGACTTGACAAAACTAAATTTGCAATCGCCAAAAGAGAATTCAATGATATGGTAGAACTCGGTATTTGTAGATCATCTTCTTCTTCTGTTGCTTCACCCTTACACATGGTACCTAAAAAAGATTGTCAAGACTGGCGTCCTTGTGGCGACTATCGTCAGTTAAATTTAGTAACGGTACCAGACAGATACCCATTACCTCATTTGCAAGATTTTAATTTGAACCTTCATGGTTGCACAATTTTTTCAAAAATCGATCTTGTACGAGCGTATCACCAGATACCAGTAGCAGAAGAAGATATCTACAAAACCGCTATCACTACCCCTTTCGGTCTCTATGAGTTTTCTAGAATGCCATTTGGGTTAAAAAACGCAGCCCAAACGTTTCAACGATTTATAAATGAAGTAACTTCCGGTTTAAGTTTCATTTTTGTCTACCTGGATGATATCCTTATTGCTAGTAAAGACAAAAATGAACATTTAATTCACCTTCGACAACTTTTTGAAAGATTAGACAGTTTTGGAATCAACATTAAACCGTCTAAATGTGTTTTTGGAGTAAGTTCAATAGATTTTTTAAGCCATCATATATCTTCCAAAGGGTCTCGTCCAACTCAATCAAAAATTGAAGCAATAAATAATTTTCCTCAACCTCAAAATCTGAAAGAACTCCAAAGATTTCTTGGAATGATCAATTTCTATCACAGATTTGTACCCAATTTTTCTGAAATTCTTGGACCCTTGCATTCTCTTTCGACCACACTTTGCAAAAATAATCAGAAGCAAATTACTGTGTGGACAGACGAGCACACCAACTCTTTTTCACGTGCTAAAGATCTATTATCTCAGTCCGTATATATCGCGCATCCAAATCCTTCAGCCAATTTGACATTAACAACAGATGCCTCTAATACAGGTATGGGTGCAGTTCTGTCTCAGGCTATTAATAATACGACCCAACCCGTTGCTTTCTTTTCAAAAAAGTTATCACCTAGTCAAATAAATTACTCAACTTTTGATAGGGAACTTTTAGCTATTTATTCATCTATTAAATATTTCAAACGTTTTTTATACGGCAACCAATTTACAATTTACACTGATCACAAACCGTTAGTTAATTCCATTCATTCCAAATCAGATAAAACACCAAGACAAACACGTTATCTTCATTATATATCTCAATTCACTTCAGACATCAGGTATATTAAAGGCGATTCTAACATTATTGCAGACACAATGTCACGCATTAATATAGAATCCCTCAATTTTTCTTATCCTGATTTAAAAGAGATTAAACATGCTCAATCTACAGATCTTCAGTTACAACATCTCTTACAAGCCCAATCGCGAGGTAATACTAATTTTACACTCGTTGAAGAAAAATCAGTTTTTCCTGATATAACTCTTTGGTGTGATGATAATTGTAGCGCATCACGCACTCTTATTATTTTTATATAGAAACATCATGTTATATCACCATGGGTTGTTATATCAACATAATGTATTTTCCATGGCGATTTTGTTATAGTCATAAAATAATAAATAAACTGGTAGACAAACATAAAACAGTCTACCAAATACTCCATTTTAATTTTTAATATTTTATTATATAATTAATTAATATAGAGTTACAAATAAATATACTCTATACTCTATAATAAACAGGATTGTAATACCTTGGCTAATACCTCTGTGGCAGTGTAGAATGTAGAGCCTCGGCCGCAAGCAATCTCGGCTAATACCTCTGTAATGTCCGAGTAATCTCGGTTAATATCTTTAAAACATCCAGGTTTGTTGTACCTCGGCAGCAAATAACCTTGACTAATATCTCATCTAACTAAACATCACTATTCTTCTCTATTATATCAGAGAAACTCCTTTACATAATCATAATCCTTACTCTAGAAAAAAGATGTTTGAAGTGCATTAATTTCTAAGTTCTACAACATTTTTGAATACCAAAGGAATGGATGGAAGAGAATTTGATTATTTTGAGTGATGAAAAATGTTTATTTTGTAATTTAAAACGTTATTAGAATCTTGGACATTCAAAAATCCCCTCCTCTTTTATCGTGTTTCCACTCTCTATCTTTTGAAAATGATTGTTGTTGCGATTAAATCAATAGTTGTAACATATGGTTATGAAACAGAGTGGATTTCTTTGTAATGAGCCGTCAACGCTGACTTTATAGCCAGCCATTTCTAACGGACGATTAATTCCACATGAAAAGCCTCGGGCTATGTGGCCCAGATCAAACGATACTGTTAATGCGAGGTCACAAAAATCTTTCCATTTCAAATGTAACATACACACACTCGCATCGAAAGGTATTGTTTAATAAAAAATAAATTAATTCGGATTTAAAGTATTCGGATACTTCAAAGCTAAACGTTTCATTGTCAGGGTCATCGTGTAAACTCCAACAACAACGTTGGGCCCCTTCGTGTGTTGTCACGTGAATCAATCACGACCGGCGCGGCGGCGTCGCAATTCCCGCCCACATGGGGGTTTATTCAGGTGAAAAGCGGTCCCGCGACCCCGAAAAAGGGTGAAAATTTAATTACCTCGGAACTGGGCGCTAACGAACGGCAAAAGTTTAACGATAATGAGGACAATTTTTTCGGGCGACGGCGTTTTCGCTACTACTATTTAGTTCCGCCATCACGTGCTTTTACCCCCAACGTTCCTCTAACCGCGTGATATATAGCATTGCGGCCCCACGAATTTCGGTCCGGAGGCGGCGCATAACATATATTTACATATCCCTTTGTGGCCGGTCAAAGCTAATGGCATTGGCCATGAGGTACCTATAAATTACGTCGCCAAATTGTAATGGTCTTTGCGCGTACTGGCTGACTTTTTACTTCCGTACCGCGCAGAGTATTGATTTCGACGATTTGATTTGTGTTACCATTAAACCCTATGGTTATAAACCGCAAAGTTACTACACAAACGATTCAATGTGTCAGTGAATAAATGAAAACGTTTACCAACAATTAGGATTTTTTTTCTAATTCTAATATTTTTATTTGGAAGCTTATTGGGTTATGTTATGTTCGGAAAACAATAGTTAGCCGCAGGCATTGTAAATAGCGCAACATGCCACACATATACCCGATTTTTCGAAATCGATTTTTGCAGTTTCCACGGCCGGTTCGCGAGTTACACAAACCACACCGGTGTGTAATTGAAATCGCAACCGGAGAGTGGTTATTATTTATTTCTTACACGCTCACGGTATGGAAGTTGGCATTTGCACCAACTCGAGGGGGGATCATGCTCGCGGCTAAAGCGTAAAAGAGGCAAAGGACCCGAGGTTCACAGTGTGCAAGAAGGAGTTGCGCAGGTGGCTGTAATGAATTGCATCTCGCGCCGAGGTAATGACGACGGCCTTATGGAATTTCTTCTGTCGCTTTTGCAAAGTTCAAGGCGGCCTTCCAAGACCGCGTGCGGATACACGCAATTCACGCCATCACTTTTTCTCTTTTCAACTTCTTTTCTTCATTTTCCTCTTAACGGTAGCTTATATGGACAAGTCTTATCTCAATTTTAAGATGCGTCATTGAACAATAATAATAATTTCAACTCGGCTCTCAACACTTTTTAGATCCTTATAAAGAAAGATATTAATCCAAAATGAGTCGAACAATCTAATAATTTACCACAATGAGAACAACACGGTGTTGACCTCTGCCGTTTAAGATACCTATACGGAATTAGTTGGAAGCCGCAACGGCATGCGTTTGTAATTTGTCACTGCTAATTACCATCCGCAATTACACGGCACTCTTAACGGTAAAGAACCCGGCGTAAAGAGTTATTACATGCGACAGAAGCATTTATACTGATTAGTCAGAGCCGTGTAAGGAAATTGTCTGGTTAAATACATCTTTTTCTCTTTTCTAACAATCAATAAATTATCCACTTAATGTTTTCGATCCTTCAATAAAGAACCCGTGTGACGATATCAACAAACCTCCCAGCAACAAACTTTTACCTGTAATTTCCTATCTATTTTTGATAGCTGATATCTTCCTTATTATTAGAAACAGCAAAAAATAAAATGCACCACTTGAAAACTTAAATTTTTCTCTATCTAAAACCGGGTTTTCGTCTGCCTATAAGTTGATTTTAAGATCAATAAAAAATGAAGAACACCGCTGTGTACTTAAAATAGCTCAAAATTACCAAATTTCAAAGCGTTGTGCAATTATTATAAAACCAAATTTTAAAAAACTGTTATCACAGTCAGAAAGAGCACTCCTTTAAATTCAAGATCGATCTTTATGGTGAATTTAATTTTTTAAAGTATTGTTGTACAAGAGGTACTTTTTACCGAACCCTAATTTTGTTAAAAAATCCAAATAATCGATTTAAAAAAAAATTAATAACTTGGTTTCTAATTATGTTGGGGTGACTATCTTAGGTTTAATTTAAAGAGCAATCTTCATAGAATCTTTATGGTGTTTTTCATTTTTTTAAGTATTGTGGTACAAGATGTATGATTTTTTAAATGTAACCCAGCAAAATTTTATTTAAACACTTGGCAAATTAACCGATTTAAAAAAATATGTAACTGTACAGGGTGTCCAAATTTCGATGGGTTTGCAGGATATCTCAGTTATTATGAAAGATAGAAAGTTGCGGTTTTCGCGAACCTGAGCTACTTTTTTGTAAAACTTATAATGCCGCAAACCAAATTTTCATAGCCCTCTTCGTTTTTGATATACAGGGAGTATTTCAAAATTTACGATTTTCAGACACCCCCCCGTATCTCGGCTATCCGGAAACTTAATAAAAAAGTAAAAACGGGTTCTAATAGATTTTTTCACGGAGAATCCAATGGTGCACGTAGAATTTTTCTAGTCATCACGGTTTTTGAGTTATAAACACAACTTAGGTTTTTTTAAATGGAACCAGCTATATTTTATTTTTTTACTGAACTGGATTTTTTTCAAGCTTTTCAATGATATATAATCCTCTATACTTACCTTTATAATTAACCTCGAAATTGAATAAAATACATTATTTTATAAGTAGGCAATGATAAATAGACTGACGTCACAGAGATGGGCGGAGCTTATATCGACTCCAAACAATTTCGTTGCTAACCACAGTTGCTAATGATAAACCGTAATAAAAATGTCATAAAAAGTCACTTAATTTATTTTATTTTAACACTAATTGAAAAATTGCATATGGTGATTTACCGTTAGCAACACACTTAGCTATGAAAATGTTTGGAGTCGATATAAGCTCCGCCCATCTCTGTTACGTCAAGGCTTAGGTTGTCTATTAAGTGATCGCGTTGCTAGGATACCGGAATAAACAAAGTAAATATAGTTAATTACTGTCAAACTTAATTTTGAATTTTGTGCTAACAATAAGTCGTGTGTTACTTAATTACCTTTAATTAACTTAACTTAATTATCTTTTTCTTGAAATGGAGCGCTATGAAAATTATGAAAAATATGACATGCTAGCATTTTACATTCATGCAAATGAAAATGTTAATCAAGCTGCTGAATTATACATAAATAGGTAGAATGCAACATTTATCAGCAATAACATTTTATTAGCAGATTGTTTCACTTCAGATATCCAGAAAGAGCGCAACCAAATTCAAAAATTTTTTTGCGAATAAAGCATAATTTGATCAATTATGGAAGTTTCTTGATGCCCAGGCCAAAAAAATATAATAAAGAAAATCGGAATAACAATGAAATTACCGTGTTAGGATGTGTGGAAGCCGCGCCTAAAATATCATGTAGGGAAATTGAATGTCAAGTTGGAATTAAAAAATCGACAGCCTGTGCGATTCTAAAAAAGTATAAATATAAACCCTACAAAGAACAAATAGTTCACCACTTACACCCGGGAGATGCCGAACGACGTTTGGAATTCTGTAACTGGTATTTGAACCATGCACAAAATAATATTGAATTTAGTTCCTCTATTATATGGTCTGATGAGGCATATTTTACCAGCACAGGAATCTATAATCGTCATAATAACAGGCATTGGCATCAAGAAAACCAACATATTGTAATTAAGCGGGAGCGTCAAGGAAAATTTGGTTTTAGTGTGGCATGTTTTATTATTGGGCCACGAATTGTTTACAAAATATTTGAACGAAACCTTTGCGCTAATCGCTATTTGGCCATCTTGCAAGAGGCTTTGCCAGAGATTTTAGATGATATTCCTCTTATTCGGCTAAATAATATTTATTTTCAGCAGGACGGAGCTCCCGCTCATAATGCGCAGTTAGTGAGTCGTTACCTAACTGCAGAATTTCCTGGTAGGTGGATAGGCACACATGGTCCAACGCGATGGCCAGCAAGATCACCTGATTTATCTATTTTGGACTTCTTTTTATGGGGATATATCAAGAATCGGGTATATAGTACCCAGAATCGAACAAAATTGGAATTAAAAATTGCTGTAACTGATGCTTTTTTCACATTTACAGCAACATCCCATAACTATTCTAAATGCAATTAAACGCATTACTAAACTTTGTGAACAATGTGTGCATTAAAATGGTAACAACTTTGAACAATTCTTGTAACTTGAAGCCATATTTGCATAATGTTTAGTTTTTAATAATTTTTCGTTTTTAGCAAACAAAATTTAATAGATACATTTTTTTAATAAGTCAATAATTAATATAGTATTTTCAAAATTCTTTGTTTATTCTGGTATCCTAGCAACGCGATCACTTAATTTATCATAGCTTACTTATAAGATAATGTGGTTTTTTTTAATTTCGAGGTTAATTATAAAGGTAAATATAGAGTATTATATATCATTGAAAAGCTTGAAAAAATTCTAGTTCAATAAAAAAATAAAATATAGGTGGTTCCATTTAAAAAAACCTAAGTTGTGTTTATAACTCAAAAACCGTGATGTCTAGAAAAATTCTACGTGCATCATTGGATTCTACGTGAAAAAATCTATTAGAACCCGTTTTTACTTTTTTACTAAGTTTCCGGATAGCCGAGATACGGGGGGTGTCTGAAAATCGTAAATTTTGAAATACTCCCTGTATATCAAAAACGAAGAGGTCTATGAAAATTTGGTTTACGGCATTGTAAGTTTCACAAAAAAGTAGCTCAGGTTCGCGAAAACCGCAACTTTCTATCTTTCATAATAACTGAGATACCCTGCAAACCCATCGAAATTTGGACACCCTGTACTTCTAATTGTGTTTTAGTGATTATCTTAGGTTTGAATTAAAGACCAACCTATATAGAATGTTTATGGTGTATTGCATTCTTTCAAGATTTATGACACAGGAGATATGATTTTTTAAACACAACCCAACCCAACCTTATTAATGCACGTCAAATTCAACTAATTGTAACAAAATCGATAACTTTGTTATTAATTAAGATGAAGCGATCAACTTAGGTTTAAATTAAAGATCAATCTTTATAGAATATATTATGGAGAATTTCATTACTTAAAGTAGTGTGGTACAAGAGGTATAACCTTTTATTAACAATCCAACCCAACCTTATTGATGCACAACGTTAAATTCAACTAATTGTAATAAAATCGACAACTTTGTTATTAATTAAGATGAAGCGATAAATTTGGGCTTAAATTAAAGATCAATCTTTATGGAATATTCATGGTGAATTTAATTTCTTCAAGATTTGTAGAACATGAGATATGATTTTCTAAAAGCAACTCAACGCAGTGTAACCAATTTTAATAAAATTGATAAGTTTGTTGTTAATGAAGATGAAACAATTAACTTCAGCTTAAATTAAAGACTATTGTTTATAGAATATTAATGGTGAATTTCATTTTTTAAAGTATTGTTGTACAAGAGGTACTTTTTACCGAACCCTAATTTTGTTAAAAAATCCAAATAATCGATTTAAAAAAAAATTAATAACTTGGTTTCTAATTATGTTGGGGTGACTATCTTATGTTTAATTTAAAGAGCAATCTTCATAGAATCTTTATGGTGTTTTTCATTTTTTTAAGTATTGTGGTATAAGATCTATGATTTTTTAAATGTAACCCAGCAAAATTTTATTTAAACACTTGGCAAATTAACCGATTTAAAAAAATATGTAACTGTACTTCTAATTGTGATTTAGTGATTATCTTAGGTTTGAATTAAAGACCAACCTATATAGAATGTTTATGGTGTATTACATTCTTTCAAGATTTATGACACAGGAGATATGATTTTTTAAACACAACCCAACCCAACCTTATTAATGCACGTCAAATTCAACTAATTGTAACAAAATCGATAACTGTTATTAATTAAGATGAAGCGATCAACTTAGGTTTAAATTAAAGATCAATCTTTATAGAATATATTATGGAGATTTCATTACTTAAAGTAGTGTGGTACAAGAGGTATAACCTTTTATTAACAATCCAACCTAACCTTATTGATGCACAACGTTAAATTCAACTAATTGTAATAAAATCGACAACTTTGTTGTTAATTAAGTTGAAGCGATAAACTTGGGCTTAAATTAAAGATCAATCTTTATAGAATATTCATGGTGAATTTAATTTCTTCAAGATTTGTAGAACATGAGATATGATTTTCTAAAGGCAACTCAACGCAGTGTAACCAATTTTAATAAAATTGATAAGTTTGTTGTTAATGAAGATGAAACAATTAACTTCAGCTTAAATTAAAGACTACTGTTATATAGAATATTTATGGGGAATTCCATTTCTTCAAGATTTATAACACAGGAGGTGTGAGATTTTAAACCCAACCTAATTGTGTTAAAACGCATTGTCCAATTCAATACATTTTAATAAAATTATTTCATATCTTCGTTTGTATAATTAATAAATAATTAATTAAACTTAAATCATTCCACGTTTCATTAACAATTCTTAAAAATTCATTGTTGAATACGATCAAATAAAGATTAACAGGGTTTCAATGAAGAAAATTAAAGAAGGAGACTTCCTTTTCATTTTAATTAGTCATCACATGTTCTTGCCGCCGATGCCTCTTTGTTCGTAGTTTTCCGAAGAATTCTATTCCCCATTTCAAAGAAGAAATTGTTTATTATTTTAACAAATAGTAATAAATTAGTTACTACTCCAGCATATTAAATAATTTAACTTTACTTAATTTTAAAACCTAATTTGATTTTTAAATTCAAATAGAGATGTATTACAAATTAAACAAACGTATCATGTACCATTCGATTTTGTTGGTTCTACTTTATAACCGATACAAATTTAATATTTCCTGCTTTTATATCAGAACGAACAAAATGTTTATTGATATGTTTCGCAATATTGGCGACTAATAATAAAGTTGGTTATACAAAATTCATATAATATTAATAGGTTGTTACCGTTCGCAGGATATTTTGCGGTTGATGTTTATATTTTAATTTGTATACATCGCGTCGTTGTTATTAATATTAGAGTGAACGGTAATAATAATTCTTGAACGTTGGGCTTGTCCCTATTTTACATAATAATCGCTTTTCCCTTTTTCTATTAATAAGTTCGAAGTTTGAAATACACTCCCGGGTGTCTTCCAATTATAACGAGCATGTGAACGTCGCGTACTTTACATATTCATGCGTTCGTGGACAAGTTGAATGAAGTTAATTGCACCTTGCGCTTCAATATTATTTACCATAATCTCAAATTATTCTATTTCAAACTAACGAAGTAATTTAAATTTTTCTCTTTTTTTTTTTGGTTGATTTCCGTTATTTTAACTAATACGTGTATTTTGTAACGTAAAGAAAGAAGCAAATTGTTTAAAGAAATTACATCTTTTTTATTGACCCGTGCGACGTGCGGCGATAGCAACAAAATTTTACTCGTAATTTCCTATCTACTTTCTTAGCTGATATCTTCCTTATTATTAGAAATAACGAAAAACTAACTGCACCACTTGAAAGCTTGAATCCTTCTCTATCTAAAACCGGGTTGGGTTTCGTCTGCCGATAAGATTATGTTAAGATCAATAAAAAATGAAGAACACAGCTGCTCTGTACTTAAAATATGACCTGTGAAGTTCGGTTTGATAAAAACTGGAGGATTATGTTAAGGAGGTAGAATGGAACGTTGAGATTTGCTAACTTGTAGATTAGTCCTCGATGCCATACTGACTCGAACGCTTTTTTGATATCCAGAAATAATACAGCTGATCGTAATTTTTGTTCATGTGCTACTTGAATCAAATACTGATCTACAAGTTAAGAAATCTCAACGTTCCATTCTACCTCCTTAATATAATCCTCCTGTTTTTATCAAACCGAACTTCACAGGTCAAACTCCAGAATTTCTTATTAAGACTCTTTTTCATGCAACAAGGTCTTCCTCAAGGCTCACCTTTGTATCCTTCCTTTTACAATATTTTCTGCCACGACATATATAACATCGATCCTATGTATTTTAACAACGAATCCTACATCCTCCAATATGACACTGCCATATTAGCACATGCCAAAAACTTGCCAGATACGATTAACAAGACGCAAAATATGTTCGAGCGAATTAGAATGTGGTTTCAAACATGGAGAGTACAGTTAAATTCAAGCAAAACCCAGTTACTTGTTCCGTTTCACCGAATCAACGAAAAATCTTCAACAATAAATGTTTTGGGCATCAACGTTTCTCCATCACCTACTGCCAAATATCTGGGTGTGCTGTTGGGTTGTAAATTCAAATTTAATGTCCATACCTTCAAAACAAAAATGAAATGCAGAGTGAAAGCGGGGCACTTTATGCCATTAATCTATAGGAAAGTAGCAACCCAAATTTACAAATCCATCTGCAGGCCCTTGATTGAATACGGAATAGTATTTACACGGTTTTCTACTCCAAGTACAATACAACCTCTAGAAGTAGCAGAACGTACTGCGTTAATATTGACCGACGAAAACCCGGATTAAGATAGTTAAGCGTAAAGTCATCGCTTTATCTTAATTAGAAACAAAGTTGTGATTTGATTGCGTTTTAACAATGTTGGGTTGGGTTCTCTTTGAAAAACCATACCTCCTGTGCGATATAACCTGAAAAAAAGAAATTCACCATGAAATTCTATAAAGATTGCTCTTTAAATTGAGCCTAACATAAGCACTTTATCATGATTAGAAACAAAGTTATCAATTTTATTAAAACTGATGGAATTTGATATTGCGTTTTGACAGTGTTGGGTTGTCCTCAAAAAATCATATCTCCTGTACTATTAACCTTGAAAAAATGAAATTTACCACAAATATTCTATATAGATTGCTCTTTAAACTAAACCCAAGATTAGCACTTTATCATAATTAGAAACAAAGTTATCAATTTTATTAAAATTAATAGAATTTGACATTGTGTTTTAATAGTGTTGGGTTGGGTTGTCTTTAAAAAATCGTACTTCTTGTGCGATAAAACTTGAAAAAATGAAATTTACCACAAATATTCTATATAGATTGCTCTTTAAACTAAGCCCAAGGTTAGCACTTTATCATAATTACAAACAAAGTTATCAATTTTATTAAAATTAATAAAATTTGACATTGTGTTTTAATAGTGTTGGGTTGGGTTGTCTTTGAAAAACCATACCTCCTGTGCGATATAACTTGAAAAAATGAAATTCACCATGAAATTCTATAAAGATTGCTCTTTAAATTAAGCCTAACATAAGCACTTTATCATGATTAGAAACAAAGTTATCAATTTTATTAAAACTGATTGAATTTGATATTGCGTTTTGACAGCGTTGGGTTGTCCTCAAAAAATCATATCTCCTGTACTATTAACCTTGAAAAAATGAAATTTACCACAAATATTCTATAAAGATTGCTCTTTAAATTAAGCTCAAGATTAGCACTTTATCATAATTACAAACAAAGTTATCAATTTTATTAAAATTAATAGAATTTGACATTGTGTTTTAATAGTGTTGGGTTGGGTTGTCTTTGAAAAACCATACCTCCTGTGCGATATAACTTGAAAAAATGAAATTCACCATGAAATTCTATAAAGATTGCTCTTTAAATTGAGCCTAACATAAGCACTTTATCATGATTAGAAACAAAGTTATTAATTTTATTAAAACTGATTGAATTTGATATTGCGTTTTGACAGCGTTGGGTTGTCCTCAAAAAATCATATCTCCTGTACTATTAACCTTGAAAAAATGAAATTTACCACAAGTATTCTATATAGATTGCTCTTTAAACTAAACCCAAAATTAGCACTTTATCATAATTAGAAACAAAGTTATCAATTTTATTAAAATTAATAGAATTTGACATTGTGTTTTTTAATAGTGTTGGGTTGGGTTGTCTTTAAAAAATCGTACCTCCTGTGCGATAAAACTTGAAAAAATGAAATTCACCATAAATATTTTATATAGATTGCTCTTTATATTACACATAAGATAAGCACTCTATCATAATTAGAAACTAAGTTATCAACTTTTTAAAAATCGGGTTATTTTACAATGTTTTAACGATAATTTGGTTGGGTAGTTTTTAGGAAGCCATGCCTCTTGTACTACAATACAAGTTCAACTGGGTCGAATTAAAACTTACAGTTGAATTACGTTTTAATTTTATAATGTACAAAGTGTTGTATATAAACAAGTCTTAATTAATGAAAGTTCATTACCCGAGAATAAGTTCATTGATGCAAGATAGTTGAGATCTTTAGTTTTCACACTACACCCAGAACTAGAAACATCCATCATAATTACATCATAGTTTTAAAAGGTTAAATATGATATTTATAGTAATACAAAGAGATAATAAAATTTTAAACATTTATTTATTGGAAATGAAATCAATTAGTTTTTCAATTTTAAACATTAATAATTCAAATACATCAGTCAGATTAAATTTACAGATACGTTCGTATAAGTAAGCAATAAAATTCCTTTTCTCATCGTACAAAGTACCCGCTTGTTTATTAGATTTCTAACAGTTACGTCATTAACCCAAAAAAGAAACGTCTACATCGTTTCCTTTTCGGTGATACTAAAACGTTAAAGGTCGTTAAAAAACAGTTAATCTCGCGTTTTCAATCTGGGACATACCTCACACATTCGTGTTAATTACGTATTCATTGGTTTATGAACTTTATTGGCGCCTTACATTTGCGTAATAACACTAACGACATGTATACGTGGGTTGGTTTATGATTATCTAATACATAGTACTTTCCCGCATTCGGATACATAAATATTTTAAAGCGCGAAGGAAATATATTCTTCGAAAGAGGGACTATTTCATGCTTATTCTTTCTTAAGAACAAAATGAAGCTAATTGCAGAGATGAGAAACGACCAATAAATCCCAATTGTGAATCGGTCCAAGTCGAATGCGTTATTTCACGGTTTGCGGGTACGAATGGTTTCTTGGTATTACGTTATATACTAACACAAGTAGATTTTGAAGTTAATCTAAATTGACATAAATTTATTTAAAGAAACGTCAGAATAAAAATATTCATTACAACCAAAATTGATGAATGTGATGAATAATAAATGTTTTTACTTTTGTTGCACATTTCCGAAGTACAAAGATAACATTTTGCGTCTGGATCTAAGGTGAGAAGTACTTCGCACATTGTGTATATCTTCGTTTTCCACTCTCCATCTTTAAATATTTTTATAATTTCGTAGTTGCATTCTCTGCTTGTTATGCCTCGACTGTGTGTTTTTAAACAACCCGTTACTTCCGCTTTTCCCTTCAAAAGAGTACATTCATCTCGATGTTGTTCCAAATCATTTTCATCTGGACAATTTTTGCATATATAACAATTATAGGATAATGTTCTTGTGATATGCAGCAATAAAAATAAAGTGTTTATGAAATTTTTCATGAAACTTTGTTTTTAAATACAATGTCATTTATTTTACAATCTAGCATATATTTCTATGCATTATTAGTTATATACAACTGTCACTATTAAATCTGTGGCTTGGTGTCTTTTTTTTTCTTGAAAATAAAGCCTATATTACAAAAGCATTAATTTGTAACATATTTTCAGTGCTAAAGTGCCCAAAGTCAAATTTTGCTCGGAAGTATGCGTAATTGTTATGTCCAGCAACCTTGCGGTTAATTTTATGTAAGAATGATCCAATAAATTTGAGCTTATAGTTATTAGCTGCGTAGAGTACCTTCAACAAAACGGTATTTAAAATAAATTATCAAACTAGAAGGGTTGCATTAGGAATAAAAATTATTCTTCTTTTGCTTTCAGATTCTGCTAAGAAAGAAGATACTGCTGCAAGTAGTAGCATTTCACTGTCACATGAAAATCAGGTTAACAGAAAAAAAATTAGAAAACGATATACAAAACTCTGTGCATTTGCATGAAAGTACCACATCGTTTGGTGAATATGAAAATCAGGGCGAATTATTAGGTGAAATTGAAGTACATTGAAGAACACCGTAGAAATTACTGTGCCATCAGTAAGTGCAGAAATACTAAATCTTGACTATGAAGAAAGTACATCTCCAGATGAGGATATCGACAACGAATCATTACTAGAAGGTCTTTCGTTATCTATAAGAAAAGATTCAAGATCCACCAAAAGAAAGAACGTCGTTCCATAAAACATTTCTTCCGGGCAAGGTACAGGTTCCAAAACTGCCAAGAAAAGAGGTAGAGTACAAAGAAGCGAAAACACAAGAAAAACGAAGAGAAATCCAAATCACTGGGACAGAATTAAAAGAAAGCAATTAAAAATTCAGGGTAAAGTATATACAACCGTTTCTGGAAAAGAAATTCCAGCCAAGTACTTAAAGTCGCCTTCTACTCGCAGATTAAAGTGCTCTGAAAAATTCTGCTTACAAAAACGACTAAATATTTTTAACAACTTTTACTTGCTTTCTGGTGAAGTGCAAAACCAATTTCTAGCAGGATCGGTTGAAGAAAGTATGGAAAAAAATTGTACGGTGTTACGGATTCTTGCAAAAGTCTGATGAGAGAATTCAAGTTTGTCAGGCAATGTTTTTAAATACTCTTGCTGTAACCTGAAACAAAGTAAGAGTAATTGTTGAAGAGAAAAGGTCTTGAGCTTCCGGAATTTTTCAAGAAGATAAAAGAAGTAAAACAGTCTCGAGTCCCTGAAAGTGATAAGAACGTTATTAGAACACACATAAAACTGTTTCCAGCTTATAGAAGTCATTATGCACGAGAACACACAGGGAAAAAGTATTTGTATTTGAAAAACACACAGCAGAACTTTCTACGAGAAGTTTATGGAAAATCTTACTGGAAAATTTAAAGTTGAAGACTATTTTCCAGATGAAAGGTCTGATGATAATAACACTAACTTTATCTTCTGTTATACTCTATGAAATATTTTGTCTGTTTTTTTGGCAAATCTGTTTTCTTAATTTACTCAAAAGTAAGAATTTTGACATTGGCCTTTTTTGTACCAAGGCACAGAATTACATATATACTAGATGTGAAAATCTCCCATTTTTCTGAGACTACGTTTATTATTTTAGCTGTCTTAAGAGACTCAGTTAAACCCGAATGTTACCATTTCTAAATTTAGTATTAGTTCTAGTGCTAGTAGTTTTAGTTGTTATTTAGCATTAGATTGGTGTATGTATATTTTATTGAAGTAAAACTAGAAGTAACACTAGACTTAGAACTAGAAAGTTTTGGGTTTAGCCGTGGTTGTATTTTGCCAAGAAAGTCAGAAATGTTGGTGCTAGATAAGTAATCTGTCGTTTAATTTTCATTGAAGTTGGTACGTTCTAGAATGCAGATTATGTACAAAATTAATCAGAAGACGTCGGCCGCCAAAAAACCGAGTTTATCTGGATTGCAACTGATGGAGAAAGCAACCTCGCTCCAATTAATACAAACACGAACATTATATGAAATGTGATTGATTTTTGACTCTCAAAAATTTGGGAATTGACATGAAATCTTTGGATTTGAGAATAAGAGATACTTCAGGTTTCAACGTCTTCGAAGTCGGCCGAGGTTGTATTATGCCAAGAAAATCAGAAATTTTGGTGCTAGATGATCTGCGGTTTAATTTTCATTAAGGTTGGTACGTTTTAGAAAGCAGATTATGTACAAAATTAAGCAGAAGATGTTGGCCGATAAAAAACTGAGATTATCTGGATTACAACTGACGAAGAAAGCAACCTCAATTAATACAAACACCAACATCATATGAAATCTGCTGAATTTTTAACTCGCAAGAACTTGGGAATTGACATGAATCCTCTGGATTTGAAAATAAGAGATACTTCAGGGCGGCCGACGTCTTCGAAGTCGGCCGAGGTTGTATTTTGTCAAAAAAATCAGAAATGTTGGTGCTAAATGATCTGCCGTTTAATTTTCATTGAGGTTGGTACGTTTTAGAAAGTAGATTATGTACAAAATTAACCAGCAGATGTTGGCCGACAAAAAACCGAGATTATCTGAATTACAACTGACGGAGAAAGCGACCTCAAGTAATACAAACACCAACATCATATGAAATCTGCTGAATTCTTAACTCGCAAGAACTTGGGAATTCACATGAATCCTCTGGATTTGAAAATAAGAGATACTTCAGGGCGGCCGACGTCTTCGATGTCGGCCGAGGTTGTATTTTGTCGAGAAAATCAGAAATGTTGGTGCTAAATGTTTAATTTTCATTGAGGTTGGTACGTTTTAGAAAGCAGATTATGTACAAAATTAACCAGAAGATGTTGGCCGACAAGAAACCGAGATTATATGGATTACAACTGACGGAGAAAGCAACCTCAATTAATACAAACATCAACATCATATGAAATCTGATGGATTTGAAGTGACCACGAAGACTTTGGGCGACTTTTTCGACTCCCAAGAAGTTTGGGATTAACAAGAATCCTCTGGATGTTAATTTTTTACTTCTTGATTCGCATAGTCTTTGAATTGGGGATTCTCCGGGGCGGCTGATGTCTTCGAAGACGGCCATGATTCATAGTTGAAAGAAAAATTAACAATAGCTGGGTTTTGTAATAAGACACTAAAATACACTTGCTGTCCCAAATTCGTTCTCCAAAACTAAAAGAGTTAGAAACAAACCCCTGATAGCGTCCTATGAAGCTCCATATTGAAAAGCAGCAACAGTTATATGTCATTTTTATATTCTATCAATGGGCACGTTCAGCAGGTGTCAACAGTTGAATTAAATAAGTCAGCTGGTTGTATGAGCTTTAATACAGCGGAACGAAATCGACTGAACAAGCAATTGAGAATTAGCGGTTCTGCATAACCTAAAACTATGGCCAACAATAATATTTTTGAAAATTTTGTGTTATTACAACCGATAGTGGATGATGCGTTTCTGCATTAACAATATTCATTTTTATACAGTTTTGTCATTTTCATATTCTATCATTATTATGTCATCTGTCACTATTATGTTGTCTGTCATTATTAGACCATTTGTCATTTGTAGGCAGTTGATAAGTAGTTACTCAGCCACAGAATAATTGTTATTCTGTGGACTCAGCATGGTACAAGTAATGCATGATCTGAATGAACTGTATCGTCAAAGAGACTATAAAGGACTATGTTCATAACACAAAGACTGGTACGAGGATTGCAGAAGATAGCTTAAGGAAAAAAATGTACAGTGGCTAACACGATAAAAGGAGATTGGATATAGATGAGAAAAACTGGAAAGTGACTGGTAATAGAACACCAACACCATGTGAAACTAAACACCCAAAGTCTTCCTCCGTCCTGGTATTCGAGATAGTTAGTAGCCTTAGTTAATAGATGTAAGAAAATCTTAAATCTGCATGATTTGGATCTTTTTAATGTGAAATTCTGGGCTTTTTGGGGGGAAGGTTTTTGTGGTCATTTTTAATGTGGAACCAAATGTTTTTGGTTCTAGATCTAGTGTTAGTTCTAGTTTTAATTGTTATTCAGCGCTAGATTGTTGTATACTTTTATTGAACTAAAACTCCAATTAACACTAAACCTAGAACTAGATCTATTCGGGTTTAGCCGTCTCAAGAGATGCTCGGCTAAACCTGAATGTTTCATGTTTTAGTTGTTACCAAGTATCTATAATGCAAATAGGGTTACTATGCAAATAGTTATATGGATTTAATACAATAATGTAAATAATAAATTTGCCCAACTCTATTGACAATTGCGGACTCCTTGTCAATCGTGTGTAATATATAAGAAATTTTTAAATAGATTTGATTGGAGAACGATGTACTACTAAACTATTTAAGGGTGTCGACGAGAACCTTGGAATATTTAAACCCGTCCTAATCCGTGGATGACCATTTTGGCGTTGAAAATTTACGCGCGCGTAGCGACGCCGACGTCGCCAGTTATTTATGCCCAGCGGCGCATCCAGCTGTAAATAAAGCTCCCAGGCCACTTTGAAATATGAAAGCGGCGTGATTTATAAAATTTGAATATAAAATATCGCCGCCACCCGATTGATTTATTCGATTTGCGAGGTCGCTTTTTAGTCAACGGCTTTCCGTTAGATACGACCCCGTCATTATTATATTGTTTATGAAACGGTTTCGGCGTAAATAGTTAATAGATTAAAAATTTTCCGGTTAATTAAACGATATTTTCGGGATGAGATAAGAATCTTGTAGGAGTTTCATTAATTAAAAGTTAAATGAATTTAGTACGAAGGCAAGGAAATGCCAGTCAACGACGTTTTCTCTTTTCTCAAAACGACCAAAGTAATTAATTGTAAGTGGAAGAAAGATGGAGTGAATGCAATGAAGGAAGTAAAGAGTTATCGTTGAAACGCTGATTATAATTTCTATATAACCAGGAATTACGTAATACTAATTACTGCGTAATAATATTTTATTTAAAATTTTATTACAAGTGTTGTTTGAATGTGGCGAATATTTTTTAAATTCTTCGTTTAATTATTTAACATTAAAAAATTTACGACATTCTCCATAATTGAATTTATTAATAACTATGTTGAATCATAAGCTACTTACCCTCAGCGATGCAGCTCACAAAACCCGTGGAAATCCGATTCTGTAAAAAAAAAAGAAAGGAAGATTATTATCCATTATCCGATTCTTGGAAAAACACAAAAAGCTCTCCTGACATAAGCTCGTTATAATGCGGAGGAAGTTACCTCTTAGGATTTTTCGCTTTTAAAACTTATTGGATTAGGTGATGGATTTAGTTTGTAAACCGATTTTACTACTTTAACTTCCTCATTATTGATAAGAACGAAATTTTAAATACATAAGTAAAAGTTTGAATTAAAAATTTTAAAAACGTTTTTATATTAAGTTGAAATTAAATTTTGTTGGCGGCACGACGTTTCGTGATTAATATTAATGAAATGTTAGGGAAAAATCCAAACAGCTTTAGCAACTCACTTAAAAATGCCCACCGCGACAAATTGCTTTAATAACAGTTTTAGCGGTTGTTTTACTCTTCGAGACCTCGGGAGTGTGTCGCCGAAGCGGGTCCTTCGTAATTAGTTCTGAATTTTCTATGTCTCGTACTGGTTAAATTCGAGATTGAGTGAGGCCCGGAATATCCAACTTTTAAGTGAGCGCTCGCGGTGCTTTCTTTTTCGGTAGACCGACTAATTCGGGGTGAATTTCGTCCTTTGGATTTCCCAAACGCAATTACGTCTTTTAATTTTTCTTTTGAACCCAATTCTATTTTTTCGTGTTGATTCGGGTGGGAGGGGGAAGGTTAATTCAAAAGAATTTATCTGATATAGAAAGTTCACTTTATGAAATTAAATCATATCCATTCAAAATAAAATCATCCTTTCAGATTCTCATTTACCATTTTTGCAACTCTTAAAACACTAATTACTTAGTGTTTTGAGAGTTGCAAAAACTTTTCTATAAACATCGAGTGAGGAACTTCTTAGCGAAAATTTCAAGATTCAGAGACATCATTTATGGAGTTGAAAAATGACTTTTGAAATCCATGTATGCAAAATTCGGCATTTGATAAATTCTTGTAGGAGTAGGCACAGAAGTAGTGTAATAATGAGAGTTATGAACCAGAAATTTCTCCCTGTGCTCCTTTATGATGTCACGCTCCAATGTTATAAGTATAGAGTTGTGCCAACCTAAACTTGGGGGAAAAAATTAGGTTGGTATTGGATCTGGTGACTTTTTCAGAAAAGTAACTAGAAAAATAGTAGTGGAACTAAACCCCCAAGAGAGAGAGAGAGAGATTTCTGTAAACAGAAAGAAGGGGGCGAGCGTCTTCTATGGTGGTCCTGCTGTATAGGTTGAACGAAGTGGTGGTGTTGTTGTTGTTTGCTTTTAAGAAAAGAGTTAAGCATATTCTATGATTTTGAAATGATGGTTGCAATGTATATGCTAAAGAAGCAGATGATTAAAAATATCTGACACTACAAAAGACAAGTTTAAAACTGTTGTAAAGAGCATAAGACGTACGAAGACTGAAAAGGGCCTAATAACTACATTGCAGACAAAATGAGATTATCAGCAAGGTGAAAGTTGCAATTCTTGAACTTGCAGATGACTATTCTTGGAGATGATCAAAGGCTGGGAGAAGACACGGAAACTGTTCATATTCCGAGTTATCCAAGCAATAGATTGTGCGTTGAGTAAAGCAATGATAGCAGCAAAAACATGTCAATTCAGGCAATTGAGAAATAACATTTTAACCGTTACTATTAGCTACTACATATATACCTAAGATTTAAGAATAGTCTTAATAAAATATGGGGTGATGGGCTCTCACCTATCTTCTTTCACCAGGCCTTGGAAAGCGTAATAAGGAAGACCATCCTGGATACAAGCTCGACGTTATTGAACTCATAGGGTATGCAGACAATATCAAGAAATGTCACATGACAACGACCAAGCTAATTTAACATAGACAAGGCCTATCTAGATAATGCTGGATGAAAGAGTACGAAAAAAGACTCCACAGGACAGCCTGGAGGTAGGAGTCTCGTTGGGAAACCCAGAACACGATGGGGAATGAGGTGCGGAAGGACGCCAGGAACATATCAGAAGCTGCAAACTGGGGAAGAAGATCAGAATACGGAGATGGATGGAAGAAAAATATTGAGAAGGCCAATGCTCTAATTGGGCTGTAGTGTCATTGGATGGATGGAATAAAAGAGAGAAAATTATCAGAAAAGAATTATATTATAAGTGAAGAAAGGTTGCTTATATGTTATAAAGTAGAAGAGTCCTCTTTGAGATAAACCAAACTATAAGGCAAAATGAGGAAAATGTGAAGTTTTCAAAAAAGAACTGTGTTGAGACGAGCTATACAAAAAGTACACCAAAAGGACAAAACACATAAAATGCAGCTTATCATAAATGAAGAAGACGAAGATAGCCTCAAAAGAATGCTGTTTAAATTCGAGAAAGTGATGGAGAAGTATAATATGGAAATGTAACTACACCTCGAAGTACATAAATATCACAAAGATCTGAAGAAGACAGAAGAAGTTCGAATACAAACTACAAGAGCAGCTGTGGTTCCAAGTGTCTTTGGGGTGTAATATGAAGGAACAAATACAAATTAAAACTAAGGTGAGGATTTGTAAGACGATTGTTTAATGACAGACCACAATAAACAAATAAACACCACAATCAAAAAATTTCCCAAACTCAGAACACATATTATTGAAAATCGCCAGAGAAAGAAAACCGTTTGGGATCAGACTTCGTCAACGCGCCCTGAAGAGGTAGCACGAAAGTGGAGTTCAACAGCCTAGTCTGAACTGTTGAAGAAAGACAGCGCCGAGCCTTGTTATAAGAGGAAGAAAAAGAAGAATATAATCATCAATTGGTAAGTTAAGGTTTCGTCAATTCCAGTAGTTTCGCTTGTTCATTTAAGGAGTTGGAAAGTCTTGGAAAAGCAGAATTTTCGCCATTAGTATTTCCATAACCAGCTTTTGGAATATCTACTCAGCTTATCTGAATTCTTTTTGACTCTGCTATCGTCTTTCTATTTTCTCCAGATTTCTTGTCACTTTTCAAGTGGAAGTTTCATGACAAATGGATTGATTCAAAGCGCTGTATTTTGGCATGAATGACCGATAAATTAATAAATTTGAGTTTTGACTCCTATGTGCAGAGGTGTATTAGATGAAAAAATAGCATTAGGTCCAAACAGAATAGATCTCGTGGTATTGAAAATTATAGTTACCAAACATTCAGAGGCTTTTATGCAGGTGTTCCAGACACTGAAAATTTCGAAAATCCCTCGGCTAATACTCATAGAAATCCTCCAAACCCTGGAAATAGTATGAATATGGACCAATTTACCGGATAGATGGAACCACCTTGGCGAGTGGACTCTGGGATTGCAATTCACCAACGGAGTAAGACGATCTAGACAAATCTTAATGGATGAGTAACAGAAGATAGTATCTTATTGAACATGAATGTTTTAAGTCTTACTACTAACATGAAACGAGATAAATCAAGCAGATCTTCTACCAATGTAGTAGATGGAATGATGGGAGTCAAAGAATAAGAGAATATCTAGATGCTGAGTGATGCCTGAACGATAATGGTTACTTTTTAGGTTTTTCTAGCGCTGGTATACCGTGAATTTCATATAACTCGCAATATATGACCATAGTTACGAAGGTACTATGCACTTGCACAATCCCACATAAAATGCAACATAGCTTAATAAATAACAATACAGGCATTGGGGAGATTTGCAAAGTTTTGCTTGGAAAAAGATGACGTCCTTATGATAACCCTGAGTTTTTGGTCAAAACTTTTCCTTTGCATGTATCTAAAAAGAAAAAAAAAGTTAATTGGGAAATTTGAGTGTCTTTTTAACTGAAAAACTACATCTCACCAACCTAGTTCTTGTTTAAGAGAAACTTTGGTAATAAATAACACAAGATTGATTCGTCGCCTTGCCCCAAAGGGCTCACGAGGTTGAGTTTCAGTTTCCGTCCGCTTCCGAAGGTTTTTCGCAAGGTGTCGCCTACGCCGCCGTAATAAATGAGCATAAGTTTTGGAACAACTTGGCCCTTTAATAAAGTCAATGTGAAATACGGAGACGGGCGTTTGATTCATTCGCGGGGGGTCCCCGCGGGACGGTAAAAACATCCTCGAACCACTAAATATGCGCTTCCCGTGGTAGTAATTACAATTTAGTGTCCCTCGTTCCCTCGGATTTCCAAGCTACCAAACGGTTTTCTCTCTTCTCTTTGCAGAGAATCGTGAAACTTTTCAGCGTTAAATCACGTCAGAATGGAACAAAAGGGACGTCCGAAACTAGTACAAACTGATACGTCGAGATGTCACCGTAGTTGCCAGGGCTCCGTCGTTCGCTTTTAGTTTAACAGCAGCCTTTCAATCGCTCGCTAATCCGCATTCGCATAGAGAGTTTTCGTTGTTACTGTTGCCGTCAGTTTGTGACGCGAAATTAACTTTTATGTTGGTTCGGCACTGATAAATTCCATGCAATCTATTCAAAAGTTTTAACTCAAAATTTATCGCAATCAACAATATCGATACCTTCTACATCATATAGATTCCAATTAATATTAAATTGTCTTTATAAACACATTCTAAAATCCATCAAAAATAATTATGATAGATAGATTATCGTTATCTACTAATTGACTTAATTGATGTTGAGACGTTTGGTTTCCGAGTCCTCATTAGGTAACGTCAATTTAAAAATAAAGTCGGTTTGTGCAAATCCGGTTGGTATCAATTCACTAAGAGGACGACTTCATCCCGATAGATTTATCGGACGTTAATGCGTCTTCCGAACGGATACAGTCTTTCAATTGTACAAATTTTACCCTCAAGCTAATTACATTAGCCTCCTCTATGCACCACATTTACATAACGCGTCGTTCCGCAACGATTCTTCCACGACGACGGTGCAAACCGACGTCGTTAACTGCAATTGAAAACTGTAAAGTGGACCGGAATATGGAGACGAAGGTTCGCCGAGTTCCTTGGAGACCTTTTTAACCGTTTCAACCAATTTGGTCAGAGGTCCTGTATTTTTCAGAGCCGAAATCGTCGCATTTCATATCCTCTTTAAAGTTTTCGGTTGACTTCTTTAGGAAACGGTGCTGATAATAAGAAAAATGCTTTGATCTCCTACTTGACTTTTAAAGAATATCGAGTTTCCTTTTCTTTTTTTTTGATACGTCTCGTTGGGAATAAATATTTTTGGGCAATCGGACGTGAAATTTAATTTCAGGATCACTGGACTCTGTAAACAATTAAATCGGTAACTTTGAAATTATGATTTTAATCATAAATAGTTATTTGTGTATCAAGGTATAAAAATGTATCCGAATGTTTCTAGTTCTCGGTCTAGTGTTAGTTCTAGTTTAGCACTAGCACTATCACTAGAACTAACACAAAACCTTCACAATTCTAGTGCAAAACTAGAACTAACACTAGACCGAGAACTAGAAACATTCGGATTTAGCCGCACGTCTCCCAAGACGGCTAAACCCGGATGATTCTAGTTCTAGGTCTAGTGTTAGTTCTAGTTTTACAGTAGCACTATCATTAGAACTAACACAAGACTTTGCCCAAATTGCTCACGGGTTGACTTTCATAAAATGCAACATGTATCAATGTTTCTGCTTGTAGGTCTAATGTTGGTTCTAGTAACAGTGGTAGGTAGCGGTAGTTAAAATCACTATGTTCTAAATTTTTATTGTACTAAAACTAGAACTAACACTAGATCGAGAACTAAAAAACATTCCGATTTAGCCACATGTCTCTCAAGACGGCTTAACCTGAAAGATTCTAGTTCTAGGTCAAGTGTTAGTTCTAGTTTTACAGTAGCACTATCATTAGAACCAACACAAGACCTAGAACTAGATAACAATATTAGAACTAACACTAGATCGAGAACTAGAAACATTCGGATTTAGCCGCACGTCTCTCAAGACGGCTAAACCCGAATGATTCTAGTTCTAGGTCTTGTGTTAGTTCTAATGATAGTGCTACTGTAAAACTAGAACTAATACTAGACCTAGAACTAGAATCATTCGGGTTTAGCCGTTTTGAGAAACGTGCGGCTAAATCCGAATGTTTCTAGTTCTCGATCTAGTGTTAGTTCTAGTATTGCTATCTAGTTCTAGGTCTTGTGTTAGTTCTAATGATAGTGCTACTGTAAAATTAGAACGAATACTAGACCAAGAACTAGAATTATTCGGGTTTAGCCGTCTTGAGAGACATGCGGCTAAATCCGAATGTTTCTAGTTCTCGATCTAGTGTTAGTTCTAGTATTGCTATCTAGTTCTAGGTCTTGTGTTAGTTCTAATGATAGTGCTACTGTAAAATTAGAACGAATACTAGACCAAGAACTAGAATTATTCGGGTTTAGCCGTCTTGAGAGACATGCGGCTAAATCCGAATGTTTCTAGTTCTCGATCTAGTGTTAGTTCTAGTATTGTTATCTAGTTCTAAGTCTTGTGTTGTTATCTAGTTCTAATGATAGTGCTACTGTAAAACTAGAACTAACACTAGACCTAGAACTAGAATCATTCGGGTTTAGCCGTTTTGAGAAACGTGCGGCTAAATCCGAATGTTTCTAGTTCTCGATCTAGTGTTAGTTCTAGTATTGCTATCTAGTTCTAGGTCTTGTGTTAGTTCTAATGATAGTGCTACTGTAAAACTAGAAACTAATACTAGACCTAGAACTAGAATTATTCGGGTTTAGCCGTCTTGAGAGACGTGCGGCTAAATCCGAATGTTTCTAGTTCTCGATCTAGTGTTAGTTCTAGTATTGTTATCTAGTTCTAGGTCTTGTGTTAGTTCTAATGATAGTGCTACTGTAAAACTAGAAACTAATACTAGACCTAGAACTAGAATTATTCGGGTTTAGCCGTCTTGAGAGACGTGCGGCTAAATTCGAATGTTTCAAATTCTCGATCTAGTGTTAGTTCTAGTATTGTTATCTAGTTCTAGGTCTTGTGTTAGTTCTAAAAATAGTGCTACTGTAAAATTAGAACTAACACAAGACCTAGAACTAGAATCATTCGGGTTTAGCCGTCTTGAGAGACGTGCGGCTAAATCCGAATGTTTCTAGTTCTCGATCTAGTGTTAGTTCTAATATTGTTATCTAGTTCTAGGTCTTGTGTTGGTTCTAATGATAGTGCTACTGTAAAACTAGAACTAATATTAGACCTACAACCAGAAACATTGAGACATGTTGCATTTTATGAAACTCAACCCGTGAGCCCTTTGGGGCAAGGCTACGAATCAATCTTGTGTTATTTATTATCAAGGTTTCTCTTAAACAAGAACTAGGTTGGAGGGATGTAATTTTTCAGTTAAAATTTCAATTAATATTTTTCTTTCTTTTTTGATACATTAACAACAAATTATTATTCTACATTCGCTTTTAGTTTTTTATAATTTGTTTTAAAGGTATGTTCAGTAATCAAGTGCACTTGGGCTTTAAGCAGTTGAAAATTAAAACGCCGATGGCGAGTTGGCAGCAAGGGTGGTTTGTAGGACGGCTGAAAAGGACTCGTGCCCCCCCTAGACCGGTAATTGGGAAACTATGATCCTGATAGAAAGCTCGTTAGGATCGGGTGTACGGCAGATTTTAATAAAGCAAGTTCAGCCCGGAAAGTTACCGAAACCGTCACGGAAGTGTCAAACTTAAATTAGGTGGTCTGCGTGCCGTCCTTTTGAAGCCGCCCTTGCAAAGAAGAATTTGCAACCAGGTAAAGAGAACTTGTGTGTACGAGTATGTTGTGAAAGAGAGAGAAAAAACGAGTTGGAACGACATCAGAGGAGGCTGCTAGAAACGGCCGCAGGCCGTGTTTTTCACCTTTTTTCCAAGCGAACTTTTCACCTCTTATAATGAGCTTGTCGCCCTACGGGATTAGCCCTTCTATGCTCGGGTTCTGCTAATTACTTTCCGACTTTTTCGTTGGGTGTAAGGTCTTTGAGAAAAAAATCTCTGTTGATCTTCATGGACACGGCATCATCAACAAGAATTGTCTTTTATAACGGAAGAGCAAAGGATACAATCTTAGAAAATACTGTGGTGACGTCGTTGTCTTATATTACCTCCCATTTACAAAGAAAGATACTCTGTTTCAATTCAAAAAACCTTTTTAAATTGTACCAACAAAAAGTAAAGCTTTCCTACATTACGCTTTGTCAATTATTAAATCCAGCAAACTTTAAACTTATGTAATACCATACCGGAATAAAAACGGCCCCGTCAGAGAAGAATAAAACATTTAAAGGAAAGGTCTATCCACAAGAGACAAGAAGTATAAAGTTGCCCGTAGTTTAGTGCCGGCCCCTAAGTAGTATTATTAAAGATGCATACGTTTGCCTGAATTGAAACATCTTTTGTTGAACGCGCTCTGGAACCGCCCGGTTCGGTGTGCCGAGGACAAAACATTTTTAATCTAGTTTAAAATGCAACGTTGTCGGCCGTAGAAAGAGCGACCTAATAAAATGTTGGTGTGTCGTATAGTTTTTTCAGAAAGCCCCAAAATATCACATCACCCCTGCACGTGCACAAACGACAAAATGAAAATCCTAACAAAAAAACGTACGCTTTTCGTTTCTAATAAAATTAAAACGACGCTTCACCGAATTTTATTTAAAATTGCATTCGTTATTGCGTAGTAGATCATAGAGTGATATCACTTTGAACAATTTTAATTTTAACATTATTTTTTCAAGGGTTAATATTTACGTTTATTAATTTGTCTTAATTAACTATCCGATGACATCTATTTGATGATTCTTGTCATTCGTGGAACGATTTCATTTTCTATTCATCACACATGATATTCCTGTCATGTTTGCATTTAAAAATAGAGGTCCAACGATGTGATTACCTAATATTGCAAATCAAAAGTTAATTTTTGGGGATTTTGTTCGCCTCATGATATGATACTGTTGTGGGATTGCGCCACTCCAATATCGCTCGTTTTGACTATGCAATTTAGCGTCCAAATAAGGGTATTTCAAATACAAATTTGTTGCAAATAAATCGGATTTTGCTCGATTATATTTCTCATTTGATTACAAGATTCACTTCTCTATCAGGTTCATCTTCTGAATTAATCTAAATTTTAAGTAGATGGTATTCATTTTATTTAATATATCTGCACTATTGATGAAATTAAGATCTATTGTAACTTTAGCTCTTCAAAAGTTTATGGGCAAATGTACAGTGTGTTAATTACTTATCGTACCCGACGTCATCATTGCAAGTATGCAACCAATATCACAGTACTGGTATTGCAATATGCAAATCGCGTATTATAAAATAAATACTGTGATATTGGTTGCATAGTAGCAATAATGACGTCGCGTATGATAATTAATTAACACACTGTAGGTCCTTAATGAGTCTTAGTATTACTCCAAGGTCTTGTTCCTTTATGTCGGTAGGTGCTAAAAGCTTTTTACCGAAAATTTTGTGTTTTAGGCGGCCTCTGGCAACGCAATTACACAGTATATGTTTTGACTGAGGTGGTTTATAGATAAGTTAGTACTTCTGCTTGAAAAATGATTATGTCCAAGCTGACCAATTCAACTGTCTTTGAAGTGTCCGTGTACCAGCCAACGGCTCCTCTTTTTAGATGAGGTCCCTTCGTCCACTTATCCCTGCTTCTAAATATGACCTTATACGGCTGGTCGAAATTGTATTCCATCGGTATAAGGTCCATTTTAATTTCAATTAAGTGATTTAGACATGGGTCCTTGAGGTTGCCCTGCATCAGCTTAAGTGAAGAGCATGTTTTCAGCGATAAGGCACTTAACGTTGCCTCTTTTTATATATGTGAATGTGGTGTCAGACCGAGTGGAGCTTCAAGAGCAGGACAAGATTTCATTGCAACCGTTATATTAAGATATGCTAACCGCTGGATTTGTGCCAGCTGTTGTTGTGCTGTCTTATGATTTGTTTTTGGACACCAAACCAGTGACGCAGTTACTTCCGAGGAGCCTGCGGCTGATCTGGTTAGCCAAAATCGCCTTTTTCCTCGAGTTGATGGGCTAACATCACACATTAATGTTGTATTTAAATATCAACGACTTCACTTTTCTTGCAATTTTGTATATTTCCAGTGTCTCAATTTCTTCACACGTTCTCACAAATACTTTTGGGTATTGAGAAAACCATTATTTCCACACTCTTTCTGCTTCATGTCTGTAGGTCTCTGTCTCTTCGCGTAAATATCATAATGCGTTTATTTTAATTAAATGAGGAAATGACTTCAAATGCAGTTAATTGGACTGAAAACGAATTCTTTATTTAACGTACAATTTGAAAAGAAATCTCTCGGATAAATAAGATAAATGATAAATGATTTTAGGCTTATTTGAAAGAAGAATAACCTGACCTAGTCAAGTCTAGTGGAGTTGGTTTACTCGTTCTACATTTATTTAAAGACATACCTACAAGAACAGATTTTACGGCATCTTCTGATCCGGATATTGAAGTACAGTGTTAAACAGCCTCAAGATTCCCATTAAATGCGCTTACATTAATTAATAAAGCTGTATTTATTATTCTTATGTAGTCTGCTTTTTGCTTTATTTCATAGTACGGAATACATTGCCTATAGCAAAGCACAAACTTTCTTCGTTAAAGGGGACAGGAGTTCACAGACCGTTAGTCAAACAAAGTCGGCAGTCAGCTGCTGCAAAACATTGAAATCATGAAAACAGATTTTGATAAGACAAAAGTACTTGCCAAAAGCAGCCACTACTCATCTCCGCCTTGCTTTCTACGGTGTCACCGAACCTTTACTATAGCATAATATTTCTTTGATCCTTTATGACTTGACTCAGAAACTCAAAAATGGTGTCTAAAAGAATATCCTCTGATAAGTTCAAAAAGACTGAAATGATTCTTGACCACAAAGTAACCCAACTCTAAAACAACACAATCAAACTCCAAAGTAAGTCAACCAAACCTCAAATCCACCCAACCGCAAAGTGTCCTAGATTGAAAGCATGCTATTCTAATCAAAATCAATCTAAGCGAACTTATTGTAATTTAAATTTGTCGAATGGCTGGCTAAATAACAAAGCCAAGCCGATTTTAAGCCCACATAATCCCAGAGCAACCAAATACAACTTCTAAGCAAGCCAACCCAATCCCAAGACATCTCAACCTAATTCTAATGTAACCGAATCTACTCCTAAAATTACCTATTCCAACTCCAAAGTAAACTAACACTACATCATAGAAACAAAACCATAAAGTAACCCAACTCCATAACAAGTCAACTAAACTTCAAAGCAACTCAACGCAAAGCCAAAAACACCTCCATCTTACTCCAATGCAATCTAATGTAATCCTAAAGCAACCAATTCCAATTCCAAAGGAAGTTAACCCAACCCCAAAGGAACACTAAATGTAGCTAATCCAACCTCAAAGGAACATGGCTAAAAAGTAACTCAACCCCACAGCAAATCAATCAAACTCCAAAGAAACTCAACCATACTGCCAAAGTTGATATGTGGGTTTTCAAAGCAGCCCAACTCGACCATAAACAGATTTTTCGGCATAAGCTTGAACTTAAGTCTGTATTTGTCATCTTCTGATCCGGATATTGAAGTACAGTGCCAAATAGCCTCAAGATTCGCATTAAATGTGCTTACATAAATACAGTGTGACCCATTTAAAAGCAGAATCTTCTTTCCATCAAACAAATTTTTGATTTTTAAACTTAATGCACGATTTTGGTAAATTTTTAAATTATTGGAATAAGATTTAAAAGGTGTATAAAAGTTGTCCTTTCAATTCTTAATGCTTCTGGAGAATAATTATGGAGAAAGTAATGAAAATTAATCTAATTTGTAATAACTGGAAGTTATCTTCCCTACCAACTCCACTAATTGGAAGTTAGTGGAGGAAGCTTTTGAAGAGGTTATTTAGTTCCATCTCATATCTTATTATAAAATCTTTTTTATAGTTATCAAGTTCCAGAAGGTGGATTCCATGAAGGGTTTAGTGGAAGTTGTTTCGTACTTGCCTTCTTTAATTTATGGAGCTCCGCCTGGAGGATTTGGAGGTGGAAGACAATCAAAACTAGCTTAGGTCTCTTTTGTCTAATTCAAGAAAACAATGAGTGGAGAAAGTACAAAATGAGACCGAAATTAAGGTCATGGAAATTGAGAAAATTGGAGAAAAGAAGATTAGAGAAGAGGAATAAGAGATACAGATGTATGAAGGCAAAAACTAAAGGAGACCAAGATTCGACAGCGACTTGCAGCTCCATAGAAGAGAGGGCTAAGCTCTCAGCCCTTTTCAAAGTTACAGATAATTCTGGAACAGAATCCTTTCTTTTGGTAATTATTATACAGGGTGTATCAGGTATGAGTAGTCCTTCTTAAGATATGATACGAGAAAGTTAAGGGTACACAAGTTTGAGTACTACTGGTTAATGAATTATACTAAGCAGGCTTTGCTTTGTAATTTGTTTCTAGTTTTGTAATTGTGTTGTTTTTAATACGATAAGCAAGTTTATTTATTAAAACCTAAATTTTTGTACATTTTCACATTGAAGAGTGATAAATTTATTCGTATAAAGCAATCAACCTCTAAAAAAATATCTCAAAAATGACTTTTATGTGTCAAATTAAAACTATATTACATAAACAAAGCCTGCTTAATATAATTCTTTATACAGCAGTACTTTAACATTCAAACCCTATGTGGCTGAAGTTAGATTCATATTCGAATCTGTACCAGATTTAGATTCATAAAATTACAGTTGATCAGACAAGTATTGAACATATCAAGTGAAAAATCGTTTTCTGAAGCTACAGAAGTTGTAGCAATCTACGACTACCCTGAATAATTCGAATAGACCTTCTAGTATGTTCCCTGTCTTCCCTCACCCCCAGATTTACGTAGAGGCAGAGTGATGAATGTTAAGCGAAGTTAAAAATTATTTTCTCAACAACTAAGTACTGCAGCACCATGGGACTACTCTAGATTATTGAATTAGGTCCTCTGGTATTCTTCTAGACCATCAGTTTGCCGTAGGGACCGAAGGGTGAATTTTTTAATATTCCTCCTTTTCAATACCAAATTTAAACATTATTTTTTCAATAACTAGAGACTGCAGCACCCTGGGACTAGTCTAGATTATTGAATTAGGTTCTCTGGTATCCTTCAGAGGATACCAGAAGGTTCTCTTGATATTTAACTTTATCATATCATATCTTAAGAATAGCAAAGAATAGGACATTGTAACCCCTCAAATTTTTTCTACTTATACCTGATACACCCTGTATATTTCAAAAAAATTGTTGATGCTTTTAATTGCCACAATGTCTCCTTGTTGTTGATCGCTCATATTTTTGATATCCAACAACACTGTGGTAGAAACAACAATGGAGCTCACATTAGATGTCATAAAATTGGGAAACTCAAAATATTCATCAAGAGATCCATCAAAAAATCAAGGTGAGATTCTTAGTTTAACTTTATGCCCTCGTATATGCGAACGATTAAAAATTATTTACGTTAGAATGTTGTCAAAAAAAGAACACACATGCTTAAAACGCCCAATTTGATCAACATTGTATCGATATAGTATCTCGGTTAGAAGTGACAAATCGATTACACTATGTGATGGAATTCTTATGTGATGGATAATTAGTACACTGTTATTACAAGATAAAAAAAGTTTTTGGTTTGGTAGTTTATTCTTGATGTGATACAATGTAGGTTTTGTGTTTCAAGCAATAAAAAGTGTAAGATACATGAAAAGTAAAAAAATCCTGTGTCGACCTTAGAGAGTACAAAGTTGCAGTGTAACATTTCAGGCGTTGCGACGTTCGCGTTTAGTTCCCTCTGGGATTCGGAGCTCCGTGAAAAGATGCCCCAAACGTTCATAAACTGCACACGTCACACGAATTGCATCCCGGGAATGCCTTTTTGCAACGAACGACGGACGCCTCCGCCGTCGTCGTCGGAGTAACCCTTTTCAGTCCTTTTTCCAGGACGCTACAGATATATACGCGTCGCAATTTATTGTGTTTTAAAAGTTACCCGAGGCCGAGCGCATCAATTCCGAGTTTATTTTACAAATAGCCCTCGGTCCGAGGCAGCCGCACACTTGTCGACGCCCTCCATTCACAAATTGATATAAACTGCCAGGAAATTGAATTTCGGACATTGCTCGAGCTCGCGCGTCCGTAATGCTATTTCTATTCAACTCGGACCCGAAGCTGCCATCCAGTGACAGCCTTCCACCGTGAGCTATTTCTTCCCATTTGTTTGCAGAAAGTAATAACTTTCCAGAAAAACCTTTTATTTTTGTTTTTTTTGTTCTATCAATACCAGAGAAATATTTATACTGCAATCAAGAAGTTTTCTTTTTCACCGTTGAAATTTAAATATTTCTTCGAGTTCGATAAGTAGCCGATTCAAAAAGGTCATAAATATTAATACCATCTCTTTCTGCACCGACATTCGTCGATTCTTTGGCCATGCACCGATGCCCCCGGAATTCAAATCACCGGAATTCGGCCGCACCTCATTTCCCCCAATCCTATTGTAATACTATCGCGTCTCAAAATGTATAAATATGCGCCGCCGTTTTCTATAAATATGCATTAGTACACCTCCAACTGCAATCAACGCGACGGTATTTCACCGTTTATTTATTCTTTTTTAATTTCTGCCCGCGAAAGGTAAATTATTGCGTATTTATCTCGCGTCCCCTATCTACATGAATTTGAATGTTTGGAGTCCTTGCTGGGTGAAAAAATCGTTATCGATTTTTTAGTTGCGTCCATGAAACGCACTAAACGATTTCGCCAACGAGACCGTTTAATTAACATGCAAATACATTTAATTAATTGTCGACTTGAAGTCGGTGAAAGGATATTGCTGCAACAAGATCCTTGGGTTAAACAATTTCAATTGGTGCCTGTTAAACTACTATCCGTGATATTGACACGTAATTATTATAGGTACGTGGATTATTGGAATCAAACGAGAAAATTGTATTTGAAGATGTTTGTTCAGCAAACTTTGCTATTACATACTTTCGCAACATTAAACCGCGTCTTATTTTCTTTCGCAATTTGTCTTCTCAAATTGGAGATGGATTTAGGTGCTCCAGATTACAAGGACGCCCAATAAATAGCGAAGTTTAACCTTCCGCCCTTTGTATCGCTTCGTTGATTATTTATTTGGAAACCGTGTGGTATTTCTCTTAGAAACCTGGTTATCTCTCTTATCCGTGACCCGTTCGCTGACCGTTTCTTATTGTTTTGACGGTATCCGGTTCTCGCAGCCCCCGAATTCCGCTTCAATTTCCACCGAGTCATCGATACAGATGAAAGTCGTTTTCACCATTTGTCCTGAAATATATCGTTTCGAATCGGAATGTAAAACAAAATCCGGTCTCAACCGGAAATCCTGCAAAAGTTCATTTTGAACGAATATTAATTGCTTACACGTTCTACCGAGCGCACATCCCCGCTCGAAACACATTGTGCAAGAATTTATCAGCGTCAGAATGGCCATGAACGCAATGTCAGAAAACCAAAAGCACATTATCACGGGATTATTAAATCGACCGTCAAGCGCCTTGAAAGCCGATACACATAGAGGGGGTTTTCTCTCTCTTTCTATACGTCCTCTCCTTACCCAGTAAATTCGTGAGGATCCTTGTTGTCGTTTCCCCCCAATTCTAAAGCTCGAGAAGCTTTTCCACTGCCCCCTATATAGTGAATAATGCTGCACTGCGGCCTTGCTAAACATGTGTAAGGCCACTGACCTCCATACATCACATTACCACAATAGACTCTTTCAACATCATTTAAATCTTAAGAAATAAAAAAAAAATGTGTTATTGAATAAAAATTACTCGTTAATGTGAAACTCGTGCAAGATCTACTTTTAATTTCACCTTTAATTCATTTCTACAATATTGTATTTACGAGCAAATTGCATGACGAGAAAAATGAAATGTTGAAAAGTTGGGTATTCAAGAAAGATTGCGAAGTTATTCGAAAATACTTAGAGGAGAATAATTGCTCCGAGTAAAAGTTGGAATGAAAAAAATAACCGATATATTTATATATTCTTTTTAAATTGAATTTCGAAAGCGATTCGTTTCTCGCCATATTTCGCTTGTACCCTCCCTGTAAACCCTCGATCTAAGAATAAAGTTTTATCGTCCATTAAGGGCGGTCATATATGTCGGGCGAACTGTGGTCGACCATAAAACAAAGCTGTTTAAAGTTTTATTTTAATCTTCGGGCCGTTCGAGGCGACTTAACTGCCCATTCGGTTGGGCAGCGGTTTTATTAAATATAACGCTTATTTTGCATGTTCCACCCTTTGCGTGGACATTGCACCGATTGTGAATTCTTCTTAAATCTTTTTGGTTTCAAATAAGTTATTATCAACATTACTAGGTAATAAATCCAGAAATATAATACAAACCAAAATTAATGATGAAATGATGTCGTGGAAGATGAATCAAACAAGTTTATGTCTAGAACCACAAGATTTGCAGACTGACTTTTAAAGGGCACACTCCAGAAGAATGGTTATATATCGAATTATAATATTATATAACAGGCCAACAAAGAAAAGAACTACAGACCCCAGCTCAGGGTAAATACCCATACAGTACGTATAAAAGTGATTGTACTTGTTTTAAATTTTATCATCATTCTATTCCATTCGTTTCTATTCTGTGCTATCTGAATCCAATTGTTGGTCATTCTTTTGACGTCATCCGTCCACAACCGTTTTGTCCACTGCTCATTCTTCATTCACGCGACCTAGTTCCACTTGAGCTTTGCCACAATGTTGACTACATCATTTACGCCAGTTCTTCTTCGTAGGTCTTCGATTCGTATGTGGTGACACCCAGCATCGACCTCTCCCTCTTTCTTTGCCTTACTTTGAGCCTCCTGGCAGTGGCACCGTTAATGTTAAACTTTCGGGACCGTATGTCATAACCGAAAACACACATTGATTGAAAGTCTTTCTTTTCAAATACAGGGTTTTCCAATAAGAGGTGTTATTTTGATATTCAAAGAAAATGCCATTTTTTAGTATAAATGATCGGATGTTTATTTCATTATAAAGAAGAAGGTATGCCGTTAATAGTGGAAAATAACATTAGGCAAATGACCACCACGACCACGCTTACAGGACAATATCCTTTCCAAGAAATTTTCCATAACCAAATTGCAAAGTGGCTGCCCTATGTCCTCAATAGCCTCACGAATTCCATCTTTGAGGTCTTGAATCGACGCTGGGCTGTTGGCGTACACCTTCTTTTTCACGTGGCCTCAAAGGAAGAAGTCGCAAGGTGTTAAATCACAAGATCTCGGTGGCCAATTGTGATCACCTCTTCGAGAGATAACACGGTCCGGAAACTTATCCCGTAAAAGATCAATGGTTTCGTTGCTTGTGTGGCACGTGTAGCACCGTCTTGTTGAAAGTAACCGTTGTCCACATCAATACCATCCAATTCCGGCCATAAAAAATCATTAATCATCTCTCGATAGCGCAATCCATTCACCGTAACTGTTACTCCAGCCTCATTTTCGAAAAAGTAAGGTCCAATGACTCCGCCGGACCATAAACCGCACCAAACAGTCACACGTTGAGGATAGAGAGGCTTTTCAACAATAACTCTTGGGTTTTCCGAGCCCCAGATGCGACAAGTTTGCTTGTTGACGAAGCCACCGAGGTGGAAATAGGCCTCATCACTCAAGATGATTTTTCGATGGAATTCCGGATCATTTTCATGCATTTCAACGACCCAATCAGCAAAGACACGACGTTGTTGATGATCGGACGGCTTGAGTTCTTGTGTTAACTGAAGTTTATAAGCCTTAAGACCCAAATCTTTATGCAAAATACGGTGTAATGACGTTTGTGGAATGCCTAATTTCAAAGAACGACGAGGAATGGACAAACCTGTGTTTTCTTCAACACTTTCGGCTACAGCAGCAATATTCTCGGCTGTTCTTGAGTGACGTGCACTGGTTTTATTCTTCACATCACTAACTTGTCCCAACAGCTCGAATTTTTCCACCAATTTCTGTATTGCGGTCCGACAAGGTGCTTCACGACGACCCAAAAATGTTCGAGTTTTACGAACCGTCTCTGCCAAAATTTCGCCATTTTTATAGTGAATTTTAATAATTTCAATGCGTTGTTGAAGCGTGTATCGTTCCATTTTTATTAATGGCGTACTTTCTACTTGTCAAATGTCAAAAAATGATAGCTTCAAAAGTGACATCTACCGAAATAACGGGCTATTCAAAATAACACCTCTTATTGGAAAACCCTTTATATATGAATATCGCTCTTTAAGATGTCTCTAAGTAGTAGACTGCCCATGCGAATGTGATCCTTCTGTTTGGTAAACTTGCTTGATTATCTCTCGATACACGAACCTCATGGCCAAGATATATATAGCTGTCAACCCTCTCAATCTCATTATCCTTAATGTTGATGTTAGAGCTGGGAACAAGATTTGCCATAACTTTTTATTTAGCCCGACTCTTGCAGGAGCACACACCTCCTCTAAATCGTTCAGCATCAGTTTCATCTCTCCAAGGCTATCCGAAATAAAGACTATATCGCCAGCGTACCGCAAATTACTGTATTTGCCATCAATGTTTATGCATTTTTGGATCCAATCCAGTTGTTTAAATGCATTCTTGAAGGCTGTCATGAACAATTTGGAGGACATTCTATCGGCTTGTCTTACTACACGCCCAATGGGTATTCGGTCAGTACTTTCATGCAATTTTACCGTCATTGTAGCATTCTTGTAGATGTTATAAATAAGTTTGGTGTATCGATAATCGACTCTGCATTCTTGAAGTGCTTGCAAAATTGCCAAATTATATTTTATAAATACCCACCTCGGGTAAATACCCCCGGGTATGTTTATCCAGGGAATTTCCCTTGAAAATAAATACCCGGGTATTTAACAACACTGCTCAGCAAACTACGGAATATATTGCCTATAACAAAGTACAAACTTCTTCCGTTAAAGGGAACAGGAGTCCACATACCGTTGTGTAAATATGGGAAAGACTATGTTGGGCAAACAACATGAGTCAGCAGCCGCATAACATTGAAATCATAAAATAGAGGTTGATAAGACAAAACTACTTATCAGAAGCAGCCACTTTCTACGGCGTCACCGAAACTTTACTACAGCATAATATTTCTTTGATTCTTTATGACTTAACTCAGAAACTCAAAAATGATGTCTAAAACAATATCCTCTGTCAAGTTCAAAAAGACTGAAATGATTCTTAACCACAAAGTAACCCAACTCTAAAACAACACAATCAAGCTCCACAGCAAGTCAATCGAACCTCAAATCCATCCAACCACAAAGTATCCTAAATTTAAAGCATGCTATTCTAATGAAAATCAACCTAAGCGAACTTATTGTAATTTAAATTTGTCGCATGGCTGGCTAAAAAACAAAGCCAAGTCGATTTTAAGCTCACATAATCCCAAAGCAACCAAATAGAACTTCAAAGGAAGCCAACCCAAACCCAAGACATCCCAACCTAATTCTATTGCAATCGAATCTAATCTTCAAGCATCTTATTCCAACTCCAAAGTAAGCTAACACTACATCATAGAAACAAAACCATAAAGCAACCCAACTCCATAGAAACTCAACTGAACTCCAAAACAACTCAACCCTAAGCCAAAACATCTCCATCTTACTCCAATGCAACCGAATCTAATCCGAAAGCAACCAATTCCAACTCCAAAGGAAGTTAACCCAACCCCAAAGGAATGTAATCACCAAGCAATCCAACACTAAATGTAGCTAATCCAACCTTAAAGGAATATGGCTAAAAAGTAACTCAGCCCCACAGCAAGTCAACCAAACTCCAAAGCAACTCAGCTATACTGCCATCCAATCCCGCAGCAAGTAAATACTATAAAATTAGAACTAAAACTAGAACTAACGCTAGAAACTTTCGTGTTTTGCTGTGCGTCTTTTAAGAAAAGGTTTGATGTTTCAGATGCCATGTTGCAACCTTCTTCAGAAACTGACACACGGCAAAAAGAAAGTCGAAAGTTTCTAGTGTTAGTTCTAATTTTAGTTCAATCAACTAAACATTAACCAATAATAAATCAAAGTTGATATGTGGGTTTACAAAGCAGACCAACTCGATCATAAACCAAGCCAATCCAACTACAAGCCAAGTAAATAAGTGAAAAACAAATGAATTTAAAGCAAACTATCCCAACTCTAAAGGTAGGTAACCGCGAAGCAATTCAACTTCAAATCAAGCCAATTTAACCTCGAAGCTAGGCATCAAAGTAGCTATGAGTCTCCATAGCAATTCAACACAATGTAACTAATTTTCAAAGTAAGTAAATCTAATCCCAAAACTATCCCACTGTTGAACAAGTCAATTCCACAAAATTCATACTAAATCCATTATAAATCTATATACTATATATTCAATCCATTATAAATATATAAACTTTCGTATTTTCTTTATTTACATAGTCTTTAAAACAACATCCAAGAAATTACTGCTCTCCTACAGTATTTAACAGATTAATTTCTCAATCTAGGGTCTAAATGCATAAGTTATAAATATGTTTTAGGATTTCTTAAACTAATTGCTGGCTTAATGCTGGCGATTGCTTCGATAAAACCAGAAATGAAATGAAAAGTATGATTGATAAGTTCCTCACGACTCGAGTGATAGTGATCATTCGGTCAGGATTTTATTAAAGACTCTGGGTATATGCATATTTTTATACTTAATCGTAATTGATTACATACTCTGGACCTTGTAAGGTTTTCCCTTAAGTGATATTAAAAAACGTAATCCGTTATAAATGATATACGGAGATGAATTTGAAAAATCATACCATCAAAATTTATACAAATAAAGAAATGATAATCTACACCTAAAATGTTAATTAAATTTGCTTTAAAATAAATTGTATTTTTCAATGATATCTCAGTTTGTTCTTGAGATGCGATGTTTTATATCGACACATTAAATAACGCCCAATTGGTTGCAATATTCACATTATTATGACATTGGAGTATCGATTTCGATAAAACATTTTTTTTATTAAATCATCTCCAAATTGATAGTAATTTGAAAACATAAACAATGACATAAACTAAAACATGAGTCTATAATCAATCGCCATATAAGTTAAATGGATTATCATTTTTATAGCCGTAGGTCATCTATAGATTTGAATATTCTGGATAACTCTTTAGCTATTCTGGAGTAAAAACGAGACGTAACAGCGGCAAGTTTTTTGCTTTGCGATTCGCCGAAAGCGTTGCGCATTTGCAATTCAAATAAAACAGGATGAAATCCGCAGCAATGGCGAAATTGATAAATTGAGATTAATGGGATCGCGGTTATATAATGATGCAACTAAGTCCGTTTTATATCACTTTAATGGTGATAGATGCATCTATGGTTTAAAAAAAATTCGGAGGATTATTGTTATATTTTGCTTCCAAGTGAAAAATTTTGGCCACTCTCGCCTTTTAATCTGGGTCCTCGGCATCCGACACGGCAAATAATCCCGGTGAAAAAAACAATTTAAAAACGCGCCCGTGCTCTGATTTTTAAGCGGGCAAAATCGTTTTGTCTCCGTCGTTCTCTGAACAGTTCAGAGAATCAACCATGGGTCTCTACTAGAGACGGCACGTACTCCGTGTCGGTTTAGAAGAGAGATCTCTGGCTTTCAGCTTTTAGTAGATGTTGAAGGTAGAAAAAAAGCTCGGTGCTGTCACTGGAGCGTAAGACAATTTGCATTTGCCACGGGGGCCGCGTGGAAGAGTTTTTATGATAATTTCGGGGGCATTTCGAATGAGGTAGACTCGGATGTGAGTTGCCATGACGCCTTTTTATACTACTAGGAGTTTTTCGCTTTAAGTCGGAACATTTCTCGAGTAAAAGCGGTGAAACAAATAAAAGAAAACGTAGAATACGTAATTACAAATGTTGATTTCTTGGTTCATTTACGGTGTTTCTTTTTTAAATTGAATTCATTAAAACCTCGATATAACGGATTATTTCGGGTATATATGAATAATATTAATGCACACAAATTCAGACAGCTATCCATATTGTTGCGTTTAGTCTACGTGGCTTTATATTTATACCAAGTGTTGAAGAATTAGTTTCTTTTTATTTTTTTATAAGTTGGTTATCAAAGATGATGTGCGATGATGAGTTGTGAATAAAGAAAATTAATTGGGACAGTTGGTCTACTTTTAACTTGAAATAACAACAGATTATGAGCCCAGTTTGTTCCAAATATCCGGTGAACTCTAGGTATACAGAGAGTGCTTGAAAGAAACACGAAGTTAGAAGTTAGAACAAGAAGAAAAATGGTGACGAGCGTCTTAACCAAAAATACTTTTAATGTGGATCTATTAAATGGTAAAAATTATCACACATGAAAGTATAGAATGCTGATTTTATTAAAAGAGAAAGAGGTATTCGACTGCGCACAAAAAGAGTATGCTGACACTACTTACCCTGATGAAAACAAGAGAAAGCAAGAAAACGGGATAAGAAATGTTTAGAGGATACGCAAAAAGAAACAGCTCATTTAATGTGGTCATTCACTTGAGGAAGGTTATGAAAGAAAAGGAATTACGGGCCAGTTGATGCTTGGCAAAAGGTTAATATGAATGAAGTTAAAAAAACTTGAAGTGTTGGAACAGTTCACTAGAGAATTAGAGTTGAATTAAAAGAAGAAGACTTAGTATGCAATTTCCTATTAGCAATGCCAAGATCTTTTGACACGGTGGTGACCATTTTGGAAAATATACCAGCAAATGAATTAAAATTAGATATAACAATAGGAAGATTTAGAGCAGAAGTGGAAAAGAGAAAAATAAAATATGGAAAGAAAAGTTGAAAATGAGAAACAAACTGCATGTCAATTTACAAGAAACGAATCATGCTTTAAATGCGGTAAGAAGGGACGTTATAAAAGAGATTATCTAGGATTGGAAGGAGCACATTACTAAAAGACCGAGGTACGAGATGTTTATAGTAGTGGATGGAAAAGAGGATGTGGCAGTTTTAGAGGAAAAGGTCAAAGAGGATATAGAAATGGGTCCGAAGGAGGCAGAAACAATCAAGAAGAAGATAAGAGAAGATAAGACATCTCATCGTATAACGAGTTACACAGTGTATGATTCAAGATGAATCTCACTCTTTGGACTCATTATAAATCTGTTCATGATATGTAATTTCATGATATGAAATCATGATCATATTTTACTTTATAGAAATATAATTTTTGTCTTGAACACTGCCACCTTCAAACTCATAACCACTATTTCACCATTATGGTTGTCGTTGTGTAGGTTGCCTGATTTTTCTTGCCTTTCTTGCCTTTTCTGTCTTCTAGTTCCCTATTTTCGCTATTTATCGTTCTTTTCAAGTGAACTCGAGTGGTCTTCCATCCTTTATCATAACAGTTTTATGCCAGCACTATACAATCTTTTGCAAACAACACCTAGTCTTTTGCAAGCAGTCTCTAATCTTTTATCAGCAGTGTATAGTCTTCACCCAACAGTGTCTAATTTTCTATTAGCAGTATATAGCCTTCTACCAGCAGATTCTAGTCTTCTATTAACAATTTCAATATTCTAACAGTAGTATCTTGACTATTGGGAGCGTCTAATTTCCAGTTAGGTGATCTAGTCTTCAAACATCAGTATCTAAACTTCTATCAGCAGTATCTTGTTCAATGTAATGTTGTTATTAGAAAAGTGGAGTGTTTTATTTTATTTTCGGTTTTGCATTGCATTAGTATTAATTTTTTCTTGTACAAGCAGTATTTATTTTTTGCCTTGAGATCGCCGACTGATTAAAATCGTTCAGGGAATTTCTTTCTTTTCTGCTTGATTACTACTTGGTCATGACTCTGCATTCATCATTCTCACTTCATACTTCTGTACAACTTCCACATCCCTCATTCATCTTTATCTGCTCTTTTCCAACTCGCACTAAACATGAATTCGCATATCGTCATTTCTCTAGAACAACCACACTTATCTGTGACAGGATTTCCAAAATCTTGCAAATAATTGTCGGTTATTTGCATGTCAGTTCTGGTATTGTTAATGTTTATTTCACCTCATTTTCTGGCTATCCACTTCTCGATAGTCGGAATCATCAATTTACACCTTTCTTTGAGTTACCATAGTTACAGCGATTTTAAGAGTTCACATTGGCTAAAAGCTGAATTTATCTATGAGATAAATTACTAGACAACCACTAGACTATGGTTGTCGTTGTGTAGGATGCCTGATTTTTGTTGCCTCTATACGTTTTCACTCTTCGCCACTATATCAGCTCTTCCACATAAACAATGTCTAGGTTTCCCTACATTTATTCTTAACATCTCGTCGTATAACGAGTTTGACAGAGTAGGATTCAAGATGAACCTCACTCTTTGGACTCATTATAAATCTGTTCATGATCTTGATGCTGCATTCCTGGAGATATACTTTTACCTATCCAATCCGTCTCAAAGTCATACTGGAAAGTTACACTGAAAAGTTCATTTTTGGTAACTCTGGATGATATGTGAGATGTTCGTAAGTGTCTAAGAAAATCTTGCAATTGAGTTAATGTAGATTAAAATCTTAGATATGTACTCCTGAACTGGAATCAAGTGAAGCTGGTGGTAATTGCGCAAGATCTCTAGTCATTTGAGTCTGATTTAGAATTTATTTTATTCTTTACTTGATTGTGATAAAGGCAAATCTGTGACTGAGTTGGGTTGCTCTCATCTTAGGGTGTTAAAGGGTGCCATTTCAAGAAATTCCTGAAGTTCACTGGATGTAGATGAAGATGGGTTGCTTTTTCTTGACATATAAAAATATGGATCGAAAAATGTTCATCATAGAATGAAGTGTATGATCATGTGTAAAATCTAATTATGCAGTCTCGAAAACTGGGTAGATGTGTATATAAGAAGATGTAACTCCTATTGCAGTTTTGAAATTTGATGATTAAAAAAATATTTTAAAAGCTTCTTTTTCCTAAAAAAAATATATGGAAAAATATTCAGAGTTTGGAAAAAGACTAAGTTTGTGGAAGGCAAATCTGCCGCAAGACCACTTTGCGTAGATAGATTTATGATACATCCCAAGAGAGGAAGCTGCCACTCCGCAATAGATATATAGGGGATAACGATTTGAGGATATCTTTTCCGTATGAAGCTCTCTTGCAATTTGTATAACGATAAATTGCTCCGGGCGTATCAATCTTGCATAATCAAATACGAAGTGTTGCAGTTAATTTTCCATAAAATTGGAGAAAAAAAATAAAAAAAATTTATGTGCGTCACTGAAATGAAACCGGATCAATTAAAATTAGGTCAGAGGATAACCCTGACAGTCTCTCCTCTTGCCAAATTAAATAACCTCTTCCCCACAGGATAAAAGGATTATCAACGGATTTCCATCAAAGGATCCTCTCAGCACAACGTCCACGTTCTCTAAACCGGCCAAACTGCCTCGAGCAAGGACTTTGGCTTCTCTGCTGTAATTTTACTGTAATCCCAATCTTGTTTTTATTCAACCCATTTCAATGTTTCTACATAATTGAAGTAATTTGAAATAAAATATTAAATGTTAAAGAAGAATCAATCTTACTTTCGATTTTTCGTCAGATTTCCATTATAGTAAATGAAAAGAATATCTGAATAACGCGCGCTGGAAGAAAAGACGGTGTGTGTATAGAGAAAATGCTCTCAAACGTATTATTGAATTCCTTGTTCCCTTTTACGCTCGAGGAGAATCGTCGTCGTAGACGCTATGTGAGTGAGCATCGAAACGGCGAAGACGTGCACATATTTTGTTTCCAGATTTCGTCGCCTGGAATTTCCACGCTGCAATGGAAGCGCAGCTACGGAATAATGCCGAAAGACGTTACGACAGGGTTTCATGCATTCAAATCCAAACGTAAAAGAAACGAGGTATTATTTGAATTCCATACAAGATAATATGATTTCGAACAAAAATATAATTCGCATAAATTACCTTTGGAAAGGTAAATATGGAGCAATTAGTTTCGGGGGGAGTCCTACTAACTTGGTTATCTGGGATTTATCGCTGCCCGACTTTCGACGTGCAAAATATTTATGGCTTAATTTGCGTTCTTTATTACCTTCGGGTTATTTAAATTAACGGAAGTACGGAGGATGATTGTTCGGGGAGATATGGACGCAAATCCAGCGGCTTTACCTCTGTAACTTACCCCTTCGTCTGCAGTTTGCTTCCGGAAGAAAGATGGCACGATTACAGGTAACGAAGTGACGACCTACTTTGCTCACCTTACTCTCTATATAGTTCCGGACGAAGAAATTGAATCATCATTAAATCGAATACGGAATATGATGTATCAGTGGATTATTGATATTGAAATGGTTAATGAAATTTTTGAGAAATGAAAGTTTCGGGAATTTTCATCTCGACGTTAAAATTTATTTAGTGAATAAAACGAGATAAGTCAAAAAATGATTGAAAAAGTTCCTTTCAACTTCGCGTGTTTGGCGGGTGAGAGCAAAAAGTCTGTGGGGCACTTTCCGGGCGGGAGTTTTTAATTAACGGCTTTTCGCCACCGCACACACGCCTCCAACTAAAATTGATAAACTTTTTCGTTCGTAAATTACACGAGTCGGTTCGCGGACCGCGAATAGAAAAATGATGCGAAACCGTGACTCTGGTGTTATTGAAAAATTAAACCCGGTTCTAATTGCTCTAGCGAAAGATTAATCGTTACACCGGCATTAAATTAAGGAACTAAGGGGCCCCAACAGCCACTGTAAAGGGTAATTCAAATTGATTTTTTTCAAACAGCATCGGCCGCATTGGCGCAACGTAGCGGAATCGGGCTTCTTCCATTTTTACTGCAGTCTTAATTAAATCCGCCCGCTCTAGTTATCCGAAAGTAATCGCGAGGCCGGTTTATCTGGAAACTTACAGCAGTTCGGCCAGATTTAGAATAACGGTGCCTCCGGAATTATATGGCTTATCTACCGCCGTTACGAAAACTTATTTAAAATTGTTTCAAAGTTTCCTTGCACACTTAAACTTTTCTTCTATACGCTCGTCGTTCAGGTATCATATTTTCTTAAAAATAACTTTTAAAATTCAAACTTTCTAAACGTATTTACCGATAATAACATCATCAAACAAAAAAAGCTTTTCAAACATCTACAGTAACACATCGATATAACGAACCTTAGTATATTTAAATATAAATGTTAGGGCTCATGTTGCTCTACTTCATGTTCATAAATAAACTCGGAGTATTCTCCCAGTTGTCTATACAATGTATAAATCAAAGACGTTAATTCTAGATTTAATTGTTATGCAGCGCTAGATTGTTAATTATTAGTGTTTTTAACATTAGTAAATCCGAAAATAACTCTTATTCTTTACTAAATGATCGGTACAACCTGAATCAACATAAAATACTAACTTATTGCTATCAACGTTCTCCTTTTCCATGGTATCAGTCATAAATCATACCTCGTCGCTTCCAAGTTATGTATGTTTTGCTGAAATTTCTCCATAACAGAGATCTTGCACAATTACCACCAGTTGCACCTGATTCCAGTTCAGGAGTACATATCTAAGATTTTAAGCTACATTAACTCAATAGCAAGATTTTCTCCAAAAATCAATTAGGGAAAAAAATCAATCTAGCATTTACGAACATCTCACATATCATGAAGAGTTACCAAAAATGAACTTTTCAGTGTAACTTTCCAGTATGACTTTGAGATGGGTTGAATAGGTAAAAGTATATCTCCAGGAATGCAGCATCATGAACAGATTTATAATGAGTCCAAAGAGTGAGATTCATCTTGAATCCTACACTGTGAAACTCCTTATACGATGAAATGTCTTATCTTCTCTTATCTTCTTCTTGATTTAGGAAAAAGAAGCTTTTAAAATATTTTTTTTAATCAATACATCTACCCAGTTTTCGAGACTGCATAATTAGATTTTACACATGATCATACACTTCATTCTATGATGAACATTTTGCGATCCATATTTTTATATGTCAAGAAAAAGCAACCCATCTTCATCTACATCCAGCGAACTTCAGGAATTTCTTGAAATGGCACCCTTCAACACCCTAAGATGAGAGCAACCCAACTCAGTCAGAGATTTGCCTTTATCACAATCAACTAAAGAATGGTTTCTCTCGGAATTCGTAGCTCATCGTTTTCTGCCACATGATCCTAAATCAGACTCAAATGACTAGAGATCTTGCGCAATTACTACCAGTTGCACCTGATTCTAGTTCAGGAGTACATATCTAAGATTTTAATCTACATTAACTCAATTGCAAGATTTTCTTAGACACTTACGAACATCTCACATATCATCCAGAGTTACCAAAAATGAACTTTTCAGTGTAACTTTCCAGTATGACTTTGAGATGGGTTGAATAGGTAAAAGTATATCTCCAGGAATGTAGCATCATGAACAGATTTATAATGAGTCCAAAGAGTGAGATTCATCTTGAATCCTACACTGTGAAACTCGTTATACGACGAGGTGTTAAGAATAAATATAGGGAAAGCTAGACATTGTTTATGTGGAAGAGCTAATATAGTGGCGAAGAGTGAAAACGTATAGAGGCAAGAAAAAATAGGCAACCTACACAACGACAACCATAATGCAGAAATTGGGGTTATGAGTTTGAAGGTGGCAGTGTTCAAGACAAAAATTATATTTCTATAAAGTAAAATAATAGAAACTATATTTTATGTCAGATTGACTAAAGGCCCACTTTTACCACCTCTTGACAAATTTATCTCATAGTTAAATTCAGCTTTTAGCCAATGTGAACTCTTAAAATCGCTGTAACTATGATAACTCAAAGAAAGGTGTAAATTGATGATTCCGAATATCGAGAAGTGGATATCCAGAAAATCCAGGAAATGAGGTAAAACAAACATTAACAATACAAGAATTGACAAGCAAATAACCGACAATTATTTGCAAGATTTTGGAAATCATGTCACAGATAAGTGTGGTTGTTCTAGAGAAATGACGATATGCGAATTCATGTTTAGTGCGAGTTGGAAAAGAGCAGATAAATATGAATGAGGGATATGGAAGTTGTACAGAAGTATGAAGTGAGAATGATGAATGCAGAGTCGTGACCAAGTAGTAATCAAGCAGAAAAGAAAGAAATTCCCTGAACGATTTTAATCAGTCGGCGATCTCAAGGCAGACATTTTAAAAAATAAATACTGCTTGTACAAGAAAAAATTAATACTAATGCAATGCAATACCAAAAATAAAAGAAAACACTCCACTTTTCTAATAACAACATTATATTGAGCAAGATACTGCTGATAGAAGTTTAGATACTGATGTTTGAAGACTAGATCACCTAATTGCAAATTAGACGCTCCCAATAGTCTAAATACTACTGTTAGAAAATTGAAACTGTTAATAGAAGACTAAAATCTGCTAGTAGAACGCTATATACTGCTAATAGACAATTAGATACTGTTGGGTGAAGACTATACACTGCTGATAAAAGATTAGGGACTGCTTGCAAAAGGCTAGGTGTTGTTGGCAAAAGATTGTATAGTGCTGGCATAAAACTGTTATGATAAATGATAGAAGACCACTCGAGTTCACTCGAAAAGAACGATAAATAGCGAAAATAGGGAACTAGAAGACAGAAAAGATGGGAAGACTCTTGGAGGAGATCACGGATCACGGATTATATTTATGGTATACTTTTGACAAAGTTTAAAATTGACTATTTCCCCAGGCATAATAATTGCAATATTTATGTTGTATGACATGGCAATATTTTAATAGAGGTGTAGATCCAGCTTTCCATCTCTGTAATCGTCTTCTAGTGTCTTTTCTAACGAGCTGATCTTTCGTCTCTTGCTATCTTGATCAGCTTTGTCTCTTCCGCTTTTTCTCACGACATCTCCTATTCCACATTTTTCCCATACAGCCCTATTCCTGACTCCATCGCCCTTTGTCCCTCCCACCATCAACTTTAAAGTGCTCATCTTAGTGGTTCCCATCAGCTGTTTAATTTTGCTCGTATAACACGCCTTTTAGCTCCATTAGCTGCATACCTCATTATTGGTCTTACCATAGACTTATATATTTTTGTGTTCATGTTGTACCTTTCGGCCGTTTTTGAGAATCGATATTGAAGTCTTCGCAGGTTGTCCTCAATGCAGTATTTGCAATTAGCACCACATCGTCCACGTAACATAAGATAGTGAAATTGTCAACAGATGCAATGAGAAGTTGTATCTCAGAAAATCGTTTGTATTCCATGACCAGCGGGTAGGAAGTTAAAAACGTATAACTATAACTTTATTAAGGGCTGGTTGTACAATATACTGATTAACTTCTCGACAGCGTTATCTGGTCGATAAGTTAGTTCGTACTGTATTACAATGTACGGATATTTTTGTCGGTGAGATTATCGGCAGGATAACTTATCGGGTACTCAGTGGTGCCGATAAGATAGTTATCCGCCAGATATTTATGGTTACCAAGGTTTTTATATAAAAACTTTGTATGGTTACTGCATAGCCTGCATAGATTAACCTATAACATCCTATACATAGGTTATGTCGGTTGTATGTCGCGAAAAATTTTTAAACAATTGTTATTATTGTCAAAATCATAATTCAAACCATAGAATAATTTATATATATTATGTATATAGAAGGTCATCTCCCCACTATTTTTTGGTACAAGCGCTCCCAAGGGGATTGTGAGGGAACTAATTAGGTTAAAGCGCGAAATTTAAATATAGGTATTTCTAGACCGGTTTTACCTTTATTTTGAAGAGGTCAAGTGCATTTTCCAAATAAATAGGAAAAAATATGAATTTAAAGTTTTTCCAAGATAATATTCATAATTTTTAATGTATATAGCTCATTGGCTAAGAGCGCCAATTTATCTATTGGATAAACTTATCAAGTGGCTCTAACTTATTTAAATACTTAACTAAAGAACGTAAAGAAGAAAATTTGCTTATACAACAAAAATGTTAAGTTTGCTTTCACCTCTGACAATGAGGTTGATGTTACACATAAAGAAGTTTTCTATGGTTACAAGAACTGTGTTTGTGTAGATAGTGCAGATTACTGCAAATTCAGTCTACAAGGTCATCCAGTGGATTGTGAAGGTACTAAATCTCGGTCTACATTTTTATAGTAACAAGATTACACACCATGATTCAAACTTCAAAGAAAGATGTTAGCGTTATCAACCTATGGCACAAATCACTCGATATGGGGAAAAACTACTACCAACCGACCCTTATTTCGCCGATAGCAATCCTACCGTCAAAAACAGTTTGTACAACAGCGAATATCTTTATCCTCCCGATAAGTTTATCGGCCCTATATAGTTACCAGGTAGATTTATCGGTATATTGTACAACCGGCCCTAAGTGTGTCATCATTTATTTTTAAGTTATGGTTTATTTTGTATACTAGCTTTAAAATATTGATTTTAATGGTGGTCAATTTTTTGTAAAACCGGAAACAGCCCAATCGTATCTTTATGGCACGAAACTGAGTAATTTCTTTACGTTCCAAGGAAGGGCAATAAATCATAGCCAGGGCGTTGGGTAGAAAAGGGTGCGCGGGGAGGCAACCGCGGAATGTGAAAATCACTAGACGCCGGGTGTTGCTGGTCGGCGGTTCCCCGCTCTCCTTACCCGTAATTTATTGCACCTTTATGGGCAACTTTAAACTCCGTAATAACTGGCAATTTCGACCGGTGAAATATCATCCAACCGCCGCCGTACAAGAAGTGCTTCTCCGCTTCGCACCCGTTCTCGTGGTACGGTGGCTAAAGTAGGGAAGTGTTAGCTGCTCTATAGACCTTTAGTGGATTTACGCTAAACTACTCCGTCTTTTATACACAGATTTATAACCTCGCTACTTGACAAGGGTAAACATCTTCGGATCTCAATTAAAATATTCTTTCAATCGGTACGTAACATAATTGGTCCTCTCTCACAATCATCGGTGTAATAAATCATCGTCAGAACGTTTACAATCGACCATTTATGAACGACTCAATCCGGTTATTTAGATCATCCCGTCTAGATAATTTTTCTAATTCAAATTAACCTTTAATAACTAGACGTCGAGCAGGATATCAATTTAGTCTCTCATCCTCTTGAACCGTGATATACACATTAACCGATTCGTAATAACCGCCCCACTGATAATCGGCGATTATTGGCAGTAATTGAACTTAATTGGTGCTCGCGCAATTAGGCCGTGTTATAGGGGAAAATGTCACTCGAGTCTGGCGCTTCGTTTCTTATCATTGCCACCGATCTCCGTAACACGCACTCGAGAATCCCGGACCGTATCTCTTCGGATCAAATTATACGTTGAGAGAGTCCGTCCTGGGGGTTTTGTTTTCTCTCCAGCTTCATCGCGCGTCCTGAATAGAACCCCGAGGTGGCTCTCGCAAAAGCGACATCAAAAGCTCCTCAAGCCGCACCAACGCCAACGTCCCTTCCAATTACCAGAACGACGACGCGCTCTGCACTTCATGAAACGCGTGCACTCTAACTGTGATGCACTCACTACGTCGTAATCCTACGATAATAGACTTTTCTAACCGTTTCTCATTTCGTTTTATAATCTCATTCGGTAATCAGTTTTTTTTAGATAAACTTTGAAAAAAACATAAAAACTAAAAACACATTTTTTCTCATTACCATCCGAACGTATATCAAGTTTGTTCCGGAACAAGTATTTATCGCAGTCATATTTTCGTCATGTTATTGGCAGATATCGTACCACGTTAACACGTCGATCAATCACGTTAAACACTCCATGACAATCGGAGTCGAAATCCGGGTGGGGTAATAAACTTTAATGTTGGTTTTTGATAACACATAAATTTTGAGTCAATTAGATACTATATTGTAAGATTTTGTAAGGATTTTGGTTGATGAGAAAAGCTAAATTAAAATCGATAGTATTTAAAGCCTTTGCCGTGGGCGAGACCCAGTTTTAATCGGTTCAAGTCGGCGAGATTCCCAGCGTAGTGGTTAGAAGGGTGAACTTAAATTACAGCGTACCGCAACGGAACTGATAAAGTCAAATTGAGTTCTGCCGTAGACACATGAAAATTTAATTGTTTCCACATGCAAAGGTACGCTACGATTAAGTTTAATGTTGTTTTCAAATAGAATCCAAAACTGTAATTTAACTTCTTAAAATAAAGTAACGTTTAAATAAGTAAATCTTTTCATGATAAAATAGTTATTATTGAGTTAATAATTGTTATTAAATGTCAATTGTTTCAAAAGGTAATTAAATGTATAACATTCGAACAGTATTCAAACCCAATTATAGTTGTAATCGTAATTATTGGACGAGGCAAATTAAATAATGAAGTTAGGGACGTGATCTATAGTTACGTGCTTGCTACATTGGGGTCGCAAAAAGCTTTGGGTTATTACGAATTTTCAACAGTTAAAATGTAGTCGTTTTTCGTAGAAAATATGCCACGATTTACAGCTACAAGTTAAGGGCGATAAAATCTCGGCCTAGATCCCAAAGTGTCTTGGACACGTTTACCAAATGTTCGGTCACAACTTTCATTCGACCCGATACGAACATAAAATAACCTTCTGAAACTTGCCACGTTTTTCCCACGCAATAACTTTTCTTGACATTGACACTTATTGGAAGATTATAGTTATTCCAATAACTTAAATTACCAATAGATCTAATGTTTGTGTGTATTCGATAGAAGTATAAAATTACCACATAAAGTAGACCATTTGAAAGTTGTTTCAAAACTTTTCAACGTTACCTTATTTAGTCCGAGATTGGAGGGATTTACATATAAAACGTATTGTATCTTGAAAGTTCTGCTTTTCTTTCGATATTGTATTGAGGATCCATTCCCCTCTGGTAAAACTTAAGTAGATACTACTCCCGGCACAGGATATGTATCGTTATCTTTAGTTAAAGTAAGAAATACAAAATATAAGAGGTTACTAACAAATGTTTATTTGAAAAAGAAAAATCTTTGGAAATATGTTTTGTTATTTCTTAATATTTTTAAGCAATCCAAAAGCTTTTTCAGTTCATAGCTGAAATAGACCATTGAGGTTTCAGTCCCAAAACATCAAAGCAAATTTAATTTGGTGAAAGAATACTAGCAACTGAACAGTGTTGATTCCAATGACTTCATTGTCGACCATTCGTATAAGTTGCTCTTTGAACTGCTGGAATAGAACGTCGCTTTCAATCTGTCTGTAATGGTACTGCTGGTCGAGTTTATGTTGATGACGAGAACACCTCATGACGCAAAAATTAAGTATTTCTGACCATTTCTATTTCTAACTATTTATGGGTTGTTCTAATTTGGAACTTAACAACATCGAGCTGGTATTAAATTTTGTTTTCAATAACCTTAACCTTAATACAAACGAAGTCACTATGAAAATACTATAAACTAAAACTAAAAACTTTGCAAGTCTTAACCATCTAAATTAATGAAGGGGAATAGTATATACCACATTTACAGTGTCACTTGAAAGCTATTTCATGATCAGTATATTGCCGATATTGCTGAATAAAGCTAGACACTTATACTTAACATTATTTTTTTAACATTATTGTTTTTTTCTCTTTATATACTTTATGGTGAGGTGGAAGAACAATATATATTGAACCTCACCACAAGATTGATCAGTTGTTTATTGGAAACCATTTTTAGTTGTTTATTCTGAAGTGTAGTACATTGTGATCAATAATAGTTATTTATATTACAAGTGGGCTAGAAACATAATTACAGTACGAGTGTGGAGAATTGCACGACAAGGTCGTATACCGAGTCGTGTAATCACACGAGTACTGTAATTATGCTCTAGCCCACGTGTGATATACAGCATTTTATCTACGACTGCTAAAAATTACTAAAAAATCAATTTCTTTAGAAAAGTCTATTTGACATTTATAAAAATATTTTGAAATGATTATTGACAATTTTGAATTGTCAGTTTAAACAACATGTTTACTCATCTGGAATAAGTGTTTTGAAATGTAAAAACATAACAATTAATGTTTATAATAAATAGTATTGTTTCTCTGTAAGTAGATAGCACTTTTTCTTTTGTATTGTTGCTTGTTTCAATAAATTAAGTTTGTTCTGATTAGGCTAAAAATGCGTTACGTAATGAAACCAGTGCGGTAATGAATTTCATTACGTAACTCAAATCACCTCAAATGAGTGCGGTAATGATGACTTATCCAAACAGTCGTAGATAAATATTATTATTATTATATTATTATTATTAATATCTCTTTACACTTTTTTACCATCACTTAATGTCTCGTCATTATCATTACCCTTAACATAATTCTACATCGACCACTGATCTCCATCAATATCTTCCTCCTCATCCTTGAATATCATCTCTCAACATTGCACTAATATCATTTATTATACTTGTACAATATTATACTTGTTATCGTTAAACATCAACTCGAATATGACGTAACATTACTGGTACATTTCAGTATCGTCCCTAATATCCTTCAAATCTCCCAATACTGTCCTGGTCTCTCTAAAGATTTTCTTCATAATCGATCAACAATGCCCTTGATATTCTCTAACATCATTCAAGCAGTAAACGATAATGTCAGTAAGCTAATTACAAAATGCGAGTAGAATAACCTTAAAATACAAAATGAATACGAAACAGCGACAATTACAAAGGTATTGCAGTGTCGAGCACGCTATATAATGTATATGACAAGATTCTGTCCAAGAAACTAGATCTAGAGTATAGAGATGTGGATGCAAAGAAGCAGGCGACCATAATCAAGGCAGTATGAAATTTATATCAACAAACAACAGCTTCCACAACCACAGGACCAGCATGATGGAATACATGACTAGAAAGCTCATAGAGAAATATAGTTAATGAATCCTGGAAGTTAATGTACAAAAACAGCTATATGTGTGTGATAGCAGCAGGACTTTGACCTAAACGATGGGAAATACATAAAATATTTAGTGCACAAATATTTGGGAACACAAAGAAGCAGTAACGAAACGCTAGAGTGTACTATAAAGTATACACGAAATATACAAGAATTTCAGATTGGAAGCCACCAAAATAAATATGGATTACCAATGGAAAAACCAACCTCAATCTTGTCATCTCTCAACTCTGTCCTGATCTCTTTCAAGATCATTCCCATGATCCCTCAATGTCGTCTCCTTCAACATCTCTTAATTATTTCGCAGTATCATTCATGATATGCCAAATTGGTAATCCTGATTTTTACATCATTACTGAGGCAGTCCAACATCGTCATTGACAGCTTTCAACATCGTTCTCTGATATCAAACAATATCTTTTTGGCTTCCTTGAGTATGTTCTATGTCATCTATAAACATTGTCTCTTAATATTTTTATTATGATTATCCATGTTGCAAGGTAATTAAATTTAATGAAAAACAAAATAAGTAACCTCTTACTTGCAAATTTATTAGATTTACTTCGATACTAGTTTCGAGGTGTTACCTCATCTTCAGTCGAAAACTACAATTTTTTAAGATTAGAAAAATGAAATATGTTAAAAAATAGAACTTACAGTCAAAAATTTAAAGATGTACACAAGCGAGAAGAAAAATTCTTCATATAAAATTTTTATAATCTTGAACATGTTGAAAAAATTTTTTAAATGAAAAGTGAGTTAAAATAATTTGAAGTTCAAATAGGTAAAATGGTTGAAGACCGGATATATAATAAGAGGAACGGATGTAGAGGAACATAAATAATTACGAACAAAATAATAATATATAAGAAAAACTTACAAAAAAGCGAAGACAAAAAGACGTAGCATAGGCTGCGAGACTCCCAACGTAGAAAAGGTCGAAAAAATGTTAAGGAAAAATTTTGATAATACGTTAGAAGTCACGCAGCGATGCGGTGGAGGAATCAGAAGAGAAGAGACTAAATATTTAACGGAAAAAGGAGCGTGGGTCAGGAAACGTGTTCGCGAGAGTGGGGGAACAAGAACTAGTATCGAAGTAAATCTAATAAATTTGCAAGTAAGAGGTTACTTATTTTGTTTTTCATTAAATCTTAATATTTTTCCCATTATCTGGTAATATTACTCCAGATCTATTCCAAGATTATGCCTTATATCTTCCTGTCCTTGGATTACATTGCATTTGACGTAGTGTTATATCTGATTACCGCTGCATATGTATTTTGCCAGCATTTGGGAAAGTGTTTGAGAAAGTAGTTCATGCACGTCTATTCTTTGCTCTTAAGTCTAAAATCAATTGTAGACAACATGGTTTTTTTTTGCTGGTCGCTCGGTTGAGAGTAACTTGCTTGAATATATGCAATATATCTTAACTTCTTTGGAAGATTCTTGTCAAGTTGATTCTGTTTATAGGAATTTTAGTAAAGCTTTCGACCGGGTGAATCACAACTTACTTCTGTTTAAACTATTGAAGTTTGGTGTTCAGGGAAACTTTTGCAATGGCTTGCTTCTGCAATCTGATTTAAACAATCTACATGCTTTTTACTTAAATAATCGCCTTTCATTAAACTTATCAAAGTGTAATATTATTTCCTTCTCTAGGAGGATGAACACAATCCACTATAATTATAGCGTCGCTGGTGAGAAGTTACAAACTGTCTCATTTATTAGAGATTTGGGTGTTACATTTGATTATAAATTATTATTTGATAAACATATTGATACGGTTGTCTCCAAAACCTGTCGTATGTTAGGATTTATTATGAGATCCACAATAACTTTTTCTAACATTGATGCAATTAGAAATCTCTATTTTACCTATGTCTACAGCACAGTTAACTTTTGCAGCGTCGTTTGGAATCCTCAGTATCTCTCGTATAAATCTAGAATTGAGCGTATTCAATCTAAATTCCTCAAATACCTGTATTTTAAATTTTTCGTTCAATACATTGATTACGAATCAACTTGCACTTCTTTTCATATGTTAACCCTCAACCAGCGTCGTTTTTGTAGGGATATGTTATATTTTTACAAACTTTTGAACAACAAGTGTGATTTTCCAATGCTTGTTGGTTCTATATGTTCCTCCGAGATTACTTCGCTTTGACTTTCTATTTATGACACCTACTCCTAGAACCAATGCCTGTCAAAACTTTCTTTTATTGAGAATGGCAAGATCAGCAAATCGTGTTAATATAGATCTGTTTCAGCATTCTTTCTATGCATTTAAAAAACTACTCTTTGCTGCAGTTGGTATGTTGCTTCGAGCGTTCATTTGATATATTTATATCACCTAGACTTAGTTTTAGTTTTTTCCTTTTGAGTCACTTTTGTACCATTAATATTAATTCATTATTATTATTGTGAAATGTAATTTTATTTGTATACCATTGCTTGTTTGTGGTACAGTGTTATTGGGTTCGACTTGTTTCTGTACCCACGTGAGATAAATAAATAAATATTTAGGTCTCCTTCAACATCCTCGCGATCATCTATCAACATTGTCGTTGATATCACCAAACATTACACTTGATATTTGTTAGCATCGTCCTTCAACATCATTTTTGATAACGTTAAATGTTACAACTGATATCTATCAACATCGATCTTTCTTAACATTATCTATGACATCATATCATATCGTCTCTAGCATGTTTTAGTACTGATCTTGTCTCTCTAAATCTCAGACTTCTTGGGCTTCAATCTTTTATCTCTTCTATCCAATTTATTAACAACATTTCTATGAATTGGAATTAATAAAATATACTTCACAGGTTGATTAAGCTTTCTTTTAGCGCATAACCCATTAAAATATTTTGATTTATATAAACGTTATTCAAGGGAAGAATTGTATTATTCCGTGATATAATGAAAATAAACGTCTATACAAACAATCTATCGTTTTTAAAAATATCTATTTGTTTTTATGATAATAATTATAAATAAGTAACTTAAATAAACACTCTCCTAGAATATGTTCCCTTATCCTCAAGGAATCTATAACAAAGAGCATTAGACTTAGACATTTAAAATACAAGCTGCTTTATTTAATACACATAAATTACAAGTTAAGAACCCTATTGTCTACATCTCAGCGTAGGCACCAAAGCACATAAGTCTTCGAGCATTCAAATAAATCACTGGCATAGTATTTCTTCACTTTTAATTGGAGTATTTACTGCTTACTCGGGATTTATCACGTTTTCCCACATTAATTCCCGGAGAATGGTTGATGTAACTTGCTTCTAGTTAATTGTTTATCGTACGTCGTTCCAAAAAGGCGTCTTAATTTTCTTTCGTCGCGCGCAAAAGTTGCCAGATAAGGGCCACTTCTACTTGAAGTGGATGAAACTTGGACCGGTTCATTGTTAGCTACAAACAATGGGGATTTCCTGAAGGATAATAATCCAAATGTTTCCGAAACTAGCCCTTTCATAAATTATTTTCTTAAGATGTTACAAAAAAAATTAATAGATAAAATGAATTAATAAGAAAGAAAATCTTCATGATTAATTATTTGCTCGTTTCGGTAGTAAAGATGCAGTGGGAAGTTCTCGGAAAGTAGCGAGAAAAGGCCCATAATGCGCCCTTTGGATATTAAAATAGTTTGGTCGGCGTTAAGAGCTTTTATTTGCGGGGTTTCATACAACGCCGGCCGGCCGCCCTTTGTCTTCAGAGTCTTATTTCAGAGCTTTTTCCTTAAAAATAAATTCCTCGAAAACTTAACTCATTAAAGCGCCGGCAAAAGAGAAAAAAGTGTAGAGTTTCGTCCCCCTTATTCCTCGCAAACCCTTGGAACCCCACACTAATGCTAATTCAACATCCCCGATCAATGACTTTTCCTTCCATTTAACATCTAGATTAACGACAAGAGTGTAAGAGCTTTATCACGAACAAAAGGGTCCGTCAATCAAAGATAAATACGGTTGAGAAGGAACTAATGAAATAGAGTTTTATGACGAACTAAAAAGTTTTATTTAAAATCATCGTAACATTAACGTCACGGATCACAAATTAAAATCGAAAATTAGCCGCCATCGGCTTCGGTAATTCAAACTAATAACTGCACTCGGTAATGGATTACTTTAATCTTCCATGTCGACTGGCAGTCCGCGGACCGCACCATGGATGCTATGCACTTTGTATAATCGATGGGGTACTCTTCCCCATTGCAATAACATCATCAATGTCGGTCAATAATCGAATTTATACTCTGTGAACGCCGACGGGAGCTTTCGCAGCCCGATGCCGCTAATTACGAATACTGAATGTCAATAATTCTATTAAGCTTTTATGCGTGCACCAATGCAAGTTCGTTACTAACAGTCCATTAAAACCAAAATGATTTATAAACACAAGTTATTAAAAAAGTTAGTATTCAACTCAACCTACTTTATTCAAATAAAAATTGACATCCTCTACTAATTCGATTTCACAGGAAAAAAAATTCAATTTAAGAACGACGCCTGAAGCTAAAAAAGAGTTAAAAGAGGTCGTGATGCATGTACACTGCATACATACGTAGTGGTCGCATAGCGCATGCAGATTGTACCTTTTCTCTCTTTTCCTCGTTGAATCCGGTTGCTGGAGGGGTCGCAACCCCTACAGAACAACGGGGTCGAAAGGAAATAAATCCTTTTCTTCCTCCGTCGCGAAGTTTGTCTAAGTTCTGGATTTGCAAGGAGCACGGCGCGACGTCAAGTAAACCGATTTTTATTGAGTGCCGATCCGTTGTGAAGGAAAATTTCAAAGTGGCCTCGAGGGTCGATGTTCCACGAGCTTATTGTCCTTTAAAAGACAGCGTAATACTATACTATACTCGATTTTTTAATTCGGAGGTGTATTTTCAAATTGAAGAGCCAAAAAGAAGAGTTGGTAATGGTCAGTTTTAAGCAAAAATTACACTAGGAAAATTCGTGATGTTGCCGGCCGCAAAATATACAACAATCTAATACTGAATAACAATTAAAACTAGAACTATAACTAATACTAGACTAGATAAAATTTGTTTGCACTAGTGTATTACCCCTAAAACTGCTACTAGGTATACCGTCGTTCTCTTTCAGTTACGTTTCAACCTGAATGAACCCAACCTAATGAAAATTAATGGTTGGAGGTCGACAGAAAAAACAATTCTACGACTCGAAACTTTCATTTCTCTGATTATTTCCGAACAATAAATGCAATGGAAAAATAAAAGGTATAGAAAATTTGTTGTATTGAAAAACTGTTCATGAAAAAATCATCTCGACCTTATTTTGAGGAGTATGAATATAAATGAATATATTTTAAATTAAAGCTAAATGTTTCTACTTTTAGATGTGGTGTAGAAACAATGGGGTTTTGGTGTGAAATTTTTTCACAAAATGAAGCTTGAATGAAAATCTGTTCATTCACATTATGTCAGAAAAATTCTAAATTTTAAAAATCATCTGGACTTGAAAATGATTTATATCTAAAATTAAAGTTAAAAGTTTCTATTTTAAGATGTAGAGTAGAAACGATGTGCTTTGATACAAAAAATTTTCTGAAAAAAGCACTTATAAGAATATCTGTTCATTTGGGTTATATCAGAAAAATTGAAAATTTTAAAATGTTACCTTGACTTTGATTGAAGGAGTTAGGATATGATTTATATCTTAAATTAAACCTAAATTAGTCTAAATCATGTAGGCATAATATGATTTAATATAAAAAGTTTCCTGAAAAATATCTAATAAGAAAACTTGGTTGGATCATATCAAAAATAGGAAAATTTAAAGGAATCACCTCGATCTTAATTTGAGTAGTAAGGAAACAATTTATATCTTAAATTAAAGCTAAATGATTCTATTCTTAGATATGATATAGATGTAATATAATTTGATATAAAAAATTTCCCGAAAATAGCACTTATAAGAATATCTGTTAATTTGGGTTATATCAGAAAAATTGAAAATTTTAAAAAGTTACCTTGACTTTGATTGAAGGAGTTAGGATATGATTTATATCTTAAATTAAACCTAAATTACTCTAAATGATATAGGCATAATATGATTTAATATAAAAGTTTCCTGAAACATGTTTTATAAGAAAACCTGGTTGGATTATATTAAAAATAGGATAATCTAAAGTAATCACCTCGGTCTTTAATTTGAGTGATAAGGAAACAATTTATATCTTAAATTAAAGCTAAGTGATTCTATTCTTAGATATGATATATACATATAATATAATTTGATATAAAAAATTTCCTGAGAAAAGCAATTATAAGAATATCTGTTCATTTGAGGTTCATTTGGGTTATATCAAAAAAATTCAAAATTTAAAAAAGTTACCTTGACTTTTATTGAAAGAGTTAGAATATGATTTATATCTTAAATTAAACTTCAATTAGTCTAAATGATATAGGCATAATATGATTTAATATAAAAAGTTTCCTGAAAAATGGCTTATAAGAAAACCTGGTTGGATCATATCAAAAATAGTAAAATTTAAAGGAATCACCTCGATCTTAATTTGAGTAGTAAAGAAACAATTTATATCTAAAATTAAAGCTAAATGATTCTATTCCTAGATATGATATAGATGTAATATAATTTGATATAAAAAATTTCCCGAAAATAGTACTTATAAGAATATCTGTTAATTTGGGTTATATCAGAAAAATTGAAAATTTTAAAAAGTTACCTTTACTTTGATTGAAGGAGTTAGGATATGATTTATATCTTAAATTAAACCTAAATTACTCTAAATGATATAGGCATAATATGATTTAATATAAAAAGTTTCCTGAAAAATGGCTTATAAGAAAACCTGGTTGGATCATATCAAAAATAGTAAAATTTAAAGGAATCACCTCGATCTTAATTTGAGTAGTAAAGAAACAATTTATATCTAAAATTAAAGCTAAATGATTCTATTCCTAGATATGATATAGATGTAATATAATTTGATATAAAAAATTTCCCGAAAATAGCACTTATAAGAATATCTGTTAATTTGGGTTATATCAGAAAAATTGAAAATTTTAAAAAGTTACCTTTACTTTGATTGAAGGAGTTAGGATATGATTTATATCTTAAATTAAACCTAAATTACTCTAAATGATATAGGCATAATATGATTTAATATAAAAAGTTTCCTGAAAAATGTCTTATAAGAAAACCTGGTTGGATTATATTAAAAATAGGATAATCTAAAGTAATCACCTCGGTCTTTAATTTGAGTGATAAGGAAACAATTTATATCTTAAATTAAAGCTGAGTGACTCTATTCTTAGATATGATATAGATATAATATAATTTGATATAAAAAATTTCCTGAGAAAAGCAATTATAAGAATATCTGTTCATTTGAGGTTCATTTGGGTTATATCAAAAAAATTCAAAATTTAAAAAAGTTACCTTGACTTTTATTGAAGGAGTTAGAATATGATTTATATTTTAAATTAAACTTCAATTAGTCTAAATGATATAGGCATAATATGATTTAATATAAAAAGTTTCCTGAAAAATGGCTTATAAGAAAACCTGGTTGGATCATATCAAAAATAGGAAAATTTAAAGGAATCACCTCGATCTTAATTTGAGTAGTAAAGAAACAATTTATATCTTAAATTAAAGCTAAATGATTCTATTCCTAGATATGATATAGATTTAATATAATTTGATATAAAAAATTTCCCGAAAATAGCACTTATAAGAATATCTGTCAATTTGGGTTATATCAGAAAAATTGAAAATTTTAAAAAGTTACCTTGACTTTGATTGAAGGAGTTAGGATATGATTTATATCTTAAATTAAACCTAAATTACTCTAAATGATATAGGCATAATATGATTTAATATAAAAAGTTTCCTGAAAAATGGCTTATAAGAAAACCTGGTTGGATTATATTAAAAATATGATAATCCAAAGTAATCACCTCGACCTTTAATTTGAGTAGTAAGGAAACAATTTATACCTCAAATTAAAGCTAAGTAACTCTATTTTTAGATGTGATATAGATGTAATATAATGTGATATAACAAATTTTCCGAAAAAAACACTATATCTATTCATTTAGGTTTTGTTTAATTTTTAAAAAATCACCTCAATCTTATTTTTGCGAGTTAGGAAATGATTTATATGAGAAATTAAAGCTAAAAGTCTCTATTTTTAGATGTGGTGCAGAATCAATGGGGTTTGATATGAAAAGTTTCCCAAAAAAAAAGTGATTCGAAAATCAGTTCATTTTGCTTGGTCCAGAAAATCAGAAATTTTAAATAAATCACCCCGGCCTTAATTTGTGAAGTTAGGAAATGATTTATATCATAAATGAAAGCTAAATGATTCTATTTTTAGATATGATATAGAAATTAGATGATTTAATATAACAAGTTTCCCAAAAAGGTGAATTGAAACAGTTTCTTCAAAAATGTTTTATAGAAAAATTTATTTGCGTAATATTTCTGACAGATACAACAAATGCTTTGTAAACAACAACAGGTCAATAAGATAACCGCAAGTTTGCGCTTGTTTATTGATACAAATTTATAATGGAAATGGCATAAAGAACAATTCCATTGCATCAATCTATTTTTATGAGTGATACATTTTGTCCATCAAATCTAGACAACACTTCTAGGACGGCATGTAGCTATATGAAAATTGCTGAAGAGTTATTTTCCTAACAATCCTGTGATAGGGAACAATGTTGCCAATGTGAATTATTCCTAGACTTAGGTCCTCATAAAATAATTGGTGCATGGCCAGACAGGTTACCAACTATACAACTATCGATTGAATTAAATCACAGCTTTACTTACTTTAATTTACAATAGCGACATACATCACCAAACATTAGTTTTTATTTGTATCAGCTACTCTAGATTCATGCTGTTTTGGCCACTTCTAAGTTGGTCTAAATATATCATATGCCTTTAATTAACTTCATGCTCTTTTGATAGTATTCGTCACTTACCTTGCCTAATTAACTCAATTTTCTATCTTCTTAAACTTCTTGCACCTTACGGGGAAGTAATGTATTATTTCATTTCATCCATAAATCATAGTTCCCATAAATCAATATCATAGGATTAATAATTTATAGTGATTTCAAAAAGTAATGAAAGCTGTTTGAAATAAATAAGCCATTTCATTTATTACAATTTATACTTAATGGTCGTATACTACATCGAACATTAATCCTACTAAAATATCGGGTTTAGCTAATATTAGATCTAGAACTAGAAACATTCCGGTTTCCGTCTTAAGAGCCGTACGGCTAAACCCGAATGTTTTTAGTTCTAGGTCTAGTATTGGTTATAGTTCTAGTTTTAATTGTTATTCAGTATTAAATTGTTGTATATTTTTTATTGAACTAAAACTAGAACTTACACAAGACCGAGAACTAGAAACATTCGGGTTTAGCCGCACGTCTCTTAAGACGGCTAAACCCGAATGGTTCTAGTGTTAGGTCTTGTGTTAGTTCTAGTGCTAGTATTAGTCTAGTTTTATTAGTTATTCAGCGCTAGATTATTGTATATTTTTATTGAGCTATAACGGATACTGCCTTCCCCGTATTAATCCGTTATATCGAGGTTTTAATGTAATGTCAAATTACAGGGTTATTATAAATGATGGACCCATTTCTAAAGATGAATATTTATTAAAGTACAGATCCAAAATGAACAATCTTTATACCAATGGAAAGAGGAAGTTTCAAAGTTTTTTTGCAATACACTATAAATGTTCAATGTGTCCACCGTCCGCTGCACGGCAAGCATCTATGCGGTAGCCGAACTCGTCCCACACACGAGCAAGTGTATCTACTGTAACTGAGTGCACAGCAGCTGTGATACGGTTCCGCAGATCGTCCAGAGTTGTTGGTAGAGGTGGGACGTAAACAGCTTCCTTAACAGAACCCCATAAGAGTGAGATCAGGAGACCTCGGTGGTCAAAAGTGGAGAGCCAGGTCTTCATTTCCCCTGCGACTTATCCAGCGTTGAGGAAGGGCTGCATTCAAAAATCCCCATACATGAAGATGCCAATGGGGCGGAGTTCCGTCCTGTTGGAAAATGAAGTCCTGTAAATCTTCCATAACTTGAGGAAACAGCCATTGTTCCAACATGTGCAGGTACGTTGTTCCAGTTACATCATTCCGCAAAGAAAAATGGTCCATAAACCTTTGTACGAGATACGGCACAGAACACGTTTACTTTCGGCGAGTCTCTTTCGTGTTGCAATGTTAAATGTGGATTTTGCAAACCCCATATGCGAACATTATGTCTGTTGACTTTTCCACTAAGGTGGAAAGTCGTTTCATCACTAAAAATGATACGCTGCAGAAACGCGTCATCCTCCATCATTCCTAGCACATAACTACAAAATTCGAAACGCTTCTCTTTGCTATTATGGTTGAGAGCCTGCACAAGTTGTAATCGGTAAGGCTTGTACAGCAAACGCCGCCTCAGAACCTTCCAGACCGTGATGACTGGGATATTCCAAGTTCTTCTGACATCATCCTCTGATCCCTTTACACTCACTTCTAGTTCGTTGAAATTGCGTAAACCAACGCTTAATGCTTTTTCTAGTTGGTGGTTCGATACCGAATTTTGTACGAAATGCCTCACTTCTTGCGAACTTAAGAACGCAGAAAACCTTGCCTAATGCAAAAAAACTTAGAAATTTCCTCTTTCCATTGGTATAATGATTGTTCATTTTGGATCAGTACTTTAATAAATATTCATCTTTAAAAATGGGTCCATCAGTTATAATAACCCTGTATATTGACATGTTGCATTTTATGTGGGACAAAGTAAGTAGGTACGCCCTGGGTTTCATTATGTTTAAACAAATAAGTAATTAAATTCGTAACTATAGTTTACTTAAAATCCTCTCTGGTTTTAAAATGACTTTTCATTTTATTCCTCCGAATTAAAAAATAGACTATAATAATACATAATAAAAATCAAAAAATAAAAATTTTTCTAAAGATATTAGCAATTTTCGGTTATTCCTTGTTGATTCTGTCGACAGGTGCGATTTCGAAGTTTTCCGGTTTCTGGAAAAATCTAGGATTAAATTCGAGAAAGAAACTTTCAGAAATTTCATTAGAATTGAATTTGTTCTCAACGGCGGGGTGGCTTCATTCTACTCGGTCTCGCCGCTTACATTTGCCAGGAAATGCAAAGTAGCGAGATCACTTTTGACTTTTGATTTGAATTTCCGGTTCGCAAAAACCCAATTATTATAAATTCGCATCAATTATTTCTGAAGAAATGTTAATAAAACGACGGAATAAAAAGGTTTTAGAAAGCATCCACAAATTTTACAATCTGTTCATCTGCCATCATAATTTTATGTAGTGACGCATATTCCAACTGGAAGCGCCTCTCTATTATATTCCGCGGTGTGTCTTTTTTTCCAAAAAGCCGGCGCGAAACGACATCCTGTAAGCTTGCGGAGGCGCTGTCACAGTAACGTTCACGTTCCCGTACTCTCTCTCGCACTGCTTTTCCCGGTTTCTGTCCCGACGTTGTCCTGGGATCTGACAGTAAAATATCGAGCGTCTTACATGATTTGTTTTACATTGTATGCAAAGCCGGTGGCTGCGATGCACTGGTGCTTATGTGCCGTCATTTCCCGAATACGGAAGCCGTCCGACCTTTTCATAAAGCTCTCTATACTCTATACGAAAACGACAAAGCGGACCTCTTTCGCATCAAAAATGTATCCGCCCGTTTGATTTACGTTGACCTTCGATCCCGCTGGGTACGCCGTAAATCGTTCGAATGAACTTAGAGTGGTCATGTTGCTCTTGAAACTATTGCGTTTGATGGATAAGTCCATTTGGGAGGGCGATATTATGTACTCACAGTGTATTTCAACTCGGTAACCAGTCAATCCTCTACATACAAGGATTAAATGAAGGCCGATCTGTACAAAGCACTCGGTTTGTATACGCAAATGTGAATTTAATAGGATTAATGTTCGACGTAGTATAGATAGTCCACGACCATTAAGTATAAATTGTAATAAATGAAATGGCTTATTTATTTCAAACAGCTTTCATTACTCTTTGAATTATTAAGAAATCCTATGATATTGATTTATGGGAACTATGATTTATGGATTAAATGAAAAATAATACATTACTTGTCCGTGAGGTGCAAGAAGTTTATGAAGATAGAAAATTGAGTTAATTAGACAAGACGAGTGACGAATACTATCAAAAGAGCCTGAAGTTAATTGAACGCGAATTATATATTTAGACCAACTTAGAAGTGGCCAAAACAGCACGAATCTAGAGTAGCTAATACAAATAAAAACTCATGTATATCGCCATTGGAAATTAAATTGGTTTAAATTAGAATACTTCAGTAATGGTGTATGCTAGAAGATGTGATTCAGAATAGTTAAAAATAATTGTAACACAGGAAAGATTTCGTCTTCTCCGTGTAATTTGAATGTTGCAATAGCTCAATCTATGGTTTTATAGTTGGTAGCCTTTCTGGTCATGCACCAATTATTTTATGAGGAATTAAGTGTAGGAATAACTCATCAGTTATTAACCCATTGTTGTTTGCAAAGCATCTGTTGTATCTGTCAGATAAGTTATGTAAACAAATTTTTCTATAAGACATTTTTGAAGGAACTGTTTCAATTCAGTCATATTATTTCATTCACTTCATACTTTTTTGACGACCTTTTTTTAAAACTTTTTGTATCAAGTTATAAATTTCTATATTATATCTAAAAATAGAATCATTTAGCTTTAATTTAAGATATAAATCATTTCCTAACTCCTCAAATTAAGGCCGGGGTGATTTATTTAAAATTTCTGATTATCTGGACCAAGCAACATGAACACATTTTCTAATCAGTTTTTTTTTGGGAAACTTTTCATAACGAACCCCATTGATTCTGCATCACATCCAAAAATAGAGACATTTAGCTTTAATTTCTGATATAAATCATTTCCTAACTAGTAAAAATAAGATTGAGGTGAACCCAAATGAACAGATACTCTTACAAGTGCTTTTTTCACGAAATTTTTTATATCAAATTATATTACATCTATATCATATCTAAGAAGAGAATCACTTAGCTTTAATTTAAGATATAAATAGTTTTCTTACTACTCAAATTAAGGTCGAGGTGATTACTTTAAATTTTCCTATTTATGATATGATCCAACCAGGTTTTCTTAAAAGACATTTTTCAGGAAACTTTTTATATTAAATCATATTATGCCTATATCATTTAGACTAATTTAGGTGTAATTTAAGATATAAATCATTTCCTAACTCTTTTCAATCAAAGTCAAGGTAACTTTTTTAAATTTTCAATTTTTCTGATATAACCCCAATTAACAGATATTCTTATAAGTGCTATTTTCGGGAAATTTTTTATATCAAATTATATTACATCTATATCATATCTAAGAATAGAATCATTTAGCTTTAATTTAAGATATAAATTGTTTCCTTACTACTCAAATTAAGATCGAGGTGATTCCTTTAAATTTTCCTATTTTTGATATGATCCAACCAGATTTTCTTATAAGACATTTTTCAGGAAACTTTTTATATTAAATTATATTATGCCTATATCATTTAGACTAATTTAGGTGTAATTTAAGATATAAATCATTTCCTAACTCTTTTCAATCAAAGTCAAGGTAACTTTTTTAAATTTTCAATTTTTCTGATATAACCCCAATTAACAGATATTCTTATAAGTGCTATTTTCGGGAAATTTTTTATATCAAATTATATTACATCTATATCATATCTAAGAATAGAATCATTTAGCTTTAATTTAAGATATAAATTGTTTCCTTACTACTCAAATTAAGATCGAGGTGATTCCTTTAAATTTTCCTATTTTTGATATGATCCAACCAGATTTTCTTATAAGACATTTTTCAGGAAACTTTTTATATTAAATTATATTATGCCTATATCATTTAGACTAATTTAGGTGTAATTTAAGATATAAATCATTTCCTAACTCTTTTCAATCAAAGTCAAGGTAACTTTTTTAAATTTTCAATTTTTCTGACACAACCCAAATGAACAGATATTCTTATAATTGCTTTTCTCAGAAAATTTTTTATATCAAATTGTATTATATCTATATCATATCTAAGAATAGTGTCACTTAGCTTTAATTTAAGATATAAATTATTTCCTTACTACTCAAATTAAGGTCGAGGTGATTACTTTAAATTTTCCTATTTATGATATGATCCAACCAGGTTTTCTTAAAAGACATTTTTCAGGAAACTTTTTATATTAAATCATATTATGCCTTTATCATTTAGACTAATTTAGGTGTAATTTAAGATATAAATCATTTCCTAACTCCTTTCAATCAAAGTCAAGGTAACTTTTTTAAATTTTCAATTTTTCTGACACAACCCAAATGAACAGATATTCTTATAATTGCTTTTCTCAGAAAATTTTTTATATCAAATTGTATTATATCTATATCATATCTAAGAATAGTGTCACTTAGCTTTAATTTAAGATATAAATTATTTCCTTACTACTCAAATTAAGGTCGAGGTGATTACTTTAAATTTTCCTATTTATGATATGATCCAACCAGGTTTTCTTAAAAGACATTTTTCAGGAAACTTTTTATATTAAATCATATTATGCCTATATCATTTAGACTAATTTAGGTGTAATTTAAGATATAAATCATTTCCTAACTCTTTTCAATCAAAGTCAAGGTAACTTTTTTAAATTTTCAATTTTTCTGACATAACCCAAATGAACAGATATTCTTATAAATGCTTTTTTCGGGAAATTTTTTATATCAAATTATATTAGACCTATATCCTATTTAAGAATAGAGTCACTTAGCTTTAATTTAAGATGTAAATTATTTCCTTACTACTCAAATTAAGGTCGAGGTGATTACTTTAAATTATCCTATTTTTGATATGATCCAACCAGATTTTCTTATAAGACATTTTTCAGGACTTTTTATATTAAACTATATTATGCCTGTATCATTTAGACAAATTTAGGTTTAATTTAAGATATAAATCATTTCCTAACCCCTTCAATCAAAGTCAAGGTAACTTTTTTAAATTTTCAATTTTTCTGACATAACCCAAATTAACAGATATTCTTATAAATGCTTTTTTCGGGAAATGTTTTATATCAAATTATATTAGACCTATATCCTATTTAAGAATAGAGTCACTTAGCTTTAATTTAAGATATAAATTATTTCCTTACTACTCAAATTAAGGTCGAGGTGATTACTTTAAATTTTCCTATTTTTGATATGATCCAACCAGATTTTCTTATAAGACATTTTTCAGGACTTTTTATATTAAATTATATTATGCCTATATCATTTAGACAAATTTAGGTTTAATTTAAGATATAAATCATTTCCTAACTCCTTTCAATCAAAATCAAGGTAACTTTTTAAATTTTCAATTTTTCTGGCATAACCCAAATTAACAGATATTCTTATAAATGCTTTTTTCGGGAAATTTTTTATATCAAATTATATTAGACCTATATCCTATTTAAGAATAGAGTCACTTAGCTTTAATTTAAGATGTAAATTATTTCCTTACTACTCAAATTAAGGTCGAGGTGATTACTTTAAATTATCCTATTTTTGATATGATCCAACCAGATTTTCTTATAAGACATTTTTCAGGACTTTTTATATTAAACTATATTATGCCTGTATCATTTAGACAAATTTAGGTTTAATTTAAGATATAAATCATTTCCTAACCCCTTCAATCAAAGTCAAGGTAACTTTTTTAAATTTTCAATTTTTCTGACATAACCCAAATTAACAGATATTCTTATAAATGCTTTTTTCGGGAAATGTTTTATATCAAATTATATTAGACCTATATCCTATTTAAGAATAGAGTCACTTAGCTTTAATTTAAGATATAAATTATTTCCTTACTACTCAAATTAAGGTCGAGGTGATTACTTTAAATTTTCCTATTTTTGATATGATCCAACCAGATTTTCTTATAAGACATTTTTCAGGACTTTTTATATTAAACTATATTATGCCTATATCATTTAGACTAATTTAGGTGTAATTTAAGATATAAATCATTTCCTAACTCTTTTCAATCAAAGTCAAGGTAACTTTTTTAAATTTTCAATTTTTCTGACATAACCCAAATTAACAGATATTCTTATAAATGCTTTTTTCGGGAAATGTTTTATATCAAATTATATTAGACCTATATCCTATTTAAGAATAGAGTCACTTAGCTTTAATTTAAGATATAAATTGTTTTCTTACTACTCAAATTAAGATCGAGGTGATTACTTTAAATTTTCCTATTTTTGATATGATCCAACCAGATTTTCTTATAAGACATTTTTCAGGACTTTTTATATTAAATCATATTATGCCTATATCATTTAGACAAATTTAGGTTTAATTTAAAATATAAATCATTTCCTAACTCCTTTCAATCAAAGTCAAGGTAACTTTTTTAAAATTTCAATTTTTCTGACATATCCCAAATGAACAGATATTTTTATAAGTGCATTTTTCGAGAAATTTTGTATATCAAATTATATTACATCTATATCATATCTAAGAATAGAGTCACATAGCTTTAATTTGAGATATAAATTATTTCCTTACTACTCAAATGAAGGTCCAGGTGATTACTTTAAATTTTCCTATTTATGATATGATCCAACCAGGTTTTCTTAAAAGACATTTTTCAGGAAACTTTTTATATTAAATCATATTATGCCTATATCATTTAGACTAATTTAGGTGTAATTTAAGATATAAATCATTTCCTAACTCTTTTCAATCAAAGTCAAGGTAACTTTTTTAAATTTTCAATTTTTCTGACACAACCCAAATGAACAGATATTCTTATAATTGCTTTTCTCAGAAAATTTTTTATATCAAATTGTATTATATCTATATCATATCTAAGAATAGTGTCACTTAGCTTTAATTTAAGATATAAATTATTTCCTTACTACTCAAATTAAGGTCGAGGTGATTACTTTAAATTTTCCTATTTGTGATATGATCCAACCAGGTTTTCTTAAAAGACATTTTTCAGGAAACTTTTTATATTAAATCATATTATGCCTATATCATTTAGACTAATTTAGGTGTAATTTAAGATATAAATCATTTCCTAACTCCTTTCAATCAAAGTCAAGGTAACTTTTTTAAATTTTCAATTTTTCTGACATAACCCAAATGAACAGATATTCTTATAATTTCTTTTCTCAGAAAATTTTTTATATCAAATTGTATTATATCTATATCATATCTAAGAATAGAGTCACTTAGCTTTAATTTAAGATAAAAATTATTTCCTTACTACTCAAATTAAGGTCGAGGTGATTACTTTAAATTTTCCTATTTTTGATATGATCCAACCAGATTTTCTTATAAGACATTTTTCAGGACTTTTTATATTAAACTATATTATGCCTATATCATTTAGACAAATTTAAGTTTAATTTAAGATATAAATCATTTCCTAACTCCTTCAATCAAAGTCAAGGTAACTTTTTTAAATTTTCAATTTTTCTGACATAACCCAAATTAACAGATATTCTTATAAATGCTTTTTTCGGGAAATTTTTTATATCAAATTATATTAGACCTATATTCTATTTAAGAATAGAGTCACTTAGCTTTAATTTAAGATATAAATTGTTTTCTTACTACTCAAATTAAGATCGAGGTGATTACTTTAAATTTTCCTATTTTTGATATGATCCAACCAGATTTTCTTATAAGACATTTTTCAGGACTTTTTATATTAAACTATATTATGCCTATATCATTTAGACAAATTCAGGTTTAATTTAAGATATAAATCATTTCCTAACTCCTTCAATCAAAGTCAACGTAACTTTTTTAAATTTTCAATTTTTCTGACATAACCCAAATTAACAGATATTCTTATAAATGCTTTTTTCGGGAAATTTTTTATTTCAAATTCTATTAGACCTATATCCTATTTAAGAATAGAATTACTTAGCTTTAATTCAAGATGTAAATTATTTCCTTACTACTCAAATTAAGGTCGAGGTGATTACTTTAAATTTTCCTATTTTTGATATGATCCAACCAGATTTTCTTATAAGACATTTTTCAGGACTTTTTATATTAAATTATATTATGCCTATATCATTTAGACTAATTTAGGTGTAATTTAAGATATAAATCATTTCCTAACTCTTTTCAATCAAAGTCAAGGTAACTTTTTTAAATTTTAAATTTTTCTGACATAACCCAAATGAACAGGTATTCTTATAATTGCTTTTCTCAGAAAATTTTTTATATCAAATTGTATTATAACTATATCATATCTAAGAATAGAGTCACTTAGCTTTAATTTAAGATATAAATTATTTCCTTACTACTCAAATTAAGGTCGAGGTGATTACTTTAAATTTTCCTATTTATGATATGATCCAACCAGGTTTTCTTAAAAGACATTTTTCAGGAAACTTTTTACATTAAATCATATTATGCCTATATCATTTAGACTAATTTAGGTGTAATTTAAGATATAAATCATTTCCTAACTCCTTTCAATCAAAGTCAAGGTAACTTTTTTAAATTTTCAATTTTTCTGATATAACCCAAATGAACAGATATTGTTATAAGTGCTTTTTTCGGAAAATTTTTTGTATCAAAGCACATCGTTTCTACACCACATCTTAAAATAAACACTTTTAGCTTTAATTTTAGATATAAATCACTTTCAGACTACTCAAAATAAAGTCCAAATGATTTTTAAAATTTTGAATTTTTCTGACATAATGTGAATGAACAGATTTTCATACAAGTTTCATTTTGTGAAAAAATTTCATACCAAAACCCCATTTTAATTCAAAATATATTCATTCATATTCATACTCCTCAAAATAAGGTCGAGATGATTTTTTCATGAACAGATTTTCAATACAACAAATTTTTTATAACCTTTATTTTTCCATTGAATTTATTGTTCGGAAATAATCAGAGAAATGATAGTTTCGAGTCGTAGAATTGTTTTTTCTGTCGACCTCCAACCATTAATTTTCATTAGGGCGGGTTCATTCAGGTCGGAAACGTAACTGAGAGAGAGGTATACCTAGTAGCAGTTTTAGGGGTAATACACTAGTGCAAACAAATTCCGTATTAGGCGAGGCGCGTTTTCAGTTTCCAGCGAATTACCTCTTGTAATCTAGGCGATGGAAATGAAGGGAAAAACGGCAACGGGAAAATTGTTACATTGTGCGCGCTTATTTCAATTCCAATTTAATTTGAACCAGCGCCACCCGTCGAAATCCACCTTTAACCCTTTCAGTGCACCTCGTCCGGTTCCCTTGTTCGCCATACTTTGTTTCGACCCCTCTGGCATTTTCCGGTTTTTCTCCGGCGCGTCGTTATGACACGTGCTTATGAGCCGTAAGCGAAGGGTCTCGTAGGGAGCTCGCTTCAGAGTACGGCCCTGACTCGCATCTTGTTAGTTCGTGTAATTTAATTTCGTACGGGTAGCTTTACGGTTTAATCAGGCCCTGGGATCTCACGATGGGGCGAAACGGGGCATAGATATATTCCCCGCGCTCCTTTTCCTCCTCATATCCGTATTGCGGCACTACTTAATCTTATTAATAAAAGCTGTCGAGCAGGTGCAAAAGCTTTGACATGCAAATATAAAGAATTCCCATTCGGTTTTTTGCAATGGGTGTAAATAGGTTCCGTTTTAATCAACGGTACGTAACGTTAAAGAGCTTTATGACTATAATAAAAGTAGAAAGAACTTTGGAACGTACGAAATCGATCACACTAATAACGTCTACCCGGCGACGATATTGTGCAAAAAGTTCAAACGGGAATATGGAGGAAGACGCGGTGCACGGAGACGGGAACACGAAATGATTACATTTTCAAACGAGCTCGGCTGGAGGAAATATACAGACGGTCGTAATGGCGAAACTGGTACGAAATGGGATCCAAGCGTAAACCCAACTGAGAACTTGTTTTCAAAAAAACATCTAACCTATATTTTGTGCTTTAATATTTACGATTTATCTTAAATTTCATTTATCAACGTTTATCTAGACATGTTGGATCGATAAACAAAACTATTCCTATTCGCTTTAACTTTTTTTTACTCAAAATTATTAAAAATTTTCAGGATTAAATACTTTTATGTATTCCATATCTAATTAAAACACTCGTTGAAAAACATATAAAAACGTTCAAAGTATATACATACCATTATTTTGAACAAAATCCTTTAAATCCATGAATACGAAGAATGTAACACAATATTCAAGAAATAGAGAATGACTATGTAAAAGTCGAAAAATCGATTTGTATTTTTTGTGTGCATTTGTTTGGTCATTCAAAGTCGGAAAATCCATAGGCTGGGCAAACAATGTTCAATTTTCCAATTGCAATTCAGCAAAGCTCGATAAATGCATTTTTAGTAATTTTTCTGTTGAATGGTCAAACGACAATCATGTGTGGAATAGTCGTATATTTGCGATTTTGTCTGTCATTTTCCATCGTTCGTCCATAACGTTTAATATTGTCAGATTTTCAGCGTTAATCACTGGAAAGACTGCAATTTGAATAAGATATGCTAATAATTTCGCAATGATTTATTGAAAACCCGATTTATTGCGATTTTTAGTGGAAGAAAGAAAATAGACAAAAATGCGTTATGTTTAAAAATTAATTGTGCAAAAACTAAAAGATCTTTCGAAAATTCGTTTCATTTATTGGAAAGCTTATAATTTATATAAAAAAAACTGATTAATTGCACAATGATTCAGTGAAATCTCGATTTGTTATGATTTTTTTGAAAATGAATGAAAATAATTGTTTATCTCGAAAAATGGGAAAATGCTTTATATTTAAAAATTAATAACTCAAAAAGTAAAAGATATTGTGAAAATTCGTTTCTTTCATTGGAAAGCTTATAATTTGTATCACAAATGATGATAACTTCATAATGATTTGTTGGGATTCCAACTTTATAAGATTTTTAGAAAATGAGTGGAAATAATTGCTTAACTCGAAAAATAAGTGAATGTGTTATAATGTTTGTAAAATTAATATCTCAAAAACTGAAAAATATTTTGAAACTTCGTTTCATTCGTTGAAAAGCTTATAATTTGTATAACAAATGATACTTACTTTCATACTGATTTATTGAAATCCCGATTTATTATGATTTTTTGAAAATGAGTGAATTAGTTATCGTATGGCTACACATGGTAATAACAGTACGAGTACAAAGCATAAGACACATGTGACTCATATACCGAGAATTTCATGTAACTTGCAATATATGAATGCAGTAACCAAGTTATGAAACTACTGTGCACTTGAACTGTCCCACATAAAATGCAACATAACTTAGGCCCGTTACTACCAAACCAATGCTATCTGTCAGTTAAGCTATCTATAAGATGCAATTTATCTCGTAGATAACAGGGTCGTGCGTACTGCCACCTCAATTTATCTCATAGTTCAGAAATCCTTGAGATAACCAAGGAATCTAGGGATTTTTTGGTCTACTATGTTAAATTGACAGCTCCATGTGGTCAAAAGACCTACTATTAGGTATTTCACCAAAGAAGAATGCGAACATCTTCTTAAATTTGTTATCAAACATAAAAACGTAATAGAAAACAAAAAAAGTGATGCAATTACATGGCAAGGAAAGCAAAAAGTATGTACTATATCTCGTCTTATTGTATGTTAAAATGAGATGGTAAACAATAATAGCACAACTAACATGATGAACGACTGAAGATGCCAATTGTACACTCCCTCCTGCAAAATCTGCTATGGATAGACATGTTACCTGTTGCATAAAACCGAAGAGTCAGCAACAAACGGTTTGGAGGAAGTACAGCATTATTACTACAATTTTGATGAATTTTACATTAAATAGTAACAATTAACAAATTACTTACGACATGGATGGAGGTTTTATTACATCTTCTATTTGATTCAAAATTTGACGAAAACTTTTTTTCGAGAGACGATAAATTCATCATCTGAATGAATATTTAAATGGTCAACTCTACTCCTTATTATCCTTTCGCTTCTTACAGGAAATAATTCATTGATTTCTTCAAAAATTTGTTCTTCATCTCCAATGGCGAAGAAATTATCCATGATGATTTTATCTAATGTTAATTATTAATAGTTTTTTATTTATTTACGCTCGAATTTTATACGTTAGTATAAATCCTATTTGAGGTTAGGTATCCGCAGTTATCACTTAGATAGCAACTTATCCAACACCCAATCCACGGGTTACAGCTATTTCAAAAGTTATCCCTTGGATAACGGTATCTATAAGATAAATGGTAGTAACCAATTTTTAAGCTATCCGATAGATAACACTATCAGAGACTTCAACTATGAGTGGTAGTAAATAGTTTTGCTTGGAAAAAGGGACGTCCTTATGATAACCCTGAGTTTTCGACCATCTTAAGAGACGCACTGATAAATCCGAATATTTCTGGTTCTAGGTTTAGTATTACTTCTAGTTTAGAAATTGTGAGTTCCAAGCTCATGGTGTGATTACTTTTAAAGAATTAAGTTAAGTCGTATAAACGATGAAAATATTTTATTAGGTATTTATTTCGGTGCTATTTTCGAGAATTTTAAGCGATTATTGTTTTTCTTCAGGCACGACTATGGGAAATGAGCACAAGGAACATTTAGATATAACAAAAAACATAGATAAAAGATATAATTACCGTCAGTGTAAGAGCATCGAGAATGCTTGCCTTTATAAAATTCAAAAGTAAAAACCTTAGGGGCAAAAATAAAATTGGAAAAATCTCTTCGAACAAATTTTCCCCGAGTAAATTGAAAAATTATTTAAAATTAAAATGGCGTTTCTCCATTCATCGTAAAACTCGTTTTTCAAAGTGTTATAAAAATATATGTTTAAATTAACGACAAAACATTACCAAAGCTGTAGAGAAAGAAACAAAAAGACTTAATATACGAAATTTAATAAAGAAATTTCAATTAACACGTAAAAATTTTAAAAATTATTAAATAACTTGAGTCTGTACGATGAGGGGTGAAAGTGGACTGAAGGTCAGAAGGAATATTCGCCAGATGATAAAGGTGAAAGAGTGAGGGAAAACAAGTGGGAGAAGAAATTATTTAGTTTAAATTTGAATCTATATAAATTTTAAAAAATTTCTGTAGTTGTTGATATTGGTAAGATCATTAAGTAATGAGTTATTAATATTATGATAAAGGATGAACATCTCCTCATATAGGTCTAGTTCTTTTGATTTTTTAATGTTTTTTTAAAAGTTCTAAATTTTCTATTGTGGTTCTATGTTATAGATATGTTTATAGGCAGCAGATGAGTCTTTGGATAAATATTTTTTGAACCTCGTTGTAATGTTTCTACCTATCTGTCCTATATAAACATTATCACAATCATCATATTTGATTTTGTAAACTCCGCTAAGTTCATGATTATTAAATTTATGCTTATTATTTATTAAGATTTGACCAATTTTGTTATATGTGGAGAATGCAGGAATAATATCAAGTTTATTTAAAGTTTGTTTGAATTTATATTGGAGTGAATGATTATATGAGGGAGAAACAAATTTATATTTTTATTAAAATGAGGGTAAATTATATTGTTGAGACGTGGAGAGTTATTTCAAAGTCGTTATTCAATCCAATTTTTATTATTTTTTTAAGTTCGTTAATGTAATTATTGTTGTTAAGGGGCATATTATTTGAACGATATTATTAGAGTCTTAGCTATCCTTGTTGCAGGATGTCTAGATTTGAACCTGGTGAATGAGACAGCTTGAGTGTAGTTGTGGATTATCCATTGCTCAAAATTTCTGGTATTCTTGGGCCAAACAAATGTGATGCACCGCAGGGTTGTAGGGTTGTACATCATAATTTCAGAACAATATTGTTTCTTGTAGGTACTTGAGTTGTTGCTTTTTTCAGGTGCGATATGTGGAGGATCTTACCAAAGTCACACCCAGGTACTTTAGAATTGGGTTGCCCACCACAGGGTGACCACCAAACCGAAAATGCATCTCCATTTCAAGCATCTCAAACAAGCCCTCTGCTTGCTATGGATTAGGTATCAATCTTCATGTTCTATAATACCTTCTCCTCATAATCAGATCGTTAGTAAGAATTCTCTCCGTCTTTTTCACGGTGTTACAGCTCACAGCAGGACCAAATCATCTGCGTATATGAATTTTACGCCAGTAGTATCCGACAATGTAGAGATTGAAAAGAATTGGTGCAAGAACAGATCCTTAGGATAGTTCATAATTTAATATTTTTGTGTGGTTCTGCATTTATCCCAAAATGACTTGAAGGGTCGTTTCACTGAGCATGTTATTTAGCAGCAACCTTATAAAGAAACATAAGGTGCAGTCCTTCATGCGATGCCGTAGGCCGCTGTTAAAATATAAGGCCGATATAAGTTATAAGGCTGAGAACTTGCTCCAGATTGTTCGACCATGGTATGAAAATCTTCTAAATAATCCATATTTTTATAGAAGTATAATTTCTTTTAATAAGAAAATTTTAAATTAATGTTTTACAAAGCGATGTAGAAAAGAGTTTAATATGAATAGGCGCAACTGCTTTTGTAATTTAATTTTCTTTTCATATTTCATCATTCCACCTATTTCAACTTTATTGCTTTCTATTTGTCAGTAATTACAGCCGTAGTTCTTGTTTCTTTTTGCACATGGTTGCGTTTGTTTCTTTTACAATCTATATGAATTTTTATTTAATGCTTATTTGTGAATCATTTCGTTTACTTCCACACACATAATACACCATTCCGTCAATAGTATCAAAATAATTAAAATTTTCAGAATATCTGTATCAAATAGAGATATTACAGGTATACAGATAATAACTAGTAGTATGCGTTATCAGGTCGGTGTGAAACAAAATCGTTTATTAAAGACCACAATTGCGTTTCGGTCGATGTACGCAAATTCATTTTATTATTCTTTTATAAAACGGGCCTGTACAAACTGGATCCTCGGTACCCGTTAATTCGCGGATATCGCATTAAAACCGTAATCAGTTCGCATTGTGTGTCGCGAATGGACGATTTTATTAAATACGTAGCGGACCGGGAACAATTTTTCCCCAAAATAGCCAGTGATTTATTTTTATGTTACCGCCCGTTTATAAATAATAACATTTTTGCTTCGAAGCCCCGTGTATTTTAACCCCGCCGATAATAAATGCGAACGCAGGAATGTTGTAGTACGCAGGGAAAAACTCTCTGGCGGTTTTGATTTAATATCTCGCCGCCGCCGTTGCCGATCTATTACCGTTCCATTGTGAAAAGCCGGGCGGCGTAAACATTCCGTAATTATTATTTATAGGCGATTTATTGCGCAAGGGCAGGCGCCCACCAAGCACCGACTTAATAACGTTACGATTTATTGCGTTGTAAATCAAAATTCCTGGTTAAAAAAAAGCTTCGCGTATGACGATTCGATTAGAATGGTATCATTCGGGATTAATCTTTACAAATATAAATTAAATCATTACTACTAATGATCTATTAAACAAAAATTAAGCAAAAATTTCATTGAATATGATGATATACATTACGTTCAACCCAACTTTACAGTTCCAAAGCATCTTATGCAATAAATATTTAAATAGAATATAAACACAATGTGATAGTGTGCTCCAGTACCTCCACAGGAATGCTCCACAATGAGGAAGAATGTTCCAGAGAAACGGAGGTGGTTAGAGCAAAACACACGCTGAGATTATGTGCAAAAGAACCAAGATGTGTCAAATGTGCTGATACACACATCACAAGTCACAGTTGTAACTATCAAAATCAAAAATGGTAATATAACTCTCACAATATAATATTAAATGTGAAAGATGTGAACAGTTCCTTCAAGCCATATGTAATCGAATGATCGTACGTGATAATAACACTGCAAAACACACACATTGGAGATCAAGGCTAATCACAAAGAAAGGTAAAAAATTGATAAATTCTGTCCTACAAGGATTTGAAACTATCTCAACAGGCAAACTTACGTATTGACTAACAGATCCAAATAATATCCCAGATCTGGTAGATGTCTAAATAATCAGAAACATGTTAAGCAATTATATACTAATCGAATATAACTTTCTGCTAAATTCGGATCACTTGGGCAAGAAAATCTGATTTACAAGATTTCAAAATGATGTTGAATGATAGAATTACTTTGGCATGAAGGCCGAAGAATAATTAAGAATGATTTGTGAGGTGGAGAAGGCAATCACTACTTTAAAGCAATCCTATGACTGATATTAGGATAAAGAAGGAAGAAGAAGAAATGGCAATGGTCAAAGTGGTCAAAACAAATGAAAAGAATGGTAGTGTGGTAACAACCAACATAATAGCTGTATTTTTATGGTAATAAAATAACCGAGAAAAAGAAACATTGGCAAAGTCTCTGTTTATCAACTCCATTTAACTTCTCAACTTCTTCGTTGAGTTCTTCGTTCACAATAAATCCAACACGAAACGCACCATATGGGCAGCAAGCTAGATGATTTAGTGTCTACACTTCAGGACAGATATCAAAGGGAGCAAATGAATAAATAAAAATTTAACGAAATACAGAGAAGATTTTGATACGAAATGTTGTCAAATTTGAAACATCGTAATAAGATATAACATTCTGCTAATATCTGCTGATTCCTACATTTCTGGAGTAAATCAGTCTAGAAAACATTCAGAGAAAATATGTAGTTCCTGAAGAAACAAGAACTCCTAAGTCATCTGAAGCAGAAAGATCTAGTTCTAAAGAAAACTGATTTTGGACCACCAACGAATCTCCTTGATGTAGCTTTTCATATGGTTAAGCAGAAGAGAGTAATCCATCAACTAAATAAAATTTTACCACCTTAACCCTTTCACTGTTATTGTCCCTTGAGAGGGACACGGTTTCTTGCTATGTTTTAACGATGGTACGGTAAAAGGGTTAATACGTCCAACTCTTGGAATTCTACCTAATTAGACAATTTTTTAGAGTAATTAGGATGAGAAGTATTTAAATTTCAAAGACTCAGTGCAGGCGTTCCACTGGATGGCGTTTTGGGTCCATCCTTGTACTTGTAAATAAAATTCTACCACCTTAATGCGTCCAACTCTTGGAATTCTACCTAATTAGACAATTTTTTAGAGTAATTAGGATGAGAAGTATTTAAATTTCAAAGACCTCAGTGCGCTGGGTAATATTTTGGGTCCATCCTTGTACTTGTTTTAGATATGTGACTTCCCCAAATAAGAAGATATAACCTGGATTAATTAACACAAAATAAATTAGTTGTGTAGAATCAGACCTTTAAACCTATCTGGACATATGACATTCAACTGTGAGATTGATGTGAGATCAACTGTGAGATTTCCTCCAAATTGGTAGTTTGGAGGAGGAGTTTGGATAACTTGGTTTATTTTTTAAATTACTTTTAAATGAACCTCAAACAAATCTGCAAAACTCTTCAAATAATTCTTTAACACCAATAGATTCAAACATAACTGATTATCGACCGAATTTAATTGCAAGAATTCCTCATTTGGGGAATATCATTTCTTTAAGTTAAAAGCCCTGAGGATAGATTTTTACTTCTTGGCGGTATTTCCGGATTTTTACAAACAATGGCTCAAAATTGTTGTGTACCTAACATTAAAACATTTACGCAATTATTGAATTTAATACCTGGGACTTTAGCTTATGTTAATCAAGAAGAGGAGTATTAGGTTTGATTATTTTTTTGTATTAATATATTTTTGTTTAATATTGAGGTGATTTATTTATTAAAAATATGCTTATTTTTTTAATAGGGCTTATAATTCCATGATATTGACTTTGAACTAGGATCACATGGAAATTGATTTTCTTGAAGCAACTCATAAAGCAATTAGTTACATATTGCTTCTTTCTACAGAAGAGATTGAATTATTCCAAGCTAGACTTAATTAATTTGTTGAACGAAACTTGAGTTGCTTGGAAATAGTAAATTTCAACTCATTAAGTCACTATGAGCTTTTATATGAGTATGATTTATTGCTTAAAAAGCTATAATTTAAAGGCAAATGACGCCAGAATGAATGATAATGATCATTGAAGCCACAAAATCTGGCAGCATGATGAGATGAAATTTATTTGAATTTTCAAATCATGTACTACTACATGTTAGTGGCTCTCATTATTACTACCTCCAATTGACTTGACATATTTTCCGTCGCTCCTGCTGGAGCATAATAGTCTAATATCTTTTGCCATCTTTGTGGAGATCATCTTTCAGTAGAATTCCACTGTCATTTGTCCGATTTAAGGTGTGCAGTCTTGCATTGTCATGCAGCAATCTGATTCCTTTCGTCAACCTTCCTGTTGATTGTCGTTTTCAATCTTGGAGTATGTTTTGATTGGTACTGACGCTGACAAGTGACAGCAACATCATCTGATTAACATTATAACAATCTGAAACTGATCATCATATTGATATGCCTCAGCTTTGATTACGCTGGATAATGGATGATTTCACCAGAGAAGAATATATACAGCTTGGGATCCCAAGGGGTTACAACTAAATCTATATCGTTGTAAAATTGAACAAAATACTATTATAGTTTACGTTAACTTTAGTTTACGGACAACGTTTGAAAGAGAAATCATTTATCTTGACTTCGCCGAGGTCGCTTGAGGGAGAGGCGCTAGAACCGATAGCTTACTTTATATTAGCTTTATGTTGATATAATGACATATCCAGCGCCTCGCCCGCAAGTGTCCTCGGCGAAGTGAGGATAAATGATTTCTCGTTCAAACGTTGTCCATTATTAAGACATCAAATGTATATCATCTAATATGACCGAGGTTGCTTGCGGGGGAGACGCTGAATTTGATACATTAACACGAAATTGTAAGTTCTGAAAGATTCTAGTGACGCAAGCGACCTCGACAGTTGCAAGACATGGCATAATAAGGATGAGCTTAGATACTCTGTGGTGGCTTAAAAGCTACTTATTTTAATAAGGAAATTATACGACTCAAAAGCTAATTGAGAACCTTATTAACTGTCTTGTTCGTATGTTATTAAAGTTAATCATTTGTTAAATAATTTGACTGGTTATTCTGTTTCGAGGAAATTCGTTGTACTCATTCTTTAAAGAATACAACTGTTTATGTTATTCTCTTAGTACTATATCAGGTACACTGAATCTACAAATCTAGTCGTGTTAGATTGTAATTGTTGACAAAGGCGATAATGTCATCGAGCGATGCTGGATTACCCAATACAACGTCAACAAGCCAGCACTTAAACTCCCAATACGTGTTACTGAACACAGTTAGAGTCTTCATTCAAATACATTATCATGAATAATAAAAAGAATCAAAGTTAGTAATTATCATGTTATAGTAGTATATTAAGGTACATTATTATACGAATTTCGCATGCAAAAACCCTCCGTCAACAGTATTTAATTAAGTAGATAGCATAAACGACATCGGAGCATTCCGCAAATGTATTTAAACGTGAAATACCCATTTTTATGTGGCATATGTAATGGGGCCCACCCGGGTGTGGTACTATATTCAGTTGCATTCTGCGAATCGCATATACGCCTCATAAATGTTACCGGTTTACGAGAGAATTGTTATGGTTAAATTCAATTTACTTGTTTAATTTAATTATGTAATAATTTTTTTAAAATCCCCCAAAGAAGTTATTCGCTAAAAAGTATCTTTTTAAGCATGGAATCATCTTGTGTGTCGTTGGTTATATGCATAAACCAAAATATAAAAATCCCTTTAAGCCAGTAGCGTGGGATATGAAGGGGAACTCGTCGAATATAAATCTCGTGCGATATTAGAGGGACTTTTACGCGTCGAGACGTACTTCTGGGGTTCCGAATCAGCAGCAGTATGCACATTTTTGATCACGTACGTCTCTGGATCCAGGAAGGGCGTTACAGCCGGCGCCTTTCTAAGACTGTTTACTACACACTAAAGCGGATATACGACCATGTCGTCTCTGGAGCGCATCCCTAATATATGATAAAATTTCGAGTGTTATTTTAATAACTCTCTAGTATTACAAAAATAAGTGTTGAAATACAAATCAAAAATGTTTTTCGTTTCAAAATACTGTTTCGATTGGTAACATCGCAACCATGCATATTGAAAAATAGTTGGATATTGCAGTTTCAATTCCAGAATGGTTGATAAATACCTAAAAGCTCGATTTTGAACGGAATAAATTTCGCATTCTGCTCGCATTTCAGTTTTCTCGTACTCGAATTGTCGCACGAATGCGATAAACAACCGAAAAAAGAGCACGCCATCGAATTAACTGAATATTGCATTTTAATAGACTACCCGTATGTCGTTGGGTTTCAATAATTTATTCGCAATAATCAGCCATACATCGAGCGATAATATTATTCATTAGGCTTTAGTCGCCCTAATAGTTCTAATTGAAACGAATTGTTTTCGCGCTGTTAATATAACCAAATAATTACCGAGAAATTCAAATTAACTATGTCAATAAATACAATTAATTTAATTCGTCGAGTTATTTTTCGTTTTACCGTTTCATTTAAAATATCAATAAACCGAGCGATAGAATTCGTAACGATCTAAAAAGCAAAAAAAGAAAGGGAAGAGAAGAAAGAAGACGTATCCATTCTACGGTCTCAGATATCCCAATATCTATGCGTGTTATCCCATCGCGGTGCAATAACAATCCGTCCGGACGAAGGAAACAAATAAAATGTAGATTGGATCGACGGATGAAAGTACGTTTTCCCGATTGTGACTATCAGAATAAAAAATGTTAGGCGCAACCTTGAATAATACGTAATAAAATTGAACAATAAAAAAATAATATGGATGTGGCATCTGAAATAATGAACATTTGTTGCTCACAAAACATTTGGCTTCAAGTTAACGATGCTTTCAATTTTTCCAAGATTTGTAGAAGTCCAAGAATATTTGTTAGCTTTATTGAGAACAATTATAATAATAACATTGACGATGTAGTTCACACTACGGGGGAAGATGGAAGATGAGGTTTGCAAAGTATTCTTATTAACGACTTTAGGGAACAAAGCAAACAGTGACAGCATTCTCCGCATCTTAGGAAGCCCACTTCAGGATAACCGAGAACAAAAAAAAACACGAAATAATTCACAAGCACATCGAAAAGTTTTCGCCTTGTGTATCTCACTACCGAAGGAAACATGCTTCTAAAAAATTATTCTTGCCAAGTGACATATCCATAACGCAAATGATTTCACAGAATCCTTTTCCTCACAGCCTATTTTTTACGAATATTATCGGAAAACTGTGAATAACATGATATATCCTTCACAAAGCTGGGACATGAAAAGTGCGAGAAATGTGAAGCATCTCTTTTGCACAATCCAGAGCATACAAAGGCAATGCTGCTGAAAATGAAAACTATGGAAACTGCTGTAATTGGGTGAAACATATACGCAAATCAGAAATGTGAAGAAATATGTACAGATTGGACAAGGAGAATAAAGATGAAGGTACCTTAATGTATTCGGCAGACATGCAAAAAGTTAGTTTGTTCCACTAGGAGCTATACTATATGCTAAGCATCATTAGTGCTTATATGTTCGTGTCTACTTATGCAAGGGACAAGAAACATATTTGCATTTGGGCTGACAATTACAGCGCACAAAATAAAAATTGGGCAATGTTTTCTTTTCTTTTGTGTATAAATAATTCAGAACATATCCTGGTGGAAACGATCACTATAGAATTTTTTGAATCGGGTCGCATTTTTATGTCAGGCGATAGCTTCCATCACTTAGTGGAAAAAGGATTACGGAACAATCCCATAATATATAATTTCCAAGATATTTCCAATGTAGTACAAAACAGCACCAAGAAGCATACAGTATTTGTAAAAGAAATGAAATTTAAACACTTCGAGCATTGGCCCACCTTAACTATCAATTATCAAATTAAAAAATTTAATAAAGATCGACCTCTTTTGAAGTATATTGTATTAATACTGGCCAGGAGGGGCTCTAAAATACTGTTTTTCAAAATAAAATTTGACGAGCAATATAAAGAGTTAAATATTTTGCTCAAAAAGTTTCCATTCATGAAAGAGCCTAAAAGACATGAGAGAAATCGAGGAATAGCTCCAAATAGAAAACATAAAATTATTAATAATTTGGAAAACATCATTCCTAAACATAAACTAATGTTGACGGTTGATCATGACGGCAGAATAGTAAATGATGAAATACAACAAAATAATAATACAGAATCTAACTCTGTTTCTGATCAATGGTCAGATCATTCTGTGCCATCACTATCATCACTATATTCTGTATCACCATCAATATACTAGAAAATTGCCATTGATAAACTCCTTTGATAATGACTTTCTAATGAATATTAAAGAAACTAACAACTTTAAATAAGTAGGTCCTACATATAACAGTAAAGCTTCCCGACCTGCTGATTACTGAAGATATTTGAAAAAACCGATAAATAAATAAGAAATATATCAATTTTCAGACAACAAATGAATATAAACTGATTTCTTTTGATACTACGTGAGGTTGTACACAAAATAAGACATGTTATTACATCTTTGACAAAAAGATGACATCTATTTACTGCCAGAAAAAAAAAAGCTTTAGCTATATGAAAGCATGATGCATGAGCATTTAGATAGTAATCAAAAACAAATGCTATAAATATGGCATCTACCTATACATGGAACCTATACCACGTATACACTGGAACGCATAATGCAAAAAAAGACAGAGAGTCACCTAATGAAAAAATGGAGAGGTCAATACTGGGACTATTCTAAATCTTCTCAAAAACTTTCGACAAAAAACTCGTTTAACATTTGTTACGTTTTGTTTGGTTAACGTTCAAGAATGGCAAACTTTTGTTTCGGGATTTGTTTTGTTTCTTTTACAGAGCCATCTAGGAAGAACTTTCCTTTACCACCTTTCCTTCTTATTTTCTAAAAATTTTGAAGATTTTAAAAGGTAGATGGGGTTGATTAATTTAGGAATTTAATTGTTCAAATTTTAAAGAATTTTTTTTTGAGGATCAATTGGGAATAAAATAGGAATTCGGTTAACTTAGTTAAAACTTTTTTTTAAAGTAATATCAGAATAAAGAACAAAAATAGAAGGAGATTTTAGGGAAAAATATAATGTACCACTTTTTTTTTGGTAATATGAGTTTTTTTAAAGTTATAAAACGAAAACACGACAAAATTTAACTCTCTTTCGTCATTCAGCGGTATAACGTGTAACATCGTGAAAAAAATTAGTCGTCGACATTTTGAAAATTTGAGTTTTGAGAAGTTTAGTCGAGATTATTAATCCATAATTTTTGGGAGAATCACGCATGTTATAGTATTAAATCATAATTGATCGTTTGTGATTTTGGTAACAGAAGTTTATTCTGGATTTAATTGTACTGCAAAGAAAAAAAATTGTTTGATAGCCTCAGAACATCCACGAGGTACGTTAAAATTAATTTTCTTATCCTAATTTTCAGTCATTCATTCATTCATACTTTAGATTTCATTCAAAACCTTTCATGCTATTGAAAAAAAAAAAAAAATTATAAAAAATAAAAAAAAAACTTAAAACTATACTTAAAACTATCTTAAAACTATTGGATTTTTTTTCTTAATTAATTTTAATTGGTTAGGCTTTTGGAGGGAGCATTTTAAGAAAATTTTCTTCATCCACCTCGTGGGGAATAAAATCACTCGGTCATTCAGTCACCTAAAAATCCCCAAAATAAGTATCCTGAAGGAAGAAGGCGTTATCAGAAATATCCTACCTTAAGTTCTTCCTGGATGGTCATCTGGAGATTCTTTATGGTAATCTTATTCAAGGAAAAGGTCAGACGTTAAGTTTTGTTATAAAACATTCAAGAAACAATTTACTATTTTGGAAATTTAATTGAAATTATCTTTGTTTCATTTTTTTTATTATTATTAAATTCATTAATCTCTTGATATTCTTTTGTAAAATTTTAATTGGAATTTTTTTTTTCTTTTCGATTCATAAAAATTCGTTCTAAATTAAATTTAATTTTATCAGACGAATACGGAAATTTATATATTTTTTTTTTGCTTTGACTTTCTGATTTGGAATAATTTAATTTTCATATTCACATTTTCCAATTTCAATCATCAGTTTTTTTATATTTAATTTTCATTTATTATTTTGGTTTGTGTATTACAAACTTTTATATATATATATTTTTTTTTTCTCCAATATATTTCGTATTATTTTGTTTGCTATTCTTGAATTTCAATTATTTACTGTTGTGTTTGTCTCATCCTGTATAACTGAAAATTTTGAATTTTTAATATCTTCTTTTCGCCATTATTGTGTTATCGTGGTTTATTCAATGGCGTGGCGCTGTATAAATGAATCACCCCTTCTCCATTGAGCTGGTCGAGGTACCGCGATAAAATTCACTTTTCAAAATTAAAGTTAGGAAAATTGGGTGGAATAAGTTGAGTATAGGCATAGTATATATTTTTGTGATACAGCGGCAACACATTTTTCTGTGTCTTTATGCATTTCATGTGAATTCTTGGTACCCCAGAAACGTAATGAATCCGCTTTAATAAAATAGTTTAAGTCGGTCATTATGATTTTGAATACGAAATCAATTGAACTACTTCTTTAACCAAGTTTCGTATAAAATGGAAGTAAATTAATCTCGCTTGATGGCCAGCCTGCAGCAATTGGTCAACAACTTTTTGGACTTTGTACAGATACTTCTTCAGACCTGCTGATGCCAAATTGTGTGCATCATTGTCTTGTGGTTGATGTTTATGGACTATATCGGATGTCCTCGACCACAGCGGTATTCTCCACCGAACGAACACTATGTGGCTTGTGGCAACTTCTTGCGACAAGTGTAGTAGACTCAGTTTATAGACCGGAAATTAGTGAAATAAGTAGTAACAACAATTTTGTGTTCTTCAGGTCTTTTGCTCCAATGCTAGTAGTTAATCTAATTTTTTTTTTGATATGTCATAATGATATTTGACGCCATTTTCAAGAAGTATGACGTACTCACATATGATATTATTTTTGCTCCACCTTGTATCACATAATTAAACCGTAAATAAGTTTGATTTGTTTGGAGATTGATTAAGTATTAAATAATAAGTATTAAACTTATTTACCAACCCTAAGATCGAAGAAGTTGTTATTACAAGATTCATGAATAACCTCAACCTTTTAAAACTGAAGTTCTTTTAGAGGCAGTTGAGTTACTTTCCATTGCAAAAAAATAACAGGTATTATACTATCTCCACATTACCACTATCACGCATCATCTCAGAATTATCTCCTACATGCGTTAAGTATCGAAAGTCTACCATCTACATTTTACATCCAATTTTTCAATTTGCAGACGATTGGAATCTATATCATTATCATTGCAATACTGATTGAAATGTAATCATTGGATAATTGTGATGCAACATTTTGATACGGAAGTTATTTTTTGAATCTATTCTAGTAATGTTGTTTCAGAATATACAGTGAATCTTTTCATCTTTATTATCACTTTCTTCAGCAACCTAAAAGACCAATTTAGAGTTCTATATGTTGTCATAGAGACTAATAAGTTCATCGATTTCTTGGATTTAGTCCAGAATTGGGGTTAACATATCGATCAGAATTCATCTTTACTCATCCTTACTTTATTGCGAGATTTATCTCAGCATTCTAAACATTCTCTGGTTACTTTTAAGTATCATTTTAATTTAATTCTGATATATTGATGCAGTATTAGAAAATACGTAATCTTTATACATATGTATGTATTCTAGTGTCAAAGTAGAATCAATACCACTACAGTTTTGTTTGTATTGGCTAATAAAAATGGAGAAAAATTAATTAAATCGACCAAAAAGAACATCTTAGAGGCATCAAACGAAGATCCGCTTTCATCTCTCCTCTCCTATTCCCCTTTACTTTTGGGGTCTTTTTTTCGAACCGCCGATCTCGAATACGCCTCATTTATAAAGAATGGCCGAAAAGAGGATTATTGGATTCTCGCTGCGCTCGTTCGAATATCGAAAATCGGTTCTCGCAGCGGATTTGTTTTGTTATACGAGATTTCCTCCGTCCTTTGCATCTCGAACGGTGTCTTAAAGCAAACAATCCGCATCAATAGTAATTCACCATAAATGTATAAATTTCAAATTAACATTTTTTATTTATTATTAAATTTTTGTGTTATACATTTAAGTTGTTCAAAGTCAATTACTCACTTGTTCGGTGTGCACTGAGTTTGATAAGAAACTTGTATTGTCGTAACGTTTTAAATTACCGAGAAACGTTTTTCGTTTTCCAAACTGATCCTCTTACGGTTTGATATTTGTCGCAGGAGAGACGTAATAAGGGCCGTCGGGGTCCGAGTAGCAGTAGAGAGCTTTGAGTCAAGCTCAAAGCGAGTGAATGTCGCAGTTACTTTGAAGTTTTAGAACTACTGGTTGTTCTAAAACCCGAGTCTTGCTGCACAGTTCGTGACCAACGTCGATGGTTTACGTTTGAGTGAGGAAAAATAATCGATTGAAATCGGATGGAAAAATATGAAATTTTGGAATTAATTTAACTCGATTTAACTGATCAAAACTGATGATGACATAACGTAATAACTTAATTGATCGGGTACACTCCGTTTTGCGATTGACATCTGTCGGAAACATTCAGACACAATTGCTACAGTAATTACTTGTGAGTAGATTGTACAACGTAAGTCAGTTGAGTGAGTGGCCTCCGCCGCCGGTTGCATAAGTTTGCGACAAATTGCAGAGAACTTAGTTCAACAACAAAGCTTTGGAGGGTTCACTTACAATTACAGCAATGCGATGTTGTTAATAATAATTAACTTCCGGGGAGCCGTTCCCGAACTTTTACGGAGAATTGTCTTTGCACAAGTTTTAATTAGGTATTTCGGTGTTATGAGTACAATGCAAAGTTGGTGTGTAACTTTAGTAGAGGTAAATTATAAAGAAAATTAAAAGAACTATCAGTACTATATATACCCTGAGAATTCTATTCAAGGGAAAATCATTAAAAATTAATGTGACCGTAAAGATTAGTGGTCGTAAAAGAGACACGGCCGTAAAACCTGTAATTATTTACTACCCGGCCCAGATTTTGTGCATAGAAACTTCGATTTATAGTCTCGATATCGAAATCCGCTTCGTAACCACCAACCAGAAGCAAACACACTCCTGAATTTATCGAATTTATTGTAATGCGTAAAACTTGGAGCGAGTTAGCCTACTTGGGAATTCTATCAGCGTTTTTTTCTCCGGGGTTCTTCTCTCCCAGCAATAATATATCGTCGCTGGTGCCGCCCGATTTTTCAAATTATTCCTTGTTTGCAAACAAACTTTGTTCCTGGGTTCTTTCAACCCGCTCTCGAACGCAAAAGTTTTCTTACCCGGACTTTTATAAGATGCGTTATTGACAACTTTATGATTGTTAGCTGCATTAACTAGAATCAAATTTCCAAATTCTTGATACCCAAATAACTGTTGAATATAAAAGAATTTAATTAGATTCGATCTGATAAATAAGGGTGAAATGTGTGGGGTTCTCTTAAGAAAAGGGAGGGCGGACCGCACATTACGTTCAGATTAACCGCTTCGTTTGCATAATAGAGATTCAATATCCGAGCATCGAGCGGCTTCGTTTTGCCCTGTTTGCGGTCTGCGAGATCAAATTTTAAGCCTTCATTAACTTTCCCTCCGTTTACCTTCGAGACGAAGTAAATATTTGAGGAGAATCCCTTGGTATATCTCCGACGGGGGTAGTTTGATCTTTAAAAGAGTTCGTGCCAAATGAAATAAAACCCCAATCTCCGTGTAAAATGTATTGACTAATTAAGTTTCGAATCAAAGCAGCATCGGGTTACAATCAACAACTTATAAAACAGGTTAATTAGGATTTAATTAACGGCAAAGTAAAGTTTTTTATGAGACAAAATTTAAATTGTAACGAAAAAACTTCTTTTCTTTGTACGTTGTAATTTTGATGGTGGAGGGTAAAACGTAACTTTTTTTATTGCGTCGTGAAGCTTTTGAAAGTGTCGAGGTTGAATTACTAGAGCGAGGGACCACCCAGAAATTGGTCAATAAAAACTCGCAATTAAATTAAAATAAGGAAAAGAGGTGCCCGTAAAACAAGCGTAAGAAGTTCAATTTGCAGTTAAGCATACAAATCCGACGACTTCGTCAAGTTTAATTTACTTATTCGTTATAAGTTTGGCAAAAAAATTTTGTTCACAGCACGAATTAAAGCGTTTTTTGGTTCTTTCTAATAACACCCTTTAATTTAATCGTCTTATCGACTGTCAACTCTAATTTACACCCAACTAAATTTCGTTCGTCGAAGTGGAAATTTTAATTGTCCCGCAATTAACCGTACCACTGCGTTCCATTAATCCTCAAAAGGAATTGGACCTGTGAATTATGCAAATCGCCCTCCTAATTTCCATCGGAGATGATGGCCACCTCGGCGCACAGAGTGCTTATTAAAATTTACAACAAAATGCATCCCTATTAATTCACTCAAGTCGGTCGCTTGTTTCTTCCTCGTTTGACACTTTACTATTAACTTTCTTTCGGTTGTAAATTACTCCAGTCACGTAACCTTCATCGATGAACACAAGAAAAGTTCTATAAAAAATCCAAGTTCCATAGACAGATTTTATGAATCGTAACGGTTTAAAACGATGATGGGATTGTAAAGGGGGTTGATAGTAATAAGAGGTTAATGGTCGGAGATATAATACCGTACTGGGTTCGGAAACAATACGTATCGACCAGAAACCCGAACTTAAGCGCCACTCTATTATTCTCCCCTTCCAGGATTCTAGAGTCCTACAACTCTCCATAGCCTAATGTCTGTTACCAGTTCATTACAATCGGCCCGATGCTTCGACCCGATATTAACCCCTTCGATGTTTGCTGGAGCTTTGCAGACCGCAGGTCACTCTTGACAGCTACGTTACAACTTTGATTAGAGTTAATATAGAGGGGTGTTTATTACTTGGAACAGAAATCACTTAAAAGTAATTGTGATGATTTATATGACACAATAACTTTGCCAATCTATTTACATGGCATTAAAAATTTGTGCTCCTTCACTACTTAGTAGTTATGATTTGTAAGTATCTTTAATAGTGACATCTTTGTGAAAATCTCTGTTCTCCTTCACTACTTGTTGATTGTAATATGACACCATCCATTACACATCTAAATTGATATTAACACTTTCCATCAATGTATTATTGACCTTCTTGTAACTGGCTATCGTCTTAGTTGTAGTCTGTTAATGAATTGACAACTTAGAAATTGAAGTTTGATTCAATTGAGTCAATTGATATTGACACCTTCCATTAACGAATACGAGATGCCTCGCAACTGGGTGGTGCTGTAGTTGTAATCTGAGACGTTCAATAAATACTATTACAAGATTTCAAAGCAAAGCTTATGTATTTTGTAGCCATAATATAAATTGGAACGTAATTCTACTCTATAAGATAATGTGATACATAGTATAATGAAACAAAAAAATCCAATCAGTTAAGATTATATTTACTAATTTTGAAAAAATCATATCTCGGGAAGTAATTGAGATATAGAAATGAAATAAAAGCTATTTCGTAGTAAATTTAATGCAGTTTTAACACACCAAAAATAATTTTTTCGTTACTATAAATTTCGGTGATACGATTTTTTTAGTTCAACTCTGTGATTATTAAGGTTATGTTGACTAAATCGCAATTTATTAAATGATATCTTAAAAATGAATTGAGATATCATCATGAAATAAGAACTATTTTAAAGCAGTGTTATTTAGCATTTAATGTAAAAAAATCGTCTCTTTATTTCTACACATTTTTACGTAACGATTTTTTTAATACTTACTTTTAACAGAATTAGTTGAGACCAATTATGAAAGAAATCATATCTTAATATGTGGTTGAGATATCAAGATGAAATAAAAACTAATTTGTAGCAAATTTAATATAGTTTCAACACACCAAAAATAATTTCTTGGTTCCTATAAATCCCGGTGTTACGATTTTTTTAGTTCAACCTTGATTATTAAGGTTATGTTGATAAAATCGCAATTAATAAAATTATATCTTAAGAAGGAATTGAGATATCAACATAAAATAAGAACCATTTTAAAGCAAATTTAATTAAGCTTTAATGTGTGGAAAATCGTTTCTGTATTTCCACAAATTTCGACGTAATGATTTTTTTTAATTAATCTCCGTATATACTTTTGTCAAGATAAGTTCATATTAACAGATTGTGAAAAAATCATATCTCAATGTATAGTTGAGATATCAAGATGAAATAAAAACAAATTTGTAGCAAATTTAATGTAGTTTCAACACACCAAAAATAATTTCTTGCTTCTTATAAACCCCGGTGTTACGATTTTTTTAATTCAACCTTGATTATTAAGGTTATGTTGATAAAATCGCAATTAATAAAATTATATCTTAAGAACGAATTGAGATATCAACATAAAATAAAAACCATTTTGAAGCAAATTTAATTAAGCTTTAATGTGTGGAAAATCGTTTCTGTATTTCCACAAATTTCGACGTAATGATTTTTTTTTAATTCATCTCCGTATATACTTTTGTCAAGATAAGTTCATATTAACAGATTGTGAAAAAATCATATCTCAATGTATAGTTGAGATATCAAGATGAAATAAAAACCAATTTGTAGCAAATTTAATGTAGTTTCAACACACCAAAAATAATTTCTTGGTTCCTATAAATCCCGGAGTTACGATTTTTTAACTTCAACCTTGATTATTAAGGTTATGTTGATAAAATCGCAATTAATAAAATCATATCTTAAGAACGAATTGCGATATCAGCATGAAATAAGAATCATTTTAAAGCAAATTTAATTAAACTTTAATGTGTGACAAATCGTTTCTCTATTTCTACAAATTTCAACATAATGATTTTTTTTATTCATCTCTGTATATACTTTTGTAAAGATAAGATCATATTAACAGGTTGTGAAAAATATCATATCTCAGTGTATAGTTGAGATATCAAGATGAAATAAAAACCAATTTGTAGCAAATTTAATGTAGTTTCAACACACCAAAAATAATTTCTTGGTTCCTATAAATCCCGGAGTTACGATTTTTTAACTTCAACCTTGATTATTAAGGTTATGTTGATAAAATCGCAATTAATAAAATCATATCTTAAGAACGAATTGCGATATCAGCATGAAATAAGAACCATTTTAAAGCAAATTTAGTTAAGCTTTAATGTGTGGAAAATCGTTTCTCTATTTCCACAAATTTCAACGTAATGATTTTTTTAATTCATCCCTGTATATACTTTTGTCAAGATAAGTTCATATTAACAGGTTGTGATAAAAATCATATCTCAATGTATAGTTGAGATATCAATATGAAATAAAAATCAATTTGTAGCAAATTTAATATAATAAATCCCAGTATTACGATTTTTTTAGTTCAACCTTGATTATTAAGGTTATGCTGATAAAATCGTCATTAATAAAATCATATCTTAAGAACGAATTGAGATGTCAGCATGAAATAAGAACCGTTTTAAAGCAAATTTAATTAACATTTAATGTGAGGAAAATCGTATCTCTATTTCCACAAATTCCGACGTAATGATTTTTTTAATTCATCTCTGTATGTAGTTTTGTCAAGATAAGTTCATATTAACAGGTTGTGAAAAAAATCATGTCTCAATGTATAGTTGAGATATCAAGATGAAATAAAAACCAATTTGTAGCAAATTTAATGTAGTTTCAACACACCAAAAATAATTTCTTCGTTGATATAAATCCCGGAGTTATGATTTTTTTAGTTCAACCTTAATTATTAAGGTTATGTTGGTAAAATCGTCATTAATAAAATCATATCTTAAGAACGAATTGAGATATTAGCATGAAATAAGAACCATTTTAAAGCAAATTTAATTAACATTTGATGTGTGGAAAATTGTATCTCTAATTTCGACGTAATGATTTTTTTAATTCATCTCTGTATGTAGTTTTGTCAAGATAAGTTCATATTAACAAGTTGTGAAAAAAATCATATCTCAATGTATAGTTGAGATATCAAAATGAAATAAAAACCAATTTGTAGCAAATTTAATGTAGTTTCAACACACCAAAAATAATTTCTTGGTTCCTATAAATCCCGGTGTTACGATTTTTTTAGTTCAACTCTGTGATTATTAAAGTTATGTTATTAAAATTGTAATTTATAAAATCGTATCTTAAGAACGAATTGAGATAACCACATGAAGTAAGAAGCATTTTAAAGTAAATGTAGTTATCATTTAATGTATAGAAAATTGTTTCTTTATTTCCATTTTGACGTAAGAATTTTTTAATTGATCTCTATGTATCCACTTTTGACGGAATAGAATCATATTAACCAAATATGAAAAGGATCATATCTCAAAATGTAATTGAGATATCAAGATGAAATAAAAACCAATTTATAGTAAATTTAATATAGTTTCAACACACCAGAAATAATTTTTTCGTTCCTTTAAATCCCGATACAATTTTTTTAGTTCAACCTTGATGATAAAAACCTAATTCATTAAGTCATATCTTAAGAACGAATTGGGATATTAGCATGAATTAACTTAAATTTAATTATAATTAACATTCAATATGTGGAAAATCGTTTCTCTATTTCCATATATTTTGACGTAACGATTTTTTTAATTCATTCCCGCATATACACTTTTAACTTAACCTAGTATTAAAAAATCATATCTCAACAAGTAATTGAGATATCAAGATGAAATAAAAACCAGTTTATAGCAAATTTAATACTGTTTTAGGACACCTAATATAATTCTTTCGTTCCTATAAATCGCGGTAACACGATTTTTTTAGTCCAACTCTACGATTAATTAGGTTATGTTTATAAATATCCAATTCATTAAATCGTATCTTAAGAACGAATTGAGATATCAGCATGAAATAAGAACCATTTTAAAGCAAATTTAATTAACATTTAATGTAACGAAAATAGTTTCTTAATTTTCACAAATTTTGACGCAACAATTTTTTTAATTCATCTCTGCACCCCCTTTTAAAACCGGTTAAATCTATCTGTTTCTATATTAAATAAATCATATCTCAACAAGTAATTGAGATATCACGATGAAATAAAAACCATTTTATAATAAATTGAATACAGTTTTAGCACACCCAATATAATTGCTGCATTCCTATAAAAATTGTTGATATTATAATTGTAATCTCATGTTTATGCATTTATTATAACGTTGGTATTTATGTTTTAGGCATTGATTACACACATTAAATATTAACAGCGTTACGTATTAGCGTAAACATAATCATGACTATCGATCAGGACATTAATATTAATTCCGTTATAAATATCAACATATATTCAGATTTTGCTGAAAAATTTCTTCTGCAGACATCTATGTTTTTTAGTTATCTTAAAAAACTTTTTCTTTCTCTTTTTATATTTTCGTCGAATCGTTGAATTGAGGAAATTGGTTGTCCCCATTAAATGAGACTAGAGGGTGGTTACCTGGTTCACCACAATGGTTCCAATCGTGGTCTAATGGTCGTCCAGTTTTCCTCCTGAAGTCGTATTTCAATTTACTTCCTTTTCCATCCGACCAGCCGCACTTATCTCGAACGCTCTATCCCCAAATATTGTTATTAAAGATCGAATGGAAAAATTCTCTTATCGTTTTCTACGAAACGGCCGTTCTTTGGAGAAATACGCGATAAACACACCAAATGGAACCAATAACCGAGGCCCCTAACGTCTTGTAATATTCTCAACACGATTTGAAATGTAACCATAAAATATGTAAGTAACAATAATAACACTTCAGTAAATTTAATATTTTGAAAGAATTCAAATTTAAATATGTATAATTTAATTAGGTCTTCTTGAAGTTGAAAATGTGTGGAGTTTGGTTTTTCTTTAACGATGTGGTAACTTTGAGAGTGTCGAGTACGGTTGAAATTCCGGAATAGTTTCCTTGATTAATTTTACTAGGCCGTCGTCTACCGTGCCGCAATCCCCGGATCTCGAGTCGCTCTATTGTTCAATTTAATTTCGAGTTCGTGTTATTGTTTGCATATTTTATTAGGCTACCACGAACCAACCTGTACCATCGTAGAACGCGGTTATGTTAAGTTATTCAATTCGTCTGTGCGAAAATTACACCAACACTGTACGTGTGCATGTTTTTCTCCAGATAAATTTTCTTATCTTCTCCTCCCTTTTCATCCTTAACTACGTACAACGTTATGAGATCCTTTAACGGAGCTAGCGTTAGTTGCTTGCGACGGAGAACTGAGATAGGGCGAAAGGCGAACACCTATTTATGTTACGTATTAGAACGGCGTAAGTGGAAAAGTTTTATGTTCCCTTATGATGGATACGGAAGCTCAAGCTTTCGAGCGCCTCTAAGCTTAATTTCGGCTCGGATCGTGTTACAAAGTTCGCGTTTCTCGTCGATTGCAAACCTAGCCTCTATACTACCTTGGACTCCAATTTAATTATACAATTTAATTGAGGAATTGCCACCGACGCGACGGAAACTTGAACGTAGAATAAGCTCAAGCTGGAGGGGTCTTTTTTTAAGATCGTTTTGTAGAATAAAACAGCTTCATTGAGGAGACGCTGTTCGGACAAAGAGTCATCAAGGTGGGGGCGGAACTGCAGATTAGGGGATGAAAGGGAGGAAATTCGTCATTTACATCGAAAATTTTGGGTGCAACCCGGTCTCTGTCTGTTTGTTATTATCGCGACAGCCGGCGCTAGAATTTGCAGCATCTAATTGGCTGATAAGAATGCGTCGTTCGTTCGTGTCTGGAACCCTAATTCGAGTAGCCCTCTGGCTCTCACCTCGAAACTACGAGCGCCCTAATTTTCAACTCGCTAAAATTTCCACCGTTAAATTACAGTAGTTGTTTTGGGTAGACGTCCAACTTTATTTACAAAATTAGAGGGAAACCTATGAGTTTAGCAAAAACATTTACATAAATGCATTCAATTTATTGCGTATTCAATAAAATTTATTTATATCGTTTTATTTATATTATAAATCAAATTAATCAAACACCAAGTGATCAGATTACACACAAATCATGATTTATAATATAACTAACTACGTAAATTATTATATTCCATGTAATAATTTATCTAATTATATAACGTTGCCTCATATTAACCTAAACCTTTATACCAAAATCAAAAAAAAAAATGTTTTTGTTTGAATCCCGTTGAAAAATTATGCAATTTCGCTATGTTTCAGATATATCCATTCACCCTGTCAACGGTAAGCATCGTATTGCGACGTAAAAAGAAAGATTTTGGTATACAAAAGCCTTTCGCATAGAGAACGAGGCTCGCTTAAAGAAGGGGGGTGGCTGAAAACGTTTCGAAGGGGGTACATCTTCAGACGCGTGGGTGTATCTGTAGAAACAAAACACGTCCCCCGACAAAAGAAAGCAATATACATCACGGTGTGTGTGTGTTTGTGAAGGGGGCGTTCGAAAGGGGACACATCGAGTACACTTTCCGAGTTTTCCTTGGTATCGGGAGGTACAACGTTGATGCCTTTGTGAGATTTCAACGTTTTGGATTCCTTTGAACGCTCTACATCTAGTCGAGGACCGTTTCGAGAGCGGCGCAAGAGCTCAGCCGATCGAGAAAAGTGGGTCAAACGGCGCGATGTTTAATCAAGGGTTACGAATTGCTTTTATTACCGCACTTAGCAGACATCTCGTTTGGAAAGGAATTGATGGGTGTCGTGTGTCACGGTGTTACGGGCAACTAGGAAAACCGCTCATCAATTTAAGTGCGTAAAGGGTATAAGCTCTAATGAGTCGACTCTTAAAGATTTATTGCTTCCTTCTAGGTAGTGTACTATTAGTATCTACTAGCTCTATCTATTTTTACTTTCTCTCATATTCAAAGTATATTGTACTTGGGCACAAATTCGATATCATAATTTTAACGTTTTAAGGATGTTTATAAATGTACTCAGTGTAAAATATAAAAACTATTAACATTTTTATTAAATTCACTACAAAATGTTTTTTAATTTATCACTATATCACATTTCGTTCTGGAAATACGACCTTTTAAAAAGAAATTATTTATGGTACACTCAATCTTCATTAAATTTACTTTAATTTAGCTCTTTATTTTATCACAGTATGTCATTTCGTTCTGAAGATATCATTTTGTAAATATCTACTTATTAAATTTGTGACAAATCAATATACAAGCTTGGGTAACAAAAAGCATAAAAGCCGTGTTTATAAAAAATAAAAAATTATTTGTGGCACATTAAATGTGCTTTAAAATGCTGTTTATTTCTTCAGGATATCTCATTTCGTTCCTAAGATACGATTTTTTAAATGTGATTCTTAAAATCTACAAAAAATTAAGTAGTTTGATTTAAAAAATAAGAACAAAAATGTAACTAGAAAATATTCTCCCTTAAAGAATCTAATTAAAGATGTATTTTATGATTCATAAAGACATAATCCATAAACGATTTTAATTTTTCGATGATTATCACTATCATAATGGTCATAATCTCCAAATTTGATGATTTCTACCACATAATAAACTATAACACAAAAACGGAAAATGATGGAACAAAAATTTGTGGATAATAATTGCTCCTAATAAGCCATAAGAAGATAATCCATAAACTATTTCTGTACAACTATCACCACTTCTTTGTTACAAAGAGGTATATAAAAAATCTCAAAATTTACTCTTTTGGTTGCTACATTTTATTATGGCTTCAAAATTTTAAATGATAAAAACCAATCTTATTAAGGAAAATTGTTCGTTAGAATTAACGAAGACATAATTCATAAACGATTTTGATATTTTTGTAATTATGATCGAAATAATGGACATAACACATCAAAACCTCCAATGTTGGTGATTTCAACAACAAAATAACTTATAATTAATCGTACAAAACAATTTTGTACACAATAATTGTTCTTAATAAGCCATAAAACAATAATCCATAAACTATTTTGGAACAACTATATTATTTTTTTTGTGACAAAGAGGTAAACACACAACCTCAAAATTGACGTTTTTTTCGGTACATTATGGATTGAGAATTTAAGTGGATAGAGAATAATTTTATTAATAAATATTGTTCGTAATGATCCATAAGGCATAATCCATGAACTGTTTTAATTTTTTGATGATTATCATCGACATAATTGATTTAACATGCCAAAACCAACAAATTTGCTATTTTCTGCAACAAAATATAGCACAAAACCAAAAAGTGGTAGAAGAAAATTTTGTGAACCTTAATTGTTTCTAATAAGCCATAAAACAATAATCCATAAACTATTTTGGAACAATTAAATCCTTTCTTTTGTTACAAAGATGTAAACACAAAACCTCAAAATTAACGCATTTTTTGGTACATTATGGATTGAGAATTTATATCGATAGAGAATAATTTTATTAATAGATATGTTCGTTATGATCCATAAAGACATAATTCATAAACTGTTTTAATTTTTTGATAATAATCATCGACATAATTGATTTAACATGCCAAAACCAACATATTTGCTATTTTCTGCAACAAAATAATTTATAGCACAAAAACAAACAGTGGTAGAAGAAAATTTTGTGAACAATAATGGTTCCTAATAAGCCATAAATCAATGATTCATAAACTATTTCAGTACAACTAGCTTCACTTTATTGATACCAAGAGGTAAATACAAAACATCAAAATTGACGCTTTTTTTTTGATACATTATGGATTGAAAATTTAAATTGATAGAGAATAATCTTATGAGGAAAATTGTTCGTAATGAGTCATAAAGATGTAATCCATAAACGTTTTTAATCGTTCGTTGATTATTGCCTATTTAATGAAGGTAATATATCAAAACCTCAAAATTTGATGATTTCTACTACAAAATTAATTATAACATAAAAGTAAAAAGTGGTAGAGAAAAATTTTGTGAACAATAATTGTTCCTAATAAGATATAAAACAATAATCCATAAACTATTTTGGAACAACTATATCCTTTTTTTTGTTACAGAGGTAAACACAAAACCTCAAAATTGACACATTTTTTGGTACATTATGGATTGAGAATTTAAATTGATAAAGAATAATTTTATTAATAAATATTGTTTGTTCTGATCCATAAAGACATCATTCATAAAGTGTTTTAATTTTTTGATGATAATCATCAACATAATTGATTTAACATGCCAAAACCAACAAATTTGCTATTTTCTACAACAAAATAATTTATAGCACAAAAACAAAAAGTTGTAGAAGAAAATTTTGTGAACAATAATGGTTCCTAATAAACCATAAATCAATGATTCATAAACTATTTCGATACAACTAGCTCCATTTTACTGATACAAAGAGGTAAATACAAAACATCAAAATTGACGCTTTTTTTTGATACATTATGGACTGAAAATTTAAATTGATAGAGAATAATCTTATTAGGGAAAATTGTTCGTAATAAGTCATAAAGATGTAATCCATAAACGTTTTTAATCGTTCGTTGATTATTGCCTATTTAATAAACGTAATATATCAAAACCTCCAAATTTGATGATTTCTACAACAAAATTAATTATAACATAAAAGTAAAAGTGGTAGAGAAAAATTTTGTGAACAATAATTGTTCCTAATAAGCCATAAAACGATAATCCATAATCTATTTTGGAACAACTATCTCCATTTTTTGTTACAAAAAGATAAAACCTCAAAATTGACGCTTTTTGCTGTTACATTTCAGTATGGCTTCTAAATTTAAAATGATAGAGATTAATCTTCTTAAGGAAAACTGTTCATTTTAATCCATAAAAATGATCTACATAATGGACTTAACATGTGAAAACTTCCAAAGTAATATCGTGAAACCTTTCAGAAACATAGTTTTATCCTAACTTTGTTTTTAAAGAAAACAAAATGCAATCAAACGAAAGATCGATTGTTTACGGGTCAATAAATTGTGTGCAAACAATTTTTGTGTATTTTTTTTGTTAATTAATATTACGTAGGTGATTAAAAATGGAATGTCGTTGGATTACTTCTATATTGTGTTGGACAATTAAAAGCTCCGGTAGAGCGTGTGGCAACGACACGAAGGTAAAACAATCGAGCATTGAGCTTGGCAAGCCGCGACCGTCGGCGCTTAATTGGGCGAAGAATCCACCTCTGACTTCACGGTTTGCTGCCCATTAAACTGCGCTTAAATTGCGACGCGTTAAACAATCATTTAAGCCGAGTATAACAGCGGTCACGTGATCTGCATAAACCCTTCCCGTTTTTTTAATCCCTTTCTCTTTCTGTTTTGAGCTTTCCTTCTCTCTCTGTTTTTACCCACCTTTTAGACTTCATTCACTTTAATAACAGTTTAATGTTACTTTTAATGCGGCAAGTTCCGGCTGGTTAATTGACCTAATTGTTATAATACTTTGAAAGGGCACGTACAACAAACATTACCGACAATTAACGTTTATGGAAGATTGTTTTAAAGTAATCGTACTATTTGTTTGAGTAAAAAAATGGATAAAACGATAAAATAAAGTTTGTGCGTTAGGGCGGGGTTGTTATGGAGGATGGTAAATTACCGCCATAATTAACGTTGCTCGTAAGCCAACGCCCCGTTTAGATAAATAAATGCGATCATTAGAGGCTTATTAGGAGGGATTAACAGCGTCACACGTTGTCCTAGTCTATAAACGATGTTCGCCCCTAATGCGGCTGCATCCAGTGCGCCCCATCGCGCGCCCGTGGCCTAGATAATAAATTAAATACAGTATAAACTATTTAGAGCCATTTTATCGGACATAATACGTATTTACGGTCCCATTAACGCCTATTGGATTTAATAACTAGTTGATTAACCCTTACTAACTTAACTAAATAATACCCTTTCATACTAAGCTCAATATTTGAAGCCAAATCTCCTTATCATCTTTCGAATGTTACAAATATTTGCATAGAAAGTTGAAGTGTTATTTGGGGGGAGTCGATTTTTAGATATCTCGTCTGAAAATCTGGAGTTAATTTGCCCGGGGGGAGAACAATTCCATTCGGTACACCCATTGACCTCGAGCGGTCGCGCGCTATTTTCCAGCACAAAGCCGTCTGAATTATCGAACCCGAAGCACTTTTCGCGTGTCGTGGAGACAAAAGGATAAAATTCGATTATTTCGTTTTCCTTTCTTTTCCTTGGTGGGATAGTACGGTTTCGCCTGGATCTTTGTTAAAATCCATTCGTACATGCAATTTCATTATCACCAATTAATCTAATTAAATCGTTTACTATTAATTACTATCTACTAGAATCGAAAGATACCAAAAAAGAAATAAAATAAAATTAAAGGTAAAGTAAGAATTTGATGACGTTATGGCACCGACGACGGAGACGACGCGAGATCTAATCGTTAATCATTGCTCGTGCCTTTCAGACGGTAGCAAATTGCAAGTTGGCCTTTTTAACACTTTCAGAGAGCTTCACTAACAGTAATCTTCGGAAGTGCTGCGAAGGTATAACTTTAATGGATCCAAAGGCTTTTATAGAAGAATCTGTCCGGTTCCGGGCAAGAAATGCTGATGTCGACCTCCTAACACGTCCACGTCCTGAATAGATTATCAGTTTCTCATAAATTAATTTATTACCGAGTGCGTGCATTTGACGTTAATACTAATTAATAATTTATGTACTCGGAATTGATGTCGGCGGTAAATCAGGTATAATTGTGCGCACGAAATTGTGAACGTAAATAAATTCCGGTAATAAGCTAATATTAAATATTTATTTTTAGAATTGAACTATAATCGGTTATCCAAAAAGTACAAAAAAATACACCGCAGGAATACAACCTATAACCACCTTACATAAGCTAACAGTGGCGTACAAGCATCATTTGCCTTACATACAGGTGTCCCACGACGTGACTGCCATAGCTTGGGAGTGTGTTGCTGGGGTGATTTCAAGTCAAAAATGCCTAATGAACATACTTCAAACCATTTAAAAAGAAACAGCTTTATTGAATTAGTTGCTGAAAATGGCCACCCAGTTGCTGTATACATAGTCTAGCTCTTAGAATTGAAGTGGTAGCTCTGCTAATAGTCTCAGGATCAGCACGTATAGTTCCTGCGGCATCCATAATTCTAGCTACTAGTTGTTCTCTATTTTCAATATTTTCTGTATAAACTAAACTTTTCAGTCTTCCCCATAAAAAGTAATCTAAGGGATTAAACTCTGGTGACCTTGCTGGCCATGGAACTGCTGAACTTCTTCCAATCCACCGGTTTGTATAATTTTGATTAAGAAATTCTGTTACTTGTCGACCAAAATGTGGAGGTGCACCATCGTGCTGAATTCACATTCGTTGTCTTACATTAAGAGGAACATCATTCAGTAATATTGGAAGATAATTGTCAATGAATCGTAAATAACGAATGGCCGTGAGACTTTCTTCAATTATAAGCGGACCATGAGGGGGGGGTCATCAATAATGCCACACCAAACCTTCACCGAAAATCTATCTTGAAAGAAAATGGTATTCCCGAGTTTCCTGGTCCTCATGACTAAACAATATTATCCGATAAATCCTTTGATTTTTCTATATCCAGCGACTAAATTCAAGTCTTGAAGCGTAGTCGGCAGGTTTTAAAGCTTCTACAAGTAAGATGTGGTACGGGTACAACCCGAAATTATGTAAAGTTCTCCATACTCTCATTCGACCTACGTTAAATGTGTTGGCTATTCTTCGGACACTAGTAGAAGGTAATACAATTCTTTCTCCAGATTCATCGGAAAATGTATAAGGGAAAATAAAAACCAAACTGGATGGCCTTAAACGATGAACCAGTAAATATATTTAATCTTATGTGTCACACATAATTTCGACAATTTTGTCATCTTCGGACACAACGGAGTAAAAGTAGAAAGTTAACACATTTTTTAATAAAAACATACCAAAAAAGAAATTATCTATTATTTACCGTCAATTTGTTTGTTTGCACTTCATGTTTTACAGCGAGAGAAAACGGAACTCTGTTACAGATCTGAACTTCTTTCTTACAAAATCGTGCTTCGAAATTTAAGGTTATGTAAATCAAAAACACCGCCAACATCAGGTTAAATAACTTAAGAGGTGTACCTAGCAATAACGTCTTCATTAAACCAATAACAAAAAACTACAAACCATTGTATATAGATCAAATCGGAAGTAACAAAATCGGGTTCATCGTTTAAGGCCATCCAGTTTGGTTTTTATTTTCCCTTATACTAGTAGAAGGTTGAGCATCAGTCGTATTAAGTATTGCTTCTTCTTGAGCAAGTTCCCTGAACGGGATGTTCAGAAATAGCTGTGGGAAACTTGCCTGTTTGTCTTAAATATCGATGGACATCGCTACAAACAGTTCTACATGGGGCACTCTACGAGTGGGAAGTCGTCGACGATCAACAGCCGTTCGTCCGTTTCCATTACACAATCTATAAACAAAATGAATTGTCTATAACCTTAACTTCTATAATCTATAACCTTTAAGAGTATTTTAATGTAAAAAGTCAACAGTTTGTAGCTCGGTTACGATAGCGTTTTGGGTGTATGTTCATTAGACATTTTTGACTTGAAATCACCTCAGCAACACACTCCCAAGGTATGGCAGTCGCGTCGTGGGACACCCTGTATAAAAAAGGAGATAAACTCAAGAAACAAATTAGAAGAATACATCATTGGTGAATTTCAAACTGGATTCAGACCAATTAGTCTTCAAAGAAGTCTACATCATAATACACATTGTTACACAATATATCATATCTCTCAAGCAAATTCAAAGTACTACATTCATTCGTCTATAGTTCTACAGACCGTATCGAGACTTGGCCTCCCTCTGTCTCCATTCATCCCTGTCCCTGGTCTCTCTTCTCCAACTCTTACTCCCGACCATCTCGCTAGCGTCCTGGTCGACTGCTTCCTCCCATCTCAATCTTGGCCATCCCCTCGCCCTCACTTTCTGCATTCTTCTACCGATCAGTCGCCCCAGTACTCTCTCTTCTCCCATTCTGATTACGTGGCCTGCCCATTTTAGGCGTTGGACTCTGATTAACTGTGCTAGTGGCGGGTCTTTATAAATCACATTCAACTCGCGGTTGTATTTTAATCTCCATCCATCCTCCTCCTGAACTGGCCCAAACATTCTCCTCAAGATTCTTCGCTCCAAGACATTCGCGCTTTTCGGCTACTTTTGCGTCAACGTCCCATAGCTTAAAATCAGTCTAATGATTGTTTTATATATACGCAGTTTGGTTTCGCGGTGGATATCCCTAGATCTGAATATGGGTCAATGTAGGATACGCTCTATTGGCCAAGACTGATCTCCTTCTGACTTCTCCTTCCTTTGTATCCTGCCAAGATAATTCTACCCCAAAGTATATAAAAGAGGCACCGCTTTTATGTTGTCATTTATCACTGTCTCGATACTGATGTTTCTTCTCGTCTGTAGCAATATCTTTGTCTTCTTCTTCAGCTTTCCATATGCCCCCTCTGCCGCGCTTGGTGTTCGGCTCATTATGTTTATGTCGCCAACTGCATTGATTTGTTGATTAACAAGCTTGTCCTCTCCAGTCCCGGTTTCCTTATTACATATTCCAGCACCGGGTTAAAAAGGGTGGGCGCCATCCCATCTCCCTGCTTCAAACCCTGCGATACCTGAAAGCCGTCCGTCAGTTGGCCCTGTATGCGTACACATGAATACATTATTCTCTGAACAAGTCGATTCAAAGTTTTCCATGATTTTAGACAGCTGTTGTCTATTAATGGAGTCGTAAGCCTGCCTAAAGTCCACAAAAACATTAAACACGTCGACATCATATTCCCAGACTCTATTTAGTATCTGCTTAAGAGTAAATATGTCGCCTATGATGTTTTTGGCAAAAGATTGCAGTCCTGGATCAGGATATGTGTGAACAGTTTATACCCCATACATAGCAGCGCAATGCCGTGATAGTTTCGACATACAAGCTTGTCTCCTTTCTTGTATATGGGGCATATTACCGCTTAGCTCCATTCCTCAGGCAAGCTTTCTTCTTCCCAAACCCTCTGCAGCAGTGTATAAATTTTCCTTGCCAACTCCTCACCTCCAACTTTCAGCACTTCCGCATCGATCCCTGGCGCCTTCTCACGCTTTGGGGAAGTCCACGAAAGCTAGGTGTAGTTGCATTTCTATCACTATTCAAATTGTTTGCAGATAATCTTCTTTCTGAAACCTGCCTGTTCTAAAAGTTGATACATGTCGAATTTATTTGTTAGCTTGCTTGCAATAATCTTGGTCAAAAGTTTTTATGGATGTGATAGGAGACTAATGATATCTCCTATTATATCTATACAAAGAGGCATAATTTTCAATGTTTACGTTATCACCTCTCTTGAAGAGTAAGATTACTTCGGCATTATGGCATGTATCTGGTACATTATTATTATTATTGCTAGGTATTGTTCCTTTATATTAGTAAGTGTTAGGCCAATCTTTTCGAAAATTTTGTGTCTTAGGCGACCACTGGCGTTGTAAAGTCAGCTTCTCCAATGTTGAAGAGGTGGTACTTTAGCTGCGTATGGCCAGTCAGAAAACCTGAGAGCGACCTTAGATCCCTTTGCTGAGGCATAAAATCACTTTGGTTTTCTTGCACTTGTTAAGAAATATGCTTCTTCTCACATCTTTAACATCTCGCTGGTGATTCTATCTTCTCCTGGGGCAGTTTTGATTTTTAGTTGTTGCTATTTTTTTCCTGTTTGTTTATTTCCGGTATATCGTCCTTTCTAGGTGTCGTTGAGAAGTAATGGTGGGTGTAGAAATTTTCCACATACTTAGCAATATCGTGGATGTTCCTAATTGTAATGTTTCGCTAATCTTTCATATTGGTAATTTTCAATTCACCTGCGAAAAGCTTTGATTTTAAATTTTTTTAATTCAATAATAAAATTTGTTATGCGTTGTAATATACATAGTTGGAAAAATGAGGAGAGGGGTAAATCTGAATCAAGGATTTCCCGCACGAAAACGCAATTTTTCAAGTACGTTAGAAACATCTGCCTCCGACTCGGTTTCGCAGATATATCGTAGCACATTATGCCTCTGTATGCACATACCTCGGCCCATTTGTTAGCTTTTACGGTTTGTCTGTTACGCGTACGAAAAATAGTTGTCTCCGAGAAAAATGCACTCTACGTTCTAACCGAAATTTAACGGAGTCTCTGATTCAATTATGATATATGTAAACTAATCGCAAATAAGATTTTTTTTTTATTTTTATTATTTCATTTTTCCACAGAGGGTATAAATTGTGTTCTCGAACAGAGGGGAAACGTTGTTATTATGTTTGTCCTTTGTACAAAGTACGCGATAAATTCTCCAATTTATCAAATTGTGTCTCATTTATTCTTTTGTCGTCACCGTTTTCCAGAAAATTAGAAAATATACTCTAGAAAATTGGTTGTTTGTCGACAAGAGGGGCCAACTTCGCATTCCCTTCTGTCGTTGCCACCCCTACATCTCATAAACATGCCATTTTAAAGCAGTTCATTTTCGCAACAACAATACTCAACTTTCCGAATGGAAAAAAGAAAAAAAATATGAATCGAAAGATAACAACGAAATTAGAACGCCCCCTAAAAGGGGAACAGTTTAATCCGATCCTATCGTACATTTTATGGATTCAAAAGGGGTTTATGCGGAAACGTGACAGCCCAGTTGAGTATCACCTAACCCGCAGCCACACCACCTAAATCCTAATCCGGGGCGATCAAATAAAACAAATAAAATAATCTTCGGTGGCGTTTCAGGCTTTATTACGGATAACGCCACGTATAACGTAATTATTATCGAATTCCATGCAGATTTACTCCGGTCCGGTTATCCGGCGATAGCCAGAACTCTCCTCCCTCTCCCATCCGAAAACAATGACGCATTGCTGGCCATTAATTTGCGCGTATCCGCAGATACGGTTGCCGCAAGTGGCGACCAGAACCGTAATAATATAATTTATTCCGTTGGAACGCCGTCCACTTATTAGATCGGTGCACAAAACGGACGCCTATACCCCCCCCGGGGTCGGATAAAATACACGTTTCTGCATAATAACGCACCTGGTGCAATATCCGTCTTCTTCGAATACATTCTATAGAGATTTTCTACCGAACCTTTTTATCTTGTTAATTTTTTTTAACTTCCCTTCATAAGCGATGTTTGTTTTATCAAAGATAAGAATCCACCCATATAGAGCATATATAATCTTTCCTTGGGGCTAAACCAGTTTTCACTAATGACATGTAATAATGCTTTATAACAGGAACGTTTGAGCGTTACCGGCTTATATCATGCCCTGCAGGATTATATTATTTTTTTATCAGCATCCTGTTGTATATAATCAATTGGTCGTCGAGGTTTTATTATGAAAGAAAGATTGATGACTTAATTTTTAGTGAAGTTTTAACGAGTCCGTCCAAGTTGATTAGTATCATCCACCAATCGAATCACAAATTATTAATTAACTTTGTTCAATGGCGGCTCACAAACGCGCATGTTACAAAGTGATTATTTAACGAGAACCCAATCGATTTTTTTTTTCTTCCTATGTTGGTATCTCTAGATCAAAGACTTATTTTTCAATTTATTTAAGTTATTAACACTCTCTTTAATTACGCACTTTGATTAAAAAGATCGCCCAATCAAACTCATCGTTAATTAACAATTCATGAAACTACAGTTACATAATAATTTTTTTTGTAATTCGCGACGGTAAGGAAAGCTATAACAGTACTCAAGTGGGTGCTGTAATGAGACTCTTTAGAGCATCCGATGTTGTAATGAGATTTTAGTAACATTTTATGGAAGCAGTTCAAGTTGGTGACATTGGATCATTAATTTTTCTGGTTGTCAATGTGACAATGTTTGTCTATGGATGTTTAAACACGTTCTTAGCATCGAATACAATGATGAGGACATTGAACTCTGAGCAATTTCTCTTATTTTGGGAGGTATACATGAAACATTTTTGTCAGGTGAATACATTTTGTGTTTTGACAGTTTCTAATTGTCAATTCAAATTTCTATTTTCAAGTGTTACGGTGTTACCAACTGCTGCATGCCTATTTCCCTACATTGTCAAAATTTATTTTATTTTTGAGAAAAAAATGGATAAAAACGCGAATTACAAAAAATAGCATAAAAAACACGTTTCATAAGACTTAAAGCACTCATTCATTCAGTTTGAATTCGTGCATTTCAAACGTATCTTACGAAACTTGTTTTTTAATATACTATTATAAATTTGTGTATGCAAGGTATTTGAAAGATTTTGTTTGGTTGGTGACAGTGTTAAATCTGCTGTCTAATAGCGACATTATTGCTCGTTGTACTCGCCGCACGAAACGAATGGTCTGGATCTCGCTGCGCCACTTTAGCGCCATTTATATCGACCACCGTTAAAGGGTAACACCCTGTCTTGGTATTCCTGTCCCTTAATAACACAGTTTCCGAAAGAACCAAGTCTTCTTCTACAAAGTGTCCTTTAAAAATTTCAAAACGTTAAAACCGCAATTGTCAACTACAAGGATCTTTCTTTTAATAATAAAGGGGCCGGACGTAATAACTTTGAGGAACTTTGTCGTAGACTTTGTGAGACATTTTCCTATTAACTTTGAGATAACAAAATGGAAAAAGCGGTTAATTTCTTTAACGACGAAACGTTTTTAATCTTTTGGTTAGACGAAACCGAAGAGATTCAATTAGCGTAATGTGAAATAAATGGGTTTTAGGGGAGGACGGCACGGCAGCGGCTAAAAACTAATCGGCCAACGGCAAATTGATACCGGATTGATAGATTGCGCTCGCTCCTCGATCCAGACGACTCCGGAAAAAAAGAGTCCGAACACACTAGACGTGACACAATGAGAGAGGATGTGTTGATGAGTTGACCATCTATCTTTTGGCGGCGGTTTCACCGGTTTCTTTTTGTCCTGTCGAAGACAGTCCGGCTGAAAATTAAAATGGGATCATCAATTCTCTGTGGCTGGAGAGAGAACTTGGAAAAATCGAATGGAGTACCTCTAGGGTTATTAATTGCCTATATCCTAGATTCTATTAATTACATATCTTTTATAGTGACTAAATAGAAATTAAGTAAAAAAAACTTATCCAATAATAATATTTTAACCGGGGCTTACATAGTCAGCGCAAAAATTAAAGATATACCAGTTCAGCAGCAAGATACAGAAAATAATGTTTTAAAACTAACTAAACACTGAGCACAAGAACCATTAATGCTAGCCCAACCCAACCCAACCCAAGAAAGGAAGCAGAGCTACTTAATATATAAACCCAACTATGCAAGCGATAGAATAAGAGTGATACGGAGAGAACATTGGGAAGCCAAAAAGAACAATTCAATCCAATAACGAATCTGGAAAATGCTCGAAACAGCAAATAATGACTGGTTCAGTTAAGAACAGAAAGATATGTAACCTTCGCCGATCAGCAAAGACTTGAAAGAGGATATGCTGAGGAATTTGAGGAAATATAATAATTTATTAACGGAGAAGGTAACGCTGTTGATGAAAGAACTAAAAAACGGTAAATAACCAGGTTCAGATAATATTCCCAATGAGGTGCTGAAGTGGACAAGAGGACTAGCAGAACAACTCACGGAGCTATGTTATTATTATAATATGTTGCAGGACGTAGAAATTATAAAGAGCTGGAGAAAAAGTACCACTATTCCACTATTTAAGAAAGGAAGAACCTCAGACACAAAGAATCCATGAAGCTGCTTTCCCATCATTTGCAACTCCGCATTTATTATAGTGAATGAAATGTTAATTATCCATTCTGAGCTTGCATGTATTTCTTCACAATGGCAATCAGAACAGTTGGCAGAAATCACTTTGCGTCAATCAAAAGACAGCAAAACGAAGTATCAAAAGTATCCCATTCTGAGAACAATCACTTCCTGGTCTAAAGTGGATTGTTTTTCCATATTAAGAGATGTTAGTGAAATGCCTGGAAAAATATTGAGTTATATGTAGGACGATGTTAAGGCATGTATGTGGCAACGTATGTTGAGGTGTTTTATGACTGATATGAACGTGAAGATCGAATGATTAATATTACCTAGTGGCAGGAACGATGTTCTCTTATTGAGAATTATAAAAGCCGATATTAAGGGATGATCGAGATCATGATGAGACACGTCAAACTTCATATTAAGCAATGTCTGGTATGATGTTGAAGGATGCCGAAGTTGATCATGAAGGATATCCATTATTTTGTGGAGGAGTGGCATAAATATGTTAAAGAATAACAAAGATGCTCCTGAGGAATGCTCGGAAAGATGTTTAGGTGTGCTTTAGACCATATTGGGAATATATAACTACAATATTAAGGCATGTTTCTGATGATATCGAAGTGTAACAGGAATGATGTTGAGAAACGATGTTGAAAAATGTCTGAGATGAGAAATATTCATGACAATGATTAAACTAACATAGGGACAATTTTAAGGGATAACCTTAATAACTGACAGCTCTTGTCCAATATTAAATGAAGATTTCAACGATTTGAAAGAAATCAGAGTCCATGTTGAGAGATATCAAGGTTGAGATATTAATTTTGGTGATATTGAGGTGATTCAGCTGATATGTGTAACAGGGATGATGTTGAGAGACGATGTTGAAAAATGTCTGAGATGCTATTGAGGTATGTTAAAAACGCTATTGAGCTATATCCAGAGCGATGTTGTGGTGTCCAGGGACGATATTGATGAATGTTCAGAATTAGATATGTGGAAATGTGTTGTGAGCAGTAATGAGAAATATCCAAGACAATGATTAAACTAAGATAGGGACAATTTTAAAGCATAACCTTAATAACTGACAACTCTTGTCCAATATTAAATGAAGATTTCAACGATTTGAAAGAGATCAGATGTTGAGAGATACCAAGGTTGAGATATTAATTTTGGTGATATTGAGGTGATTCAGATGATGAGTGTAACAGGGATGATGTTGAGAGACGATGTTGAAAAATGTCTGAGATGGTATTAAGGGATGTTAAAAACGCTATTGAGCTATATCCAGAGCGATGTTGTGGTGTCCAGGGACGATATTGATGAATGTTCAGAAATAGATATGTGGAATGGAAATGGCGATGTTGTGGTAAACTAAGATAGGGACAATTTTAGGGGATAACCTTAATAACTGACAACTCTTGTCCAATATTAAATGAAGATTTCAACGATTTAAAAGGGGTCAGAGACCATGTTGAGGGATATCAAGGTTGAGATATAAATTTTGGTGATATTGAGGTGGTTCAAATGATAAGTGTAACAGGGATGATGTTGAAAAATGTCTGAGATGGTATTGAGAGATGTTAAAAACGCTGTTGAGTTATATCCAGAGCGATGTTGTGGTGTCCAGGGACGATATTGATAAATGTTCAGAATTAGATATGTGGAAATGTGTTGTGAGCAGTAATGAGAAATATCCAAGACAATGATTAAACTAAGATAGGGACAATTTTAAAGGATAACCTTAATAACTGACAACTCTTGTCCAATATTAAATGAAGATTTCAACGATTTGAAAGAGATCAGATGTTGAGAGATATCAAGGTTGAGATATTAATTTTGGTGATATTGAGGTGATTCAGATGATGAGTGTAACAGGGATGATGTTGAGAGACGATGTTGAAAAATGTCTGAGATGGTATTAAGGGATGTTAAAAACGCTATTGAGCTATATCCAGAGCGATGTTGTGGTGTCCAGGGACGATATTGATGAATGTTCAGAAATAGATATGTGGAAATGTGAAATGGAAATGGCGATGTTGCGGTAAACTAAGATAGGGACAATTTTAGGGGATAACCTTAATAACTGACAACTCTTGTCCAATATTAAATGAAGATTTCAACGATTTAAAAGAGATCAGAGACCATGTTGAGAGATATCAAGGTTGAGATATTAATTTTGGTGATATTGAGGTGATTCAGATGATAAGTGTAACAGGGATGATGTTGAGGGACGATGTTGAAAAATGTCTGAGATGGTATTAAGGGATGTTAAAAACGCTATTGCGCTATATCCAGAGCGATGTTGTGGTGTCTAGGGACGATATTGATGAATGTTCAGAAATAGATATGTGGAATGGAAATGGCGATGTTGTGGTAAACTAAGATAGGGACAATTTTAGGGGATAACCTTAATAACTGACAACTCTTGTCCAATATTAAATGAAGATTTCAACGATTTAAAAGGGGTCAGAGACCATGTTGAGAGATATCAAGGTTGAGATATAAATTTTGGTGATATTGAGGTGATTTAGATTATAAGTATAACAGGGATGATGTTGAGAGACGATGTTGAAAAATGTATGAGATGGTGTTGAGGAATGTTAAAACCGTTATTGAGCTATATCCAGAACGATGTTGTGGTGTCCAGGGACGATATTGATGAATGTTCAAAAATAGGTTTGTGGAAATGTGAGATTTCAGAAAATTTCAACTATTTGAAAGAGATCAGATACCATGTTGAGAGATATCAAGGTTGAGATATTAATTTTGGTGATATTAAGGGACGATCGGGACCAAATATTAAAATGATATTAAGGAAAAGACGTGAAGACGTTCGATAACTTACTTAGCTCGTTGTATAAGGGAATGTGAAGAATTGAAAGAGAAAGAACCATTCCCCAGAAGATGGAAAGTTGATCCTATAGATATTAAATTTTAATTTTAGATATAATATTGTAAACAATTTCCAATCAATATCTTAATAAATAAGATAATCTTAAATAAAATAAGATAAAATCGACTAATGGTAAGTGCATTTTTTGTGTTCGATTTCAAAAAAGCAATAATCTCACGTATGTCAGAAACTGGTGTACGAAAGTTAGGTGAAAATGGACAGGAGGTTGGGGAAAGAGGTGGTGTCTATCTGCCGTACCCAGAAAGTTGTGGTTCCGAAAAATGGACAATCTCTTTTTTTTCTAATTCTCATTTTTCTCTCTCGGTTTTATCCCGGTGTCTTCGTCGCGACCCACTTCGAAGTACCCACCACGGATTTACTTTTATTTTTCCGCCGCGTCCGATTATTTACGGTTTGCCGACGCCAGTTCTGTTATTAAACGAGTAAATCACCACTGCTTCCACTGCACCTGAAGTTCCGATGAATTACCGAGCGATTCGCTAAAATAATAGAAATGAACCCAGCTTTATCGCCGCACGCGTCATATAAAATTCCCTTTTGATGTTTTAGTTTGTATTTTTTTACTCTCCCATTTAAAGAGTAATTGAACGACCTCGAAATCCCACAGCTCATTATGCCACCAGCGCCTGTACAAATACAGAGCGTTCATTTTAAAAGTGAGATTATAACTTCGCTTTACTCCCCATACATCCTTTTATTCCCTTTTTTTGTTCCTACTACCAAGCTGTGTTAAAACAAAAAACCCAAGCGGATCAATTAGAAACCATTATCAGATTTACATATCCTACCGTAATCGAGAGAAACATTTAAATTAATCGGATTGAGTTAAACATTATTTCTAAAAACAACACACCGTAACCGACAGGCAATTACGACTAAGATTACTACTTAAGCCGACCAATTAAAAACTATCTTATTTTTTAAATTCAATTCAATTCCATTCCATATAAGTACGAACATAACAATTTACAATAATCGTAAATATATCAGTTTGCATCCTGTTAACGACAAAATACAGAAAGCACCAAGTTATTTTATAGAGTGGTTTAAACATAAGTTGAAGAACAAGACCTAGATCGGCAAAAAAAAAGGAAGAATAGATAACATCAAAGGGTGTCGGGTTGGGTTTAGGTGGAGTTGAACGAGAACCTAACTGTGCTAACGCTTCAACCGGGTAGGTTTTTTTACTCGGTCATAAAATTGCACGTCCGGTCTACAAAAATATATACGCACCGATATAATCGGAACGTTCGTTGGGCCTCCACCCGTCCGGTTAAAGCCACCCCTAGTAGTCAACGACACAGCCACTGCAATGCGCCACAGCCCACGCTACCCCCGCGTAGAAGCTTTTGGATCGTTTTCACTCTGAATCCCAACACTATTTCCCAAACTATAAATAATTTTCATACATAATATTCTTGTATTAAATTATTTAATAAATACGCAAAAAAGGTGTTAAAAAAGATAATACACTTAATCCCAACAAAAAACCACCCCTAAATCCCAGAAGCTTTTTCTTTCGTAACACCGCACCGTAGCAAAATTTGAAATTTTTATAACACCCGAAATTACTTTTAGGCTCGTCTGCGAATAATCCCCTTCGCGTTTTTCTTCGAACCGGCGCGACGTCGGCCCGCAATAATGCCTTTCAGATGCAAATAGATCCTTTGAGTGCTCAAATATTTACACGGCAAACCGAATCCATTACGGCCAGATATATATTACGTATGAGCTTCATTGCGGTGCCTCATCTCGCTACGTGTGGAGAGCTGGTATTGCTACGTTTCGGTTTGAAAAATTAAACTGCAGAGGAAGGAGTGACTGCCGGTTTGCTACTCGGAAACCGGGTTATTACGGAAGCTTTTTCGCTTAATAATGGAAAGAGAAACGTTGCGAAATTGTTCCAAATTGTCCGCGTACGGACATCTGTTTGAAATACTGCTTGAAACTAGATTAAGAGTTAATAAGTGAAAATGTTTACAACATATTTATAATTAATCATATGCACAAAATCAAGTTTTGTAAAAAATGGTGGAGGTGACGGTTTTTTAAAAAATACTCATTATTTTTGCAACTTATTTTGAATTAAAACTTAGTTTCATCATTTTGGAATAAAGATATACTAATGTGCACTTAAACAATGGACTTTATTTAATACTAATTGTGCCTTGACCTATTACAAAAAATTGTATTGTTATAATGTTGTATTCTTACTTCTTACTTCTTACTACATGTTGTCTGATTACAATTAAAACACTTACGTCAAATTATCGAACATTTGAAAACTTGTTGCGTTGTTTCGTAGAGAACATATTACAATCAATAATTACACTAAATAACAAGAAATTATCACCAAATTATGACAGAATTATGCAGTACTATCGAATGATGTGTGATGGTCAGTGGTGGTGAAAACACGTTGTACATTTGTTGATATTAAGTTAAAAATCTTCGTTATCATTACATTCGTGTTCTGTATTAAATGTTAGATGTTTTCCAAAATTAGAATTTTGTTTAGTCTTGTGTTCATAAATTCTTTGTCCCAGTCTTGTTCCCGTTTGTCCTATACTATATGTTGCTCTACAAGATCTACATTGTAATTTATATATTCCATTGTCGATCAGTTTGTTAATCTTGTCTTTTCTTATTTTCCCATTTATCTCGCCTTGATATTGTATGGTTCGATAGTTTTAATTTTCTGGTTTTTCTCTTGATGTTAACCTGGTCTTCTTAGAGATGTTGAATTTCTGGAGCTTCGCGTTGATGAATTTTTTTATTATTTCTTGTGGGTATTCGTTATTGTGAGCTATTTGTTTAATTTTATCCAGTTCCATTACTATTTTTTCTTGACTCATGTTGGAGGTGTGGGCTCTGTTTATTAAAAAATGGAACGCTGAAAATGTATGGGAATGTTCATGATGTGACTTGTATGGGACTTGTATATATCGTATGCTAAGTAAGGCCTAGGAAGTTTAATTTGTTTATTTGTTCGGTTTCCATCGTTAGTTTAATCAATCTTAATGCTGGAAAGAAAGGGAAAATGTGAAATTTGACAAAACAGCTTGAGCACCAAAGTTTAGGGTACGAAGCTTCTCAAAAACCTTTATTTGGAGAAGTATTTTGAGTTCTATCTTACAAAAGTTTTTCTAAAAAAACTCTGGCATCGATGAATCGAGGAAGATTGGTTTGATAAGAAACGTCTTCAAACACAACGTTTTGTGTTTAAATGGATTCATCTTTCGGATAAACCTTTAAAAAGTCCATAAAATGTCACGTTTTTTACAAAATCTATATTTTTCTTCAACAGCATCAAATTATTTCTGCCATCTAAGGCAGTTAGTTCTATCTGGTAGCTTTTTTGTCTTTTTCTTGTACTTTCTTAAGCACAAGAAGTTTAACCGTGCGTCTTCAGACCCAAAACTTTCTAGTTCTAGGTCTAGTATTAGTTCTAGTTTTAATTGTTTTGCAGCGCTAAACCAAGAACTAGAATCATTCGAGTTGAGCTGTCTTAAAAGACGCACCGCTAAACCCAAATATTTCTAGTTCTAGGTCTAATGTTAGTTCTAGTGACAGTGTAAGTGTAAATCTAAAACTAACGCTATACCTAGAACTAGAATCATTCGGGTTTAGCCGTCTTTAGAGACGTGCGGCTAAACCCAAATGACTCTAGTTGTAGGCATAGTGTTAGTTCTACATAGTAATAGCCCTAGTGTAAAACTAGAACTAACACTAGACCTAGAACCACAAAGTTTTGGGTTTAGCCGTGCGTCTGAAGACTGTTTAGTGTTAGTTCTAGTTTTAATTGTTATGCAGTACTAGACCAAGAACTCATTGCTAAAGCCAAATGTTTCTAGTTGTAGGTCTAATGTGAGTTCTAGTGACAGTGCAATTGAAAACTAGAACTAACACTTATACCTAGAACTACACAGTAAAAAATAATTACATGGTCCAGTACTGGTAATTTATTGCCATGGATATTCATGTAAAAAGTTACACGTATGTAATAGCAAAATAAATGCATATCTAAACAAGCGCATTTTCCATTTCTATGTTTGTACTTTTCGTTTGTGATTGATGTGATTTTACTTCTTAACCCAAGTAATGTACAGGGTGTCCAAATTTCGATGGGTTTACAGGGTATCTCAGTTATTATGAAAGATAGAAAGTTGCGGCTTTCGCGAACCTGAGCTACTTTTTTGTGAAACTTACACTGGCGTAAACCAAATTTTCATAGCCCTCTTCGTTTTTGATATACAGGGAGTGTTTGAAATTTACGATTTTCAGACACCTCCTGTATCTCGGCTACCCGGAAACTCAGTAAAAAACTAAAAACGGGTTCTAATAGATTTTTTCACGTGGAATCCAATGGTGCACCTAGAATTTTTCTAGTCATCACGGTTTTTGAGTTATAAACACAACTCAAATACTGAATACTCAACTTCTAAAACACTTAACTCTTTATAACTCACAAACCGTGATGACTAGAAAAATTCTACGTGCACCATTGGATTCTACGTGAAAAAATCTATTAGAACCCGTGTTTACGTTTTCGGATAGCCGAGATATAGGAGGTGTCTGAAAATCGTAAATTTTGAAACACTCCCTGTATATCAAAAACGAAGAGAGCTATGAAAATTTGGTTTGCGCCATTGTAAGTTTCACAAAAAAGTAGCTCAGGTTCGCGAAAGCCGCAACTTTCTATCTTTCATAATAACTGAGATACCCATCGAAATTTGGACACCCTGTACACGTATTAACACGTAAAAATGACTATATTTATATGTAAAATTACTTGTGCTATGAATATTGTAGTTCGTCTGCTATATAATAATTCATTATTCAGCCCTGTACATTTACATAATTTTAAGCTTAAATAAATGTAAAAATTCGAATGTCATTATGGAAGTTCTACATATCCAAATTCGTTTTATGTCCAAATTATGAAAGCCAATAGTTTTTCCGCCATTGTTATAATGTTTTACAGTACAAAAGCATTAAAAGAATAGTGGAAAAAGTGTAAACTTTTACAATTCTAACAGACGGCAAACTTGGAACACAAAAACTTTGTGTACAACCTGTATACGTACTAAAGGGCACCAAACAACCAAACACTAAATGGACAGATTAAAGTGGTTTATTATTATTATTATTATTATAAGAGAGCGCGTATAACGTTCGACGATTCATACGTTATTAGACTGTACTTGGCACAATGATGTCAACGCGTTGTGCGTAGTTGCAACGCTATTCGGCCGACTGAACGCAGAAAGTGGTGGTGGGGCCATCCCGTTTTTTACATATTCGTAATAGTAATTTTTAACAATATTACATGATTTTCCAATTTATTAGATACATTTACATTGTTTCACTTGATTTTCCATTTATTTACAGGTTTTTCCTATAGTTTACATTGCTTTGTGTAATTCATATTAAAAAAATGTAATATTTTGTAAATTTACTAATTTCCTGTAATTTTACTTGGTATTAACTGGATTTCGAAAATTACGTTGTTAATTCATGTATTATTTCATAAGTCAATCTTGTAGTTTATTGTAGTATAATGTATTTTTACATCCATTTTTTACCGTGTAGAATCATTCGGGTTTAGCCGTCTTTACAGACGTGCTCCGTTGAACCCAAATAATTCTAGTTCTAGGTATAGTTTTAGTTCTACATAGTAATAGCGCTAGTGTAAAACTAGAACTAAGACTAGACCTAGAACCAGAAATATTCGAGTTTAGCCGTGCGTCTCTTAAGACAAAAATTGAGAGTTACCATAAGGACGTCACCTTTTCCAAGCAAACTTTTCCTTTGCAAAACTACTCAATGCTTGTACTATTAAGCTATGTTACATTTGGGACAGTGCAAATGCATAGTAGTTTCGTAACTGTGGTTACTGCATTCATATATTGTGAGATATATAAAATTCTCGGTATAAAGTTCAAAAAATCATAACAACGAAGATGGTGGAAAATATCAAATTATTTCAGATACAATAAATTTAAAAAAAATTAAAATTATTATTTTTATTATAAATCTACATTAAATTTGCTTTAAAATGTTGTTTATTTTATCACTATATCTCATCTCGTACTCAAGATACGATATTTTCAATAAGTACTCTTAAATTCTATTACAAATAAAAATGCAGAATTGGGTTCAAAATATCATAACAACGAAGTTTATGGATTATAACAAGTTATTTATGGCACATTGAATCTTCATTAAATTTGCTTTAAAATGTAAGCTATTTTATCATTATATCTCATTTCGTTCTTGAGATACAATTCTTTAAATATGTAGTTGTTAAACACATAACGAATAAAAACGCAGAGTTGGCTTAAAAAAATCATAACTGCTGTGTTTATGAAAAATAAGAAATCATTTATGGCACATTGAATCTTCATTAAATTTGCTTTAAAATGTTAGCTATTTTATCATTATATCTCATTTCGTTCTTAAGATACAATTCTTTAAATATCTAGTTGTTTAATATATAACGAATAAAAATGCAGAGTTGGCTTAAAAAAATCATAACTGCTGTGTTTATCAAAAATAAGATATCATTTATGGCACATTAAATTTGTTTTAAAATTCTAATTGCTTTGTCACTGTATCTCATTTCGTTATTGAGATACGAATTTTTAAACGTGTATTCTAAAACTTTATTAGAAATAAACATACATAATTGGGTTTAAAAAATCATAACAACGAAGTTTATGAATATTAACAATTTATTTAGAGTACATTAAATCTTTATTAAATTTGCTGTAAAATGCTTTTAACTTTATGACTACATCTCATTTCATTTTTAAGATACGATTTTTTAAATACGTATTCAAAAATTTTATAACAAACAGACATACGGAGTTGGAATCAAAAAATCATAACAATGAAGTTTATGGACAATAACAATAATTATCCCGACGAAAATGAACTAAAGACTTTTAGGAATGTTGATTTTTATGGATTTTGACATCTTACGTAGTATTGAAGTCTGCTAATCAACAGATGTAAACTTTTATAAACCCAGAGTTGCAAAGGAAACTCTTATGAAGATATTTTGAAGAAAATTACTTTTCTTACATATAAGCGAGAATTAATTGGTATTTTGGAGTACAACTTCGATAAATTATAGAAGATACACCCTTGATGCAAATATTGAATTAGGACTAAAAAGAGATCTCTAAGTCTCATCAAGCTATTGCTATTGTGCCAATCCCATTCTTTTGCAATTATCCAATACATGAAGATAAACAATAGCGAGAGGAAGACAAACCTCTAGGTGAGCGAGTTAACTCGAGCTTATAAAATTGTTTTCAGGAAAAAATTATTCTGGAAAGAACTTTGTATGGATGCGAAAGGATTAGTACGAATTGTAAGATTTTTCCGAAAAATTATCTTGCAGATCATAAGAGTTTAGTGTCCAGACAATATGATTCTGTGTCTTCAACACTTTTGCTTCCTAACCAAGTCTTTTTGATAGGATTTGGATTATGCTTGTTATATCATAGCGTAGAAATTACGACGATGGTGGTTAATACTATTTTACCATTTACTCGATTGTGCAATCATTAAATCATGTATATGGTATTGCACAAAGCTGTATTAACAAAAAACCTAGTGTAATGTTTTAAGTTACTCTATGTATTGGATGTTTCGTAACTTTTCACACTTGAGATGTAAAGTTGATGGTTTTTGTAAAATTCGTAATGTTCATGTTTCTTTTATGACTCAATTGCTACTATTATTAACTATTTTTAGTTAATTCACCTCATTAAAATGTATCAACTCCTATTTATTTTATTTTTTTCGCAAGGCAAATTGCACTGAATTGGATGCAATTGGAACGGTGGATTGAAGAATTTCTTGGCACAGATCATGAATGAGGGCCGCAACGATTTAAAGCCCGCATTCGTCCGGTCCTTCTTTCGTTCTCTGCGCCTTAATAAATAGTCGTCCTGTCATTATTTACGGCTATTGGCGTAAAGGTAAAACGAACTATAAAACCGCGAGACCGTCGTGGAACACAATATATTTAAATTGTCCGCGCGCTCAATACGGTAGTGGCGTTCTTAAAACTGGTCCGCGTCGCAGTAAACCTTTATCGTTCTGCAATAAATTTCTTTTATTACGTGCTTTGCATGCAACAGGATAAAATGCACTCTCCTATCTTCTTTCTCGTATATTTCGCCACGACTGAAATCTTTCGCATATTAATACTCGGCGTACAAGTGTTAATTAGCTACAAGATTTTTTTTTTAATTAATTTTATTAATATTTAACTATTATAATCACTGACACGGAGTTGTTAGTAATTATTAACGAGATACTAAAAGGGACTTTGACCATTAGGACTTTGTGGAGTTAACTTTGTGACACAAAGGTTGTCGCTTCCAATATGGAGCTATATGGTACTACGTATGTGGTATTATATAGTCAGATGAGAAAGGTTTTGTAGAAAGTGCATATTGGTGGAGATCGTGGCAACAGCAGTGCTGGATAGTTCAGTAAGTTACTTATAAAGTTAAATACGAAATCGTGGCGGGTGTGTATTATTACCCCGCTGTGTTTGGGCTAGCGCTAGAGGGCCCTGTTGGGTTGGCGAAGCGTTTATTGCCGTGACCGAATCTTCCAGTTAATATCGAGTTTGAATATGGTACATAGGAAGACCCTCGGTAGAGTTTCGAGACTCCCTCACTAAATTTAGACGCCACGTTCTAGACGTGTGTCGCCGATTTAAGCTGCCCCTAAACTTTTACGGTCCTCTAGAAACGTTGTTTCTTGAAGAAGACCCGCCGTCCGGCAACAGACGGAACGACGGGGTCTGTTAACACAGCCGTTATCTAGGTCGTTACAATTTTCATTTGGGAATGGCCGCATTGGAAGGGAAATAAATACTGGAGGATTTTCGCCGCGGCAATTATCGTTAAAGTGAACGCCTTAGGCCATACCCTTTTCGCGACCGCTACAATAACGCGGCAATAACGACAGAAACTGTTTCGGTAAGCAGCCGAGCGCGTGTTGCGTCCAGATAACGGGAATCAAAAAATTTTAATTGCGGAAATTGGATTTTGTAAATCTCACTGGCGAAAATTACTTCACCTAATCCTGGCTCATATAGATTATTTCGGATTAACCCTCGCTGCAGGAAGTCGCCGGACCGCAAGGGCTATAACGAACTATTGAGAGACTGCGCTCTAGGATATAAATGGACCGATTAAATTATTTCATTTTAAGCTACACGTTAATTTCTCAAAAATTAGAAAAAGGAAAGAGAAGGAAATAGATTGTTTGTATCTGAGTTAGTGGAAGTGGTACTTTATGTGTGAGAGCTTTGTTATGCAGCGCTAGACTAAGAACTAGAATCATACGGGTTTAGTTGTCTTAAGAGAGTTATGGCTAAAGCCAAATGTATCTAGTTCTAGGTTTAATGTTAGTTCTAGATACAGTGCAAGTGAAAAATTAGAACTAACACTATACCTAGAACTAGAATGATTCTAGAAGACGCATTTTTCTGGTTCTAGGTCTAGTGTTAGTTCTAGTTTTAATTGTTATGCAGCGCTAGACCAAGAACTAGAATCATTCGAATTTAGCCTTCTTAAGAGACTCATGGCTAAAGCCAAATATTTCTATACGTAATAATAATAATAATAAATTTATTGGTGATGTACATACAAACTATTTTTACACGTCATTCTATTAAATACATTCACATGTATAAAATTAAATTAAATTTATGTGCAGAAACGAGAAGCTGATGCAATATCCCCGACAGCTATCGAAAGTCGTCATAACAGTTTCCGAGAAACTCGTCGATACAGTAGAAGGCCTTTTTTATAAGAAAAGACTTCATTCTACTGGTGAACTGTTTTTCGTTTAAGGTTTTTACATGGTCAGGTAATACATTGTAAAATTTTATGCCGTAGTGATTAACTCCGTCCCTGGCCCTCGCCGTTCGACTATAATTATTAATTATTAAGCAGCGAGTTTCTGTGCCTCGTTTGGTAATTGTGGTTGCAACTATTAGTTTTTTAATTTTTAATATTTAGCATTTCTACAACAATCTGTGTAGGAAATGCCCGCAATCAACCTGACTCATCTTCTCTGAATCCGAAAAACATTGGCAGAGTGAAAGGAGTGACCCCAACACAGTATAGCGTAGGTCATACGTGAGAAAAAATATCAGTAGTAACAACTCATCAGTGCTCTCAGAGACACAACATATTTCAGTTGACGTATTAGATATACCACTATTTATCGTAGTCGTGTCATTCGCAAACATTACCGGCGAGAGGGCGTTTATGAAGATTAAAAACAGAATAAGACCAAGCACTGACCCCTGTGGAACCCCATGTTTCATTATCAGAGTTTCAGATTGTTGCCCATTGAATGACACAAATTGTTGAGTTGTTGATCAAACGCCTTCGTCCGATCGTAGAATTGTGCTTGGCCATAGAGTTTATTCTCAAAACAAAATTGAATGTACTCTACGAGGTCGTTAATAGCCAATATGGTTGATTTACTTTGTCAAAATCCGAATTGACTGTCTACCAATAACTGATTATGTTCCAGTTGTTCATAAATTTGTTCTTTTAATATTATCTCGAATGATTTTCCGAATATAGGTATTATAGATATAGTTCGAGATATCCTCACTTGAACCCTTTTTGTAGACTGGTACCACCCTAGAGACCTTTAAACAATCAGGAAAGACACACTCTCCAATGCACCGGTTGAATAATTTACACAGAGGCACCACAATCGAATATTGTATTGCTTTTATTAGCTTTGTGTTTCAAGCTATAAAAATCGCGACTATTTGTATTCTTCAATTTAGAAATAGCATCGCGAACATTGATGAACAATGAACATTGATTCATTGCAAGAGAAGTGTGCTACATCGCTAAAAAATACATTAAAATTTATATACATAGTAATAGTGCCCAGTGTAAAACTAGAACTAACACTAAACCTAGAACTAGAAAGTTTCGGGTTTAGCCGTGCGTCTTCAGACGCAGTTCTAGTTCTAGGTCTAGTGCTAGTTCTAGTTTTAATTGTTATACAGCGTTAGAGCAAGAACTAAAATCATTCGGGTTTATTGTTCTAGGTCTAATGTTAGTTCTAGTGACAAGTGTAAAACTAGAACTAACACTATACCTAGAACTAGAATCATTTGGGTTTAGCCGTCTTTAGAGACGTGCGGCTAAACCCAAATGATTCTAGTTCTGGGTATAGTGTTAGTTCTACATAGTAATAGTGCCTAGTGTAAAACTAGAACTGACACTAAACCTAGAACTAGAAAGCTTCGGGTTTAGGCGTGCGTCTTCAGACGCAGTTTTAGTTCTAGGTCTAGTGTTAGTTCTAGTTTTAATTGTTATACAGCGTTAGAGCAAGAACTAAAATCATTCGGGTTTATCGTTCTAGGTCTAATGTTAGTTCTAGTGACAAGTGTAAAACTAGAACTAACACTGTACCTAGAACTAGAATCATTTGGGTTTAGCCGTCTTTAGAGACGTGCGGCTAAACCCAAATGATTCTAGATCTAGTATAGTGTTAGTTTTACATAGTAATAGTGCCTAGTGTAAAACTAGAATTAACACTAAACCTAGAACTAGAAAGTTTCGGGTTTAGTCGTGCATCTTCAAACGCAGTTCTAGGTCTAGTGTTAGTTCTAGTTTTAATTGTTATACAGCGTTAGACCAAGAATTAAAATCATTCGGGTTTATCGTTCTAGGTCTAATGTTAGTTCTAATGACAAGTGTAGAGCTAGAACTAACACTATACCTAGAACTAGAATCATTTGGGTTTAGCCGTCTTTAGAGACGTGCGGCTAAACCCAAATGATTCTAGTTCTAGGTATAGTGTTAGTTCTACATAGTAATAGTGCCCAGTGTAAAACTAGAACCAACACTACACCTAGAACTAGAAAGTTTCGGGTTTAGCCGTGCGTGTTCAGACGTAGTAATAGTGCTAGTGTAAAACTAGAACTGACACTAGACCTAGAACTAGAAACATTCGGGTTTAGCCGTCTTTACAGACGTGAGACTAAACCCAAATGACTCTAATTCTAGGTCTTGTGTTAGTTCCAGTGATAGTGCTAGTATAAAACTAGAATTAACACTAGACCTAGAACTAGAAACATTCGGGTTGGGTTGGGTTGGATTAACTCAGAGATATCATAAGGACGTCACCTTTTCCAAGCAAAACCTTTCCTTTGCAAAACTATTCAATGCCTATATTATTAAGCTATGTTGCATTTTATATGACACAGTGCAAGTACATAGTAGTTGAAGTTGGGTTCAAAACATAACGTCTAAGTTTATGGATAATAACATATTATTTTAAGCACATTAAATGTTCATTAAATTTGCTTTAAACCGCTCTTTATTTTATAACTGTATCTCATTTCGTTCTTAAGATAGGAATTTTTAAATTTATATTCTCAAAATGTATAACAAACAAGTTTATAGATAATAACAATTTGTTTACGGTACATTAAACCTTCATTACATTTACTTTAAAATGCTCTTTATTTTGTCCTCTCATTTTGTTCTTGATATAAAATTATTTAATCATCTACTTGTTAAACATATAACAAATAAATATATAAGGTTGGGTTAAAAAAAATTATAAACTTCTGTGTTTATGAAAAATAAAAAATCATTTATGTCACCATAAATCTTCATTATTAGATTAGGCTATAACGAACTACTGAGAGACTGCGGTCTAGTATATAAATGGACCGATTAAATCATTTCATTTTAAGCTACACATTAATTTCTCAAAAATTAGAAAAGGAAAGAGAAGGAACTAGATTGTTTGTATCTGAGTTAGTGTAAGTAGTACTTTGTGTGCGAGAGCTTTCAACATAAACAAAACAAAAACTGCGGTTAAGAACTGAAACTTGTGCCGATTCAGTGCTTTTACGACGACGCTAACAAAGGCCGAATTTAATGTAAATTGCTCGTTGTCATAGGGATGGTGGGCGGCTCTTGTTCCCTAGTGTTCCAAAGAAACTACTCTTACCCCGGAAAGCTCCGGCTCATTTATAAATCAGCAGCACAAAGTCTCCATCTGCAGTGAATTACTTATACATCAATCAAGTGGGTGGGGGATTAGCGTTAGACATTACCGGCGTATTGTCCCGGGATTTCGCATATTATGGTTTAAGCAGCTTAGAGGTAATTATTTTAGATAATTTAATGGAATCATTGGGTAACACAATTAATGGGTTGTCTTCCAATTTGCAAATAAACAACAAATTCTTTTTTCATCATTCTTCTTCGAGTCACTTTAAAATTTTTATATTTCAACGAAGATCCAATTAAACTCCGGACGTTTTCGTTCGATTAAAATGCAAAAACGCACGCGACGACGCTCTCAGACGGGATCACCTTGTCTACATCCGAAACGAACGGAGAAAAAAATGCAAATTTCCGTAATTGATTACGTTTTAAGTTGACAGACGAATGTAGGCGCGCCAGTCCAAATGTTTTGAATACTAAACAAGCGATAAGAATGATGAATTGCGAGCGTGACTACGCTTTTATTTTATTTTTTTTTTGGTTGTCTCATAAGACATCCATTTTCTTTATTTCTAGGTCAAAGTAACCCACGAAACGTGAACACAATCACCTACCTTTAAAAACCTCCAAACACGAACTGGATGCGACACCAATCTCGAATCCAACCACCTGAAGAACCTCGAAAACTTAAAATATAAATCAGTTCGAAACTGAATCCACAACAAAATTAATATCCACTAAATAAGATCTCTCAACTCAACTTAGCAACAACACATTTCGAATTTTTTTTTTATGTCTATAGAATAAACGCGGAATTTATCGAGATTTGGCAGCCAATTTCATTCCTTGAAAGGTGAAGATGGAGACGTAAACTCGAAGGGTGGCCACCGCAATTTCCGGACGAATTTGGGCGCCAATGCGGCGTGGTGGTGACGAAGGTCACGAAACCGAAAAGGGCAGTGGAATGTCGCGCCAAAACCGCTACCCGTGGTAAACTGAGCTCCCTTCGGCCAGAGAAATACACCGAGGGTTGCAGAGCAAGAATTTGCGCGAGCGCAATAGGGGTTAATATCAATATACAGCCCGTTATTGCGATAAATACCCGTGTTTTTTCCGGTTATTACCAAGTATAGGAAAAGGGCAATTTGTTATTGATATCACGTCAATCTCTTTCAATACCAGCAATTTTCAACCCTTTATATACTAATTCATCAAAATAAACATAATTAAGTAATAAGAACAATCTTTTAAAGTCTTAAATTTGAAAGTAGGAGATTTTAAAGTTATTTTAGGAAGTCTAAGTTGATTTTATAAAATTTCTTATAAACTTGTAAAACATGAATATTTACTTCGACAGGAAAGCTTCTTTTATCAGCCAATAAGTAGGTGAAACAAAAGGACAAAGCCGCAGAGCTCGGGCGTAGCGCGGCTTTATCTTTTATCGACAAAAACAACATGACGCCGTCCCTTGAGAGCGGTAAGGGTCCGGGTTCTGTGCGACCCTTAACCCCGGAGGTATATCGAGTGTTGCTTGTGCTCTACAGAAAAGAGGGTAAGGTCGAGACTAGTAAATGCCGGTCACTGAATTCGCGAAGTGCCCCGTAAAAGTGGTCTGGTGCGCTCGTTGGAGGACCACCTTTGTGAAAGGTAACCCTTTTTGCATCGACACCCCTCTATCTTTCCCCATCTATTCAAATTAATTGTGCAGTTCTCTTGACCTTAATACAATTTCAATTCAAAAACGATCTTCTTTGTCAATAATCGTCAATTTTACAGCGACCGGGTTGGGGGGACGGAATAGCTCGGAGATGTTTCCGGATAAAGGAAGGGTGCGGAATCAATTTTGCAAACGAACATCACTTCGAAATCGAGGCTAACTTAGAACTCCAAATACAGTGTGACATCCCGTAAAGTGCCCGCTGAATGATACAAAGAAACCGTTTTCGGTTTCCCATTTCCGTTCCTTCATAACTAATTCATGTAACTGGGCAAAGTTGGGATCGTATTGTTTTCGTCGACAATTAGGAAACGATCAATAATTACGATGTTTAATTTAAAAGTCAATTTAGGTTCAGTTTGTAGTCTTTAGATCGTCAACAACTATGAACTTAAATAAACACTTAAATATTTAAAAATTAGTTTAATCAATAAATTCCGTCATTTATCATTAATATTGAAATAGTATTAAAATAAACAAAGGATAAGTAACTTCTCCATATAACCACGTTCGTAGAATTAAAGATAACAGATTGTAGACAATTTTACTTACAAACAACCCTTTAGAAGGAGAGCACCAAAGAGATGGAGAGACAACTGGTAGTCAACTTCTCAGGAAATATTTCAGAGTCAGACCTTATTAGGAACAATAACCCCAACAGTTTAGAGGGAGGAAGAAAAAAAAGAAAATTTAAGAAGGCAGGTATCAAGTTGTTTTGTCAGACAGTCAAGACAGTTTCCATGTTCTGCCGTCCTATCAAAAAGTGTTTTAAAATTAATAATGAAAAGTGTTTTATGATGTGTGTTTATCGTAGTAGAAGCAGCGACATCGTTGAATTTATCTCACACTTTGAAGCTGCGCTTATTTGTGTATGTAAAAATGATTGTAAATTAATTGTGTGTGGTGATTTCAATATAGATGCGCTTATACCTGGTTGTAAAGTCAAAACTTTGTTGGATTTGCTTGATGCACATTGCTTGAATAAAAATGGTAAAGTTACTACTACTCTTATAGATTATATGATATAAATGATAAACTGCCTACCTCCATTAAAGCGGCAACTATATACTCGCTACAGGAATAAATATTAGCCTGATATTTATAGTTGATTTTTTGTTATTTTCTAAGATGATAACCAATGTTATGGACTGCTAACTGGTTGAAATAAATTATTATTATTATTATGGGTTGGCTTTTATGGACAAAAATTAAGATCAGAAAAACTTATTGTGACCTCAGAAAAACATTTTTTGAAATACATGTCCTAACTACATTATTGAAGGACACATTGATATTTTAAGTTCTACCTTTCTAAATTTTTTCATCAACTCTGAACAGTTAACCTTCGCTCAAAGGTCATGAGATGGTTTTGTATCACTTGAAACTACATGAAAGTGTGAAGCCTAAATGATAGTTCTCATTTTTTCTACAGGATTAGTCTTCTCCTTCTTCTTTGCGCAAGCCATAAAGGCTTCTTCTACCCATTCTGTTATGCCTGCATTTTTTGTGATGCTGATTTCCAGTTATCCTTCCACCTTTTTGGAAGTCTTGGCAATCTTTGGCAGTTTATTCCTTTTCATTCATAAAACGTGCTCGTCTAAAGTCACCTCAGGGCATGTATTCATCTTACGACTTCTTCCGTTTCGCGTTCCTCCCAAATATCCTGCTTTTCTCTGATCTCATTATATGTGTTTTCAGTGATTGCTTTCAAAATTGTTATTTCGTTGGTAAGCACTAGTGGTGGAACGGATATCCGGCTTTGGCTAGATATTAAAAACCTATTACTTACTACTCCATCATTCTTGGAATATAAGTTTGAAAATATCCCAAAGTGTTAATAAGAGTGTCCTCTTTCCAATAAACCAACACGTTTTGAAAAATAACATTTAGTTTTTGGGAAAACAATTTTTGAAGTTTTGATAAAATTTTCGATGTTGCAATTTTCATCGATAATTTTCAAAATTCGCTATAAAATTCATTTCGTGAAGGATCTTTGTGGAAATATCACCATTTATTAACTAAAGTATCCTCTTTTTAATGCAACAAGCCGTTTTGAAAAATCACTTTTAGTTCTTGAGAAATAAATTTTTGAAATGATCGACAATTGTTTCGAATTTTACAATTTTTGCCGATTAAATTTTGATAATTCGTATAACATCGATTTTTTGGAATATGAGTATGAAAATTTCCCAAAATATTAATAAAAGTGTCCTCTTTCCAATAAACCAACCCATTTTGAAAAATTACTTTCAGTTTTTAAGAAAACAATATTTGAAGTTTTGATAAAATTTTCGATGTTGCAATTTTCATCGATAATTTTCAAAATTCGCTATAAAATACATTTCGTGAAGGATCTTTGTGGAAATATCACCATTTATTAATTAAAGTATCCTCTTTTTAATGCAAAAAGCCGTTTTGAAAAATCACTTTTAGTTCTTGAGAAATAAATTTTTGAAATGATCGACAATTTTTTCGAATTTTGCAATTTTCGCCGATTAAGTTTTAAAAATTCGTATAAAATCCATTTTTTGGAATATGAGTTTGAAAATATCCCAAAGTGTTAATAAGAGTGTCCTCTTTCCAACGAACCAACACGATTTGAAACATAACTTTTAGTTTTTGAGAAAACAATATTTGAAGATTTGATAAAATTTTCGATGTTGCAATTTTCATCAATAATTTCCAAAATTCGCTACAAAATTCACTTCTTGAAGGATCCTTGTGGAAACATCACCATTTAGTAATTAAAGTATCCTCTTTTTAATGCAAAAAGCCGTTTTGAAAAATCACTTTTAGTTCTTGAGAAATAAATTTTTGAAATGATCGACAATTTTTTCGAATTTTGCAATTTTCGCCGATTAAGTTTTAAAAATTCGTATAAAATCCATTTTTTGGAATATGAGTTTGAAAATATCCCAAAGTGTTAATAAGAGTGTCCTCTTTCCAACGAACCAACACGATTTGAAACATAACTTTTAGTTTTTGAGAAAACAATATTTGAAGATTTGATAAAATTTTTGATGTTGCAATTTTCATCAATAATTTCCAAAATTCGCTACAAAATTCACTTCTTGAAGGATCCTTGTGGAAACATCACCATTTAGTAATTAAAGTATCCTCTTTTTAATGCAAAAAGCCGTTTTGAAAAATCACTTTTAGTTCTTGAGAAATAAATTTTTGAAATGATCGATAATTTTTTCGAATTTTGCCATTTTCGCCGATTAGGTTTTAAAAATTCGTATAAAATCCATTTTTTGGAATATGAATTTGAAAATATCCCAAAGTGTTAATAAGAGTGTCCTCTTTCCAATGAACCAACACAATTTGAAAAATAACTTTTAGTTTTTGAGAAAACAATATTTGAAGTTTTGATAAAATTTTCAATGTTGCAATTTTCATCCATAATTTTCAAAATTCGTTATACAATTCATTTCTTGAAGGATCCTTGTGGAAACATGACCATTTATTAATTAAACTATCCTCTTTTTAATGCAAAAAGCCGTTTTGAAAAATCACTTTTAGTTCTTGAGAAATAAATTTTTGAAATGATCGACAATTTTTTCGAATTTTGCAATTTTCGCCGATTAAGTTTTAAAAATTCGTATAAAACCCATTTTTTAGAATATGAGTTTGAAAATTTCCCAAAGTGTTAATAAGAGTGTCCTCTTTCCAATGAACCAACACGATTTGAAAAATAATTTTTGGTTTTTGAGGAAACAATATTTGATAAAATTTTCGACGTTGCAATTTACATCGATAATTTCCAAAATTCGTTCTAAAATTCATTTCTTGAAGGATCCTTGTGGAAATATCACCAATTATTAATTAAAGTATCCTTTTTAGAGTTGCTTCGTTAGTTAAATCTATCAAAAAAGTTTATTTTGTATCTTGTATCCAAATAAGTTGACATATCTTATCAGCTTTCTTATCAATTTATATGAGATATGCCGGATAACCGGATATGCGGCCGAAGGGGATGCCGAATATCGGGTATTTGGCTTTTTGCAAAATCACTATCCCTTCCATCACTAGTATGCACCATCCCTTTGTTTTTTTCTGTATATTTTCCTTTTCGTATTTTTCATAACTACACAGACAGCAATTTAGAAATTGCTTGATCACACTCAGCATCAATCCATCTCTGTCAACTAAGAGTTTCATCTGGTAGCGTTTTAGTCTTTGCTTTGAGCTTTCTCAATCTGGTCCGTTCCAGAAAACTTAGCATAACAACCTTTTCCATGATTAGGCTTAGTTGATTTTCGAATTTTCTTTTACAATTACAATTCGTTGTATTACACACTTCGTAGTTAGATTTTATAGCTTCCTTCTTTGCCTCTTCCATCAATTCTCAACAAACTTTTTCAGTAATGGTTCTAAGATTTCATAAATGTACAGAGCAAATTTTTCAATAGCAGGATTTTCCTATAAACCGCATAATTACGTCACTTATTCTATCAGCTGCTGTAGATACAATAAATACAATATAATAGTGTGTTAATTAATTGTCGTATCCGACGTCATCATTGCAAGTATGCAACCAATATTACAGTGCAATACGCATCATACGCAAATCGTGTATTGCAATACCAATACTGTGATATTGGTTGCATACTTGCAATGATGACGTCGGGTACGCTAATTAATTAACGCTAATTAAAGCTTCTTTTAAAAATGACTTTGGTCAATAACTCAATTAGTTGGAAAATGCAACATATGGCAGAGAATATTTAAACGTTTTAGAAGAAATCCAAATTTATGACATCCACAGTTTTTCAATATCTTTGTACTGCTTTATTGTGTACCATATAAAAGCACATCCATCTTCATTAACTTTGTATGCAAATTGAATAGATATTTCATTTCAATTTGGAACATTGAGCAAAGGCGTTCAATATCGATCAAATCAAAGCTAAGATGGTTATCTAAGACGACTCGTGTGCAGCATTTGAAACTGTAGAGGTTCGTATAGTACGATACGAACAATCGTACTAATCAATTAAGTGATCCAGACGTGGAACAATTGCATCAAGTAGACAACTAGCGGGAGAGTGGTGGAGTCGAAGCGATTAGTCACTAGTAGGGTCTGTGCTAATTGTTAAATTGAAACGGTGATACAATCGATCGCGAATTCCACAATTCATCTTGTTTGGACGAGCGCGCGGGCTCTATCGGAGAAACCATAAAATATGCTTTCAGTACAACTGAAGCAATTCCGGCATTACTCTGAGAGATGAGTATGAATAGTTAAAGCGGTGACGTATTCCGATAATGCCAATTACCGTCGGTGAATGAGCGATTAATCCATTATCGCGGGCTGTTATTATTGCGCTTCCAGTTTTTACAGGGGAATCAAGAACGTATATGCGTTGAAAGTTAATTACCTAGTCCCCGGGGTTAATTACGAGTCAAACAATTTCAATTTGCCCTTGCTGTTTTACGATACGATTAATTCATATCGAATGACTGGGGCTCCGCGGCGAACGAAAATAAAACGTAAAGAGCAATTTACTTCGTTCGGCCCTTGTGTTATCCCGGCGAGAGGAAACTGGCCTTCCTGCGGTACGCGACGATTGGTACAGGTTATTATATGAAAAATATGCATGCAATTAAAGCGAAACGGGCCATATAGTATGGTTAAAGAAGGATGCGCGGTATTTGCATTACCACAGTTGGAACATATCGATACTTTTAATTCGATGCGGAGGAATAAGTGATGACGTATTATTTCCTGCACACTTTTTTAAAACAGTTTGGTTATAATAAAATTACCAAAGAAAAAAGAATTGTTGAATTCAAATTAAAATATCAAAATTGAAAACGTATAAATAGCAAAAAATTGAAACAAAATAGAGTTTCAATAAATTTTATCGAATTGTACAGCTAAAAATTTTAAATCGTTTAAATTGATGTTATCAGGAAATTGAATAATGAAATTGTTTTATTTTTTTTTTTTCGTTTTATTTTATTTAGATTTCGCACAAACTTTAAGTAGATAGATCACTTCAATTCGTAATTATTTTATTATAACCACTTTACGTGCGATTTAATTAATAATACATATCTAAGAAATGCTTTTAGCTTTTAAAAGGCTTTTACTGCACTCAACTATGTATTTATGACTAAAGTAAGTAGGAGTTAGTCTGTGTTAGCTTATGGTAATCACACAACTTTGATTACATAGATTTGTTTTTAATATTTACCAAATGCTTTAACTCTCATTAACAAATATAACAAATTTTAACAACAAAAGTGAACTGTGGGAAATAATCAGAATTAAGGATATTAATAATATATTAATAACCAATGACAAGTATTATATAAAATTACTCTAAAAGAGATTGCAAAAGCAAGGAGAAAAAAGGGCGAAGTAGATGGGGATTATTAAATCTACTAGGAGAAAAGTTATTCTGTGGAGGCGATAAAATATAAAAGATATGGGTTTTAGAGACGATAAATAAGAATGTTTATGATTTTCAGCAAATAATTAGTGTATCTAGAAACCAAACAATAATAAGACTTAGATGTGAAAATGTGGTTGGCAATTAAAGTTTAATTGCAAAAGGACGATAAAACATAATAATAATAGTTTATTCTTCAACAATACATATATACAAAAACTGTGTTAAAGCTAATTAAATTTAAAAAAAAACACAAGAAAAATAATAAAATAAATGTTGAAGAATCGTAAGGTCGCGGATTCAGTGCCATGGCCAAAAGACCTTTACTGTTCTTCCACCGCAACCTTAAATTAAAAAAAAAGCTATCAAAACAGGCCAGAAAATGCCTAAAAAAGAACTTAAATTTAAGATTCCGCATCATCCCTAAATGATCGATTTTAAAGAATCAAAATTTAAACCTAATGCTATCAAACAACATAACATAACATAAACTTAATAACCTTCCGAGATGTTCCTGAACGTCAAAATCACTGCATGTTGAAAAGGTAATTAAACTTTTATATAATCTGGGATAGAGTTGTATAGAGAATATACACTGTAGGTAAATGATCGCTCAAAAAGGGTGGTCCTATGCTTAGGAGGATTTATAACACTTCTATTTCTGATATAGTCACCTCTAAAATAAATCTTTCTAGATAAGTAAGGTGGATTGCGACTAATAATCATGTCATGATAAAGTGTAAATGATAGCATTTTACTACGACCCATCCAAGATCCTTCAATTTATAAGTTATATGGTCATATTTTCTTATGCCGAAAATGTACCGCATACAAGAATTTTGCACACGCTGCAACCTAGACACGTCAGCAACGTCGAGATAAGGACCAAAGACTGGAGCACAATAATTAAAAATAGACAGCACATAAAATTGTTTTAAGCTTGATGCTAAAAACATTCCTAAAAGGATACAAAACCTTCAGGTTTAGAAAACTCAAACCTATAAGTCTTGAAATATGCTGCCGATATCGAAATGTATTATCAATAATAAGACCCAAATTCTTCTCCTGTAGTGATATAGGAATCACTTTAGTGTCAACACTGATTTTAACCAGTGATAGTAGTTGCTGAACGTGTTTCTCATTTCCAAACTAAAGAACAGCACATTTTACCGTATTCAAAAACAAAAAATGTTCACGAACATAAACTGACATCTTCTTTTTCCGAAATTGAGTTTCATATGAAACAGTTTGAAAGAAGAGTCGACATAAAACAGGGTAATTCTTGTAAATTCTAGAAGATATATTCACAAACTGTACTGTAGTTTTGCATCGATGTAGATGGTATTAAAGATAGATGATTTGCGGAAGTAAATATGATTCAGCTTGAGGATGGAGGCATTAAAATTATATCATTCCGTCATCAAAACTCACCGGTTGTTAAGTTGTTCTAAAGCAACATATGTCTCACACAGTTGCTGAAAATTTCACTAGAACGTCGGGTTATCTTCGGGCTTGTCAAATAAGGGTCCTAAAAATTTGCAAAAAGCAGGGTATTTGAAGTTAGTACGAAAAGACGTTAGATCTTTCTAGCATATCGCACCTTATTCCTAGCAACGCGATTTGTTTCTTCATCTCTATTCTCTTTGAGATATTTGGTATTTCAGTCTTCTGCGTATCTGGCTATGACTGTAGTATCATCATCAAATTGAAAAACTTCTGTCTTGGTTTTCGCCATCGTAGCTGGGATATCGTGTACAAATATATTATATAACAGAGAAGAAAGAGATCTTTGCAACTTTATCTCGTATTTGCACCTGGAAGTACCTATTCTTCAGAAAGAAAATCGTCACTTCAATTCAATTCCCTTCCAGGTTGGCCCCGATCATTTTTGCCAGTAACCTATCTCACCAAATAGCGTCGTAAGTCTTCTCGACATCTAATAGCACCGCAATCGTTTGATATTTTTTCTTTTGGGCAAGTTCGAACGTGCTTAATCTATTTAGTTAATCATTACCACCAACCACTACTTCCCGAACAAGAAACACGGTAAGGGGAAACTCGATGTCTTTACAGCCACCACATTCGAGTCGTCCAAGGATCATAACGTTAATGATTCCAACGGATTGACCACCTCCATAATTAAAGAAGAAGTGAACATCACGTTGGAGAAGAGTCTTGCTCACCTACTTTGACTAAACATTTCCCTATCGTCAGAAAGGTTGTCCAAGAAGTGTGACTACCCAGCAGCACTACCCATTTGTAAAGTTATTTCATCGCCGTGAACTACTAAATTCAAGTTAAACCATGTTGAACACTTAGTGTATCCCCGCAGCAAAAAGACTACTATCAAACCGTCCTGGATTATCTTTTGATCATATTCAATGTGTAGATCCAAGCTGCATTTCCGACACCATCCTAACTCTAAACACCAACCATTTCCAACTGGAGTGCCGTTCAATATATCCGAAGCTCTTTCGATGGAAGAAAATTCTTGATGATTTGGGTTACCATCTTTGAAGAATAGGTCACACAATGAGAATAGAACAGAATTAGTTGTGAATCGCCATGCCGATGCTTTGATTGGATTTAAAGATTCGATAACCGATAAGAAAGCGACGAAAAGCTCCAACGAAAATCTCCAACTCTCATGCTCAATACAGCTTGATAGCCCAGCAACATTGCCAGACATAATTATATCGTCTTATACCAATATTCCATTCAACGAAGTCCAGACTGACCTAGTTTGGCTGTTTACTGTGTCCAAGAAGTAAGAAATCTATAATTGAGCTACATTTTCGAGTAGAAGATCAAGACTTCATTCTTTGATGGGATTCGTGATGCCAGGCGTGCACAGTTATAACAACGTTCAATATTTAAGGAAACTATTAATGAACGAAAAGATACTATAGAGGCTGTTTCATTTTAAGCCGAAAAGTTCCTAAAAACATGTGCTGAATTCTCAAAGGTCACTAAGATATAGCCAGTTAATGCATAAACTGATTTATTTAAATGTGTACAAAAAATATCGAAATTCGGACTTTCTCTAACTCGATGCATTTGGCTCATCTTTTGAAGATATCACGCACTGTGCTGCGTAATTTATCCTGATGTACCTTGTTTCGTGCCGTAATACGAGCGAGTAGCTCATCACGCGTGTTTACTTTTACTTGATAAACATCGCTTTTCAGCCATCCCCACATTCCGTAATCTAACGGATTAAAGTCTGGTGACCGAGTTGATAGGACTCCCACGACCCATTCACCGTTCCGCAAAGGTTTGGTTTAGGTATTGCGTCACTGACGGCCGTAGTGAGTAGAGGCACCATCATGCTGGCTCTGGAATATCTTCTAACAGTATTGGAAGCTACGGAGCTGGAACGCTCGGGTAGTACGAAAGGCCCAATGAAGTTATTATCAATCATTCCACACCATACATTCACAGAGAATTTTACCTGAAAATTTGTTTCAACACTGGCATGCGGATTATCCTCAGACCAACGGTGATCATTTCGACTGTTATTGATTCCATTACGGGTGGAAGTGGCTTAAAATAGATCGGTAAAAAGTATCACAGGAACCAAGCAGCGGTTAGATATTACCCATCTACAAAATTCCTGTCTCTTGGCAAAGTCTGTTGGTTCAAGGTGTTGTACTGGTTGAACATGGAATGGATACTAGCCATGAGTACGCAATGTTCTCTATTCTTTTACATGAGGAATACTAAGACGAGCAGAACGTCCACTTGTACTGGTAGATGGACTGCGTTCTACCGACTGAAGAATTCGTTCAACTTCATTCAGTTTGCACATTGAGAATGAATATCTAATATTTCTATCTATAATATTTCTTTATGCATGTTGTGCATGTCCAACTTGTACTTAGAACATAACCGGTTTCATGCAATCCGTTGTATGTTCGAGTAAATGCTCTTGAATCAGGTAGCACTCGGTTAGGAAACCGTCTCCTATAGTCACGACGAGCAGCACGTGCATTTCCATTGCAGAAACCGTATGCAAACACCATATCAGCATATTCTGCATGACTCAAACATTGACAAATAGCTGTATCATAAAAGCCGTGCGTGATGTCAATTAATCCATTAACTGGCTGTTACCTTTGAGAATTGAGCACATGTTTTTCGGAACTTTTCTGCTTAAAATGAACAAATCTATAACATATTAACGTGTGTACCATTCCTCATGAAACACCCTGTATACAATAAGGCTCAGGATCTCTTTCAGAAGGATAAAAAATCATTGTGAATTGGATTGCCAACTTTGAAACAACAGGTCAGATAATTGGTGTCTTCGAAAGAATTTGTACATCGGTATCTTAACATACTAGAAATATGTATCTCCTTTGTCATCTCCTTTGTCGCCAGATCTCATTATTTATCACCAGTTTCTATGACCTCTCAAACCTAGTGTTATCTACCTGAAAACTACTACCTACTTTTGAGTAATTAAAAGCTAAAGCTCTGGTATCGTTATAATCATCAATTTAAAATGTTTATGTAAAACGTTCTGGAAATGAAAAATGTTCTGGATCACGCATCCCAACCCAACCCACCCCATAAACGTAGATCGAGGTATATTAGAAATGGCAGCAACCCAACTCTAAGTAAACGTCGGCGTCAACAAAAACTCGTGATGACGTCAAACACCACTTTCAAAATTTTCACATTATAATAATATAGATAGTATAGATTATGTGTTTTTAACTTATCTTTAAATTCAATTTTAGTATTAACTGAAATATTTTTGATATATAAACGTTTAATACAATAGCATCAATTATAAGTTTGATGTGCTATTACTAATTTATAACCGTGTTTTGATGAAATACCTAGTGAAATGCATTTGAACATGTTGTCGGCGACATAATGATAATAGTAATGTCATCCTCATTGGAATCGTTTCCTGTGTATACACACAAAGCGTGGCGGCATCCCTTGTGGATGCTGTCGTGCCGGAAAGTGCATCGAGCAGGATCCGCCAACTCAACATTTCGAACCAGTTAATTTGTATCCGGAATGAATGAATATTACGGTTGTAATTTGTCATAGTATGATGGATGGGTGACGATGTGAAACACTTTTAATATCTGGTAGTTTTGGATGAGAGATGTATGGGGTGTAGGGCTTTTCAACCGCCGATTACAATATGCGAGTTAAATGGCAATAATAATTTGTTTGAAGTGGATACAGTTTCCTTTGTAGCGCTGTTAGAGTAAATTACACCGCGAGCTCAAAGGCGCCCTCAGCTTTGCAAATGAGAGAGGTAATTTCGACAAAAGATTGCACGCGCGTTTGTACTGTGTACGGCTTCCGACAATGCTTCGTGCACGTGTGTACACATTACTGCAATAATAAACAGCAAACTTTGAAACTTTGTGTCTGTGAAGCACTTTGTCTATATTTCTCATATACTAAGCAGTATCTGGTACGCCACCAAACAAATACTTTAGGGAAATTTACAAAAGCATCTTAAATAGGTCTTAAAAGTTAATTGGTTAAACGTAAAAAAGATATTTATTGCTTGCTATTAAAGCGTGATTTGTGATCCATTTAACTTAGCTTTTACATCTTTATAGACCTGCCAATGTCGATCCACAATACGAATTGACCATCGCCTCGCATCAACAACGTTTGCTCGGGGCGATAATCGAAGAAACGTCTTCGAAGGTGACGTTTGAAGAGATTGCTGATGATTTAAACTGGCGATTGGAACTTTTAAAATTTGTCGGCACCTACTTCTTATGCCGAACCATTCTTAATTAATGGAGGGGTTGATTAGTGCCTTTTTCTACTTGAATCTCCGCCCACTTTGAAAAAGGAGCTGGGCGTGGTAACCATGCAAATGAGCCCAGCAAATGGTCTTACATAAATTAAATTGTAATTAAGATTTTAATTTATACAAGTGGATTGTTTTATTTATTGCATTCTTTGTGAAAAAAAATTGTCTGATAAACTTATAGTAAATAAAGTTTTGTATGTATTTTTATTTATTATTTGTATGTATTCATTGGTGTATCGAGTTTAAAGTGTTTGTGTGGAGTCAGCAAAAGGTGAAAAACGGTAGACGACGACAACGACACCGCGCTCGTTATTTGCATAAGCTCACTAGCCAGCGCGAATTCTAATTTAGATTAAAACTTTATGCAAGAACAATAGCAGGTATAAAAGAAAAACAAAAACAACTTTAAGCAATTAGTGCCAGCGAATCTCAGTTTGTGTCTCGTTCCCTCTCCCAATTGAGGGAGTTCGTTTTCACCTAGCGCAATGAATTCCTTCGCGGAAGATTAAGGAAAATAATCATGTACTGAATAATTTATAATGACGAAGGTATTGTACCCAACCCGTTCCCTTTCCTGGGCTAAAAATTTTAAATATGCAAATCCTCCTTCTTTTTCTAACGAGGACGAATACTGATTTTAATTCGAGAGGGCCGAGAGCGAATGAATATTTTATGGATAATTGAGTTTTTAATCCGGACGGTGTTTAGAAAATTTTTGAACGTTAGGAACCATTTCTTTCATTCTTAAGAAGAAATACTTTGGATTATTCGAAATTAAATTATTCTAAAAATAATTATGCATAGTTTCTCTTTAACAAGTTCCGGGTTTAACCGTGTGTCTCTTAAAACGGCTAAATCCGAATGTCTCTTGTTCTAGGTTTAGTGTTATTTCGAATTTTAGTGTAATAAAAATATACAACAATCCAACACTGAATAATAACTAAAACTAGAACTAACATTAGACCTAGAACTAGAAACACTTGGGTTTAGCGGTGCGTCTTTTAAGACAGCTGAACCCGAATGATTCTAGTTCTTGGTCTAGTGCTGCATAACACTTAAAACTAGAACTAACACTACCACTAGAACTAACACTAAACCTAGAATTAGAACATCTAAAACATCCACGAAAGGTGACTGTTTTGCAGCTTTAAAACACCATCAATTAATATAATCGTCCATTTTTGTAATATAACTTCGGCTTGTCATATCTTATTGAAGATATTCAATAATGCGATTTGATGCTTCATAATATAGCAAAATGACATAATATTGGCAGCAAAACAACCTACTGTGTATTCCTCATTTAAAATCTCTGTACCAATTGAGTACCTAGATGAAACAAAACAGCCTAATTTATATACTTTATAATTCAAAGAATATCAAAACAGTAATAAAATCAAAAAAAAAGTAGAAATAATAAATAGTAATGCGCAGGGATTAAAAAATAAAATAAACCAACTACAATATCTATTAAAAGATAAACCAGAGTCGAACATAATTGTTATTGCAGAACACTGGATGGCAGAAGTTGAGATAAAAACTATAAATTTGGAAATTATGTAATTGCATCTTATAATTCTGGTAAAGTTTTTTCGAGGGGTGGTACTTTGCTATTAATAAATGAAAAATACTCATCAAATTCAATTAGCTTAGAGAAATACAACATAGAAAAAATATTGAACTAAGTTCAGTAAAAACCCACAATTAAATTCTGTGTTTATAGCAGTATATTACTCACCAGACGGTGATAATGAACAGTTTTTGGAAAATTTGGAAGATGTCTTACATTTCGTAAAGGAAACTCAAAACGTTAAAAATATATTTGTAATGGGAAGCTATAACATATGTGTCCATAAAACTGAAAAATCAAAGAAAATTTCTTACCTATTATATCAAAACAGTGACTTATAAACCAGTCTTTAGGCAACTATCGCGTGTAAATGGTAGAAGATGTGTAGATAACATATTTATAAATACATTTACTAAGGTTGTCATAAAAAGTACAATAAACTGGCATCTACGTGACCATCTGGCGCAGTTGATTGGGGGGAAATTAAATTGTGTTATTATTATTTTCCGGAATATTCCCAAGTTCCTGCGCACGCGCATTCAAGATTTGTGAGGCACGCCTTTATGCGTTCAACGCGCCATCTTTCAGAAACGCCGGTTCTAGACAGGAAGTTGTTGCTCCTCCGTGACGTCATCCGCCCGATGTAAAAAGATAGGGGGGGAGGGGTGTCAACCAAAGGCTTGGGGGAAAAAATAAGTTGGTAGCTAGATATGGTGACTTTTAAAAAAAAAAGTAGCAGTCTACCTTGTCGGTAATGGTTTAGTTCCACTACCAACCACTAGGTGGCGCGTTACTTTTTTTAAAAGTCACCAGATCTAGTTACTTTTCCAATACCAACCTATTTTTGTTTTCTCCACAGCCATAGGTTGGTACCCTTCCCTATCCTTTTACATTGGGTTGATGACGTCATGTGGAGCGGATGTGGAGCTGTAGAGCAACTTCCTATCTAGAATCGGCGTTTCTATACTACTGACAACATAAAGAAACAACTGTAAGTAGCGTAGTTAGCATAAGATATCATTATGTTGCATATTTTTATTGAACTAACACTACACCTAGAACTAGAAAGTATCTAGTTCTAGGTCTAGTGTTAGTTCCAGTTTTACACTATCACTGGAACTAACATAACACCTAGAATAATTCGGGTTTAGCCGTCTTGAGAGACGTGCGGCTAAATCCGAATGTTTCTAGTTCTAGATCTAGTGTTAGCTCTAGTTTTACACTAGCACTATCATTAGAACTAACACAAGACCTAGAACTAGAATAATTTGGGTTAAGCCGTCTTGAGAGACGTGCGGCTAAATCCGAATGTTTCTAGTTCTAGATCTAGTATTAGTTCTAGTTTTGCACTACCACTAGAACTAACACAAGACCTAGAACGAGAATAATTCAGGTTTAGCCGTCTTGAAACACGTACGACTAAATCTACTGCTGCAGCCTTCACTACGTAGCACAAGTCGAACTATTTCGACTTTGTATTACAGTAATATAGACTTCTAAAATCCTTCGTTTAAAAAATTCATTGAATTACATTTCAGGAGCTGAGATACTACCATTTTCTGGGGTGTATGTACACTTTATTGTATCACTGTATATTGTAAAAGATAATTTAAATAATAAGAATAGCACAAGGAACTTCCTTTTTACCACAATATACCACAAATTGGTAAGCTCGACCCGAGCAGCTATGTTTACTGTCATTGAAATCAATTGTCAATTGGAATCAAATATCATATCCAAATTTCCTCAACCAAAAACAGTAAAAGAATTTTTCATAGGAATATTAAATTTTTATCACCGTTTCATACCCAACCTATCAGAAATCTTATTCGCACTGCATAGACTAGTAAATAAATTGTAAAAACCACAAAATTAAAAACATTACACTCTGGACAACAGAAGGAGAACATTCTTTCTCTAAGTCCAAAGACTCTCCAGTCAATGTTGCACTTCTCTCACATCCTTGTCCAACAGGATCGTTTTCTCTATATACTGATGCTTCAGAAACATGAAGCACCTATTCCTACTAGACCTAGAACTAGAAATATTCGGATTTAGCCGTGCGTCTCCTAAGATAGCTAAACCCGAATGTTTCTAGTTCTAGGTCTACTGTTAGTTCAATAAAAATATGCAACATGTTGCATTTTATATGGGGCAAAGTAAGTAGATTTCTATGGAAATATATTTTTGTATATTGCATTTTAAGTGAAATACACTGTAGATCATAAATTGAAGCTTAAAATGTCCTGTTTCGAATGACATAAAGAATATCCGAGATACATCATAGATATAAAATGATGCTTCTTTAATCATTAAAGGTGGTCATTCATAAGAATGATATTTCTCAATATTACCTTCACACCTTTGAAGGTCACATCTCCAACGTCATGCCAAACATCCCTCAATGTCCCAACAAATCCATCACAAACATCCCAACATCATTCCTATCACTATCATTCGTGACAATTCCCATTATCCCAGATATAGTTTAAAGTCATTCATAACATTTTAAAACAATATCTCCCTGGTAATCTAAATATCATTCCTGGTATTCTAAAACATTATCTCGAACATCTTTGCACGTGGTCTATGAAAATCATTAACATACTGGCATCTCTTTAGGTTATCATCCTAAACAAATCACAACATCGTCTTGGACATCCTTCATTATCATGCCCGCCATCCTAAAATATCCTAAACTACGTCTTCTCTTTCAATCCTCAACATGTTCTTGACATCTAGAACATCTGGAACTTTTAAGGTGATTCTTAACCTCTTTCAATATAAGGATGATATTGAACCATATGATACTGATCAACACACAACATTGTCCTAAACATTCCTCAAAGCGTCCCAAAACATTGTTAACTAGAATTTGTGTACATTTCATCTTCTTGGTTTTCTTGTAGGTGGCTGAATTTAAAAGGCTTTTTATCGTATTTTTCCTATCCATAATTACGTTGTCATTCCTTTTATTGATGGAACGATGATTTTTTACTCATATGTATATAATAAAAATGTTTGGTGATATTTCTTCTAAATGATGAAAATGGGTGAAATGTACTGTCAAGTTAAATTACTTGATTGCGGCACTAAAAAGTCTTATTAGTCGTAATGAATTTAGGACGGTTTGCCGCACGGTCCTATCGTGTAGTTTCATTAGATCAATTATGAGCACTTGTAGCCGTAACAATGTGCCGCCCGACGAACAATAAACTAATATAATGCTTAGGTCGTTAGCGTACAACAAGTTTGAGGTTTGCATTAGAATATAAATTTGCATTTACACATTCTGCTGGCCCTTTGCCCGACAAACTTCCCTATAGGACGTTTACGTTAACGCCGCCCTTGACCAAACCATATTAATACCCTACAACTACATAGAAGTATATAGTAGTACTAACGACCACGGTATATTAAATGTTACACTATTAATATTGGTCATATTTCCGTTTAATTGGGCCGTTAAAGAAACAACCTCCATAGCCCAACAGAAATTATTATTGCAGCATCTTCATCTCGCCAACACGAAATTAAATAGATACCCAACCCAACTTGCATTAAATACCGTATAAAACAGATAATATCGTTGTATTTAAAAACGAAATTAGTACAACACGAAAACAATTACCGGTTACATACTCGTTTTCCCTTTATACAATCTTCCAATGGTCTCACCATTCATAACAAGATCGCTTATTCAAAGCCCAACCCTACTACAACTAATTTTCAAAAAATTACAAGCTAGAATAAAACGAAACTAATACGTTCTGCGTGCTCAACACGTTCCGATCTAAAGATACAAAGAGCAAACTCGACCGCGACCCGCCATTCCGCGATTATATCGAACAACGTTCGCCTTCGAGATTAAACCTCTTTTGAACGTCGATTGTCCATAATAAATAATACCGCTACCCAACCGCCACGACATAATCTAATTAAAGCAGAATTTAATCTAAATAACCAACACGACGGAGATAGAGAATCATCGGATCGTCTCCTAAAACAGGATCTTCTCTAACTAAAGCCGGCTTTTAAACTCGTTCTTACTTTGCATATTCGACAGGTTTGTGCCTTCCGGCTTTAATATTCATACCGAGTAGGAAAGAAATATGTCAATCATTCACAACGTAAGCCTTAAATCTTCCTCATTGAGTAGGTAGATGATTCATTATAGCGCAACAGTATTGTATTTTATTGGGTTTAACTGGAAAATAGTTTATGACATAACTAGAGAAAGGAGCACACGAAAAGAGTGAACGAGAAAAAGGGAAGAGCAATGACATGGTATGCTAATGGTGAATATTTGAGTGAAAAAGCAACGATTTGAGGCAATAAGAAGAACTGGTCGCGTCGGAATTACCTACATCAATCCATCTGCGTTCTTGTCTAAGAGGCCTGTTTGCGTTAGGCTGTCAATTAGAGAACCTGCGAGAGACAGGTCGGTCTGACCGGCCAATGACACCTCATATTAGATATCCTGACTGAGTATGTATATCTGGTGTGGTTCTCCACATTACAGCTGTATATAATAAATTAATTTTATTCACTACAATACAAAAGAGAACATTAGCACTTATTTAAAGATATTATATAATTAAAGTTTGTTTAAAAATTATGCGAAATAATGAATTTACACATATACTAAAAAGAATTTAATATATATTATAATGGATATATTAATATAGCAAATTCAATATCAGCTAGATATAGTAATATCAGCTAGATGAAAAATATATAACAATATATAGGAATATAAGAATCTTTCTTTCTAAAATCCATAAAAGACAGAGAATAAAAATATGTACATTTCACAACAAGGAATAACCTAAAGAGATGCCAGTAATCAGGTTAATGATTTTCATAGATGACGAATGATATTGTGGGATATTCCGTATCATATAGTATAGTAAGGGAGATGTTTTAGAATGTTATGAATTTATATGACTTTAAGCTATATCTGGGATAATGGGAATTGTCACGAATGATAGTGATAGGAATGATGTTGGGATGTTTGTTATGGGTTTGTTGGGACATTGAGATGTTCGGCACGATGTTGGAGATGTGGCCTTAAAAGGTGTCAAGCTGATATTGAGAAATATCATTCTTATGGATCATTTTATATCTATGATGTACCTCGGATATTCTTTATATCATTCGAAACAGGACATTTTAAGCTTCAATTTATGATATACAGTGAATTTCACTTAAAATTCAATATACAAAAATATATTTCCATAGAAACCTACTTACTTTGCCTCACATAAATACATAGTTGTAGGTCTAGTGTTAGATCTAGTGACAATGGTAGGTAGCGCTAGTTAACATAAGATATCACCATGTTGCATATTTTTATTGAACTAAAACGGAAAAAATTCGCTATAGTGTTAGTTCTAGATACTATATCTAGAACTAGAAACATTCGGGTTTAGCCGTCTTAGGAGACGTACGGCTAAACTCGAATGTTTCTAGTTCTACGCCTAGTATTAGTTCTACATAGTAGCAATGTTAGTGTAAAACTAGAATTAACACTATACCTAGAACTAAAATCATTTGGGTTTAGCCGCACGTCTCTAAAGACGGCTAAACCCAAATGATTCTAGTTCTAGGTCTAGTGTTAGTTCTAGTTTTAATTGTTGTTCAGCGTTAGATTGCTGTATACACGGTGTACAAAAAGTATGGAATAATGGTTCTACCGTCTTGTAGAACCTTCCACAACTTGAGACTATTTTCCACATATCTTGGTGTATAAATAAAATAAAAATGATGAGGGCAGTTTGAGTTATGACATGGTGCGTGTGTTTTCAGGGAACATCCTGTATATTTTAAGGTTTTTGGATTCCTTTTGACAAGGTGGTTCAAAATGCCATAAGGTTTTAATGCTTTAAACTGCATAGTTTTAGAGATATTGCAACTTTTATTTAAAAAAATTTGACGTTAAGTTGATTTCGACAAGGCCTTAATTGTAGATATTATATAAATAAGAATATGGGTGGTTACTACATTTAATTGTAACAAATAATAATTAAACAATAAAACTTCATAAAGAACAATAACAGAAAATAAAACAAAAACGGTAACAATATTAAATTAAATGTTCAAAATGTTGTCCATTAGCAGCAAGGCAATGGCCTAAACATCACAAAAGCTCGAATTGTATTTTTAAAATGATCGGGCAGTATTTGAGCTACTTCGTACCGTATTCGCCGTTCTAATTCTGCTAAATTGTTAGGGCGGTTTTTGTATACTTTGCTCTTTAGGTGATCCCATAAGAAAAAGTCGCATGGTGTCAACTCTGGCCATTCTACAGGACCCCTACGACATATCCAACGATTCAAAAATACTTCATCTAAAAGCTTGCGTACATTTAGTTGACAGTGAGGTGGTACCCTATCTTGTTGAAACCAGAGATTGTTTTCGTTCGGAAAAAGGTCTCTACAGGTCGGAATTATTTGTTCCTGCAGTAATTCCAGATAACGATCGCCAGTAAGGTTTTCATAGATCATAAACAGGCATAATTCGATCTCTACAAATACCTGCCCACAAATTTATTTTCTGCGGCGTTTGCGTATGAGTTTCTATTACCCAGTGGGGTTCTCAGCAGACCAGTATCGGCAATTGTGTCTATTCACTTTTCCATTCAAATACAATGTGGCTTCGTCAGAAAATATTATGTTGTTAACGAAATTTGGATCATCGTTAATTCGCCTCATCATTTCTTCACAAAATTGTACACGTCTATCAAAATCATCTTCTGATAACTCTTGCAGTAAAGCTGGTTTATAGGGATGTTCTTTCTCCTTTTTCAAAATGTTATGAATAGATCCTGTACTGATATCGAAATTTAAGGCTAGTTGACGAATCGAAGTATGTGGATTATCTGTTATAGTAGAAACCACGAGAGCTGGCAGTGACAGATCGCTTAAAAATGGTATGAACCAAGATATGGACGTACGACTTAGATTATTTCGCCACATACATTTAAATGTAGGTTATGTTAGTAATGGAGGTTATATGTCAAAGATATTATTTAATGATTTTCCTTTCAAAGAAAACATTTTGGGCTTGTAAAAACACTAACATATTCATGACAACACTCACAAGACGTTTCGATTTGAGGTGATAATTATAGAGTGACATCCCTTAGAAGAACAGACGTACTTTTTCGATGTGGCCATTTGAATTGTACAGCAGACATATTAAACTAATGCTATCTCTTTCCAACACACATTACTCTCTAGCGGTTTGTGAACTACGTATGGCATTTGTAAGAGCAGAAAATGATGATTTACTGCCAGCTCTCGTGGCGTCTACTATATTTCTTCTAACACACCTTGCCTCATCATCTTCATTTGTTGCAACATTCGATAGAGCGCATTTTGGAATATCCTTTACATGACCCGTCTCCTTAAAATGTTTTAGAGTTTTACTAACAACCGATTGACTAATTGGTTGTCGATTTGGATATGTTGCACTAAATAAAACACATACTTCATGTTGCGTTCTCATACGATCTCCAAAACCAATCGTCGTTAAAATAATAATTCGTTCTGTTTCCGTTAAATATACCATTTTTCTAGTAGATCTTTAACTAATAATGCCAGCAACTCTACTTTGTTTAAACTATCTCCGTTACCATGGCAACGCACATAATAATCATATCGTCACGTCATAGCCTGCTCCAGAAATGTGTAGTTTAGTAATTTCATCATTTTGTTTTTAAATCTACACCAAAATATGTGGAAACTAGATTAATGTAAATCCATGTTCTTATTTATTTAATATCTATAATTAAGGCCTTTTCGAAATCAACTTAGCCGTCTTAAAAGACGTACGGCTAAACTCGAATGTTTTTAGTTCTAGATCTAGTGTTAGATCTAGTAACAATACTAGGTAGCGCTAGTTAGCACTAGACATCATTATGCTACGTATGTAAAATAATATGTAGAATATGCTGCTATGTAGAACTAACACTATACCTAGAACTAGAATAATTTGGGTTTAGCCGCACGTCTCTAAAGACGGCTAAACACGAATGATTCTAGTTGTAGGTATTGTGTTAGTCCTAATAATAGTGCTAGTTTAAAACTGGAAATAACACTAGACATAGAACTACAAAATGTCGGGTTTAGCCTTGCGTCTCTCAGGATGGCTAAATCCGAATGATTCTAGGTCTTGTGTGAGTTGTAGTGATAGTGCTAATGTAAAACTAGACTGCGTCTTCAGACGCACGGCTAAACCCGAAACTTTCTAGTTCTAGGTCTAGTGTTAGTTCTAGTTTTAGTTCAATAAAAATATACAACATATTAATATGCTAACTTATGCTAACTAGCGCTACCTCCCACTGCCACTAGAACTAACACTAGACCGAGAACTAGAAGCATTCGGGTTTAGCCGCAAGTCTCTCCATACTGCTAAACCCGTATGATTCTAGTTTGTCGTTCTCGTTCTTTTTCGGCTATAGTCTTGTGTTAGTTCTAATGATAATGCTAGTATAAAACTAGAACTAACACTAGACCTAGAACTAGAAAATATCGGGTTTAGCCGTGCGTCTTTAGACCTGATCTTTAAACCCGAATGTGGATAGCTGTCCAAATTTGTGTGTATTAATAATTATTCATATAACGAACACTGCCTACCCCGTATTAATCCGTTATATCGAGGTTTTACAATATACATAAAATTATTCGCGGTCTATTTATTAATTCTTAACGACCTCGTCGACGTTTTATTGGTATGGCGACACCAAAATAATTAACAAGCCGTGACGGGAAAGAGATAGAGTCGAGATCCGTTTGGTTCCTTCGCAAGAAATCGAGATATTTCACGGTGCCACGGTTCAATATCCCGTTTGATCGAGAATTAATTAAGTATCGATACACGAGACACGTTTGTGGTTAATTTTTATGTACTTGGCTGCATTTGCGCGTCGACCGCAAAATATGCGATGCAATTAAACCAAAAACGATGTTGCGGTCGGTTACGGCACGTTCTAACTGGGGCTTTTGGGACGGTATTGATAATTTTGAGCGGTACTAAGCTGGTTTTATTAAAAATTTCCTATGGAAGATGGCTAAAGTAACCGAAGAGATCTTTTTTTTAAGACCTCTTTTACTTTTGTTTCCTACAGTTATTAACGTTTATTGAAAATTTTTTTATTTAGGTTTAGAAACGTCCCACTTTTTACAAGGTAAGTAATTGAATATCGAAAAAATCGAATTAATCATCATGTTGATTATATCCAACGTTCTGTTCGTATCAATTTAACGCAATGCTCCCTAACGGATCTGTCAAAACGCAGTGGTAGTAGGTATATTGCAATATTGCTGTGGGTTTTGGAGGTACAGAGCAGTAACACGTTTATCGTACCTACATAGAAACCATTTTGTTTTCCAATTAGTTGGTCCAACGGATGCAATCATTTCCTAATTAAATTTGAAGCTGTCTCCCGCTGAAGGGCTCCGCTCTAACGTATCAATATTATAGCAGGTTTCCATTATTGATACGTCGTTTCAATGCAGATCACCGGTGGGTATTTACTGATATTCGATAATTACACCGCAAGTTACATACTGTATATACTAAACGACCGCATCATCTTTATACATAAGTGGTAAATATGTAAATATCGTAAATATGCAAATTTATTTTAATTTGAAAATTGAAACAGATTGTTGATTTTTTTTATTGTTGATAATCTCAGCGGCTAATGTGAGTGGTGTCTCTACGGTAGGTGCATAATTTTTGCTTGGCACGCGAGCTTGCAGAATTACAATTACCGCACCCCGGGTACAATTTAGTTAACCTGCATGGCGTAGTACTTTACACCAGTCCTGCATTCTCCTGGCGTTATTGGATTTACGTATACACATGCGGAATCGTTTTAATTACTCTGTGTGAGTTTGGGAATGTGGCTTTGACTTTGACTTTGTAAAAGATATCCTGCTGTTCTTTTTGTATATCTCATGTTTAGCTAGCAATGAAGATCATATTTCAAATATATTACATACTTTTGTATTTACTTTGCTTTAAAATGTTGTTCATTAAAAAATAATAAGATGAAGTTTAAAAGTTAGTGAGATTGTTCTACTCAGATGATCTTTGATGACTAAATTGATATTTTAACTTTCGTGAACTAATTCCCAATTAGTTCAATAAGCCAAAGGAGCTACCACCTGCTTTGTTAAAGAGATGTTAACCGATAAAACTGAGGTAGAATTATTTGGCCATCTTAAGAGACGTACGGCCAAATCCGAATGTTTCTAGTTCTAGATCTAGTGTTAGTTCTACTTTTATTTCAATAAAAAGAGACAACATTTTAGCTTTAAAAATGGAAAATTCTCTCGGAAATTCATTGTGATTTTGAGAAACGGATTTTGTAATTGAAAAGGTGACTCTTTTCTATATAATTCTTCCAATTCTAAAAACGATTGCATAAGAATCTGATTATTTAATGTAATGTTTAAAAATTGTTAACCTGTAACTATATGATTGTATTTAAAAAATTGTACCTCAGAAGGTAATCAAAATTTTCTAAACCTGATTTCACCACAATAACATATACACTTAATTTTATAAATTCTGGAAATTTGATAATAAAAATATTGCTCATAACATAATATTGATCATAACATTTTTCACTTCAGATCCTGCTAAACAAAAATAACCTTACCTAACATTCATTCCTGGGATGATTGATATTTCTAAAGAATAATAACCTTACCTAACATTCCTTCACAGTATAATTTGCATTTCAAAAGAAAACTAACCTTACCTAACATTTTTTTTCCCGAAACGAATGACATTTCAAAAGAAAACTAATCTTACCTAACATTCCTTCCCGAGATAATTGACATTTCAAAACAATTTTTTATGCTAAAATATTTTGGTTAATAAAAAATATAAATCGATGTGCTTTCAAATTAGACAGGAGGGAGATTACTTTTGACGCAGACTGTATATACAGTGCTTCCCGAAAGTAACGGATAAAATCGTTAAAACAATTAAGAACAGTTTATGGAAAGATCGCTGAAACGGGTCTTTCGCTGAAATTTTTTACAATTTTTAGGTATAGATTTCACATTTTTCCGCCATTTTTAAACCAGTAATGGCGTCATCGATATTTTTTTCAAATAGCAATCCCCCATTTTTATTACGGAATATGAAAAAGGATTTTTTCTGAATTTGGTACAGCCAAAATTAATATTAGTTGCATAAGAAAATTTTCGAGAAAAATTGCCTTAAAGTTTCATGATTTTCCATTCATTTGAGGTAGAAAAATAGCAGTAGCCATGCGTAACCATGGCAACCAGTTGTTTTAGATATTTTATAAAGGGCCGGTTGTACCATCCTCCTAATAAACTATCTAAGGGATAATTACCATGGTTACAGCGGTTTTAAGCGCTCTCATTGGCTAAGTGCGCCAATCTATCTATCGGATAAATTTATCAAGAGGTGGTACAACCGGCCCTTAGACTATGATTAATTTTTGATATCTGAAACAGTTGGTTGGCATGGTTACGCATAGCAACTACTATTTTGCTATCTCATGGAAAATCATAAAACTTTAATATAATTTTTTTCGAAATTTTTCTTATATAACCAATATTAATATTGACTGTACTAGATTTAGAAAAAAAGTCCTCTTGCATATTTCCTAAGAGAAATAGGATATTGCTATTTGAAAAAAATATTGGTGACGTCATTACTATACCAAAAAATTGCACAAAATTTCAGCGAAAGACCCGTTTCAGCGATTTTTCCATAAACTGTTCTTAATTGTTTTAACGATTTTATCCGTTACTTTTGGGAAACCTTGTATATTAATTTTACCTACACACAAAAATACGCGACGTCCAGTCTATATAGATATAGCACCATCTTCCGATTAGAAGGAACTCATCCCGTATGACTTATTTCTGTATTTTTTTATTTATAATATGTGTATCCGCTCTAAAAAAATTAGAGAAACAAAACCTTGAAGATACTGGTAACAGGATTGGAGATACGTTGAAACTACATTACATTGTGCTATTCTCGAATATGATGTCATGCAATCTTGACATTGAATCTTGAAAATCTGCGAGTTGTCATACTGACTCAATTTGTCGAAAAACGGCACTCATGTATGAATTGTTGTGGTAATCGATACAGAATCAAGTGTTACTCTCGCGTTTTTTTTTTTGATAAGACCAACGTCCAGCATACGTTTCACTTCAGTTGCCATGATGGTTTTTCTGCTAAGAGACCATGGACGTGGTAGGGTGATTATAGATATCTGTTTTTGAAGATATTCTTAATTGAGCTGGTTAATAAGTTAATAATAAAAACAGTTTTTTGAAAATCAATGCTGATGCCCTTATTGGTAAGTCATTTTTCATATAGAATCATCAGAAATAACTGATTTTGACGGGTGATTATTTAGAGTGAACTACAGCAACCTTGCTTTTCCTAAGACGGTTAAAGTCACCATTTGATCTGATTGTTTGCTTTTTCATTCTGAATTAATGAGATCCTAAATATACAGCATAACGGAACCGATCGATAAGTGAAGTGAAACTGACACGAACACGAGCAACGTTTGTGCTAAGGTTTTCCTGTTCTACACAATGGTGATGCCTTGCAATGTGTCACGATTGAAGTGAAGAGGCACAATTTGACGTAGTTATTTGGCAGGAAGGGTTTATTGGCGTTTCTTGGTTAAGGGTATTTCAAATACATGTCTTAAGTTAGCACTACACCTTACGATTTGAATAAAAAAACTATTGCATTAATTGTCGCTTAATTTGTTGTAATTTGTCGTAAAGTTTACAAATTTGTGCCAGAATTGGACCTAAAATTAATTACATAAACATACATAAATTGCTGGATGTAACTCACTTAGAGACGCCCCTGGTGTGTTTGAAAGAGTTCGGCAGCAAATGACGAGAAGTTTGATGCTTGTATTCAGGCTGGAGGAATTCATTTCGAACATTTATTGTAGATTGAGCAACTTTATATGTACTTTTTGATAATAAAATGTTGTTACTGTTACACATTTTGTCCGCCCTGTATCTTCGAAACAAAGGGGTTTTTCAAAAATCATCATAGGACACAATATTCTTAGAATAACCATACACACCTCCACGAAAACCTCCCGAACTCTAAAAATAGCTGCTCTCTCTGTACCATTATATTTTCAGTGTGTTTGATGTAGGGAGTTAATATGTTTATGTTGTAATACCTCATTTTAACCAATTGAAAGTCAACCTATTCAAAACAAGAAAGTTTAAATTCAATACACGACAATCACATTTGACAGATTACCAACATTAAAATAGAAAATATACCATTGACAGTTTCAACATAACCTAAAATATAATAAAAAGTGATGTATGATAGCACATGTTTAGAGATTAACATTTTAATAGTGAATTAATTCAATAAAGTATCACATACATGTTTAGTTGTTCAAAAAATTGACGTAAGTTAAAATGTAAAATTGTATAATAATAGAAAGTGTTGTAAAATTAATAACTTTAGGAACTCCTGAAGATGCTCCGAAAGGAGTGAAACCGGTAGAGTGATAATAAACACATTTCACCTTTAAGTGCAAAATTTGTTTAATTGAATTACCCAGGTGAAAAGAAAACAAAAATGAATATTAATTCTTAGAATAGGCCAAGGAGTATATGAAGTATATTAGTATATGAAACTTGTAATGGATAGTTTATATCGGCCCATACCACAAATATGCATCCTTTCATTTATCTTTTTTATTTATTTAAAAAAAAATTCTCTTTCTTGTTTCCATTTTCAGAAAGTATTTTTTTTTTGTTTTATGGCATCCTTGGGATGCATATGGTATGCGAAGAAAGGGCACTTTATTTCCACAACAACTCCTTGTCTCACTAAACCGTCTGTACTTGCATCTATGAACAATCCGCACGTTTCTACCTTTATATTATCCTGTTCTTCTAACTGATGTACAGCCTTAGATCTACTTACTGCATCACGCGATTGATGCGACAAACTTGTAAACTTTACGACAAATTACAACAAATTAAGTGATAATTAATGCAATAGTTTTTTTATTCAAATCGCCAGATGTAGTGCCAACTTGACAGACGTGTCAAATACCTTAAACTAGTACTCCACTGATTCCTTTATTCTCCCGGAATATTTCTTGTCACACTCTATCGATTCTCTTACTAGGAGTGGGCTATGAGCATGGTGTGGAGTATTGCTTACCTTTCTTTGCTCTTCATCTTTGCTCTTGCAGTTTCACTAAGATTTTTTTTCATTCGTAACTGTCTATAAAATATTTCGCACCATTATTCAAATCTCCTAAAACTTGTTTATTGATTATATCGTTCGAAATAGTTCCTAAACGTTTTTGAGAATCCAAACTATTTAACATATTTCTTCACTTTCTCAATGCAATCCTCTTCTTTTAGTATTAATTTCAACGTCATAAGTGTTTTCCTGGTTCCAAACCTATTTTGGAGATCTTTTTCGTTTCCCCATTGATGATTTCAGTCAGACATAAATTGCATGCAATAAATGTTCCATGTAAACGCACCATAATAGTCTTGTTGCAACACCCATTTAACGGGTCTCCAACCAAGTCGGATCGTATCGAAAGCTCAATAGACATCAATAAAGTAATAAATTACGTTAAACTATCCGACGAAAATATTTCTTTTCCGCATAATTGAGATTTTCTAATATCATACAAAGAAGACGTTTAACTATTGTGTAACCATTGCACAATCCTAATTTATTCCCAACCGAGATAACGTCGGCGTCAAGTGGCTTTGTAATCACAGCAGGGGTATTTATCACGTCGTCGTCGTTGGTGCAAAGGCTCTTCCGCCACGCTGTGTCCCTCACGATTCTGGACTCAGTACAGGCCACTCCGGCGTTTGTACGCCACAAATTGCCGTTCGCTTTGTGTGTTTTGCCAGAGAGCTAAAGCGTTCTCGTCGTGAACGTCAAGGTTGCCGCCGACGGCAATGCGCCTTTGTCATCGAGCGATTTTAGAGCTTCCTATGGCCACGCAGCCGGTTTAAGTAACACTTTGTCGACAACGGATTTGTGGTGGTTATATTCGAATTGAAATCGAGGCATGTAGCGTTATCGTTGATCTCACGCACGTAACGAGAAGGCGAAGAAAATTATGGGAGGAAGAAAGATACGAGGCTTATTCACGTTGTTGTAATTAGAAGTCGACGGGGTTCAGATTCACGTTATTACGAAACTTTCCTGTTATGGGAATTACCGAAAATTGAACGCAACATATCTCGGCGTTAACGAATTCGTTGCTATTATGTGATATATAAGTATAGGTTAAAAAAAATTAATTAGGGCGCTTTAAAAAAAATGAGTAATCTTTTTTGTGATACAGAAATATGAATACATACATGATTCATTAATTACAAGTTTCTGTGTGCCTTACGGACAGAAAGCCGTCGAGAAGGCGTTATTAATTTTAATAGATATCCACGGACGATGATGTCATCATCAGCTTTTGACTTGCACGGTCGTCCGATGATCAAGTTGGTCGCGGCGCGGATATTAGGACCAACTTTACCTAAAGTGTAATTAATTATAATGACCGCGACGCGGGCGTCGTTTATCTCGGAGAACTTTCCGGGCACTTAAAACTCAATTAAAGCGCCGACAGAGAGGGCGGAAGGAATCAGCTCGGGATGAAAAACTGAAAAAACTCTCTTCGGGGGCGGGTTTACCACCGTCTCGAGTTTGACCGGGGCGACGTCGTTTTATGTGCGCCAGACGTCTGACCTCCGCGTTTTCTCTAAATTTCTTATACCTCACGTTCGGTAATCAACGCCATCCTTAAATATTAATAATAGGGTTCGCGTGAGAGATAAATCAGCAACGACAGGCTTCCATCAAAGTTATAATAAAAAATGTTTATTACATCTTTTAGTAAAATGAAGAAATTATCAATTAATTATTAACCTTCGAGCGGGCGCGCCCGATTTTATAAACCGAGCGGGCGCCTGTCATAAATTTTTTGTAATTCGCGACGGTAATGAAAGCTCTAACAGTACTCAAACGGATGCTGTAATGAGACTCCTTACAGCATCCGATGCTATAATGAGATTTTAGTAACATTTTATGGAACCAGTTCAAGTTGGTGACATTGGGTCATTAACTTTTCTAGTTGTCAATGTGACAATTTTTTTCTATGGATGTTTAAACACGTTCTTAGAATCGAATACAAGGTCCACAATGATGAGTATATTGAACACTGAGCAATTTCTCTTATTTTGGGAGGTGTACATGAAAGATTTTTTTCAGGTGAATACATTTTGTGTTTTGACAGTTTCTAATTGTCAATATAAATTTCTATTTTCAAGTGTTACGGTGTTACCAACTGCTACATACCTATTTCCCTACATTGATAAAATTTATTTTATTTTTGTTAAAAAAAAGGATAAAAACGCGAATTACAAAAAATAGCATAAAAAACACGTTTCATAAGACTAAAAGCACTCATTCATTAAAAATGAATGAGTGCTTTAATCAAAAAAATGATGCTAGAGTAAAAATATTTAATTTATGTTAAACAATTGTTAAAAACATAAAATGAAATCAATGAAATCGATTAATTTTTGAAATCTAACAACATTTACAAACTACATACGGGAATTTCATACATACAGTGTGCGGCAAAATTATGGAACATATTCAATAAATTGATAACAAATTTTTTTTGCAAAAATGCCGAAACGGGTCAATTTTGGTTAATCATAACACACATTATGACACCATATTCACTTCCTAACAATCATTTTTTTATGAGTTATGACGTCATCGGCATTTTTTTTAAATGGCACCATATGCATTTGTTTACAGAATCTGAAAGGATATTTTTTTCTGCGACCAACGATGTAAATATCGATATGGGTTACATAAGGAAAATTTTGAGAAAATTAGCTTTAAAGGTACAAATTTTATTTCTTTTTGTGAACGTAAAAATAGCCTTACACATGGGTAACCATGAAAACGCTTTGTTTGGTTTTAATAATGTCTATTCAAAAACGTCAAAATTAGTTTAGTGAGTGTTTAATTGAATTGAAACAATTTTTATAGCGATTATGTTGCGAGTGTATAATTATAATTATGTTATTCTCCTCTCTTAATGTTATTCTTTTCTCTTAATGTTATTCTTTTCTCTTAATGTTATTCTTTTCTCTTTATTTTAAACTCAGTCATTTTCTTTTCTATTAATTAACCAAAATTGTGTAACATGATTCTTTTCCTTACTTAGCAATATTGGTCGACAATCCTATCTTTCCTTTCTTTCTTTTATTCCTTGTCTCTATTTCGCAATTACGAATTTAGGTAATTTTAAGTTAGTTGTAAGCAAGTTGTTAATGTAATAAGAAGTAAGCACGTCAATAAACTGTGGAGCGTTAGTTCTGTCCATACTTTCAAAAAAAACCTCGTCAGCATCCCAAAATCTACGTTGGGTAAACCATCCCCAACATATTTTGGTGTCAGGTGTGGGGTGTGCAAAATATAAGAGGTGATACGAGGTATACTAATCAAACTCTTATTGGAGTGTGGAAAATTTGGTGGGACAACCTAAAGCAAGGAAAAGCGAAGGGTATCCGAGTACACCAAAAGGAGGACCAGAACTACGAGGGGACTCGTAAAAATCATCCACGTCATCATCAACGCCCAGGACGCATTATTACCGGAAGTTGCTGCCAACTCATCAACGACGCCATCATCAGCGCCACCTAGCATAACTTCATCAATTCCAGCCATCATCAGCGCCGCCTACTGTGAACGTCAATACCGAGAGACGCGCGCAACACCAACAGTAAGTCAATTGTTGTACTTTCATGAGAATATTTTGATGAATTTGCGAAGCCAAACAAAAAAGTTGAATTTTCCACCAGTATCTCAAAATTTAAATCAAAACTCACATATTGTTTCAAGGGTTTATTCTCCTCCGAATTCAAATAATTTAGATGACAATATGACCGAATCGAAACTCGACATTAATATGGCTCTTAAAATAATACCCGAATTCAGTGGTAATCGATCGGAATTTCATAAATTTGTGTCATGTTGTGATATTATGAGTACATCTTTAACATCCGATGCCGACAAGGCGTTACTTGCAAAAATCATAATTACAAAACTTTCGGGTCCAGCTTATCACTTGATTAAATACAAATCTGTTACTAAATGGGCCGATTTAAAGGTACTGCTACAAGAACAATTTTTAGAGTCCAGGTCAATTGCACAACTTCAATTGGAATTATTGAATTGTCGACAAGGCAATAACGAAAGCGTTAGAGATTTTGCGAACAAAATTGAACAATTACTTAACGACTTAAATGACGCATGTATAGCGAGCCAAGGGCCAGAATCCGCAACTCTTATTCAAAATTTAAATCAAAAATCCGCTTATCAAGCATTCACACAAGGTCTTAATTACCAATACAAAGTTCTTATTAAAGCTTCGCGATTCACTACCCTCACTGAAGCAATTTCGGCCGCAGTTGAGGAGGAACGTCTCAATAATGTATTGGGTCATAAAAAAACTGAGAATAAATCCACGGGAAGATCCAAATGTCATTTTTGTTCAAAACTAGGTCACCTAGAAAAGGATTGTTTTATTAAACGTAATCAAACTCAAGGTGCGCATGCACAAATTCCTAGCATTCCTTACAAGCGCGAAATAAAACAAGAAACTACGGTAAACACGATCACTTGTGCATATTGCAAAAAATCCGGTCATCACATTCGCGAATGTTATAAAAAGAAACGCGCTGACGAATTCAAACGTCAACAACCACGCGTAAACACGGTTGAAACAGATTCTAATTCGAATTCGGGAAACTTGATGGCGACGGCCGGAGCTTTAGGCAATCCGAGCCGTCCACATTATTAGAAGCCTATCCGACGTCATTAATTCAGAATTCTTCTATTCCTTCTTATAAAATTAATATTGTAACGAAAACAACCTTAGATGAAATAGAACTCTGTGCAGATATCACTCCTAAACCTTTAAAATTCTTAATTGACAGTGGTAGTCAAGTTACAATCATAAAAAGGTGCTGTGTAAAGGAAGACACTGTATGCCATCTAAAATACAAATCGGAATTAAGAGGCATAGGTGATAACCCTATATTCTCCTACGGCATATGCCATGCAAAATTCTTCATTGGAAACGAAATCGTCCCTCATACAATTCATTTAGTCCCTGACGATTTCCCTATTACGTCTTGCGGAATATTGGGAAAAGATTTTTTTATGAAATATAAAGCAAAAATCGACTACGAACGAAGACAGGTAGATTTTAAGATTTCCGTTCAAACTATCTCCCTACCTATGGTAGAAGTGGCATCGAATAATGTGGTAAAGTTACCGGCAAGAACTGAGTCGATAGTTCACGTCAAAACAAGTGCAACATCTGAATCTCTATGTCTTTCAAATGAAATTAAAAATGGATGTTTCATCGGAAACTGCATAATCAAACCAGAAAACGGTTATTGTTATGTTCCAATTGTAAACAGTAATGAACACGAAGTTCAAATTGGAAATCCTAATATTGAATTTATCGATCTTACTCAGTTTGACATACTAAGTTTTAATTCCTCTGATACTACCTGCGAAAGGCTACAAATCTTAAAAAATTCTATTCGAACAGATCATATGACTCCTGAAGAATGTGAAGGCATTCTAAAAATCTGTAAACAATTTCATAGTATTTTTCTTTTAGAAGGTGATTCTCTTCCATATACGAGTTTAGTTAATCATTCTATACCGACTCAAGATGAAATTCCAGTAAATATTAGACCCTATCGATTGCCTCATCATCAACAAGAACAAATAAAAACGCAAATTGATTCCATGTTACAAAATAACATAATCACTGAATCCCAGTCACCATATAATTCTCCTCTTTTGGTAGTTCCCAAGAAGAATGATCTTCATGGTAATAAACAGTGGCGAGTAGTGGTAGATTTTCGAAAGCTGAATGAAAAAACAATATCCTCAGTTCATCCGTTACCAAACATCACCGAGATTTTGGATCAACTCGGAAATTCAAAATTTTTCAGTTCATTGGATTTGGCTTCCGGATATCACCAAGTGCGCATGTCACCTTCGGATAAACATAAAACCGCTTTTTCCACGGCATATGGCCATTATGAATTTAATCGTATGCCATTTGGACTCAAGGGAGCACCAGCTACTTTTCAAAGATTGATGAATTCTGTATTAGTAGGGTTACAAGGAATCAAATGTTTTGTATTCTTAGATGATATAATTATCTATGGGAAAACACTTCAAGAACACAACCAAAAATTAACTGAAGTATTCGAACGATTAAAAAAAAGTAATTTACGTTTAAAACCGGAAAAGTGTGAATTCCTGCGGCCAGAGTTAATTTATTTAGGCCATATAATAACCGAAAATGGTACGTACCCGGATCCGACTAAAATTGATTGCGTTAAGAATTATCCTGTACCACAAAACTCCAAAGAAATAAAATCGTTTTTGGGATTAGCAGGTTATTATAGGCGTTACATACAAAATTTCGCTAAAATTTCTTTGCCATTAACAGAATTGCTCAAGAAAAATGTTGAATTCAATTGGTCACCCTCTTGTTTAGAAGCTTTTGTAACACTTAAAGAAAAATTAAGTACAGCTCCTCTTCTACAATACCCGGACTTTTCGCGTGAATTTCTCCTTACTACTGATGCCAGTAATTTTGCTGTGGGCGCAATTCTTTCCCAGGGAAAAATTGGGAAAGACTTACCTATAGCATATGCTTCTCGTACACTGGCTAGAGCAGAGAGAAATTACAGTACAACGGAACGTGAATTGTTGGCAATCTGTTGGGCTGTAAAGCATTTCAGGCCGTACCTTATTGGAAAAAAGTTTTGTGTCATTACCGATCATAAACCTTTAACGTGGTTATTTTCCGTAAAAGATCCAGGGAGTAGACTTTTAAAATTCAGGTTGAAACTTGAGGAATACGAGTATGAAATTATACATAAACCGGGGAAACAAAACACAAACGCCGATGCCCTTAGCCGTATTCCAACTCTTATTAATGCCATTACACGGAGTCAATCAAAACCCAACTACGAAGATTTTATTTCTAAATCAAATAACAGATTAATTTTAAACGAGAAAATAAAAGACAGTCATGAAAATATTGAATCCGCTTCTGCGTCTTGTGTACGGGTACATTTCATAACAACTAATCCTCGTGTAAACGGTATCATGTTCGAGAAAATGCAACTCGATGCAGAAACGATTGATAAGTTTAATTCTACAACTGTAGTACAACAATCCGTAACTCGAGTCAACATGAAGGATATTGAATTCCTATTAATAACGACAAAAGAAAAACTTACTAACGAAGAAATGTTTGATTCAGTCAAAATTCTTGCGGATTACGTTCAAAGAAATAATTTAATTAATTTAGCCTTGGTAAACTTCACTAAGTATCCACCTTATAATAATTTTAAAATCAATATCATACGATCAATGTTACGGTATATCTTTCAAACGATAACTAGCGTAACTTTAACAATTTATCACAATAATGTCAGTGACATCGGGACAGAGGAAGAGAAACTAATAATTTTTAAAGAATACCATACTAACCCTTTAGGAGGACATCAAGGTATCGCAAAGACTTATAAACGCATTAGAAAACATTACAAATGGCCCAAAATGTTAAAAGATATAAAGAACTTTATTAAATCATGCGGTAAATGTCAGCAAAATAAATCAGGTAAACATACGAGAATGCCTTTAGCGATAACAACAACATCTACTAAACCTTTTGAAAAGGTTTTCTTAGACATCATGGGTCCTTACCCGGAAACGGAAGCGCGAAACAAATATATTTTGACATTCGAAGATGATTTAACGAAATTTTGTGAAGCAATTCCCCTTCCAAATCAGGAAAGTTACGCTATTGCGGAAGCATTTGTTACATCAATAATTTGTAAATTTGGAACGCCAAACTGCGTATTAACAGATCAGGGTGCAAATTTTTTAAGTTCAATATTTAAGGAGACATGTAAAATTTTAAAGATTACTAAAATCCAAACAACAGCATACCACCCACAGTCAAACGGCAGTCTCGAACGTTCGCACCGAAATTTAACAGAATATTTAAGAAATTTTGTTGACAAGGATAAAAACAACTGGGATACATGGCTTCCTTATGCATTATTTACATACAATACTTCCGTACATTCTGCTACGAATTTTACACCGTTTCATTTATTATTTGGTCATGAAGCAGAAATTCCCTCTTCCTTAAAGAAAATACCCGAAATATGTTACAATTACGATTTGTACCAAAATGAATTAAAAGCTAGATTGCAGCACTGTCATGAATTAGCGAGAGAAAATATGATAAAAAATAAAGAAATATCTAAAACACTTTACGATAAATCAGTAAACCCATTGACGGTAAAATTAGGTGACAAAGTTTTGTTACGTAACGAAAAACGGAAAAATAAACTTGACAAATTATATAACGGTCCTTATAATGTCATCGAAATTAACTCTCCAGAAAATTCAACTATACAAATTGGTAACAAAAAAGTTAAAGTGCATAATAACAGATTAAAATTGTTTCAAACTATTAATCAAAGATAATCATTTCAGATGCTGATACTAATCCTAATCTCTATAGTGGTCGCCACGCCGGAGCAGGGATTTGAGATAAATCGAATAGAATCAAATCCTGGCCTCTATTTTGAACAAATACACGCCTTATCTCTTTACAACACTGTTTGGAAACTGTATAACTCAATAGATCTTAGAAGTTATAAAGAACTGTATCAACTAGTCACTGTTAGTTCCTTAAAAACCAATGAAATTTGTAATAGTAATAGAGAGGTACTTCCTGATCAATTTTGTTACACATTCACTTCTGTAATGAATGCGACTCTTGAAAGATTAAAACAGAATGATCTTCTTGTAGCTGACCTTTTAGCCACTACTAATAATAATGTAAGAAACAAACGGGGTGCAGTTAATATTATTGGCGGAGCAGCCAAATTGCTTTTCGGTACATTGGATGCTGAAGACGGTGCTATGTTCAATAAAAAGATTAATTATTTAGAGGAAAATCAAAATAAACTCATTGAGTTATCAAAATATCAAGTGTCGACTTTCGAAAGTGCCATGAATGCCTTGAACACTACTAAGAATAATCCTATTTACCGGAAATTACAAACTAAATTAGAACATATTACAGATTATATCGAAAAAATATCAAATTCTGTTAATAATGCCACCGCAAAAATAAAGCTTTATCAAACTATTGACGAAAGTGTACTACTTTTCGATTTACTTGCAAATCATTTTAGTCAATATCAAGGTAATTTACTAGAAATCCTTATAAATGCCCATCAAGGAATTATCCACCCTTTGTTATTAAGCCCAGCAAAATTAGTTTCGGAACTGCAGAAAATTCAAAATTTAATTCCCACAGATTCGACCTTTCCAGTCACTCTCATTTTAGCAAATTCTCATGAATTGTACAAACTTTTGAAACTGTCAGTATATCGAAATGGAGAAATAATATATTTCATAGTGCGTGTACCATTAACCAACCGCGACGTTTACGATTTAGTAAAAGTGACAAGTCTCCCAGTGCGTTTAGATAAAGATTTATTTAGTTTTATTGTGCCATCGAAATCGTATTTAGTAATAGATAATAATAAGCAACAATTTTTTCAAACTGATATAGATTATGTTAAGTCATGTATTACTTTAAATGAAAAATTACTTTGTGAACAAAAAGAACCTTTACATTTCGTAGCTGCCAGTGAGAACTGCGAAATATCAATTTATAGTAAAAGTAAAATATCAGAATCATGCGACAAACGATTAATACATTTATTACACCCTTTATTCGTAAAAAATGAAGCTCCAAATTCTTGGATTTTTGCAGCCCCTAAGGCGACATCCCTACAAATAAATTGTAAATTTAGTAAATCGTCGATTGAATTAAATAACACAGGAATTTTAAATCTACAACCAAAATGTGTAGCTTATGCTGACAATGTAATTTTACAATCATTTAACGAAATTAAGCAAATTACAAATTTTATTACTCCTTTTATTCCAAAAATTAATATGACTGAAGCGTTTTGGAAGTCAAAGATAAATTTTGCTAATGTTCCCAAGTACAATTATTCGTTAATGTCAAATAACTTAATAAGTTTAAGTAAATTTAGTGTTAGTTTAAGTCATTTAAAAGATAAGCAAAAAGAATTAGTTCCAAATGTTCACGATGTACATCATTATGTATCCATTTATGTATTATTGATAATTTTTATAATTGTTACCATTGTAATAATAGTATTGCGAAAATTAAAAAAAGAAAAACCTGTAGACGTAGTACAGCCTACTCAAAATTCTGCCGAATCCGTAGATACAATAGAAATTTGCAGCAACCCTTCCTACAAATTTCCTAATTAAGGGGGGACGTGTTGCGAGTGTATAATTATAATTATGTTATTCTCCTCTCTTAATGTTATTCTTTTCTCTTAATGTTATTCTTTTCTCTTAATGTTATTCTTTTCTCTTTATTTTAAACTCAGTCATTTTCTTTTCTATTAATTAACCAAAATTGTGTAACATGATTCTTTTCCTTACTTAGCAATATTGGTCGACAATCCTATCTTTCCTTTCTTTCTTTTATTCCTTGTCTCTATTTCGCAATTACGAATTTAGGTAATTTTAAGTTAGTTGTAAGCAAGTTGTTAATGTAATAAGAAGTAAGCACGTCAATAAACTGTGGAGCGTTAGTTCTGTCCATACTTTCAAAAAAAACCTCGTCAGCATCCCAAAATCTACGTTGGGTAAACCATCCCCAACAATTACTTCGTGTATTTTTGGATTGTTTTCTGTGTTGTAATTGTTTGTTTGTATTTTTTTTCTGTTTTATGTTGTTTAGTTTTGTATTAGTTATTTTACAAATTTTATTTTTTTTCGAACAAAAATATAGTATTACCCTTGCGTAACCATGTACGTTGTCATGGTTCTTTAATTTTTTATTCTCTATTAAAAAACACTAATAATTTAAGTTTTAATGTGCAAGGTTTAATATTTAAAGTTATTTAATGTCCGTAGAATATGAATTATGTTATAAAAAAGAAATAAATTCTGATTCTAATCATTTAATCAATTGTTCGAAATGCCCTCCACCCACTTCTTGACAATAAGCAAACCTATTCATACATTCTTTCAAAGTATTATAAATAAATTGCGAACTAATATTACGAATTTCAGCGCTAATACAATTTTTTAATGCGTCTACATTGAGTGGTTTCTCAGCGTACACTTTTGATTTTAGATAACCCCATAGAAAAAAATCAAGGGGTGTAAGATCTGGGGATCTGGGGGGCCATTCTATCGGCCCGCGTCTGCCAATCCACCGCTCAGGGAAACTATTATTCAAAAATTCGCGAACAGGATGTGCAAAGTCCAGTAAGTTGGGGTTATTATTATTTGGGAATGCTTCTAAAAGGACAGGCATCAGTTCATTCCTCAAAAACTCCAGATATCGTTGACCTGTCAGAATTTGTTCAAAGAAGAAAGGGCCAATGATTTTATTGTGAATTATGCCTGCCCATACATTCACTTTTTGAGGGTATTGGGTATGTACCTCGCTTATCCAATGAGGATTTTCGTTACTCCAGTATCTGCAATTTTGTCGGTTTACTGTGCCATTCAGGCAAAATGTAGCTTCATCCGAAAATAAAACGTTGTAAATAAAGAGTGGATTACGGTCACATCGATTCTGCATAATTTCACAGAATTCCATGCGGCGATCTGTGTCATCTTCATTAAGTTCTTGCACTAACTGCACTTTATAGGGATGGTACCTCTCTGCTCGTAGCACACGTAGTACAGATCGCTGAGAAACTTGATGATCCGCTGCAATTTGTCTCGAATTACTATGGGGATCATCTTCAACAGCTAACAAAATATTAAGTTTCACATTTTCGTTGATTTTAGGACGTCCAGCATGTGCAATGTGCTTAACATGTCCAGTTTCTCTAAATTTCTTGTCAATTTTGCTAACTGTTGATCTACTAATAACTCTGTCAGGGTACTTTGCATTAAACAAATTGCATACCTCTTGTTGTGTTCGGGTTTTATCTCCACATCCAATAAGAATTAAAATTTCTATGCGTTGGGTTTCACTTAAATGAGCCATAATTATTTTAAAATAAATACGTAACAACAAATGCTCAAAAATAAAAACAAAACAGTAACAAATATTGAACAAAACTGGACTAATGAACACAGAACACGGCAAAAAACAACAACAAAGAACAATCTCAATCAGAATATAACGCAAAATAACTAATACAAAACTAAACAATATAAAACAGAAAAAAATACAAACAAACAATTACAACACAGAAAACAATGCAAAAATACAGGAATTAATCGCTATAAAAATTGTTTCAATTCAATTAAACACTCACAAAACTAATTTTGACGTTTTTGAATAGACATTATTAAAACCAAACAAAGCGTTTCCATGGTTACCCATGGGTAATGCTATTTTTACGTTCAGAAAAAAAAATAAAATTTGTACCTTTAAAGCTAATTTTCTCAAAATTTTCCTTATGTAACCCATATCGATATTTACATCGTTAGTCGCAGAGAAATATATACTTTCAGATTTTGTAAACAAATGCATGTGGTGCCATTTAAAAAAAATGTCGATGACGTCATAACTCATAAAAAAATTATTGTCAGGAAGTGAATATGGTGTCATAATGTGTGTTATGATTAACCAAATTGACCCGTTTCGGCATTTTTGCAAAAAAAAAATTTGTTATCAATTTATTGAATATGTTCCATAATTTTGCCGCGCACTGTATAACTCGAAATATATGAATGCAGTAACCATAGTTACGAATGTTCCACATAAAATGCAACATAGCTTAACCCTTTGTGTCTATTCGGCATATTTAGAGCTGTCGGTACTTTCTACTATACAAGAAAGAACCTGTATAAAAAATGTTTAGTGAAAAGTGGTGTTGCTGAATTTTGTTGTTCAGAAAGGTATCTCTTTGATAAATGGTTATTAGGTGTGATTTTTAAGCAGCTTCGTGTATTGGTTACGTATTGCAATTACAATTATCAAACATTTCTTATTTTTATCCCGAAAAAAGTTACATTTTGTCGTTGGTACGTAAAAGTACCGTCAGGATAATAACAGGTACAATATTGGAATTGATGTAAAAATGAGTTAAGCGAATATAGAAACGTTTTGATACTTGTACAAAGCTTTGACCGATGAAGTACTTTTGGTTAAGGCTGAAAAAGTTTGTGTTGAATTAGAAAATCTCCCGTTGGATAATTCTGAACAAACAACATAGAAGATGACATTGTTATTAGTAATGCTAGTGAGGTACCTATACTGGAAGATGAAGAAGTAGAACAACTAACTAATCAAAATGAGGAAAGTGACATTGAAGTGGTAGAAATAAAGGGCTCAAGAAGAAGAACAAGGCAAAAATTCAAAAAAAAATAAAAGCAGACTGAAATTCCAGGATACGATTTTTCAGAGGGAATAATTGGTGATACTTTAGCAACTTGCAATAACCCAAGAGATTATTTTCTAACACTGATGGGTAACTGTGTGAAAATATTACCTTTCAAAGTAATTTACAGGCCACTCAAAGGAATAAAACACTAAACTTGAAAGAAGAAGAGTTGCTGTCTTTCCTTGGATTGTGCTTCAATTTACTGAAGATGAGTGGAATAAAAATAGAATGATTTATTTCGATAACTTTTGTACAAGTATCCGTCCTTTGAAAATTGAGAAAACCTTAACTAGTGGAACAATAAGGTCTCACAAAAAAGGTGCACCAAAAATTTGGTAGATGATATGAAAAGAGGAGATTATGATTACCGGATCACAAATTTAGATATAAGTTATTACAAATGGAAGGACAACTTTTAGAAAAGATTTTTAAATTACTTTTGGAAAAGAAAGAGGATGGTATAAAAATTGCTCTGTCAAAGCTATTCAGTCCAGACCACATTCAAAATGTACTGTGTGCAATGTTTATTTATGTTGTAATGAAAAAAGAACTGTTTTTCTGAATATCATAATGTGATTTAGGATTTACTCCTGGAATGGGGGGATTGTCATATTTTGCTAAAATTGATTCCAAAGGCCTTTACTAAGTGTATTTTGATAGCATCTTAATTCTGTCACAAAGTTTCAAAATTATTGACTTCTTGTGACGTCCTTATGATAATCTTGAGTATTCATCCGTCTTAAGATACGCACGGAACGCTCCGAATGTTTCTAATTCTGGGTCTAGTGTTACTTCTACTTTTCGTTCAATAAAAATAGCACACAATCAAACACTGAATAACATTTAAAACTAGGATTAATATTAGACCTAGAAACATTCGGATTTAGCCGTGCGTCTCTCAAGACGGCTAATCCAAATGATTCTAGTTCTAGGTATTGTGTAAGTTCTAGTGATAGTGGTAGTGTAAAACAAGAACAAATACTAGACCTAAAACTAGAAACATTTGGATTTAGCCGCACGTCTCTCAAGATGGCTAAACCCGAATGATTGTAGTTCTAGGTCTAGTTTTAGTTCTAGTTTTAGTTGATTAAAAATATGCAACATTATGATTTCTTATGCTAACTAGCGCTACCTAACATTGTCACTAGATCTAACGCTAGACCGAGAACTAGAAACATTCGGATTTAGCCGTACGTCTCTCAAGACGGCTAAACCCGAATGATTCTAGTTCTAGGTCTACTTTTACACTAGTACTAGAACTAACACTAGACCTAGAACTAGAAAGTTTCGAGTTTAGCCGTGCGTCTGAGGACGCACGGCTATACCCGAGACTTTCTAGTTCTAGTTCTAGGTCTAGTGTTAGTTGTAGTTTTAATTTAATAAAAATATGCAACATAGTGATTTCTTATGCTAACTAGCGCTACCTACCATTGTCACTACAATTAACATTAGACCTAGAACTAGAAACATTGGGATTTAGCCACACGTCTCTCAAGACGGCTAATCCCGAATGATTTTAGTTCTAAGTCTTGTGTTAGTTCAAATGATAAGGCTAGTGCAATACTAAAACTAACACTAGACCGAGAACTATATAATATAATCCTACTGACGTAGGATTGTCAATCTCTTCCTCAGACTGTCAATATTTATTGTTAATATATCAAATATTTTTGTTTTTGTCAAGCCATCCCATCAATATTTTCATTTTTTTCATCATGTTCGAAATATGTAGTACATAAATACTTTAGTGTTAAATCCTTTCAAATGGATAATATAAGGAGATCATACATTTTATAACAGCTCGAAGGTTAAAGCGGAATCGTGATGATTTATTAATTGTAGTAGAAAAAGAAAACTTTTTGTTATGGCCAAACTATTAACATTAACTAGGGAGTGAACCAGGTGTGGATGATAACATAATGTAATTGTGTTTGCAGCGTTCACCAACAACTAAACACTAAGCACAAAACTAGAACTAACATAGAAGTTGACGTGTAACGTAAGCGAGTTGGAATTAGATTTATACGGTACAAAGGGGCGCAGAACTCGAAGGATTTTCTTGTTTGCTTACGTCACAATGCCGATAATAATGACACGGTCGTTCGTTCCTTCGTTTTACGATTTGTGATGCTCCGGTGATCTTTGATCGAGCACCACCGGGGAACTTATTATTTTCTTTGTTTGTGGGTGGTCTGAGAATTGGCAGTTTTCAGTTGCAAAGCGAATCGGTCGTGTCATTAAACGGTTGTTGGTGCAATTATTCCTCTTCGGAATTGCATCTGCTTTCACGGATGATATGGTTTAATTTTTTGTTCTTTTTTCTATTTAGTTTCCGTAATAAAAAGAATTACCCAAGCCGTTATTTGTGTCGTTGGCAGGTTCGGTTAGGGAGGTCTGCAACGTCGGTGAGAGTAGATTTGTGCTACGTCGAAAAATAAACCAATTTCGTAGAGAACTTTTCTCGAAAGCACGCTTTGAATTGTATCCCTAACGGGTTCTACCTTTGATGTCACTTAATTGGAACGATTATGTTTACCTCATAGGCACGAAAAAAATCGAATTCCTTTCAGTTTTATTTGCGACCGATCGCAATTAGCCAATTGGTAATATTACACGCACCCACGCTTTCCCCCCGAATCCGTTTTTAGTTCCGCGCAAGCAAGAGATATTTAATTACTTGTTATTTGTATCCTGTCGCGCAATTTATATACATTAACGGTAAATTATAGGGCCACGTTAACGCATTGCCGAGTAAACACCCAGCTAAATAAATGTTTGTTTAAATTGTCGATATGACGCTACGGCCGTTTGCAACAAAATTAATAATACTGCTCGGTAACGAGTGTAACGAGGGATGGTAAATTGCCTGTACTCAATCCAATTTGTTACGCGTATAAACTATTATTATTGTTTGGACGTTTAAAAATTTTATCAATATATGGAGCTGATGGAATAATATAACGAAGATTTTGGAAGAGGTTTTCTCATGCAAATCATATTCTGTTCTCTTGTACCAATTGTTGCTAAATTAGGTATATAATATTATGGATTACGAAGATAACGCAGTATAATTGGATTCAAAATTAAGATTTTTACTTCTTGTCTAAAATTTAAGTTGAAAGTTTGCATATTAAGTTTTTAAATACTTAGCCTTCTTGTTCATAGTCATTCCAGTTTGCTTACAAATAATGATATATACAGAAGAAACCACGTCTGGAAACGCCAAATCTACCAACATTTGAGATTGAATTTATTCTGGAAGGTCTAAAATAAATAAAATTCTTAGCACAACCTAGATATGAAATAATTCCAAAATGCAGTGATTTTGACATTAACGCATTATTAATTAAAACTGTCAGTAGTTTGTCGTGTTTTGAAGAGTTCTGCAAAATATGCCGTTTCTCTAATATGGTTCATAATGGACTACATTAATGGTTATCATATTGTACAAGGTGTACCATTTTGTTGTAAGCAACGTTATTTTTTTGAATAACTTGAAAACAACTCAATATTCTGCTTAGATACGATCATTTTTTTGAAATTTGGACTTGTATAATTTGTTTAGACACTTTCTGAAAGTGATGTCTGGTAGGTGGCCTCCCCTAGCTGTCACCACAGGGCATTTTTTTCGACATTTTCCATCACTTTGTGTCTGGCTTGCTGACATAAACCTTGCTCTTAAGGTATCCCCAGAGGAAAAAGTCGGGAGACGTCAAATCAGGCCAATCGTAATCGCCACTTTTCAATATCAATCGATTAAGAAACATGGTACGCAACAAATCCATTCTTAATTGAGCAGTGTGGCATGTTGCATCACCTTGCTGGGACCAGTAGTCCTCCATGTTATTTTCTTCGAGTTCAGTTGCCAAACCGTCATCGTAGAGAGACCAAACTGCTGAGCGTGGCGCAGAACGGAAACTTGATGACACTCTTGCATATAGGCACTTACAGCAGCTACAGTCATCACTATGGCGTGTACGAGTCTTAACTTTGAGTTTCGATGTTGCTAAAGAACCACTGGTATTGAACGACTTGAGCAGCGTTGAGCAAGCGTAACAGAGGAACTTTTATAGAAATAAATGTACTGAAATGACGTTTCAAACGCGCCATCAAACATAGCGATTTGACAACTGGTTGTCAAGTTATTCAAAAGAAGCATCGGTTACAACAAAATAGTACATCCTGTAGTTATGTGGCAAACTTGTTCAACCCAACCCAAATCGTTTCCTATCCATTACGAACCAAGCAAGTCGAAAGTATCAGATAGAATTATTACAAGACGATTCTTTGGATTTTCTTGGACAAACGACTAACTTGGACATCACACATTAGTTGCAAAACCAAAAAAACAACGATTGTACTGACCAAGTGCCGAAGGGCTATTGGAAATACTTGGGGACACTTGTGATAAGATCCATAGTAGCTCACGGAGCCATAGCTCAGCACTAAAACATGCATATAAAGCTAAATTGCTGCATCAATATCAATGACTGGCCTGCCTGTTAATCACAGGCGCTATGAGATCTACACCTACGATTGCGATGGACACTATGCTGAACGTGCTGCCCCTAGATATTTTTATACGGTGGCCGTGATGGCACGTTGCTTCGATTGCCATCAGTAAATGATAAGCAGGTTGTTAAAATGGGAATAGTCTGGAGAAAGCTCTGGAGTGAGACTGTTCGTAAACAACCCCTCCTTAAAGTTCGCACAGACTACATTATCTGATCTCCCCTAAACCGTTTGTACCACTAGCTGTAAATACAGCATCAAAGCTGATAAACTCCATCTTCCATCGAGCTTTTTGCGACATATGGGATGGGACAGCAGCAGGTGTCTTTGCTAAGAAAACTCTGCTCTACCCTGACCGGAAGAGATCTGCTCAGTTTCTAGGAAAATCAAAAAATGACTTGAGGCTTCTCACCTACTTCCTGACCGGACACTGCAGGTTACGTAAGCACATGTTTTACATGAAGCTGGCGAATACACCCCTCTGTAGAGGGTGTGAAATGGAAGACGAGACGGTAAGTCATATTGTTTGTGACTGTCCCAACCTCGTATACTTAAGGGAATCCATTTTCGGAGTACAATGGTTCCAAATTTCGGATATAAGAAACATACCTTTCTGTTCTATATTAACGTTCGTGAAAAGATTGGGCTGGTTTTCTGAGCCTTGAATGAACAGTAATTGTGGGAACGTACAAAGAGCCCGCTGGGGCCTAAGTGCTGTGAAGAAACTCACCCCCACGTGAAACTACATACATACATACATACAAGACGATTCCTTATTATTCCTCCTGCAACTTAGACTTGACGTAAAACTTGCTCCGGAAATGTGCTGGAATGATATGAATGTATAAACAAATTCATCTATAAAGCTGCTTAGGAGGCTCTTCGGACTCTAAAACAAATTGTTAAGAAAAAGAAGGCCGCAGCTATAAATAACTCTTAGCACGCAACAGCCGGAGAATAGAATTTATACAAGAATGCACTAGTGACAGAAAGGTAGGTAAGGCAAAGGGCAGCATATAGCTCAGTTGATGAGAATATGTGGATCGATAGAACGAGAGAAGCTTGGGTGACTATCTCAAGCAAAAGAAAGACTAATCTATCACCCATAAACGGTGGCGACTGAAAAAAATAATTTCAGAATAGCAGACATTAAAAACTAGTTGATCTCACACACAGTTCCAGAGTAGTAAAGGAAGCCTGAACAGGGATATTCAAAAATACCTGACAACCACACATAACCCTGATTCATAAAAAGGAAGTAGCTCTATTGGCAGTCTGAACGGGCGTATATTAAAGACAAGGGTGGAAGATAAATGGAGCAATATTATAGATCATACACGGACAACATATTTTTTCTTCAAACGTCATTAAATGACAACTTTGTTGTCGTGTTTACTCGCGGTAGAAGTAAGTCATTGTTGCATAACGACGGTTGGTAAGATCAACATAGCAAAAAAGTACTTCAGCGTTATGGCGCTAAAGTAAATTTCACTTTAGCGCCATAGCGCTGAAGCACATGTCACTTTAGCGCCGTATTGGAAAATAAGTTAATTGTCATTTTATTAAATTTATTAAAATTTATATTGCAATTATTTGCAACGTTTGAAGAAAAAATACTATGTTTTATTCGGAAGAGAAGCAGATTCGTTTGTGGCTGGTCCGTCATTGCCGGACTCACTTCGTTCGTCCGGCAAACTGTCGGAAACGCCACAATTTTAACGGCTCATCTGTCATTAGCGACTCACTGCGTTCGTCGCTAAGCGACAGACCACGCCATAAAAAGCACTGCTTCTCTTCCATATAAAACAATATACTATTGTTTAAGAGAAATTAATAGGAAAACATTATGTCAGGAATTGTTTGAATCATTAGACAAACGTGGTCTACAGGAATAAGGATCTGCACTAAACGCAGAATACATCAATCTATAGTCAAATATACTACAACGTATTGCTCTGAAACTGATTGGAATATCTCAAAAAATTGTGACCAAAGGCTACAAGCCTTAGAAATTAATACAGAATGATTCGAAAGATTTGAGCAGAATGGGAGAGAATAGATGGCCAAGAAAGGTTTGGCACCAAAAAAGCATATAAGAAGACGACCCCGGAGAACATAAGCGCAGGGTGTGAAGAAGGCTATGCAATTTTCCACAAAGGACGAAGTATTATACCGTTTTGATAGTTCTCTGGTTTTGGTTTGGCCAAGGTCTGTTCCTACTGAGAGCTTGTATTATTTTAACAAGATATTAATTGCTGAGCCTCGTCCGCAAGCGATCTCGGCTTAATTAAATAAAACCCAACTCTTTGGCCTTCGTTTAACCGACGTTAATTCCTGTTAGAGCGTTTCAATGCGCAGGCAACCTTGTTGTAACAAGATATGAGTTGCTGAGCCTCGCTCGTGAGCAACCTCGGCTTAATTAAATAAATCCCAACGTTCTCTATCATGGTTTGGCTGAAGTCAATTTCTGCTGAGCTGCTTCAATACGCTAGGCAACTTTGTTTTCACATGGAATCAAGTTCTGAGCCTCGGCCGCAAGCGATCTCGGCTTATTTAAGTAAAGTTTAACGTTCTCTGGTCTTGACTGCTATGGTATTTCAATGCGCTGGGCAGCATTGTTTTAACAAGATATGAATTGCAGAATCTCGACTGCAAACGTCATTGGTTAGCATAAATCTTGTAAGGGCGTTTTCATGCGTTGGAGAGCTTTATTTTAACAAGATATGAATTGCAGAACTTCGACCGTACGACTATGCGTCTAACATTTATTCTACTTGCCGATACTTAAGTCTTTAAGAAATCAGGATTTTCGCATTTTTGCTTTGTAGATATAGCAAAAAATTTTAAGAATATGTTATGTGGAGCAGTTTTGGTGAATAAATCGGGAAACGCGCTTGGTTCTAAGTACGGCCTTGTTAAAATCATAACATTATAATTTTCTGAAGAATCAGTAATCTTTCTTATGAGTGCAGTAGTAATTTGAAACTGCGAGAGAAATCTACAACAACCAATTTTTATATCTCCTGCAAATACGTTATTGAATAATTGTATATAATGTTATCAATCAATGAAATATCACGTATTCAGTTGATTAGTCTAGAATGTATATGCGGTTGCACGGGCAATAGCGGCTTACCGAATTACAATTCCATCTAAAGGCCATTTGTTTGACTTCCAATCAGCGTCCATTGGCACGATTATTAATTCGAACGGTCTTCTCCTGGCATTCGGTATTCGACGACCCAGTATTGTGAATGTAACACGTTGGAAACGGGCAGTCGTGGCACCGTGTCGAATAACCACCATCGCTCGGTTCACGACACATCGTCCGTCCGCAAATTACCATTGTAAATATTTATACCGTCGTCGTGTATCGCCCGAAATCCCGCAGCAGCTCTCCAAGGGCCCCTAAACCGTATCCCTAAATTATTTAGGCATAATGAATCGGGATTCGTGCAGAGATACATACCCTATGATAAACAGTTCACCACAAGAATGGATAAAGAAAAAAATGTTTTAATAGAAATAGGCGTTTTCAGGTTGTTGTTTGGCTTCCGGCGAAAGGAGCAAGGGTCCGCACGGATAAATCTTCCCCTTCCGTCGACAACAGGTACAGTCGCCGGGTCTCTGATGTATCTCCGTAATATCTAAAGACCACCTAGTTAATTCCTTAATTACAAACCCCTTGTTACGGTGAAATATAACCGAGCGCCATTGTCTTTACTTAATTTTCTGTTACTCCGGAGTTATTTATTAGGGAAGAGTACTCGGTTCTGCGCCGTGAAGCTACAAAGGACCAGGGAGCGTAACCAGAACCGGCGCAACCACCGGAGATGCAATTTGCACATTACGTATTAACGCGGTTAAGGCGGTGGCTTCCGGAAGTAGCGTGTTCGGGGAATTTCGGACAAACGGAGTAGAATGTTGCAGACCGTTGTTGTAGGTCATTGTTGTTGGTGCCAATAAATTACAGACGTAGTGGATCATCGAAACGGCATTCCTAATCGGCATCAACGTCATCTATCGACGTGACCCGTCAATTGATTTGGGCCGTAGTCGAATATTAGTTCTGGCCGTGTTTAATTGGCCAATTTCGCATTTACGGCGGCAACTTCCTGCCTAAACTCGACACCGAAATCCAATATGTAGATAGTTCTACGCTAACCCATTTGGGGACGCCAGGCGTCACCACACCATGTGTACATGTATGAATGTGAATGTGTTCTATCTGTGTACGCGACTCTCGACGTATGTGCATCCACATACACTGCCCCCCGGCTATAACTGTCATGATCTGTTTACGTGCCAAGTTTCAGTATGGTACAGAGAACACGGATCGTTTGCTTTTGGCGAAAATAAGACATTATTAAGGCGGGAAATATTAACGAGGTGGTATGAGTCTTGGTAATAATACCAATTTTATTTTATTGGTTCAGTTTTATTCTTCGCGTTTTACACTTCGCTGGTTATTGTGGTAAATTATATACTGCATCAAAGTTATTTATGCCACGTTATTACATTCATTTTATCAAATAAATCCGGAAATAATTAAGTAAAGTAAAACTTCGATAGAACGGACTATATATTAATATTATCTATTTAATACATCAGTTTACTTAAATATAAATGTTAGCGCTCCTAGATAGAATCCAAATCGGATTATTCCCCAAGTTGCTCGATGGAAAAATCAAGGACGTTTGTTCTAGTTAATAATAATAATAATGTATGTTTATTAATTCCTAATACATGAAGTATAATACAACATAACATAAAATCATGAAAAAAAAAGTGTCACTTAGGAATTAATTAGGACCAAATCATTGCAGTTAATAACTGCTAATGTTTTTCATTGGTCCTAGCAAAAAAAAAAACAAAACAAAACAAGATAATACTATATCAGAAAAAAAATCTTTTTTGAAAAGAATGTTTAATATCTGGCTCAAGATATGTCTGTACTACTATATAAGATCTTGATAGCAAAATATGCATGCTGTAGAAGTCCACTAATATGTCTCCTGAATCTCAGATCTGAATCAAAAATGATTCCAAGATTGCGAGCCTCAGATGAAATACCAAGTTTAACATTGCCAAGTCGCAAATCTTGGTGAATTAATAGTAAGACAGTGCCTCTTAACATAACCAAGCAGTCTATCAAGGTCAGCATTCCCTATCAAAGTTTAGCAGTTTAGTTTCTAGTTCTAGGTCTAGTGTTAGTTCTAGTGCTAGTGTTAGTCTAGTTTTATTTGTTATTCAGCGCTATATTGTTGTATATTTTTATTGAGCTGGAACGGACACTGCGTTTCCTGTATTGATCCGTTATATCGAGGTTTTACTGTAATGTCAAATTATATTGACACGTTGCATTTTATGATTCGCTTTTATTATATTAAAGTAATTAAAGTAAACAGGTTTCTATGGAAATATATTTTTATACAGGGTGTGTCAAATGTCTGGAATATAGCCAATAACTTCGCCATTTGTGGTTTTAAAGAAAAATGTTTTAATTTATTAATTGTGACGCATTTTTTGGCGATACTTGCTTATTTACATTGTTCTTTGTTTCGTTGCTATAGCAACCAACATTGTTATTTTAAATGGGATGTGTATATGTTTTTTTTGCACATTTTAATAGAGGATAAATACCTCTACGCAATGAATATATCAAATCATATGGTTGTATTAGATAAAATCGAGAAAAAATGCGTTCTCTGAAAATATTAAATTAGCAAATTACAATCAAAGTAGGCCCCGAAATAACGCCGTTGACAGCTTTAAATGTCAAAAAATTGACGGTTTAAACAAATGTGATGCAATTAAGCGAACGACAAAAAATCCAAATATTAATAATGTATGGGTACGGTGCAAGTGATAAAAAACGCACTCAAAGTGAAATTTGTACACTGTTCAATATCCACAGTATCCAAAATATCAAAAAAAGTTTTAACACCGGAAGTGTTAAAAACTTTCCAAAAAGTTGATAGCCGAAGACAGTTACCATACATTATTAATTATTCATAATTGTTGAAACTGTAATTTTTTTGACATTTAAAGCTGTCTTCGGTGCCTACTTTGATTGTAATTAGCTGATTTAAGACTTTCAAAAAACGCATTTTTTCTTGATTTTTATTTATACAACCATATGATTTGATAAGTTCATCGCATAGAGGGACTTTTCCTCTATCAAAGTATGCAAAAAAAATATATGCATCCCATTTAAAATAACAATGTTGGTTGCCATAGCAACGAAACAAAAAAAATACAAACAAGCAAATATCGCCGAAGAATGCGCCATGGTTAATAAAGAAACTTGTAAGGTTAAAAATAAAATTAATCCTACTTCTTGGTGATATGTTTTATTCACTCGACCGGTTTCAATACCATCCACAAGAGATCCTATCAAAAACAGTGGACAAAATCAAAATACAAAAACTATCCTCAAATAAAAGCACATTGACATAACCTATAAAACACTTACGTTAAAAAGGGGGTTTCTAAGAGCAAAATAATAAGTTGAAACATCATACACTAGTAATACACGAGTACAATCATCAAACACAGGAACGAGCAGATTATGCAATTTGACACTAATTATATTCTTTCTTCGATTAAGAAGTAAAGGAAGTAAAGGGGATGTGAGCAATGATATTACAATAGGTATACAAGTTCCTTAGGTTATGTATCGAAATGAAGTCAGCCAATATAAACAGGCGGTAAAATTCAAAACATCATCAAGCAAATTTCAAATTATAAAAATAGGAAAAAGGAACGCAAAAATAAAAACATAAAATCAAATCACTTTTACAAAGTGATAAACAAATATAATATATATGCACGTTAGACCATCAACAACTTTTTCTCCTTACCTGTTGTATATTTTCTCCTCCTCCTCCTCCCCCCCCCTTCTTTCTTCATATACAGTGTGTCCCCGCATAGGTCAAACGACTCTTATAAAACGTAAAATTTTTTTTTCGATATTTTCATTTTTTGGGGTTTGGCCCTGCATGATTAAAGACTAATTTTGAACGTATTTTTAAGTTTTAAAAAACAAGTGAGCCTAGACAGTGAAAGAAAAACTCTTTTTGTGGCAGGTAAAGTACCTTTTCTGTTTACAGTACGTGAAAGTGTTACTAAGAAGTTTTGTTCAGAATGAAAAACTATGGTCATATGCAAATTTTCGGAATGATCGGCTTACTTTGGTAAAAATCTTTTTACCTGACACACAAGGAGTTTTCGCTTCAGTGTCAACACTCACTTGTTTTTTAAAACTTGAAAATATGTTCAAAATTAGTCTTCCACCAAGCAGGGCTACACCCCAAAAAATGACAATTAATATCGAAAAAGAATTACATTTTATAAGAGTCGTTTCACCTATCCGGGGACAGACTGTATATAATGGTTTTTGTTCTTTGTTGTATCAAGTTTGTAAGGCACATCATATTTATCATTTTGTTATTGTGCTTTCTCTCATTTTTGCATGATCAGCAAAAATCTCAGGATGTGAAAAAAGTTGAGGTAGTAATAGAAGAGAATTATGGTTCAGAAATATAACTGAGCAGGATGATTTTACGGAGAAATTTTCCAAATTTTTAATGATACACAAGATTGATATAAAAATAATCGTAATGTTTTTGTTCAATTTTAAAAATATTTTATTTATAAAAATAAGCAATTTTAAACAATGAAGCCTTTACACACAAAAAAATCGAAAATATTCTATATAAATATCTGCAAAACAATAGTTGAATTCTTTTATAAATTAAACTTTAAAATATTTATGATATTCAAACTATGCATTTATATTGAATATGGTCCCTTTGATTTTTAAAATAGTATCCATACAACTACATAACAAAAATATTGGGGGTTTCTAAACATAGTTTGAATATATTTTTCCTTTAACAATGATTCATGGTGCAATTTAAAAAGCAAGTATTTTCTGTATCTGCACTAAGAGTTTAAAGATAGTGATCAACAAGAAAGATTTATAACGTGGACTTGGTCGAGAACAAACCGCAACAGGGTTGTAAAGTCTCATTCGTTGTTCGGTAGCGAAAGAGGAATAGAAGAGAGAAGGTGGGCAGGGCGTACAATTTATTTCTTTATAATTACCGCCGGCCGCCTTTTAGAAAAATAAACACGGCGCGTCCAAGGCCTGTACGTACCCGAGGTAAAAAAAGCAATAAAAGCGGTAATGTTTCGCATAAACCACTCGACCCGGGGGCCTTTTTCAGGCGAGATTATTACCAGCAGCTGCCCTCTTCAACCACTTCGGTCGATAACTGTGCTCTTTTTTTATGCGAGCGCACCATTCGATTTTACAGGTCGCTTCTAATACAATTAGCCCGTTCCGCTCGATGTAGTGCGTTTCGATTAAACTTGTTCGGGTGCAAAACCACTTCTTAACTTTACGTAATTACACCTACCATCCAGGTACACCGCTTACATTACGCTCATCATACCACCCTCGAAAACTAACCCACCAAGTTAGGAATTCCGTTAACAGTCTAACGACGGCACCATTCAATGTGTAATAATCCACTTAAGATTAAAACGAAAGTGAATTTTATTAAGGATATTTTCAGTTAGTACAAAAATGTGTCACTGTAAAACAAGTTAGAACTCGTAGAAAGTTTTCGTTTGGGGAGTAGGGAAAGAGAAATGTAGGAATGAGTCGGGATAATGCGGGCGAAGGATGAAGGGGGTAAAAGGGGTACGTCGAGTAAATTAGAAGCGCACAGGTAGAGGAAGCGCACCGGAAATGGAAACGGAAGTGGCCGGGATTATGACGGGGATGCAGTAAGTCGACGGTAAGTGGTGTGCCAGGTTCTAAAACCTCCTCACCCTGTGAGAGTTGGAATGGGGGATGCCTAAAACTCGGCAGTAGGAAAACGTAACCGCGCTAAAACATGCATGGGGAATAAAAAGCTAAGCACCAAAATTTGGGGTTAATAATCGTATTAACTCTTCGGATTACCTACATATAGTTATCTATACACACCAAACTAAACACGATTTTGAACGTAAACAATGGCGATTCCTTCCTGTGAAGGCATTGATCAACAATAGCTGATATATCTATTACGCGCCGATAAGCCGAATTCGACACGACAATTCCCGGGGCTTCAACGGAGATAGGTTCTACCGAAATCGGAATTTAACTCGGTTCCCGTTAATTTGATGTAAGCAGGAATTATCGGCATCTGCTAAGCTTCCTGTGCGCGATGCACATCCGCACGGTAAACTACAAGGGAATAACCGGGCCAACAAAACAAGAGTTATTGCGGATTCTGGTTAACAGGAATCTTGCAGCGAGCTGAGTATGTGTCGGTAAATCAGGTGGAAATTTCGGAAAGCGCGGCATCTCTTACGCGGATATGAAATTTACGTCAAGAATTGATTTACTCCTGCATACCTTTACCTGGTTCCTCCTTCTCTAATAATTTATCCCTATACATTCCTGAATACAAAATAGTTGGGTATCACCTATACGAAGTACAACAATATAAAAAAGTAAATTTCGAATTAGCTCACTTTAATATTGGCCAAGAATTAAGAATCAAGCTTTCGAATGAGATATTACTCATCAAAATCGGTTAAAAGAATTGTGGTGTAACTTCGTCTGATGCTCATTTGCATATGAATTACCTTTTTCATTCAAACTTACTACGATGCTGCCGCTTACGTCTTCTGTATACTCAGCTGGGTCCGATAGGATGACGGTCCTTTGTCTGCACTAAGAAGATTAACGGATTTCGAGCGTCGTCGGCGTCTTATTTCGCTATGAGCAGGCGAGAAGAGTAAACATAACGGCGCTAAAAGCTGCCGGAATATTCAATAGTTATCACCCGGCAATTTCCAGGTGGATATCCGCTCCTTCGTTTCGGAGCTTTTGCAACTACAATATAATACAAAGCGACAAGAGAATCGAGCGCAAAGTTCTCATTTTCGAGTTTCTCGTTGTATAATTTCGTGTTTACGGTTCGTTCGCGGTTCCGGTTCCGGTACCGCCTTCTTCTGCTGGTCTATGGCGTGACAAATACACGTGCACGTACACGTCGGCCGTATTGGCCCAGTTTATTTAGTCGCGTAACGAGTTCTGGAAGTGTTTTGCTCCGAGATCCGGCGCCTCCGCCAAAACTTGTTCGTGCCCGCGTTTGAGTTATGTACGACTGAGATTAGAATTGGGAATGAAAAGGAACAGAACGCGAAATTTACTTTTCACGGAGATTTATATCTAACACGATTGAAATGAAATGTTTATTAACTTTATCATTTTCTGAATCGTTCTGTCATAAAACAAAATTTTGTGATTTTCGATAGAACTAAAATTTATTTAAAACATTATATTAAATATTAAACAATACCATTATAGGATAATATTATTGACAGAAACAAAACGCCAGATACAAAATATCATATTAAAAATTAAACATCTCTAGCACAGAGACAAAACATCTTGTTTAGAAGCAAAATATGCTTGATAGAGGCAATATATCATGCTAAGAAACAAAGTATTATAGGCGGAAACAACACCATGATCAGATAGAGAGGATAATATCATGGGCAGAATCAAAATAGCTTTGGCATAGACAAAATATCATGTTCAGAATTAAACGTCTTTAGTAGAGAGACAAAATCTCGTGCTCAGAAGCAAAATATCCTCAGAAGAGACAAAAAATCATGTTCAGAAGCAAAGTATTATAGCCATAAACAACAGCATGATGAAGTGCAAAAGAAAATATGCGTAGAACCAAAATATCGTTGATAAAGACAAAATATCGTACTGAAAAGAATGTGCCATGGGCGGAAATATAATCATCCTTAGGCGCAGAAGGAAATAATGTGTATAGAAGCAAAAAATCATTGGCAGAGAGATACGAAATACCTTGCTTATGGAGGCCACACACCTTAGAGTTTGCATTGGGGTTTTAGCCTTGCATGTATAACCGACAGGTATAACCGAGTTTCATATTGTACACGTTATACATATACACGTTAGGGTTTGCATGCACAGTTTTGCCATAAACTCTCAGTTAAAAACAGTTGGAGCTACGTGACGGTATGTGTAAGACAGTTATCTACACTACTGTGCATGGTATACCAAACTAACAACGGACAACGGCGATCTGATAGCTGTACTTGGCTTAACACTTGTTCTACAGAATAGAAAAAGAAGAAAAGCTCGCTCGGAATGGTGTAAACGCTGGTTATTGAAAAGAAAGCAGTTCTCTCACGTAAATTTGTTAAATGAATTGAGATTTACACCAACAGATTACAAAATTATTTACGAATGGATGAAAATCTTCATTTGAAACTGTTATTATTGATCACTTCGTTAATACAAAGACAAGATACTGTTATGACAAATGCAATATCAGCGCATGAGAGACTGCCAGCAACGTTAAGATTTCTTGCTACAGGAAGAACATACGAGTGTCTTAAAGTATCATACGAATGCGATGACAGTCGCAGACAATAAACTGAGAACCACTGAGCACTGATAACAAAGTGAACAAACTGAGAAGTCTGAGAACTGTGCATGCACGCTTGCCGGACGCCACACACGCCTGGTATGCATGCGGGCAAACATAACCGAGCGGCAGAAAATATCAATTTTGATATTTGCTTGGTTGCATGTACATATCACATACACGCTAGAGTTTGCCTGTCGGTTATGCATGTAAGGCTAAAACCATCATGCAAACCCTATAGTGTATGGCCTCCATTAGAAGCAAAACAGTTTTGGCAGAGATAAAACATCATGCTAAGAAACAAAAAATCTTCCACAGATACAAAATATTAATAATAATAATAATGTTTATTTGTCGCAAAGAAATGTGCGTACAATAATCAACAATACAAGAAAATAATAATAATATTTAATAAAAAATGTAATTTAAGTATTCCTCTATTGAGTAGAAGGAGTATTGTATAAACAATCGCTTCACTTTCCCTCTGAAGATGGGCAACGGCAACTCAGAATAAGCTGGTGGCAATTTATTATATTAATATTCATTTTTGTTTTCTTTTCACCTGGGTAATTCAATTAAACAAATTTTGCACTTGTGTTTATTATCACTCTACCGGTTTCGCTCCTTTCGGAGCATCTTCAGGAGTTCCTAAAGTTATTAATTTTACAACACTTTCTATTATTATATAATTTTACATTTTAACTTACGTCAATTTTTTGAACAACTAAACATGTATGTGATACTTTATTGAATCAATTCACTATTAAAATGTTAATCTCTAAACATGTGCTATCATACATCACTTTTTATTATATTTTAGGTTATGTTGAAACTGTCAATGGTATATTTTCTATTTTAATGTGGGTAATCTGTCAAATGTGATTGTCGTGTATTGAATTTAAACTTTCTTGTTTTGAATAGGTTGATTTTCAACAGGTTAAAATGAGGTATTACAACATAAACATATTAACTCCCTACATCAAACACACTGAAAAATATAATGGTACAGAGATGTAGTAGATGACATACTAGTCATTGTTAATACTAAAGACAACAACACTATAAACAGGATTCATAAATATATTAACTCAATACACAGCAAGATACAATTTACGATAGAGCAAGAGAAAAATAACGAAATAAACTACCTAGACATAAACATAAAAAGAACACAGGATAACGGTTTTATATTTAACACATACAGAAAACCAACACAGACAGATGCAGTCATACCCTACGACTCATATCACTGTAACGCACATAAACTAGCTGCTTTTAGATCACACATACATAGAGCATACAATTCAAAAATGAACACAGAAAACCTTACCACCGAAATAAATACAATCTACCAAGTTGCGAAAAATAATAGCTTCCCAACTTACATAATAAATAATATTATAAACAAACAACAGAAAAAACAAAAAATGATTAATTGTACCACTCTAAAGAATCAACACAATGAAGATCAAAGTATTTATTATAGAGCTATAACATTCCAAGGCAACATATCCAATAAAATAAAACAGAGTTTAAAACAATATAATATAAATCTTAATTTCAAACCAAATAAAACATTAGAAAGAATGCTTATAAACAATAAGGACAAAATAAATAAACTGGACGACAATGGTGTGTACATACTAGAGTGCGACACTTGTAAAGCAGCGTACATTGGAGAAACAGGCAGAAGCCTTAGAAAAAGAATAAGAGAACATAAACACAAAAATAACTCCAACTTCGGAAATCACTTAACATTTAACTCAAAACATGAATTTAACGAAGATAAAAATTCCAGAATCCTTCATCATATCAATAAAGGTTACTATTTAGAAATAATGGAAAACTATAAAATTAATAAATTCCTCAACAACTGCCCTGATGTAACATGCCTAAACGAACAAATTATACCTACAAGAAGACCACTATATACCTATCTCAAACAACCATACACACCTCCACGAAAACCTCCCGAACTCTAAAAATAGCTGCTCTCTCTGTACCATTATATTTTTCAGTGTGTTTGATGTAGGGAGTTAATATGTTTATGTTGTAATACCTCATTTTAACCTGTTGAAAATTAACCTATTCAAAACAAGAAAGTTTAAATTCAATACACGACAATCACATTTGACAGATTACCAACATTAAAATAGAAAATATACCATTGACAGTTTCAACATAACCTAAAATATAATAAAAAGTGATGTATGATAGCACATGTTTAGAGATTAACATTTTAATAGTGAATTGATTCAATAAAGTATCACATACATGTTTAGTTGTTCAAAAAATTGACGTAAGTTAAAATGTAAAATTATATAATAGAAAGTGTTGTAAAATTAATAACTTTAGGAACTCCTGAAGATGCTCCGAAAGGAGCGAAACCGGTAGAGTGATAATAAACACATTTCACCTTTAAGTGCAAAATTTGTTTAATTGAATTTATTATATAATTTTATACACATATAATTAGTGCTTTGTTGTGCTTTTTTGATGCGATGCTGTGGAATGACGATCCTATTCTTCTGCCTAGTGTCATGTTGGTGAATATCACTATGAGATGAATATCACATTTTGTTCTTATGCAGAAGGGTGACTACCGCTAGTATGTAGACGCTAGGGACAGTTAATATTTGCATCGCTTTAAATATGCTTCTGCAGCTATCTCACGGTCCTGCACACGCCAAAGCTTAGCGTATGCTTCCTTTTGCTGGATTAAGAGCTTGGAAGTTTGAGGCGATGACCCCCAAACCTCAATGCCATAGTGAAGTATGGAATTAAAGTGACTGAAGTAGGCGGTTCTAGCAGCTTCATGGGTTGAGATAATCCTTATTCTTCTGATGAGGTAGGTTGCTGTGGCTAACTTTTTTGTAACGTATTCCATATGTGAATTCCATTTCAGGTGGCAATCTATATTAAGACCACGGAATTTAATCGTATGTCCCGTATCTGTCTCTTTATTGGTAAGTATGAGTGATTGCGTCTTTTTTTCATTCAGTCTTAGTTTATTGCTGGCGAACCACTTTTTCGCTTCCAGCTCGACTTCTTCGGACCTTCCGAGAAGTTCCTGTCTGTCTTTAGATGTCACCAACAGCGAAGTAGTGAATGTGAAGTATGAATACCGTAGTACTCTAGCTTAACGAGCAGAATCTGGTGGTCGACGCAATTAAAAGCCTTTGTTAAATCGCAGCATTTGAGTAGTGCTTCTTCCTTTTTGTTGAAGGCATTTGCTATCAGTTCTAAAGGACTCGTAACTGCTGATGATGTGGATCTTAACTTTCTGTAACCGTGTTGTTCGGATGCAAAATGTGATCGTTATAAATAATACTATAATCATATAGAGAAGAATGTGCAGAAGTAAACTATCCTTGGCAAATACAAAATATCATACTGAGAAGCAAAGTATCATGGGTGGAAATAAAAAATCATGTTCAGAAGCAAAACATTTTAGCTTCAATGGTAAATATTGTGTGCAGAAGCAAAATATTACGGGCAGAATCAATACTTCCTGGTAAATTTGTCATTGGAACAGCCGAGATTTTAATATATTTCTTTATCTTGCTCTTCACGTTCTGCGGTGTTGAGAGCTTCTCTCACTAGAAGGACATTTAGCACTAATATCTCAAATCGCTATGAATTAATAAATTTTGCAAAAATTAAATTATTCATGCAAGAAATTTATGAACTGTCTAAAAAACTGTACGTTTAAAATGTTTGATAACAGCGGATTTGGAGCTTTAATTTTTTGTTTCCGTTTTTACAGAACGGTTTAAATGGATTTTTTTTCCGTCCAGATATGAAATCCAAATCGTTGCGTGTAACCCCATACATTTTTCACTCAAACCACTTCTATTTTCCCTGCTCTAAGAAACTCTCTAATTACTTTATTAAAAACTTTTGTAAATGTAAGAAAGTTTGCGGCCGTTTTGTAAGTTTTAGTAAACACCTGCGTTTAAATCCATATAAATGAGGACGATAACAATTTGTCGTCAGGTAATTACGGGAAGTTTTGCTCGGTACCCCATCGGTTCGCATCCTTTTGCTATATTATGCGAACCACGACGATCCACTCTCGGCGTCGGTTTTTATGGCGCCCTGCGAGTGCACTTTGAAGTAATCGACCGCAACGTCCGCTGCTAATTTATTTAGCGTCCTCGCAATTTCACGACGACCGTTGCTTTGTCTCTTAGCCACAACCGAGGTTCTAAGCCGCTTAATATTGTATTTGCGTAAGTGGATTATTCCAGATCCATCGCGTTAGTCGCGGGACAATTTACGCTATTTCCGGTACATCTCACGTCCTCTTAATGATGATTTATAATTACTGGATATCCCATGCATCTAGAATAACGTCTTCTTATGCCGTTTTAAATGTTATTACATTATCGGGGACAATAAATAAACGAGATAATCAAATTCGAGTTTATTTTTCTGGCTCATAAATGTAATAATAATGGGTTCTTAAGCATCCCACGTTGAAGAAAAGCTCGCTGGGAGTCATAGAGATACGGTTTTAATAACTTAATAACACGTTATGCAAATTCGTGGACCTATTCGGATTGTACGAACGAGACTGCGACTTCTGGCACATCCATATTTATGAGGGCATCCCGAACGTTATCACCTGTCATTCGCTTGTTGCCGATTGTTGTTTGAGTCGCGTATCACCCACCCTGTGGTGTAAGGCGATTAAACAGGGTAATTAATTCAGGCGTCGCGACGCTATCTGTGAACGGTTTCTGAGTCTTCCTTGGGATTATGCGGTATTTAGACGTTCAATGATCGATCATCGCAAAGCGAGCGCAGCCCGCAACTTGTTTCATTAATCTTTCAAAAGGATAACATACGAATTCATGGTTGTTACGCAGATAGGAATCATATTTTTGTGGAATAAAGAGCACGTCTGTGTGTTACCTTAATTGTCTATTCATGTAAAGGATGTTATATAAAACCAGCATATGTTTTCATAATATGAGGTGATTTTAAATAGATTTTGGATTTTAACACCGTAAAAAGTTTGCTCTCAATTTTTGTAGCCCTCAAGATGTAAAACTACGATTTCATGTAATTTATCATATTTTTGCATAAAATTTGCAATAACACAATAAAACTTTTTTTCTAAAACGCTTAGAATCCAAAACCACGATTTCATCTAATTTTGACCTTTTCGAACTTTTCTGGATATGTATGCACCTGAGAGCAAAACTGTAAAAGAGCAATATTGTTGAGAATAGAGTTTCCTACAACTTTTATACTAAAACTTTTTTTATAAATAGTTCCCAACCTCATGCGTTACCAACAATAAGATGTAAAAGCACAATTTCATCTAATTTTTATCTTTTCGAACTTTTCGCAATATTTATGCATCTGAGAGCAACAGTTTAAAAGAGCAATATTGTTTTCTACAACTTTTATACCAAAACTTTTTTTTATAACGTTCCCAACTCCGTGCGCTACCAATAACAAGATGTAAAACCACTATATCATCTAATTTTTACATTTTTGAACTTTTCTCGATATTTATGCATCTGAGAGCAAAACTGTAAAAGAGCAATATTGTTGAGAATAGAGTTTCCTAAAACTTTTATACTAAAACTTTTTTTATAAATAGTTCCCAACCCCATGCGCTACCAACAACAAGATGTAAAACCACGATTTCATCTAATTTTTACCTTTTCGAACTTTTTTGTAATATTGTTATAGGGTAAACGCACCAGTGTTTGACCTGTTAAGGATATTTTAATGTCAGTGTTTGACCGAGTCATATTATTTTTCTTGTAGATCCCTCTGCCTTTACATAAAATGATCAAAATATGATCAAATACACATCTGATTCATTTAAAGTTACTTACCCTACATATGAAATATAACATCAAAAAGTAATATTTTTTTAAAATTAAAAAGAATAACTGTATTTCGCATTCGGTGTTTGACCACTTTGATTACATTATTTGACCAATAATATCTAGTCTTTGACCTTAAAACCGTAAGTGTTTGACCGATTGTTAATATAATATTCATTTTCATTATTTTTCCATACTATTTTGTTCATAAAAAAATGTTTATATTTTTTGACTCTTTAAATGGAGCAAAATGTTCTTGACTTGACTTTTCACCCAAATTTTGTGTTTTCCAACTGGTTTTTGTAACAGGACTGCTGAATGAAACAACCATTCAACCAGTAGTATTTCTTCATCAGAATTTAAAAATGCTGGTGGGCCCATTTTCAAATTGCATTGGCGTTTTTCCTTTTACTGTTTAAGTGTGTTCAATTACTTTTATTGTTATAAAAAAGGCTAAAAAAAATAGAAAAGAACCAAACATTTACACTTACATTTATATTAGGCTTAAATATTTATAAAATTTAAAATCGGTTAAAAAACTCAGTGTTTGACGTGTTTATGTCCTATAAATGACCAAAAGAAGAATCAGTAATTGACCGCATATTTAAACTGATTGTATCTTACTTTTAAAGTATAAAAGTTTTGGTTAAATACTAAACAATTTAAACAGGAAGATATAAGTTTTAAAAACAAGTATTACACATTTTTCCGTTTTATTAATCAAATATAAATACTTGTAAGATTATACCACAACGAATTCGTCTAGTACTTGACCGTTTGGTCAAACACCGCCTTTATTTTCACAAATAATTAATTAAAGCGGTAATTTTTTAATACAACCAATAGAAAACATTATTAGATCACTGGCAAACAAAAAAAAACACCATACATGCAAAAACGGCTGAATAATACGACCTTGTTTAGGCGAATTTCTAAACATAAAAATTACCATTTTTAGCACGATGTGAATAGGCCGGCAGTTAGCGCAAATTAAACAACAAGAACTCAAGAACGGTATGGTCGTAGACTTTTTGCGTAGTAGGAAGTGGGGAAGAGACTGGTGGCTATTTTTGGACAGATTTATTTTTTTTTGGATATTCCTTGGAACCTTATTTTTTACATTTTTTTACAAAAACGGTCAAACACTGACCAACGGTCAATTACTGGCGTTTTACCCTATTTTGTTTTGTTCGATTCTAAATTAATTATATGTATAAACCAAATACATAAACAAATAAATCACACAAAAAATATCTAACGATTATTTAAATATTAACAACGAACAAAAATATATTTATAAATTATAGAACATGAATCTTAGGGAATAGAAAAATAAAATGCCGGTTCATGGAGACATCTATTAGTTAAATTCTAAATCTACGGAATAACATAAAAACGCGCCTAAATAAATACGTCTGTGCAAGAAAGAGGTAACCCGTTTAGAAGAGTGTTGTTGTAGACAAACCTTATACGCGTTAGTTTTATGGGTGACTTTTAAGATTGATTTTTTAATCGCGATGGTTATTTAATAAAATTAAAAAATTCTGAAGGAACGGAATGGATTAACGATAAAAGGAAATATGTTCACTTAACTTTCTGGAAGTGTGAAATGTCAGGAAAAATGGCTGGCTAACCTTGATCTTCAAGGATGGGTATTCTTTGGTCTTATAAATTTAGGATCCGGAAGGTTTTCGGGTTCTTCGGGAATAGGATGGTAGGTTTGAATCGAACTCAGGTATGGTTCCGATTTATAAATTTTCTTAATTCTTGTTCTTGTAGGTTAAAATGTTCCTTAAATATTTATTTTCACTTCTTCGAAGATAATTGGGAATCACTTATATACTTTTGACTTAATAAAAAATTTGAGTTGTCAAAAAAAATTCTAAGTTCGGATTAAGGTTAGGAAATTTAAAGTTAATTTGACGTATATTCAACAACATTAATGCGAACCAAATTTGAACTCTCCCCAATGTCAATTTGCGCGGCCTTATATACCCTTTTTGGACAAAGGCTTCTTAGATATCCGAATTTGATCGGCTCAGTTTGAATCTGGGCTCTTCGATTGGTTGATTAAGTAGCGGGAATTATAAATTACACAAGTTAGCCAAAATAATTGATTTTTTTAAAGAAAATAACTGTCAATTTTGAAAATATTCGAAATTATTAATAAACTTTAAATTTGATTAAGACTTTGTAATTTTGTAACTAATTTTTCGTTTTTTTAGATAAACGCGGTGTCGGATGTCAATTTCCTTCGAGAAAGTCGTAATTTGATGTTGAAGTTTGGAAATGAAAAAATGGAATTTAGATATATAAAATGATACAGAAATGGATGAAAAAGCGGCCTGTGGACTAAATCGATACGATCTATCGATCTCGCATGGTTTTAGACTCGAAAATCGTCTGAAAAATCGCCAAAATTAATACCTGTCAAAAATGTAAATGACAAGGTCAATTTTGAAGGTCATGGACTTCAAGGAATTACCTTTTTCTTGCACATCGACCTAATTTTTCTTAAATCTAAACGAAAATTTTAACAAAACGTAATTACTTAGCCTAATCTATAATACTAAATTTCTGAAATTTAATTAGTCATTTTTGGTTTCTCGGAATTAACAATGTTATTTGTTTAACTTCGGATATATGTAGGGATATTATTACAAAAGTTTTGCTACAACTTTTATACTAAAACTTCTTTTATAAAACGTTCCCAACCCCGTGCGCTTCCAACAACAGGCTGTAAAACCATGATTTCATTTAATTTTGACCTTTTCGAACTTTTTTCGATATTTATACATCTTAGAGCAAAAGTCCAAAAGAGCAATATTGTTAAGAATAAAGTTTCCTACAACTTCTATAGTAAAACATTTTTTATAAAACCTTCACAACCCCGTGCGCTACCAACAAGAAGTTGTAAAACCACGATTTCATCTATTTTTTTCGAAGTTTTCTCAATATTTATGCGTCTGATTGTGAAAGCAAAAGTGGAAAAGAGCAATATTGTTAAGAATAAAGTTTCCTACAACTTCTATATTAAATCTATTTTTGTAAAACGTTCCCAACCCCGTGCGCTACCAACAACGGGATGTAAAACCATGATTTCATCTAATTTTTACTTTTTCGAACTTTTCTCGATATTTATGCATCTGAGAGCAAAAGCGCAAAAGAGCAATATTGTTAAGAATAAAGTTTCCTACAACTTTTATACTAAAACATTTTTTATAAAACCTTCACAACCCCGTGCGCTACCAACAAGAAGTTGTAAAACCACGATTTCATCTATTTTTTTCGAAGTTTTCTCAATATTTATGCGTCTGATTGTGAAAGCAAAAGTGGAAAAGAGCAATATTGTTAAGAATAAAGTTTCCTACAACTTTTATATTAAATCTATTTTTGTAAAACGTTCCCAACCCCGTGCGCTACCAACAACGGGATGTAAAACCATGATTTCATCTAATTTTTACCTTTTCGAACTTTTCTCGATATTTATGCATCTGAGAGCAAAAGCGCAAAAGAGCAATATTGTTAAGAATAAAGTTTCCTACAACTTTTATACTAAAACATTTTTTATAAAACCTTCACAACCCCGTGCGCTACCAACAAGAAGTTGTAAAACCATGATTTCATCTAATTTTTTCGAAGTTTTCTCAATATTTATGCGTCTGATTGTGAAAGCAAAAGTGGAAAAGAGCAATATTGTTAAGAATAAAGTTTCCTACAACTTTTATACTAAAACTATTTTTATAAAATATCCCCAACCCCGTGCGCTACCAACAACAAGATGTAAATCCACGATCTCATCTAATTATTGCCTTTCCGAACATTTCTCGATATTTATGCATCTGAGAGCAAAAGTGTAAAAGAGCAATTTAAGAATAAAGTTTCCTACTACTTTTATACTAAAACTTTTTTTATAAATCGTTCCCAACCCCGTGCGCTACCAACAACAAGATGTAAAAGCACGATTTCATCTAATTTTGATCTTTTCGAACTTTTCTCGATATTTATGCATCTGAGAGCAAAAGAGCAATATTGTTAAGAATAAAGTTTCCTACAACTTTTATGGTAAAACTTTTTTTATAAAACGTTCCCAACCCCGTGCGCTACTCCACAACAAGATGTAAAACCACGATTTCATCTAATTTTGACATTTTCGAACTTTTCTCGATATTTATGCATCTGAGTGAGTGCAAAAGAGCAGTATTGTTTTTTATAACATTGTTTTTCTATAACATTCCGGATCCCCTGCTCTACCAACAATAAGAAGTAAAATCTCGATTTCATTTAATGTTCACCTTTTCTTCTTTTTCTCCATATTTATGCATCTTAGAGCAAAAGTGTAAAAGAGCAATATTCTTAAGCATAAAATTTGTTACAACTTTTATACTAAAACGTTTTCTAAAATATTAACTTGTGTGCTAACTTCGTATAGCTATATTAATACGATAAATAGTATATAAATATCAGAATTGCGTTGAAATTATTAAAGAATTTTTTTTAAAAATGTTTTAATTAATTTCAGATTTCTCTTTACATTTTTGAATCCTTTTATATTTGCTTATTACATACAGATGGCAACAAAGGTAATGAAAAGTCTTTGTAAAGCCAGTTAATTAACTCGATTCCGAGAGTTGCAAAAAAATAAAGCGTACCATGAGACAAATTAGATTTCGAACTACCGCATTTCTTTCATATATGTATACATTGAAAACACCTGTCTGCTTCCAGATACCGAACTGAGGTTAGTTGAATGCAAATGAAACCAAATTCGAATCTCCTCCGTTCCCATGGTCAATACATCCACCTGCCAGAACCGGTTGCAGCAGGTGATGGTCCGGCTTGTTGAAGGACGAAAAGCGAGGAATATTCGTGATAGTTCGGCGAGTATCGGACACGCGAAGAGCACGCGAAACGCTTACGCCACTTGTTTAAACCGGTTTTATAGCGTTTCGAAGTTTAGTTGATGATGCGTTTAATGTCGCCAGTTTATTTTGTATACGGAGGGTTTGCACGCAAATATAAAATTTGATATTAATCTTCCGTACACAAAGGATTTCTTTTGAAAAGGAGGTGTTTTGTAAATTTTTCTGGGTAGCCTACCAAACATAGGAGCGGTAGTGGAATACAATAAACCTGGTGAGGAGGTGATCTTTAAAAACAGTCCCGTACTCGAGACCCATTATTATAAAACGCCGCTCTTTGGGTCGTTAAAACCGTGTTTACGTGGGGCCTTTCGGGCGCCCCGGACAATTCGTCCGCTTGATTTATGACGTCCCTGCGGTAGGAGGAATAATTACCTCCGAGCGAACTGGAGCGCCAACTGTACCACTCTGGTCTTTACATGCGGGAACACCTCCGTTGCATTTTGATGTAATAATTCCGAGTTGAGTTTATACGAAACTTAAAAGAAGAAAATCAAACATGTCTTCTTAATTTTATACCAACAACATTAAGATAAACAGCAAATAAGAAATACAAACAAAAAAAAGTTCTCGCTCAAACATCATCCCGGAGTAGTTCCAGTTAATCACCAATTCCCGCGGTAATGTCTCGTCGTAATGCCCGTGTTCTTACGATGAAACAAGTGGAGGATGTAGTAAAAGCCAAAAAAAGGTAAAACTAAGAGGTCGTGCGGAAAGAGATGGCGCAGATAACGACAAGCAAACGGGATAAGAAATAGTTTAATGCGACCATATTGTTGCAATTTCATAAGATCTCAACTAAACCGGTACCATTTCACATTTATCCAGACATCAAAGAAAATTAAAGATAACCATGAGATTTCAAAGTTAATTTCACAGCGTTACTAAGCATTCTAAAGAACTCATTTTAAAATAATGCACGAATGCGGATGTTATTAAATAAGTTTTAACCATATCAATAAAACCGTTTGTTTTTCTTATTTCGATATAAATCATGGATAGAGGACAAAAGAAGTTTACACCGTATTTCTTACAGCGCACGATAAAGCATCGTTTAATGGCTTATTTTTACAGTACATTTAACGTTTAGCCGCAATTGCCAGAACACTACGGCGTCGTCACAAAAACTTTATTGTTCCAAAAACGACTTGGAAGTTTAACACAACAGTTCCCGAGGTATTTCGAACCAATAACACGCAATCCTAAATAATTAAATAAAGTTTACCCCTGTTTTGATGAGGGTGGCGCATCAATACTGGGTATCGTGTAAACTTACCAACATTAACATCATCCCTAACCGGTACTCATATTAATTTCATATTCCATTGAATTAATTATAGAACAGTGGGTTGAATTCTCTTTGGTAATCCACACCGGAGGTATAACCGGGGATAGGTTGATCTTAAGATGCCCCCGAGGTTCTCAACTTTGTAACGCATTAACTACTTTCAATTATCTTATCTAATCTTTTCCACTGTAGGAAGCACATATGCAATTCGTTGACGTAATTAACGACTCTCGGTTAACCAACCTGTCATAATCATCAAGAAACGAACGAGAATAACTCATGTTCAACTATAAGAAAAGAAAAAAATAAATAAAGACGTTCGAGTATAAGAGAACTTGATGCCTTGTTTCATTTGTAATTAATTATACAGATATGATTTTGTGTAGCGTTATTTTATGTAATATTAAGCTTAAAATTACATGTAGCCAAGTTGAAAGCGATGTAGTCGAGGATGTGATGTGTAATTGAACGTTTAAAAAAACATACCGAAGCAAGTATTGGAAAATGGACATGAAAACTTCAAGCATTAATTTGAAGCCAAGGTAATAGTGCTGCCGTGGAGAATACTTGATTGTCGAGGTAAATATAGCAAAGAATTTTTCGATACGAATGTGTTATATAAAAACCGAGGCAACCATGTAGTTGAGGATGTGTAATTTAACTGAATGTGGACTTAAACGATAAATTTGTAATATTCCCAACCTATATCCCACGGTTAAAACATCTTTAAGTCGCGTGCTATATTTATGCGCCTCGATTATAGTTATTAACATTTAGGCATTACAATAATACAAGAAAATACCAGGAAGAGTTAGATTCCTTAGTTCAGTAAATGGACTACTTCAACACGCTCTATAATCTGAACCTGTAATTACCCCTATCCATCTCCTCTTAACAGCAAAAACTGTATGTAATGACCCCGATGCAGAATACCATCAGATAACCAAGTTTCATCAACGTTTTCAGTAAAATAAAGCTCATCCAATGATTTTTAATATGAAAATTAGACCTAGACTAGGAAATAGCACTAGACCTAGAAACTTTCGGGTTAAGCGTTTTTTGAAAAAATGTTTGACGTTTCGGGTGCCATGTTGCAACCTTCTTCAGAAACAAGTTCGAAGTGACGAATTCGGTTAAAATTTGACAATAAATACATGAAAATTTAATTAATAACTAATTAGTGTCTCATTGTCAACTAAGCTGTTTTTGTGAAATCCGGGTCGAGAAGGCTTCGTTGAGTTCACTAGCATCTTCCATGTGCGGCTGAGTTCCCAACTATCTTCTCTATTCATGTTATTCCCATATCAATGAATCTCTATCGCCTCTCTCGTCAATCTTTGGAAATAATGTCCGTTTCTTGCTAGTACTTTGGTTTTGTCGAACTCTATGCTGTGTCCTCCTCTGTGGCAATGCTCTGCGACTGCAGATTGTTGGATCTTCCTTAGTAGGCACTCGATGTTACGTCCAGTATAGCCAACGTAATATTTCCAGCAACTGCACGATAGCCGGTAGACTTCCACTCCCTTTAATGGGGTTACTTTGTCTTTGGCTATCGGAAGAGCGTTTTGTATTTTGGTACCATATCGTACCACGATATCATTCTTCTTCAGACGCCTCGCAATGCGTCTAGTGTTAGTTCCAGTTTTAGTTTATTTAACACCGGCCGTGAAAGCCTTCGTACTTAAAATTATGCCTAATTAACGCTCTAGTTGCCAATTACAACAAAAACATATTAAATTTGAATTTCTTATGCTGAAAACTTATTAGAGAGAGATTTTTCTGCCGTTTTTCATTATAGTGTTTTTAAAGACGTAGTTTCTTGTCTAAAATCATACCAAGATATTTGATGTTTTCCGAACGTCTTAATTTACCATGTTCTGTTTGGATGTAGGGAGAGTCTTCTTTGATGGTGCAGTAAGGTATTAAGAGCTGGAATTTGGAAGGGTTGGGTTGTAGTCTCCATTTGAATAGCCAGGAAAGTGTCTCGTTGTAGAATGTTGGCATTTCTTTTGTTGTTACAGTTAAGGTTTTTGCGTGGGTGACCAATATCGTGTCGTCCGTGTATTGTAGGATATATTGATTTGGGTCGCATAGGGAATGATTTGGAGAAAAAATGTCGAAACAGTAAATATTGGATAGAGTAGGTGATAGAGGAGAGTCTTGAGGAACGCCTTGTAAAGGAGAAAACGGGTTAGAATATGTATTGTTGATTTTTATACATAATTGTCGTTCATTTAAAAAGTCAGTTGTGATTCTGAGCAGATGGATTTACATTTAGAAGATACATTTTGTAATAAACCTTGTTGATGTCCAAAAAGAACGCTGCTGTGCGTTTGTTTTGTAAGTGTGCTGTTTCGATGTTGTTGAATAGGAGTGAAAGAGGAAGGGAGTTACAGTTTTGTGGTATTAGGTTTGGGTATTGTAATGATGATTCCAGATTTCCACGAGGAACGGAATATTTGTGCCTCTAGGTAGTAATTAAAGAGTCTACGTATATAGTTGTGAATCTCTGAATCTAGTTTTCTTAAAGTAAGTTTTGTTACTAGGTCATGCCCTGATGCGGTGTTATTTCCTTTATGAATATGTATATTGTATTTGTTTCCGGTAATATCTGGGATAGACTTATTGTGTATTGGTGTTGTTAGATACCCTGCGTTTAGAAAATGTTCTGCCATAGCGTTGCATTTCTGTACGTCAGATACCCACTCGGTATTGTAGTACATTAGTGTTCGGATCGATCAGGATCTCTTGTATTTGCTGATTTTCTTAATCTTATACCAGGAAAACTTATTATTTTTAAAATAATTGAACATCTAATATATTTTGCAAGCCAGCTACATTAGTATAAGACATATTGGACTAAATAATCGTTTTTGTTGCCTAATATATAATATAATTTAGAAATTAACCATTCTTTTAGACCTACTTAGACTTACCCTGTAAAAGGTTGACTTGGATTTGTTGTCAACCTGTATGTATCCTTTTTAGGGTTTAAGCAAGATGGTGTACTAATACATTTTAGCCTGACATATTAAACACAACTTATGGAAGTCGCTGGGTTGGTATCACACAAGTGACCACTACTCCAGGAAAAAATGCAGACGGTTTAAGATATTTAGTCAATACTCTGTGTATCAGCAATTCCTGCAAATCTGCTGCCATAATAGGGATCTCTAGATACACGTTATTCAAGTATATTTTTGTTTTGAAATCCAATAATAACAAAAATATATCATTTTAGATTAAAACTATCTTAATTAGATAATTTAGTTTTAGCCAACAATGATAACACAAATAATCGAGTTTTTGAGATTCCTTCGACAGTTTCTAATCATTTACAACCTGCGTTATTTCATTCATAACACTTATACTACCTTAATAAGCTAAGTTGCGTGCATCACATTACCATAAACTGAGAGATGCAAAATATGTTAATAAATTGAATGTTCACTCCGTTTGGTTTAAGTTTGATTTAGGTCAGTATTAAGTTGAATATTAATTGGCGATTTTTTGTACGTAAAAATTTATTTCAAAGCAAATTGAATAAAACAATATAGTTTGTCGCATCCAAGAATAACTTATATCAAGGTCAACAAGAACGTTCAAGATATAATGGCGAGTCTCAAGGAATATACAATTATGCGCACCTGTCGGTCACTACGCATATACGTTTAATGAATACTGAAACCTGATTCTTTAAGCTTCACATCAAAACAACGATGAGAATATTTTGCGCAAAATTATTATGCGAATGTTTCACAACCAATATTTATTCTTTTAATTTCTTGTTTTACAAATAAACTTATTATTCTCGAGCTTTATTAGCTATTTTCAATTTTCGGCCTTCACATTTCATGAATGAATTTTTTCGTAACTTTATTAGAATTTAATTTGTGTGGCATCAATTTGTGCACAGACATTTTCCTTATTTTATAACTCATCCCGTACAAATTTTTCTTTAAATTAATTAAAGGACATAACACGTACATCATTGTTGAAGTGAATTTCCTTTATTACAAACAGCGCCTTTCGACACCACACACATATTCGCAATTTACACGGCACAACACCGTCCTCTAATTAGGGTCCTTTATTTGCGTAAAGTACGCGATTTCTCACGTCGTATTTAATTCGTGGCGGCGGCAGCGGTTGAAGCTGCGAGCTCGCCTTTTAATCTCTCTTTCTCTTTACGAAAAAAAAAGACAACTTGGTTCTGTGAAGCTTCTTCGTTCGATCTCCCGTAGCGAGAGCAGAACCATATATTTTGTTACATCCGCTTCGCTTAGGTGAAGAGCACAGCCTCTCATCCTCTCCTTCGGACAGGTCCTCCTTGTCGACTTGCACCTGCCTACTTGATTCGAAGAACTGCTTCCCGTGCGGTCACCGTACGCTCTGTCCACAGCTTCAAAGCACTAGAAGAGAACAGATCTGGAGGCACTGAAATTGATCGTACAAGTTTAACCTTTGCTACTAAACGTATTAATATGACCTCATGTGTTGATGGTTACAAGATCTTTTTTTTTGAAGAAAGTTAATACAACATACATAGCAGGGTATAACCGTGTTGTAAATAGCCTATTCCAGGTTTGTGTTTATCCTCAAATCGTTGAATTTAGTTTAGCCCTTGGCAACTTACCCGAAAAGTAAATAAATCGGGCTTTATTCAGGCACAAACGAGCACAAACTTCCGTTTTGTTTGCGTTTGAACTTTACATTGCCGTGAGTTCTGGGCGCATTAAATACATTTCGCGTAAAATAATACATTTGCAAGGTGGAAATGGGGATTTCATTTCCAAACAAGATTTAAAAACATGTTTATCAACAAGAAATAAAATTTACTTTGATATCAATGTAGCATATTTAGTAAATATTTAAAATAAATTTTTGTGAAACAATTTGTGTTTCAATATCAATTATTATAATTAAAGCTCTAACGAAAGCTCTAAATCAAAATTGGCGTTTTTGAATAATTTTTATTTGTTATTGGATGAAAATTTTATGAATCAAAATTGTTTATAATAAAGCAATAAAATAATAGCTCTAAGTAATTAGAACCTATCCATCATTATTATTAACCTACTGACAAGGGAAGTGTCACAACTGTGTCTCACCGATTTCGATGCAATTTGGTACAGTCATAGAATGGGCCAAAATAAGGTTCGCACATTTTTTTATACGTGCGGTAAAAGCCCCTGGGGCGAGTTATAGGGGTTGAAAGTTTGGAGAAAAAGTACGTTTTCACTTATATTTTGAAAACGAAAAGTGCTATCAAAATTTGGTAAATTGTAACTGATATTCATTTTAAAAGAGCTTTCTTTTGATGTGTCACACATATAGCAGAGGGTTAAAAAGGGCGAACTACCCCTATTTTTTTGGAATTATTTAAAAACCACCCTATCGATTTTGGCGGCATTAAGTATACTTCTAGTGCGTTCAAAAATATTAGTTAAGGGTTTTTTCCCATTCGCCCTAGATCAACCCCAGCGAAGTTACGGGGGTTAACATGTAAGCACTTTTCGTAAGAATGATGTGATAAAATTGTCAGGTATTTTGAAAATACTTTAAACAAAACCGTAAATTAGTCGCACAATAAAATGTTTAGTGTAAAATAAGGCATAATACACCATATAGGGGTTGTTGGGGTTATCCACCCCCTTAAAAATTAATTCTATCCCGGGCGTTATTTGTCGATTACGGCGAAATTTGGTACTGTGTTTGTTTTATATTTGAAGTAAAAATTTTTGAAAATGGTTATAAGGGTTACAAATTAGGGGTAGTTTTTTGTTTATACCTCGAAGATGAAAACTGCCATCGTAACTGTGGTATTGTTTTTTAAAAATCTATCTATCGATGTTCCACGAGGTAAACTACCCTCATTTTCTTTAAATAATAAATATAAAACTACTAGATAAATAAGATATTTTATTTATTTATGAGTTAAAAAGCAACTGACAAAAAAAATAGTTCAATATACCAAAGAAGTTTATTCTACATTACTAATTGACGTTTTTTATGTATTATATTAATTTTCAATATTAAATTTATTTTTATTCTACGTAGTGTTGGCAAAAATGAAAGTCGTGGAAAAAATGTTTTAAACATAAGGATTTTTTACACCATGCACATGTTATGACCGCTATATCCCCACAGATATCACACGTTGGCTTCTCACTCGAAAAGCAAACTTCCACGGGATTTTCAAAATGGTCTGGTCTCTCCTCTATATAGCCACTTGCAAACCATGCGTATTTAAAAACATTTATAAACCGAGGGGAAGCCAACTGGTTATGCGTCAACGATTGCAATTTTAATATGTTATCCCTCTGATGTAAATTGACATCATACTGGTAAAGAATAATCTGATCAGAGAATCTTCTAATAAAATTTTTCCATATTCTGAAACCAAATACATCTAGGGGCTGTATTTGACCTGTTGTCCCTGCAGGTATAGATAAATGTTTAAAATTAGTACCTGATGGAGTTATTTCACTAATAACTTCAGGACAATGGCCACTCCAAGAATCTAATAATAATAATGATTTAGAACCAGTATTTGGAAAATATACATTTTGGAGCCAATTTTTCATGTGTTCTGAAGTTAACTTTCCAGATTTTGATGCCAAAACGTATATATTGTCTGCTTTAAACATTGTATTTGCTACCCTCGGTCCAAAGCTGCCAGAGGGTTCTTTTAAAACAATAAAAAGTGGAGAAAGAAGTTTCCCATCAGCAGATATTACGGGTTGAATTGTGTAACTGTGCGTTGTAGATGACACCGACTGGACCACACTTTCTACGGTTTTAACTCCTAAATCGCTTAATGTTCTTCCCGAATGGAATTCCAAGTTAAAACCGCTCTGATCCGAATTGTAGGTGTTTTCAGGTCCATATATTTGGATTTGTAGCTTTGCCTCTTTAACGAAATCTTTTGCTAAAGTTTTTACTCGATCAACATTTCCAATTTGTTTTTGGGATAGAAATTTTGTTATTTTTCGGCTTACTAACCGATTTGCTTTCTTAAAACGTTGCACCCAGCTATGAGATGCTTTGAACAGTTGAGGAGATAAATTCTTTTCATTTCTAGCTTGTATAGCCCATCTGCGTATATCAATATCATGTAGTGGCAATTTATTATCTACGGCGGCTCTCGCTTGATTAATTACAAATTCGGTAATTTCTGCTAATTTTTCTTTGTATGTCCCTCTTTCTTCAATATATTTAGACCATCTGTGCAATTGGGTCTTTGACGTTACTTTTCGGTATTTGTTTTTTACGGTTTCTAGTTTCAAATAACCTTTCTTCCCACTTGTCCAGTAATTTACCGCCTCTAATTTGTACTCGTAGTCGATGTCATCCTTCAATGGACAATGAGCATCAGTATCTTCTACAAACCTGTCAGTTGTATCCTGGTCTTCAATAATTTGCTGACCGTCATTGATGCCATTGGATGAATCGAAAATTAATACAGTTTCGTCTTCAATTTGCATATTGTAGTCTTCCATACTTTCCATTAAAATACGCTGTATATTTTCTTTTAAACTAACTTCTGCTTCATTTACAGGAGTCTGGGGAATATTCATAACAGTAAAAACTGTCATTAGCAAATTTAAAACGTTTATTGGGTTTATTGTAACCATTGCTTCTGTCAGTTGCTCTGAAACTAAAATCTACCCACTGGGCACACGTTCTTTTATACTAGAAAAAACTATTTTGAGAAATGACCTTTAGCAAGCGGCACTAAAAAAACAAATATTGTGCCAAAATTTTTTTGGTAGGTGTATTTTTGGCAACATTATGTAGAATAAAAATAAACTTAACAATGTTAATGATGTGATAGAGAATTTCTATTTATTCTTTCATTAATTTTCCTTTATTAATAAAGGAATTTTATAGAAGATAGGAAAAAAGTGTTAAATTAATGAAAGAATAAATTTAACATTGAACATAAAAAACGTCAATTAGTAATGTAGAATAAACTTCTTTGGTATATTGAACTATTTTTTTTTGTCAGTTGCTTTTTAACTCATAAATAAATAAAATATCTTATTTATCTAGTAGTTTTATATTTATTATTTAAAGAAAATGAGGGTAGTTTACCTCGTGGAACATCGATAGATAGATTTTTAAAAAACAATACCACAGTTACGATGGCAGTTTTCATCTTCGAGGTATAAACAAAAAACTACCCCTAATTTGTAACCCTTATAACCATTTTCAAAAATTTTTACTTCAAATATAAAACAAACACAGTACCAAATTTCGCCGTAATCCACAAGTAATGCCCGGGATAGAATTAATTTTTAAGGGGGTGGTTAACCCCAACCACCCCTAAATGGTGTATTATGCCTTATTTTACATTAAACATTTTATTGTGCGACTAATTTACGGTTTTGTTAAAGTATTTTCAAAATACCTGACAATTTTATCACATCATTCTTACGAAAAGTGGTTACATGTTAACCCCCGTAACTTCGCTGGGGATGATCTAGAGCGAATGGGAAAAAACCCTTAACTAATATTTTTGAACGTGCTGGAAGTATACTTAATGCCGCCAAAATCGATAGGGTGGTTTTTAAATAATTCCAAAAAAATAGGGGTAGTTCGCCCTTCTTAACCCTCTGGTATATGTGTGATACATCAAAAGAAAGCTCTTTTAAAATGAATATCAGTTACAATTTACCAAATTTTGATAGCACTTTTCATTTTTAAAATATAAGTGAAAACGTACTTTTTCTCCAAACTTTCAACCCCTATAACTCGCCCCAGGGGCTTTTACCGCACGTATAAAAAAATGTACGAACCTTATTTTGGCCCATTCTATGACTGTACCAAATTGCATCGAAATCGGTGAGACACAGTTGTGACACTTCCCTTGTGAGTTTAAATTGTAAATGTTTAAAATTTGACACATTTACCAACAATATAATATGTGTATAACTCTAAAATTAAAAGTGGTGGATGCGGATATTGTTAACAAAAATTGTTCATAATAAATCACAATAACTTAATTTAAAAACAATTTTATTCCAACTGTTTCGAATTTTGAGTTATAAACCATAATATCCCTAAATCTCGGAATTGATGTTTTTGAATAATAATTTATTTATAAAAATTGTTCATAAATAAGCAACAAATTATAATCTATAAGTATTTAGTTAAGTATTTAGTAATTGGTATATGTATGTTATGATCCAGTATAGGATCTATCAAACAATTTTTCTGCATACAGATGCCTGTATTTTGGCTTCAGAAACGCTAATCTATACTCAACTAGAGCTTTCCAGTGAAGTATTATTCATGAAAAATCGATTAGTAAATAAAAAAGTTATTAAAATGAGGTACTTTACACAAGTGTTAAAACATAACAAATGTATAACCATCGCTATCTCTTCTATTAGTGATTCGATTGCTTTCATCCATTGTATTAAACTTTGAGAATTTACAATAGGAAATCAAATCAAACTCAATCAACCGAAATCAAATCAGACCGAGGTACGGATATGGTTGTGCGCGTTTCAGCTTATATAAGAAACAATCCAATCTATTAGTCTCATTTGCAGAGAGCCGTGCTCGACGAACAAGTGGGTCGAATTTGGAATTCACGGTTTAGCGTGTAATCAAATCAAGGCGTCCTGCAGGTGCCCGAACTATCCCTGAACCCGGGGCTTCGAATACAAAGAGGCGACCGCGTTGTGACCCACCGAGCAGTTTCGTAATTAATAACACAATGAGACCCCGGTTTCGAGTCGGCTCTCTCCACGGTTTAACCTTAAAAGCTGACTTGGTTCACGGTAAATCCAAAGGATACACGAAAATTGAGATTGAAAATTTTATAAAAATTGAATAAATTAAGTAAATGGGAAGGGTTTAAAAACAAATCAAATTTTATTTTTTATCTACGAAGCTTTTCTCGCTTTCCTGGTAATTACACGGGAATTTTACGAGATTTACTATGTTAATTACATCCGTTCGTGTGTGGAAGAACGAGAGAAAGAAAAATTGGTCCGTTTCTCTGATTTAGAATTACAAAGTAATAATTACGGTCATTAATGGATCCGGCAACTAGCGACACAACGACAAGAACTCATACATATCCTAGAGCTAAAAGCAATCGTGCTGCGGGAACGACGTTCATTTCAAATTTAATCACATGTCGGAAAATCAGTAACATTTTATTTCTAAAAAAAGAAACTTTCTTTTTGTTCTTAAAGGACAAAACTTTACGAAATAAAACACAAGTTAGAAACGTAAAAAAACGTTGGTGCTTTTCAATGGTTGGATATGTGTACGTTGGAAAACCGGGTACGATCGACAATAGTTTTGAAACAGAAAGGTACTCAAACAATGGATAACTTTCTGGCGTACGCAACGAATCACGCTGTCGGTGTAGAGGCCACTTTTAGCTACGGCAATTTAAATAAAAGCGTGCCCCTTTCGAAAGCAGGGCGCCCAGTTGTGCTGTTGCCTGCATTTGGAACCCGTTTTATAGCTACGGCAAAATTACCTCATCCGCCGCCATTTAACGCACCGAGTGCATAAATTCAAATTGGAACTCGGGACGGCGGCTTTGTAATACCGCCACGGTGCTGCAAACATCAACTACAAGAGACGAGACATAGAAAATCGAGCTTTAACATCCTCGCTTTATTTAACTTTATATCATTGATACCATTACTTAGTTTAATTATTTAATTAAAATCATTAATCCGTTTTATTTAAAACTATGTATCAGGTTAACTTTCCAGTATACGTACTTACATAGTCACACCTGGCGGACTGTGAGTTCGCAATTGCCAATAGAAACAATCATTGACACTAGCACTAGAATTAACATTAGACATAGAACTAGAAACATTGGGGTTAAGATCTAACGCTGGCTAATAACTAAAAGTAGAGCTAACACTAGCACTTTCAGTACATGTAACACTAAAGATGATAGCCGATTCTAGATAGGAAGTTGCTCCACAGCTCCACGTCCGCTCCACATGACGTCATCAACCCAATGTAAAAGGATAGGGAAGGGTACCAACCTATGGCTGTGGAGAAAACAAAAATAGGTTGGTATTGGAAAAGTAACTAGATCTGGTGACTTTTAAAAAAAGTAACGCGTCACCTAGTGGCTGGTAGTGCAACTAAACCACTACTAACCAGGTAAACTTTTTTAAAAAGTCACCAGATCTTGTTACCAACCTATTTTTTCCGTCAAGCCTTTGGTACCCCTCCCTATCCTTTTACATTAGGCGGATGACGTCACGGAGGAGCGGAGGAGCCACAACTTCCTGTCTAGAACCGGCGTTTCTGAAAGATGGCGCGTTGAACGCATAAAGGCGTGCCTCACAACTCTTGAATGCGCGTGCGCAGGAACTTGGGAATATTCCGGAAAATAATAATAACACAATTTAATTTCCCCCCAATCAACCCAATAAAAGTATTAATAAACATTTTTACCTATCTACAATCGGCGTTTCTATACTACCAATCATTTTAGTTCTAGGTTTAGTGTTACTTGTACTGATAATACTAGTGTTACTTCTGGTTTTAGTTCAATAGTTCTACTTCAATTATTGCAAATTCGAGACCTATTTAATCTGAAGTGCTTCGTATTTTTCGCCACCTATTCCAGGAAATAATTAAAGAAAATGATTTTTGATAACTTTTATTTTTCTAGAAATCACCTCTTTTGAAAATCCTTGCAAATTTTGAGGTTGAGCAGAATTTCTGATCAACTTAGTTAGAGCTGCATCGTATTCCTTATCATTTATACCATCGAACGGAGAAAAAATTATTTTTGTCGTTTTGCATTTCTCCAGAAACAGGTTTTTCTTATATTTTTGCAGATTTCGGGTTGAGCAGAAGTTCTGATCAATTTAGTTTGACTTGCATCGTAGTCTTCATCATCTTCTCCTTAGTCTTCATCAAATGCGTACATATTTCGTTCAGCAGAAAAACATACACCGTAGGGTATGAGTACAGACTTGTATCGTTTTCGACTCTAAATTGCTTTTCAACAATCATTCGGAAGAATTATTCTCTAAGGATAATAGGTTTTTAGGTTAAATCATCAGAATCTCCAGACCTTTTACTAATCTACAATGTATAAGATCCTTATACATGGCGTATGTAAATAGTATCCTGTGTCTATTGACCGCCTTGAGGGATTGCAGAAAAGATTTGCTCGGTATTTAGCGCACAAATTTATCTTACCATACTGTTCGTACGAGCAGAGGTGTATCGTCTTCAGTTTGCGAACGTTGCTGCTCTTTGTTTTTTAATGACAAAGTAGTGAATAAAAATTTAATATATGTAATACTGTCCCGGAGTGCAGGTCGGCTTGTGTTTTACAATGTGACAGACTTTGAGCCTGCCTTCAATACCGATTCAATATTTTCTGTTTTCCATGAATATACTCAAGGGTTACGACCCAAGTTAGGAGAGCTTGAGGTGTTTCTTGAAACACATGAAACGGTTTTTAATTTTGTCTGTATAAGTGAACACTTTTTACAAAATATAGACTTTGAAGTTGGGATGCGGATTGGAAGGTGGATTGCATCAGAACAGTTTCGAATACACTAATGAAAGTTTCTGAGGTTATAAAACAATATTTGAGGTTCGTTTGTAACAAATTTCAAGTTTCCAAGATGAACAATTTTTTTCATAGAACTGTTTAAAAATAATAGATTTCCATTTGATGCTTTTAAAGATGTTGTTAAAGAGAAAAGTGCCTCGCTTCGGAATAGTATCGAATACACTAATGAAAGTTTCTGAAGTTATAACAGAGTGTATGAGGTTAGTTTGTGCCAAATTTGAAGTTTCCAAGATGAACTATTTTTTTTTAATAGAAATGTTTAAAAGCGATAGTTGTCTATTTGATGCTTTTAAAGATGCAGTTAAAGAGAAACGTGTTTTGCTTCTAAAGAGTATCGAATACACTAATGCAAGTTTCTGAAGTTATAAAAGAATGTTTGAAGTTACTTTGTACCAAATTTGAAGTTTCCAAGATCAACTATTTTTTCTTAGAAAGTTTTAAAAATTGTAGTTTTTAATTTGATGCTTTTAAAGATAATGTTAAAGAGAAAAGTGCCTTGCTTCGGAACAGTATCGAATACACTAATGAAAGTTTCTGAAGTTATAAAAGAATGTTTGAGGTTAGCTTATACCAAATTTGAAGTTTCCAAGATAAACAATTTTTTTCATAGAACTGTTTAAATGTGATAGATTTCAATTTGATGCTTTTGAAGATACTGTTAAAAAGTGTCTTGCGTCGGAACAGTATCGAATACACTAATGAAAGCTTTTGAGGTTATAAAAGAATGTTTTAGGTTAGTTTATACCAAATTTGAAGTTTTCAAGATAAACTATTTTTTTATAGAAATGTGTAAAAACGATAGATTTCAATTTGATGCTTTTAAAGATGCTGTTAAAGAGAAAAGTGCCTTGCTTCTAAAAAGTATCGAATACACTAATAAAAGTTTCCGAGGTTATAAAAGAATGTTCGAAGTTACTTTGTACCAAATTTGAAATTTCCAAGTTCAACTATTTTTTTCTTAGAAAATTTTAAAAATTGTAGTTTTCAATTTAATGGTTTTAAAGATACTGTTAAAGAGAAAAGTGCCTTGCTTCGGAACAGTATCGAATACAGTAATGAAAGTTTCCGAGGTTATAAAAGAATGTTTGAGGTTAGCTTATACCAAATTTCCAAGAGTTTCCAAGATAAACAATTTTTTTTCATAGAAATGTTTAAATGTGATAGATTTCAATTTGATGTCTTTGAAGATGCTGTTAAAGAGAAAAGTGTCTTGCTTCGGAACAGTATCGAATACACTAATGAAAGCTTCTGAGGTTATAAAAGAATGTTTTAGGTTAGTTTGTACCAAATTTGAAGTTTCCAAGATCAACTATTTTTTTCTTAGAAAATTTTAAAAATTGTAGTTTTCAATTTGATGCTTTTAAAGGTACTGTTAAAGAGAAAGGTGTTTTGCTTCTGAACAATTTCGAATACTCTAATGAAAGTTTCTGAGGTTATAAAAAAATATTTAGAGGTTAGTTTGCAAAAATTTGAAGTTTTCAAGATCAACAATTTTTTTCTTAGATAATATTGAAAATTGTAATTTTAAATTTGATGCTTTTAAAGATACTGTTAAAGAGAAATGTGTTTTGTTTCGGAACAGTATCAAGATTAGTTTATGCCTAATTTGAAGTTTTCTAGATGAACTATTATTATCTGCACAGAAATTTTTAATGAAACTTGGTTTCTAATTTGATGGTTTTAAAGATGGCATTAAAGAGAAAAATCCTTCGAATCCACTTATGAAACTTTCTGAAGTTATTAAGGAATATTTCAAGTTAGTAGAAACGAATCAATATTATTTCATTTAAATTGCATCAAAATTTGTCGTTTTGCATTTCTCCAGAAACAGGTTTTTCTTATATTTTTGCAGATTTCGGGTTGAGCAGAATTTCTGGTCAATTTAGTTTGATTTGCATCGAAGTTTTCATCATCTTAAAACAGCAAATATGTACAAAAAATCTTTTGTCATGTCCTATTTGCTTTGAAAACCAGTTTTCCTTGAATTCAACATTTATGTATACTATCGAACAGAGAGAAAAATATTTTTTTTAGGGAGAAAATATTTCTCTAGAAACAGGTTGTTCTTATATTTTTGATTGAGGGTTGAGCAGAATATTTGATCAATTTATTTTAACTTGCATCGAAGTCTTCATTACGTTAAAACAGCAAATATGAACTAACACTAGACTTAGAACTAGAAAGTTTCGAGAATGTGGAGACTATGAATGGCGCTGCTAGTACAAAATTGAACTTGCGCGCGTGTATTGAAAAGTTAAAATCAAATAGAACTTAATGATATTTCAGTAAGAGACGTCAGCAGTGGCTGTCAAAATAGAACCACCATGAACAATGTTGATTTTGGAGGATTGCTAAGGCGTAAACATTCAATTACCGTCGGCTCAATTTCCCCCGGTCTAATAAGATACGGTTAAAGAGAAATGTGGTTTGCATCGGAACAGTTTGGTATACACTAATGAAAGTTTCTGAGGTTATAAAAGGATGTTTGAAGTTACTTTGTACCAAATTTGAAGTTTCCAAGACGAACAATTTTTTTTATAGGAATGTTTAAAAACGATCAATTTCAATTTGATGCTTTTAAAGATGCTGTTAAAGAGAAAGGTGTCTTGCTTCGGAACAGCATCGAATACACAAATAAAAGTTTTTGAGGTTATAAAAGAATGTTTGAGGTTTATTTGTACCAAATTTGAAGTTTCCTAGATAAACAATTTTTTTCATAGAAATGTTGAAAAACGATAGATTTCGATTTGATGCTTTTAAAGATGCTGTTAAAGAGAAAAGTGCCTTGCTTCGGAACAGTATCGAATACACTATTAAAGTATCTGAGGTTATAAAAGCATGTTTGAGGTTACTTTCTACCAAATTTGAAGTTTCCAAGATCAACTATTTTTGTTTAGAAAATATTAGAAATTGTAGTTTTCACTTTGATGCTTTTAATGCTGCTATTAAAGAAAAAAGTGTTTTGCTGCGGAACAGTATCGAATACACTAATGAAAGTTTCTGAGGTTATAAAAGAATGTTTGAGGTTAGTTTGTACCAAATTTGAAGTTTCCGAGATGAACTATTTTTTTCATAAAAATGTTTAAAAACGATAGATTTCAATTTGATGCTTTTGAAGCTGCTCTTAAAAAGGAAAGTGCCTTGCTTCGGAACAGTATCGAATATACTAATGAAAGTTTCTGAGGTTATAAAAGAATGTTTGAGGTTAGTTTGTACGAAATTTGAAGTTTCCAAGATGAACCATTTTTTTCATAGAAATGTTTGAAAAGGATAAATTTCAATTTGATGCTTTTAAAGATGCTGTTAAAGAGAAAAGTGTTTTGCATCGGAACAGTTTCTAATACACTAATTAAAGTTGCTGAAGTTACAAAAGAATATTTGCGGTTAGTTTGTACCAAATTTGAAGTTTCCAAGATGAAAAATTTTTTCATAGAAATGTTTAAAAATGATAGATTTCAATTTGATATGTTTGAAGCTGCTGTTAAAGAGAACAGTGCCTTGCTTCGGAACAGTATCGAATATACTAATGAAAGTTTCTGAGGTTATAAAAGAATGTTTGAGGTTAGTTTGTACCAAATTTGAATTTTCCGAGATCAACCAAGGTCTATAGAACATCAGGTTACCCAATGTCGATTTTCCTCCTCTGAGAGGCAAGGTGGGTCAGTGACGTAGCTGGTTCTATGAACAACGCAACACGATGCGAGGTTTAAATATTTTATATAGACTGTACCACAGTATAGGCACGTATAGGCTATCTTTTACTCTGATTGTATCGAACCAGTGACGTCAATCTGCGGGGTAATAATCGATACTACAGAGGTATAGGGAATTAGGTAACCTTATGTTCTATAGACCTTGGAGATCAACTATTTTATTCTTAGAAAATTTAAAAAATCATAGTTTTCAATTTGATGCTGTTATAGATACTATTAAAGAGGAACAGAATTATGCCAAGTGGTTTGCTTCGGAACAGTTTCGAATACACTATCCAAGTTTCTGAGCTTATAAAAGAATATTTGAGGTTAGTTTGTACCAAATTTGAAGTTTCCAAGATTAACCATTTTTTTCATGGAAATGTTTAAAAGCGATTTCAATGCGGAACAGTTTCGAATACTCTTATGAAAGTTTCTTAGGTTATAAAAGAACGTTTTATGTTTGTGGAAACGAATTCAGTAAAGAAGGCTTTTTAATATACAGGGTCGCTGATATGTATGGAAACGATCAGTTATCTCTTAAAGTAAGATAGCTAGCGAAAAATGTTAAGATACAAAAGTTTTAGTGTTTTTTAAAATCTATTACAATAAAGACAAATTAACCATCGAGTGGGCGCGCTGTCATAAAATTTATGACAATTTTCGTTTTTATAAAATATCTCCTTATATTATGCATTTGAAAGAATTTACCGTTAAAGTATTGGTGTAACTATGTATTTTGAACGTAATGAAAAAAAATGTTAAAAAGAATATATTCTCTTTATGACAAAAAAGGCATAAAGGGGAAGAAATGTACACATTAATTGCTGATTTATAAGGCCGTATTTATATTATGGGATGTATTTAGGGATATAAACGTATTATAAGCAGGTGTCGAGTCATATATGAAAGTTTCGGGCCGTTTACACGTTTTTGAAAAATGCAGGTCCGTAATGATAATTTTGTTGGAATTGAAATTTTTTTTATTCATCCTTTTAATATTTCGATCTTTTCGGTTTTTCGTGATTTTATAGAAATATTCAATATATTCAAAGAATCAATATTTTTCGAGGGGACGCGTTTTTAATTTTACAATAATTTTAGGACCTTTCATACATTTAACTTAGAAATTTATTGGGGTAAGCACCAGGTGGTCCGTATATGATAAGTATTTAACACACCGATGGATTAGTTGCTCTAGCCATTATATTCGTTTTCACAAACAAATGTAGCAAACTGTCGTAGAATTTTTTAAAAATCCAATTAATTTCCATACATATCAGCGACCTGTATACATATCCGATTCATACTTCAGCTACTTCGTTGACAGATAAACAAATACATCAAAAACCGTCAAAATCAATTTCTTTAAAATATAAATAAGAGATGTTTCTAACCGTTGAAATATTAAGTGCAACCTTTTTGGGGCTACAGCTTTAATAAGGAAAATAAAAGTCACATAAAGTCACAAAGTCACTTAAGCACTTGATGAATTTTTTGAAGTATGCACTGATGTATTACCTATGTATGAATATTCTACATCAAATAAATAATATAAAGTTGAAATGAAATGTGAACACATTTACTTATAATCGAAATTGAGTAGGTACGCAATGTTCTTTAAGCGAAGAAAATAAAACTTGTGGTGCTAACTGAATAACAGATTTTATTAAAAAGTTTTAAGTAGCACCCGAAGATGTAGTGAGAGATCTTGAAACATCACAAATAGATCAAAAAAAGGGAGAAAGTGGCACTTAAAAAGTTTTATAACGCGCTTGTTCCAGACGTTATTGGTTACATTGTTTCTATTTTCTACAATTTGTTTGAATTATGCGAATTATTTATCACTTCTTTAGTTTCATAAAATTTTACAGATCTTTTATAAAAAAAAAAGTAAATTAATAGTTGATCACGCGAGTAATATAGCAAATTAATATTTTTTTGTTGCATCCATCCGTTTAGTCATACCAAATACGGTCGAATCAATCAATCTCAAATTATCGACGCTGGTAACCGCCCGTGTGGTCTCCTTACTAATTACATTAATCTAGTAGATCTCGCGGTGACCAACGATCGATCACCCAGTAGCAAACATGGAAAAACGTGGAAAAAACAGAGTAACCGCTTGCATGCGTCCCGATATTTTCTCTACTACGGGTTCATTTTTTTTATTGTCCTCTTCCATTTAGCTAATACGCAGGTGTATATTACGATAACACCGTTTAAAGTGATTAAAAAATTTACAAATAAAACAAGTTCTTTTTTAAAGCATTTCTTTTAAAGACGAATTAAACGTCGTATATAACTTGGTAAAATCTCCTTCTTCCAGTTTACAAATCTACCTGAAGGTCGAAACAGCGTGCATAAATCCGATCGGAATTAAATTGGAGTTTCTCGAGCGAAAAAGGTCAGTAGTTCTTTGACTTGGAACGGTAAGGTTACGTAGCGTCACCCCTTTTGCTTGTTCCTCCTTTCAAGAGGAGCAACGAAAGATACAAAATCAACATGATATGAAATTTTTGCTCGGTCACGCGAATAATGTAACGCAAACTCCCTTCGGCGGCGTCGCCCCTTCATCGGCTTCCTCCTTATACCGCAAATTTCACGCTTTTTTGTCCGCCGGAATGCGGCTTTTTATCCTGTGAAAAGGGATGCCCTTCGATATTAATATAGAGGTGGGAAAATGTGCGCAAGGGAAACTGTCATTGTCGTCGACGTCGAGCGTATTACCCAGCTTGAGCAAACACTATTCTCGCCTTATTAATACAAACGATCGTGTTGTTATTAGACCGGGGGAAATTGAGCCGACGGTAATTGAATGTTTACGCCTTAGCAATCCTCCAAAATCAACATTGTTCATGGTGGTTCTATTTTGACAGCCACTGCTGACGTCTCTTACTGAAATATCATTAAGTTCTATTTGATTTTAACTTTTCAATACACGCGCGCAAGTTCAATTTTGTACTAGCAGCGCCATTCATAGTCTCCACATTCTCGAAACTTTCTAGTTCTAAGTCTAGTGTTAGTTCATATTTGCTGTTTTAACGTAATGAAGACTTCGATGCAAGTTAAAATAAATTGATCAAATATTCTGCTCAACCCTCAATCAAAAATATAAGAACAACCTGTTTCTAGAGAAATATTTTCTCCCTAAAAAAAATATTTTTCTCTCTGTTCGATAGTATACATAAATGTTGAATTCAAGGAAAACTGGTTTTCAAAGCAAATAGGACATGACAAAAGATTTTTTGTACATATTTGCTGTTTTAAGATGATGAAAACTTCGATGCAAATCAAACTAAATTGACCAGAAATTCTGCTCAACCCGAAATCTGCAAAAATATAAGAAAAACCTGTTTCTGGAGAAATGCAAAACGACAAATTTTGATGCAATTTAAATGAAATAATATTGATTCGTTTCTACTAACTTGAAATATTCCTTTATAACTTCAGAAAGTTTCATAAGTGGATTCGAAGGATTTTTCTCTTTAATGCCATCTTTAAAACCATCAAATTAGAAACCAAGCTTCATTAAAAATTTCTGTGCAGATAATAATAGTTCATCTAGAAAACTTCAAATTAGGCATAAACTAATCTTGATACTGTTCCGAAACAAAACTCATTTCTCTTTAACAGTATCTTTAAAAGCATCAAATTTAAAATTACAATTTTCAATATTATCTAAGAAAAAAATTGTTGATCTTGAAAACTTCAAATTTTTGCAAACTAACCTCTAAATATTTTTTTATAACCTCAGAAACTTTCATTAGAGTATTCGAAATTGTTCAGAAGCAAAACACCTTTCTCTTTAACAGTACCTTTAAAAGCATCAAATTGAAAACTACAATTTTTAAAATTTTCTAAGAAAAAAATAGTTGATCTTGGAAACTTCAAATTTGGTACAAACTAACCTAAAACATTCTTTTATAACCTCAGAAGCTTTCATTAGTGTATTCGATACTGTTCCGAAGCAAGACACTTTTCTCTTTAACAGCATCTTCAAAATTGAAATCTATCACATTTAAACATTTCCATGAAAAAAATAGTTGATCTTGGAAACTTCAAATTTGGTACAAACTAACCTAAAACATTCTTTTATAACCTCAGAAGCTTTCATTAGTGTATTCGATACTGTTCCGAAGCAAGACACTTTTCTCTTTAACAGCATCTTCAAAGGCATCAAATTGAAATCTATCACATTTAAACATTTCCATGAAAAAAATAGTTGATCTTGGAAACTTCAAATTTGGTACAAACTAACCTCAAACATTCTTTTACAACCTCAAAAATTTTCATTTGTGTATTCTTAATCGTTTGGCAGAAAAATGCCTTTCTCTGTAACGGCATCTTTAAAGCCATAAAATTGAAATCTACAGTTTTTGACAATTTGGTACAAAGTAACCTCAAACATTCTTTTATAGCATCAGAACCTTTAATTTATGAATTCCAAATGAAATACTCTATTATTCAAGTTATATCGATGAAGTCGGTTAATTCCATGAAATAATTTTGATTGTATTATTCACATATAGGTTTTAGTTTGCAAACAAAACAACTACCTTTTAAAACCATCAAAAATATAAAAATAATCGAAATAAAAATTGCCTAGTTTTAAAATTGATTTAAATACCGTTCAGTAAAAAAACGCGGTATTTGTCTCTCATTTGACCCTTTCAACAACCCAGCTTCACCAATGATTTACAGGATTAAAAATTAAATATTCAACGGCGGTCCAGACCTGTTGGGGCAGCGGTAGTTTTAATGAAATCCCTCAATATTTCATCGGCAGCCCCACCAAATGCATACAACAATTTCATCGAGACCGTAAATTACAGATAAATTTTATTTCCATTTTATGAATTGAAAACTTATTATTGTGATGTATGTAAAATAATCGTTTACCTTCTCGGATGTTTAACACCATCTCTTATACGAGTGATGATCCCAAGCAAATTGCGTTGTCGGTTTCAACACAAGCTAAGTAATCAGAACTTAATCGAAACGGAATGAAATAAAGATATTCGTGAAGCGGTGCGGTCGGATTAAAGTGGATGGGAGTTGTACTTTGTATAATGCGAAGGGAGTAATAGAAAATCGCCTGTATTAAATAAATTAGGTGGTCGGAATGGTGGTAATAAAAGAAAATGACCTGGGCTTGAAACCCGACTTGTGATTATTACAAACTTAACATCTCATTTTGAATTTAATGCGTCTTTTTATTGGAAATCAAGATATTATAATTTCGGTTTATTTACGACTATGTTAAGCATTTTAAGCCAAATTCTTCATAAATTTTAATCGCACTTAAATTATGATTTAAGCTTCCTTTATAATCTCTAATTCTTTTCGATTGTCACTTTAATTCGAAATTATTAACGTTAATTATTACGATTTTGTTTTTTAACGTTTTATTTTTCCATCGTAATAAATGATACTAGAAATAGTAAAAACTACTGCAGTATTTGAAACAAATGGTCAATTTTGATGTTAAATTGTGCAATTTAATACAGGTTGAGATTTATGGTGGTGTTTCAATAATAATTCGTAGTGTTAATCCGTTAAACATTTAAAATAATCTCTTCTTAACTTAAAGGCTTTCGGCCGTTTAGTTTTTAGTAGTAAAAGGAGCATTAATTGTTTTAGGATGTTTTAGCGCGTTTCCTTCCTTATTTTGCGCCCTGCGAGGCGAACGTTTCAGCCATTAGGGCCTCGGCGAGCGCCTGGTTGAGGGTGTTTTAAAAGCCCACATTAATCTCGAAGTTTCCTGCCTTGATGTCTAATTTGCTTCGCTTCAATTAAGTGCACAACAACGAATCTCCACTCCACTCTTTCTCTTTCTGTTCGTATTGGAGAATGAGTAAGTGTGTTTCGAGTTAAAGGGATAAAATGGAATTAGAACCGGAGAAAATGCTTAAAAGTAATGCGAAAAAATCCTTTTTTTTTCTCATCGAAGGAGCAATTTAAAAGTTCTTTGTTCCGGGCGTATCGGTGTATACCCGTTAAATCCGGGGTAGTAAGGTTGCTTGTGGAGGCTGATTGATGCGCGGTATAAATTTTTGCCAGTCATTGCAGCGATGGGGTTAAAAACCGGGCCGGGGAAACAATGGCGCCGCACAGATTATCTCTTCAAAATTTACGACGGCCCGTTCTTAAACGAAAAACGAGGGCGGCGCTACGAAATCGCAGGTAAAATCGATCGTAAACGGTCTCGTTTTCGAACTATTTTTAACACACACGTGTGTGTCCGAGTGTCCGCACGTGAACGACATCTCGCGAATCACTTAATAGGAACGGCACGACGATGTCAGCAGTCAATTAGCTAATAGCCCCGTAAATTACTGTGGGTGGAGGCCACACAATCACGAATTGAATTGGCGTAGCCCCCGAACCCCAACCGACTTCGTTATCGCTTACCGACGCAAGATTTAAGGGTTTGCGGGACAATCGCGGCTCGTGGGCCGTCTGTCCTGCCCAGCCCAACCCACGACCCTATCGAAACCGAACCCTTCTCTGTGGTACCAAAGACCATGAATCATCGAACATAGTACATGTCAATTACTCACGACGACGATAAATTATTCAATTCGGTAGATCTTAATCCGAAGTTTAAAAATATTTTTAAAATAGACCTAGTAAAGTTTGATGATTAATTATTTTAATAAAAAAAGGAATTATTAAAAATATGTATTAAAACATTATAATTTTAAAAATCTCACACTGCCACAATGTTTGCACTAGCTTTGCTTTTGTACTGGACTTGCAACCTCTTTTGTGGCCTGATTTCTTCTGGTTTGATTTGTTTTTTAACCCTTCGTCAGTGTGGTGATATGTGAAGTCACATCAGTGGTGTGGTGGGGTATCTAATACTCCACGGTGTTAGTTGATTTTTTTTTTAACAAATTACTATACAGGGTGATTCACATAAGAACCGACACAGAGCAGGGACATGCAGAGGACAATAAATTAAGATGATTTAACGTAACTTACCTCTATACTAAGTTGTACAGGTGGTTCAAATTCGATGTCCGAATAGGCTAACTCGAAAACTACCTAGCAATAATGACGAAATAAATGGAGATTTAAGTTCCTGATGCCATGTCCAATTTGATGATAAGTCTAAGCATCTGTTAGTGGAAGATTTTTGCTTCTATAAGAAAAGTGTGGGAGATGTTTATTTTACACAAAAGTGCCAAACAAATTTTCTTCGTCAGTCATACCTAACGATTAATGAGCAACTAATAGCATTCAGAGGCAACTGCGGATTCCGAATATATAAATAGCAATGTTACCAACTTAATCATCTTAAAATAACCATAAGAAGGAAACTTTCATATTCTTACATTGGAGTTGATTCGAACTCAAAAACAAGAGGATATAGAATAATGTTTTCATACAAAAAAAGACTCCTTTTGATCCAAATAATAAATTCTATTAATTATTTTTATTCCAACTATTAATGCTACCAACCTAACCAACTTAAAATAACCAAAAAAATGATATTTTAGTATTTTTGCAATAAAATTTATTCGAACTCAAAAGCAAAAGGTTATAGAAAATGTTTTTATACAAAAAAGGGTTCTTATTGATCCAAGTAATAAATTCTATTGATTATTTTTATTCCAACTATTAATGCTACCAACCTAATCAACTTAATGTAACCAAAAAATGAAATTTTAGTATTTTTGCATTAAATTTGATTCCAACTCAAAAACAAGAAGATATAGAATAACGTTTTCATACAAAAAAAGATTCTTATTGATCCAAATAATAATTTCTATTAATTATTTTTAATCCAACTCACAATGCTACCAACCTAACCAACTTAAAATAACCAAAAAAATGATATTTTAGTATTTTTGCAATAAAATTTATTCGAACTCAAAAGCAAAAGGTTATAGAAAATGTGTTTATACAAAAAAGGGTTCTTATTGATCCAAGTAATAAATTCTATTGATTATTTTTATTCCAACTATCAATGTTACCAACCTAATCAACTTAGTGTAACCAAAAAATGAAATTTTAATATTTTTGCATTAAATTTGATTCCAACTAAAAACAAGAAGATATAGAATACTGTTTTCATACAAAAAACGATTCTTATTGATCCAAATAATAATTTCTATTAATTATTTTTATTCCAACTATCAATGCTACCAACCTAACCAACTTAAAATAACCAAAAATATGATATTTTAGAATTTTTGCATTAAAATTGATTCAAACACAAAAGCAATAGGTTATAGAAAATGTTTTTATAGAAGAAAAAGGTTCATATGGATCCAAATAATAAATTCTATTAATTATTTTTATTGCAGCTATCAATGCTACCAACCAAATTAGCTTAAAGTAACAAAGAAAATTATATTTTAGTATTTTTGCATTAAAATTGATTCGAACTCAAAAGCAAAAGGTTATAGAAAATGTTTTTATACAAAAAAAGGTTCTTATTGATCCAAATAATAAATTCGATTAATTATTTTTATTCCAACTATCAATGCTACCAACCTAATCAACTTAATGTAACCAAAAAATGGAATTTTAGTATTTTTGTATTAAATTTAATTCCAACTCAAACACAAGAAGATATAGAATAATGTTTTCATACAAAAGAAGGTTCTTATTGATCCAAATAATAATTTCTATTAATTATTTTTATTCCAACTATCAATGCTACCAACCTAATCAACTTAAAGTAACCAAAAAATAATATTTTAGTATTTTTGCATTAAAATTGATTCGAACTCAAAAGCAAAATGTTATAGAAAATGGTTTTATACAAGGAAAAGGTTCATATGGATCCAAATAATAAATTCTATTAATTATTTTTATTGCAACTATCAATGCTACCAACCAAATTAGCTTAAAGTAACCAAGAAAATGATATTTTAGTATTTTTGTATAAAAATTGATTCGAACTCAAAAGCAAAAGGTTATAGAAAATGTTTTTATACAAAAAAGGGTTCTTATTGATCCAAATAATAAATTCTATTGATTATTTTTATTCCTACTATCAATGCTACCAACCTAATCAACTTAATGTAACCAAAAAATGGAATTTTAGTATTTTTGCATTAAATTTGATTCCAACTCAAACACAAGAACATATAGAATAATGTTTTCATACAAAAGAAGATTCTTATTGATCCAAATAATTATTTCTATTAATTATTTTTATTCCAACTATCAATGCTACCAACCTAACCAACTTAAAATAACCAAAAATATGATATTTTAATATTTTTGCATTAATATTGATTCGAACTCAAAAACAAGAAGATATAGAATAATGTTTTCATACAAAAGAAGATTCTTATTGATCCAAATAATAATTTCTATTAATTATTTTTATTCCAACTATCAATACTACCAACCAAATCAACTTAAAGTAACCAAAAAATGATATTTTAGTATTTTTGCATTAAAATTGATTCGAACTCAAAAGCAAAAGGTTATAGAGAATGGTTTTATACAAGTAAAAGGTTCATATGGATCCAAATAATAAATTCTATTAATTATTTTTATTACAACTATCAATGCTACCAACCAAATTAGCTTAAAGTAACCAAAAACGTGATATTTTAGTATTTTTGCATTAAAATTGATTCGAACTCAAAAGCAAAAGGTTATAGAAAATGTTTTTGTACAAAAAAGGGTTCTTATTGATCCAAGTAATAAATTCTATTGATTATTTTTATTCCAACTATTAATGCTACCAACCTAATCAACTTAATGTAACCAAAAAATAAAATTTTAGTATTTTTGCATTAAATTTGATCGCAACTCAAAATCAAGAAGATATAGAAAAATGTGTTTATAGAAAAAAAGATTCTTATTGATTTAAATAATAATTTATTTTAATTATTTTTATTCCAACTAGCAATGCTACCAAGTTAAAATAACCAAGTAAATGAAATTTTAGTATTACATTAAAACTGATTTCAGTTCAAAGACAAAACGTAATAGAAAAATGTTTTGTCTGTTTTAAAAATCAGTAAACCAATAACACTTTTCTCTTTAACGGCATCTTTAAAGGACATCAAATTGAAATCAAGAGTTTCGTAAACATTTCTATGAGAGAAATGATTCATCTTGAAACTCTAATGATTGGTACAACCCAACATTAAGATTCTTTTATATCATCAAAGTCTTTTATTGCTGTATTCAAAATATCAAAAAAAAATCCTGTTTACTTATAACTTTTTTGATTGCGTTATATGAAGAATTTTTAAAAACCTTTTCGAATGTATTCTCATTCATATTCGAGTCTTGGTATCAATTTTTCCCTCTTACACCAATAGACACGTTACCCAAGATAATATCTGGAGTGGGTATCGTTCTATCCTGCTAGTCCGCAGGGCCGTAACAAGGGGAAGAGCGACGAAAACATCGAATTTGCATTCAATTCGCGTGGACGGCATTTGCACTTTTCCTTTTGCGTGCTTGTGACATTCAAACGGAATAAAACATTTGACGAATACTCGTCGACCTGGTACGCACACACTTTTTCGCAATTCTCTTTGTTGTCTGCGGCAATAATTTTTTTCCAATTGGAATATTTCGATGTATTTTTGCGCTCCGGTGTACCCACAACTTCAAAAATTATGTTTGAAAAAAAATGTATAGGGGATTTTTTGCGCGTGCGTTGACATTGTTTTTTGGTAAACACTTCGGTTGGTAATTTCTGAAGTTTTCAAGAGTTAATTAATAGCGTTTATTATAAATCACTGTCGTCATCAATCATCGGAACAGTCCTTTTGAAGTGGTTACGCACTCTCTTGGATGTTTTTCTTTTTCAGGCATTGTCCTTGGTTTTTGTGTTAGGTAAGTTTATTACCATAAGGTTTTAGGTAATTAAATTTACATAAAAACCGAATTTAACGTGTTTTTCTCTAACTAATTTCATGGCTGTTATAAGTAATTTTATGGGAAATTGTGAAGCTTTTTTTGGTCCAGACGAAAATCTCTTTTAAAAACATGTAATAAAACGTTAATGTAAAAATCATGTACTCACATATTACTATTGTGAAAAGGGGCAGACTTTGAAGGCCACAAAAAGGCTGCTTTGGGTCGTAGGTCAGCGAAAAATTAGCTTTTTTCCCCTAAATTCATTAAAGTCAAGTAGGGGTAATAAAAACTTTTCCCAACGGCTTGGCGCCCCTTTGCTCGATAATTAAGTAAATACGTTTGACGGCGGGGAAATTTAGGAGCTCAAGGTAACTTTGATGGACCTTCTTAGCCCTAAAGAGCACTAAACAATTTTGGTGATCAATCAAAGAAGACACCGTTCGCAATAAAATTTGTTTTATTACACTAAAATCTAACTAATAGATTAAAAGGTGTCGTAAAAAGCGACTCTTTTTTAATTTCAACGCTCTTTTATTAACAATATTTTCCACTAGTTTATGACACCTGTTTTGCCACTGCCGAGGCGTCAGCTTGTGGGGCTATAACCCCTACTTCCGAGAATGATTACTTCGTAGACTGTCAGCTATAAAAAGCTCGCTTGAGATTATAACAATCAACTGGAGGTAATAAGAATTTTAATATGCACAGTTTTCGAATGAACTCGAAACTACCATTTTAAGACTTATTTACTGGCGTGTTATGTTATTAAAAATGGTAATATATATCTTGTAAATATTTCTTTAAGCGTTTATTTAAAAACACAAATAAAAGTATAACAGGAAAGAAAAAGTTTCAATTTTGCTTAAACAGGCAATTTCTATTCGTCGACCGAAGAGACAAGTCGCAGAAAAAGAAACAACAACAATAATTCCGACCGAAAAAAATCGTAAGGATGGATTTAGATTGGTTGGGCAAGAATTCTCGCTCGGGCTTTTCTTTTGTTGCGCGATTTTCCAGGACGCGGTGACTTGAATGGATTTTCATCCCAAAAACGTACCACAGTAGCAGAGGCATCCTGCAGTCACCTGCGGCCGGGAATACTAAAGCGATGCAGGTGCCAGCGCATGAATATTTTACCAGACGTGATTTAGGACTTACCATACAGTGCCGACAATTCTGCAACTCTCAAATAATGTTATTCAGTCTATAAAATATTATGTATAAAAAAATATTCAGTCTAAAAAACCACACCTCGTTATTATTTCGTAATATTATCAAAATAAACGGGTTTTTGTAGGCTAACACCAACTTGTTGACAGATCATATAACATATTCTAGAATCTTGAGATACACATGACGTGAAGGCAATAATAGGATAAAAAAAGCTTGAGAAAAGATCAATAGAAAAAAAAGCTTGGAAAAGATTGAGGAGAACAAGAACAACCGCAGATCAGGTACTATATTAACAGATGAGTTAGGAAGCAAGAGAAGCCATAAAAAGAGTGAGAGAAAGAAGAAGAGGATACTGAAAAGCAGATAGAAACTCGATAAGAAGAAGAGGAAATGGCAGAAAATAAGGTGAACGTGGAAGAAGTGCGAGGAGTTCTAAAGGAATCCCGAAGTGAAAATGCTGCAAAATAATATAACACCAGAACTACTAAAAAAGAGGATCGCCAATTGAAAACAATATTTCTAAAATTGGCACTACTCTCCTAAAATTGGCAGAAGATCTTCTATACTTCCATACTCGGCCACAGGTCGGAAACTTGGACAGTGTTAGACAGACACAAATCAAAAATAGGAGTGGAAGAGCTGAAATATAAAGTAGTAACAAAATCAGAAAAGACAGAGTAAAGAAAGATGATTGTAGGAGGAGGATGATAGAAGAGACAGCTGAAATGATATGACCACCTGGTTTGATTGGATGAATGGAGAAAAGAGTACTAAAGAAAATGTTCAATGCGAAACCAGAAGGAAGTAGAAGGTTGGGTAGACCAAGCATACAGTGGGAAGAGTAATAGAGGAAATGGCGTTGAAAAGGAAAAAAAGTGTTGCAGAAGTACGACGAATGATACAAATGTGGCTTTTTGACAATATTCCCACAAAATAATGGAGTTTGAGTAGAACTTTCCACTTTTATTCTGTAAAATGTGTATGCCTTCAGTTTTTTGTTGTATTCCACTTATAATAATCTAGATTTTTAACATTTTTTTTAGGTTCATTCAAATAAGGTACTCTAGCCTGCGATGGCCTTAGCAAAGCTCGTGACACCTTCCATTCCTAAACATCACTTAATGAATATATCCACTACCAACCTCATTTAAGACGAGTAGATTGCTCATAAGAATAAACTCTTATTATTTCTTCCTTCATGTACGGTACACTGTTTATTTATTTAATCTTGCATCCATTAAATGTAAAATAAAATGGCAGTATATTCCTATTTATTGTAATAATGTGTATTAGAATCCTGGTCAAGCATGATCAATGAGCAATTTAAGTCTAACTTAATTTATATGCATTTGAAGAACACAGCATTATGTACACTTACAAGCTCCACTTTTTAATAACTACACTAATTCAAATGATTATTTTTACTTGATTCTTCTCTCTAATTCAGTATTAACAAGCAGCTGGTTGGCCTCGATGTTAACATCATTATGCCTCTCCTCATAATTCTTAGCAAATTTCTGATTGTTTGGTCTACATTTTCCATTTCCAGATCTCTGCAGAAAACAACTTAGTCTATAAAGATATACCTCTTTGTCAACCAATACATGTTTTTATATCTTATTCTTAGCTCCTATCTTTTCTTTTTAATGTGTGCGTTTCAGCGGAGCTTGTAACAAGTTTTATACCTAGAGTATTTCGCAGTGTTTGAGTTATCTATAGTATTATTGGTTAGGTAAATTGGATTTCGGTTGGTGATTGAGTCCAACTATTAATTCTGTTCATTGCTGTTTGTAGTTTCCTCTTCTTTGCTTCTTTCTACTGCTAATATAGCTGTGTCATCAGCGAAAGTGCAATAGTACTGTTGTCTATTTGGGGTATATCGTACCATTGATTATACTACTCCAGATTGCTAACCATATGTATAAAATCGGCAACTGTATATGTTGGGTTGCATCACGCACTGTTTATTCTCAAAAAGAGAATAAATGTAGATAAGTGAGATAGAATCATAATAAGAAAAGAGACGATCAATTAGCCCCGACCTCAAAGGACGTCACCTATATATATATAATATATATATACACTGTATCTAAATGACATCAAAGAAATAGCATCTGAAAAAGTTTTCTTCATCTCTCTCATTATCCGAGGAATAAAATGCTTTCACTTTGCTCAAGGGTTTAATGTTTAAGGGTCGATAGCTAACAATTAATACATAATGTTCATTGGTGTTACTTAGATACAATTGTTACTATTTAAAATTCTCCTTAGAAAGAATCTTAAAAACGCACCAAAATGAAATAGGACTAATAAACATTTTACTGAAGGAAATAATAACAATCTTTAAATGTGGAAATGTCTTTTAGTGTATCTTGTTTAGTGATTTGATGGCGTGAATTGGCGCACGCATCTATTAAAGAAAAAAAAAGAAAAAAAAGAAAAAATAAAATAAAAGTTATGTAAAGCAAACGCTAGGGCCTCCGTGCCTAACCGTGGGATCAACTATTGAAACAAATTATGAAAGAAATAAATAAATATAATCTATTTAAATAAATTAAAGAAAAAATACAATATTTAAGGCATATATTCGAACATAGACGCTACAATACTAATTATTATAAATTATCTTATCGCATATACTCTAATAACGACTACTTACATAAACTAATTTAGGTACTAAAATAAAAATAAAAAATTCTTATTAGCGGTAATGGTGAGGAAAACGAGAATAAATAAAGAAAACTTAGCGTAAATCTAGCTTAAACTATGGGCACAAACGAGAGAAGAATCATGTTTAAAGAATCTGCCAGTTCCAAGATTCCGGAGGAGACTGAAAGCTATTGTCACGGAAAATCCGATATATACCATTGACATGTTTTTCCAATTTAATGTTTGAATTCAATTTGTATTATATCAAAATGTAATTATTGTTAAATTGACGCACTCTATGCTTTTTTGTAAAATGGAGAAATAAAATATTATTATTAAAATATTAAAAATATTATTCCTTGTGGAAAATATATTGAATACTTCCATATCTTGAGCTAGTGTACCATATGTACATATGAATAGAACATTCGTGCAAAATTATTTAATATTAAAATAGTATTATTTAAGTGTTTGCCGAACCTATCCTTTGATATCGACTCTTGCCGCTGACAGAATGAGAGTCATTCAGCTTGGGCATACAGCATATCAATCCTATTATTCCACGTGGAAAATAACCATGATGCAAATATACCCACTTCATAGGCATGCTGGAGGGTTTGTAAGCCTCACTAACGACAATGCCTCCATGAAAGTACTAACTCTCATTGAGATCAGAGCATCATGGTTATTTTCCACGTGGAATAATAGGATTGATATGCAATATGCGCAAGCCGAATGACTCTCATTCTATCAGCGGGGGAGTCCATATCAAAGGATAGGTTAGGCAAACACTTAAATAATACTGTTTTAATATCAAATTATATTGCATGATTATTCTATTTACATATACATATGGAAAACTAGCAGATTCAGATATGGAAATGTTCAATATACTTTACACATAATTATTCAGCCAGACGCAAGCTTTCGTTTAAGATATAGAACATTGAAATCGGTCAAACCGTTCTTTAGTTATAGCGAATTTAATCAAAATTATTTTTTTTCTAACTAGGGGCCAGACTTTCAGTCGATAGATACGTGGAGTCATTTAAATGGTAGGTTAGGCAAACACTTAAATAATAGTATTTTAATATCAAATTATTTTGCACGAATATTTTAGTTATACGTATATATGCAATTTTTAGTATAATTCCTCGTGGAAAATATATTGAATACTTCTATATCTTGAGCCAGTGTACCATATGTACATATAAATAGAAAATTCGTGCAAAATAACTTAATATTAAAATAGTATTATTTAAGTGTTTGCCGAACCTATCCTTTGATATCGACTCCTTCCGCTGATAGAATGAGAGTCATTCAGCTTGGGCATACAGCATATCAATCCTATTATTCCACGTGGAAAATAACCATGATGCAAATATACCCACTTCATAGGCATGCTGGAGGGTTTGTAAGCCTCACTAACGACAATGCCTCCATGAAAGTACTAACTCTCATTGAGATCAGAGCATTATGGTTATTTTCCACGTGGAATAATAGGATTGATATGTAGTATGCGCAAGCTGAATGACTCTCATTCTATCAGCGGGGGAGTCCATATCAAAGGATAGGTTAAGCAAACACTTAAATAATACTATTTTAATATCAAATTATTTTGCATGATTATTCTATTTACATATACATATGGAAAACTAGCAGCTTCAGATATGGAAGTGTTCAATATGCTTTACACATAATTATTCAGCCAGACGCAAGCTTTCGTTTGAGATATAGAACATTGAAATCGGTCAAACCGTTCTTTAGTTATAGCGAATTTAATCAAAATTATTTTTTTTCTAACTAGGGGCCAGACTTCCAGTCGGTAGATACGTGGAGTCATTTAAATGGTAGGTTAGGCAAACACTTAAATAATAGTATTTTAATATCAAACTATTTTGCACGAATATTTTAGTTATACGTATATATGCAATTTTTAGTATAATTCCTCGTGGAAAATATATTGAATACTTCTATATCTTGAGCCAGTGTACCATATGTACATATAAATAGAAAATTCGTGCAAAATAACTTAATATTAAAATAGTATTATTTAAGTGTTTGCCGAACCTATCCTTTGATATCGACTCCTTCCGCTGATAGAATGAGAGTCATTCAGCTTGGGCATACAGCATATCAATCCTATTATTCCACGTGGAAAATAACCATGATGCAAATATACCCACTTCATAGGCATGCTGGAGGGTTTGTAAGCCTCACTAACGACAATGCCTCCATGAAAGTACTAACTCTCATTGAGATCAGAGCATTATGGTTATTTTCCACGTGGAATAATAGGATTGATATGTAGTATGCGCAAGCTGAATGACTCTCATTCTATCAGCGGGGGAGTCCATATCAAAGGATAGGTTAAGCAAACACTTAAATAATACTATTTTAATATCAAATTATTTTGCATGATTATTCTATTTACATATACATATGGAAAACTAGCAGCTTCAGATATGGAAGTGTTCAATATGCTTTACACATAATTATTCAGCCAGACGCAAGCTTTCGTTTGAGATATAGAACATTGAAATCGGTCAAACCGTTCTTTAGTTATAGCGAATTTAATCAAAATTATTTTTTTTCTAACTAGGGGCCAGACTTCCAGTCGGTAGATACGTGGAGTCATTTAAATGGTAGGTTAGGCAAACACTTAAATAATAGTATTTTAATATCAAACTATTTTGCACGAATATTTTAGTTATACGTATATATGCAATTTTTAGTATAATTCCTCGTGGAAAATATATTGAATACTTCTATATCTTGAGCCAGTGTACCATATGTACATATAAATAGAAAATTCGTGCAAAATAATTGAATATCAAAATAGTATTATTTAAGTGTTTGCCGAACTTATCCTTTGATATCGACTCCTTCCGCTGACAGAATGAGAGTCATTCAGCTTGGGCATACAGTATACCAATCCTATTATTCCACGTGGAAAATAACCATGATGCAAATATACCCACTTCATAGGCATGCTGGAGGGTTTGTAAGCCTCGCTAACGACAATGCCTCCATGAAAGTACTAACTCTCATTGAGATCAGAGCATCATGGTTATTTTCCACGTGGCATAATAGGATTGATATGTAGTATGCGCAAGCTGAATGACTCTCATTCTATCAGCGGGGGAGTCCATATCAAAGGATAGGTTAAGCAAACACTTAAATAATACTATTTTAATATCAAATTATTTTGCATGATTATTCTATTTACATATACATATGGAAAACTAACAGCTTCAGATATGGAAGGGTTCAATATGCTTTTTACATATAATTATTCAGCTTTCGTTTGAGATATAGAACATTAAAATCGGTCAAACCGTTCTTTAGTTATAGCGAATTTAATCAAAATTATTTTTTTTCTAACTAGGGGCCAGACTTCCAGTCGATAGATACGTGGAGTCATTTAAATGGTAGGTTAGGCAAACACTTAAATAATAGTATTTTAATATCAAATTATTTTGCACGAATATTTTAATTATACGTATATATGCAATTTTTATTATAATTCCTCGTAGAAAATATATTGAATAATTCTATATCTTGAGCCAGTGTACCATATGTACAGCTCTGTTCAGATTTAATGCGAATCGTCCGTTGTTAGCTCCGACATGACGCTGGTACTGGAAGAAGACGGAGACATCTTTTGTTTCTATTCTATTCGATTTCTGAGACTTACCCTCTTCCTTAACCCAGGTAAAACCGTCCCAGTTTGAAGTGGGCCGAAGAATGGACCACTCTTTTTTTTAATTTAATTTTATTTTAAATCTTTTTTGATATTTTTAAGAACAACAAATGCACGATTTTTTATATGTTCCTCTAATAAATGATTTTAGAGTATTTCTATAAATAAAACGTCAGATAAAAATCTGAGTAATATAATTAATATAATATATAAATAAAGCTTGTACAATATGCCTCGTGTTCCTGGTCAACGAGAGTCAGGTTTGACTACGAGGCGAGCAATTATTGCACTTCATCAAGAAGGAATAGATAAACGGGAAATTGCCGAACGTGTAGGCTTATCAGTAAGATTTGAAGAAAACGAGAAAGTTGGCCTTACAACATCTAAATCTGCGCCGCAACATTACAGTTGTGTGGGAATTGTTTCACGGCAAGGATGTATGCGACAGAGTAATAAATTCGATGTCCACCAGATTGCATAGAGAATAATGGGTGTTATACAAAATACTGCTAATATTTGATGGACACCTTATAAAATTCTCCCCAATTAGATTATTATAATATTTATTATATTTTATATGTATATATATTATGTTTATTTGTTATATAGGAGTATTATATTTTATTATATTGATTTTATTATATTAAAATGGTTATCGATATATTTCAATATATAGTTTATATATAACTTACTATCAATATATAATTTTCATTTCTTATGAGGTTCTACTTATCGTTCCATTGTATTACCAAAGTAATACAATAATTATTTTCATTTAACACAGGAACACAGGAACTACAGGAATTGTGTCAAGTAAATGGATTGCTTATACTTATTCATTTTCTTAATTTTTCCTTGTGATTTAGTCATCTTGGCCATAAATCACATCACCCCACTTGCCTGTTCGGAACTTTTACAATCCTACAGAACAGGTAAAACCTGGATTGAATGCCTCGTGAACGTAGGTCGTTTCTAGTACAATTTTATGCCTCTACGAGCGGCTCTTTTCGCATTATATCTGAACAGAACTGTACATATAAATAGAAAATTCGTGCAAAATAACTTAATATTAAAATAGTATTATTTAAGTGTTTGCCGAACCTATCCTTTGATATCGACTCCTTCCGCTGACAGAATGAGAGTCATTCGGCTTGGGCATACAGCATATCAATCCTATTATTCCACGTGGAAAATAACCATGATGAAAATATACCCACTTCATAGGCATGCTGGAGGGTTTGTAAGCCTCGCTAACGACAATGCCTCCATGAAAGTACCAACTCTCATTGAGATCAGAGCATCATGGTTATTTTCCACGTGGCATAATAGGATTGATATGTAGTATGCGCAAGCTGAATGACTCTCATTCTATCAGCGGGGGAGTCCATATCAAAGGATAGGTTAAGCAAACACTTAAATAATACTATTTTAATATCAAATTATTTTGCATGATTATTCTATGTATATGTATATATGGAAAACTAACAGCTTCAGATATGGAAATAGCCAACGTTCCACATTGGAGCACCAGACTCATCCGCGAGTCCATCGAAATAGAGAAGAACGGTACCTTCAACAAGAGAGATGACGCCCTGCACTTGTCGGCCACTTGGAAAACGGTCCTACACCGTCCCCGATCCGGAGCAGCCTTCCTGAGGAAGCTGATTTTGGACAGACCATAGAGTTTGGGGCACCTGCTTGATTTTTCCCGAGGGATTAAGGTTTTCTTGATCTCGGGGCCTATTGGAGATGCCTCTATTATCGATTTGGTGGTTTTTTTCCAGGTAAGTTGTATGGTTTTTTGCTGCTAACAAAAATTAAAAGTCGTATAAACGATGAAAATATTTTATTTCGGTGCTGTCTTCGAAGATTTCGAACGATTATCGTTCTTCTTCAGGCAGGACTAAGGAACATTCAGATATAACAAAAACACAGATAAAAAATATATAATTACCGTCGGTGTATGAGCATCGACAGTATTGTTTCAGAGTATTTCTTCAAAAAGATTCCGTTTACAAAAAATTCAAATGTAAAAAAACTTGAAGAGTAAATTGAAAAATCCAAAAAATTAAAATGGCGTGTTTCTATTCATCGTAAATCTCGTTTTTCAAAGTGTTTAAAAATAAATGTTAAAAATTAACGACAAAATAAATTACCAAACCTGTAGAGAAAGAACCATAATAACTAAATATAAGAAATCAAAAAAGAAAGAAAATTTTTAAACTTACAATTAACACGTTAAAATTTCCTCTAAAATTAAATAACTTGAGTCAACATGATGAGGGATGAAATTGGACTGAAGGTCATAAGGAACGTTCGCCAGATGATAAAGGTGAAAGAGTGAGGGAAAACGAGTGGGAATAAGAACGTCAACATAAAATCTTTCCATACTAAATTAATTCTTCGCATCATTAAAAATCTGAAACATAAAATTAAAATAGAAAATCGTATTGTTACCATGGGAGACAAAAATGCAGGCCTCGTTGAGTTGGATAAAGAGTCATACATAAAAAAGACATTAACTTTTTTCAAAGAAAATAACATTTTAAAAATTAAGAATAATTTTATCTTTGTTTGTTTATTTATTTATTTATCTTTATCTCTCTAGCTCGACCTCTAGCTCTTCCAGGGATGCGTTCTTCTTCCGAAATGTTTTCAAACAACATATGCTTGTATAAAGCTAGATCTACACGATACGCGAACTGGTTCGCCACTTCATTGAAGCATCTCTAGCCAAGTACCCCTACCTCAAGTACCTCTATCTCTATCTCAAGTACCTCTATCACTACCTCAAGTATCTCTATCTGAAGTACCTCTACCTCAAGTACTATAATAAATGTTTCAATATTTTATTTAGGATGGACTTTAATGGAAATCCTCTAGTCTCCGCTCAAGCTCGTCCTTTTAATATATTTTGTTTCCGTGCCTTTTAACCCCTTGTCTAATTACTATATTATTTCAAAATATTAACAAAAGATAAAGCTTGTTTACAATTAAAGACCAATAATTTTAGGTTTACCAACTTTTTCCGTAGAAACTGGTGGAAACAACTTGTCAGTTATATCGGGATTTCCCCAAGTACTTAACTTAAAACCAGATAGAACTACTCTTAAAATTGTTCAATGTATTGAAAAAATTTCTCTAAAAATTAATATTATTTTTTAATGAAAATAAACTGGTAGAAACAACCGGTTTTTACGGAAAACGTATAATGTTTTCATACAATAAAATTTTATTTATTAATTAAAAAAGAAATACTAAACAATTTTTATTATTAGTACAAGAAGATATAAGAGGGGAAATATAAATCAAAAATAGTGCTGCCATCTCTTAATCATATCCATTATTATTATAAAATCCACCAGCGCCCCCATAGCGGACAAATCCAAAAATAACACTTTACGCGTTACCAATTTTTACGTAGCGGTTAGCAGTCTGGTATAAAATAGTCAATGATCGTACGTATATAAGAAGTACAAGACCGTGTATGTTCTTTGTATTACATTTGTTGTTCTCTACACTTGGTCAATTGCAGAAGAAAAATTGTAAATTAATTAACAACTGATCCGACACATTCAAAAGGCGATTATGCTGCATCTCGGGATACTTGAGGCATTATCTGATGGTATGAACTATGGTTGGTCTGCTGATAGTCCAATAAATGTAAGCCACGTATCATGTTCACATGAAGTTGAATTCAACCATGATATTATTGGAATTTAATGAAACTTAACACTGTTTTGCATGGCTCATATTCAGCTTTATGATGCTTAATATCAATCAGATAATTGATTAATAGATTTCACATGGTAACAGTGATGCCAGATCTACCGAATTTTCGGTAGATTTACCGAATTCCAATTAAATCTATCGATCTACCGATTTGAAGGATGGATCTACCGAAAAATTACGGTGTAGATTTATGATTATTGTAATCAGGTATAAAGATCTCTTCAGATACATATCTGTTATCACAGTTCTCTTAATAATGTTCCTTATTCAAACCTTTTTTGAACTTCAATATTGGTACACTTTTTGTAGTAACCTGTAATTAAGATCTTGCGTATAGGTCCCTGTACTATACTTTCCAAGCTAGTTGTCTACACTGTGGTACAGTATAATGCTGGGGAATTTTTTGATTGGTGCCGTCGCGCCGCGCCGCCAACGGGGACTTTTTTGATAGTTAATTTCAAAGAGCAGTGTAGTTATTACAAAGACCACAGCCATCGTAAAAAATGTTTTAGGGCAACAAAGTTTTGACGATTTATGTGCTCATCTTCGCCAAAACAAATTTTCACTGATAGTAGATGAGTCAACGGATCGGACAACCACAAAACATCTGTGCTTAGTAATAAGATATTTGACGAGTAAGGGCGTCAAAGATAATTTTCTGGGTTTGATACCACTTTCCGCCGCAGATGCCAATACTTTATATAATAACATTATTGTTTTCTTTAAAAAAATTGACGTATCTTTAAAAGATAATTTAATAGGATTTGCGGCAGATGGTGCAAATGTTATGATGGGGCAGCACCATTCTGTCATGAGTCTCTTAAAGAAAGACATTCAAGAATGTCATTCGTTCCACTTATGTGCTTCTTATGCATGTCAAAAATTGCCCAGATTTATTGAAGATCTGACTCGGGATATTTATAATTACTTCGCGTCTAGTTCAAAAAGAATCAGTGATTTTAAAGAATTTCAAGAATTCTGTGAAGTTAAATTGCATAAGATTTTACAGCCCTCTCAAACGAGATGGCTGTCAGTACACTTTGTGGTACGTAGAATTTTAGAACAATTCGGGGCTTTGCAATTATTTTTCACCGATGCGGTAAGCAAAAAAGATCTTTTAGCAGCTGAAAATATATTACATAAATTAAATGATCCTAGTACAAAGTTGTTTCTTCAATTTCTGGATTTTGTATTACCGTTCTTTAATAGTTTGAACCGAGAGATGCAAGCCGAAAGACCAAAACTTCATTTATTGTATCGTAACATTTGTAACATTCTAAAAGCCATTTTCGATTGTTTTATTAAACGTGAGTATTTATTATCCACCTCTCTTGAAAATGTAGAATATAATAATCCAAGAAACTATATGCCACTTGAAGATATTTACGTTGGAGGAAATGTGTTGAAAATTATATCACAAACAAATTTAAGCCAGCAGCAATTGCACTTTTTTAGGTTGCGTTGTTTAGAATTCTATATTGAGGGCTGTGACCAAATAATAAAAAGATTTCCGTTAAAGAATAATCCTCTGAAAAAATTTAATTTTCTAGACCCTTTGGAGGTAAAGTCGGGTTCAATTCCATCTATATCAGATGTAGCTATTTTATTTCCCAACCTAATTGATGAAAGCATGCTACAACCTCTGGATAACGAATGGCGTCTTTTACGAAATAATAATGAAATCCTAGCCTTTCCGGATGACGTTTTCTTATTCTGGAATGAAGTTAACAAAATTGAAAGCGGTGATGGGACTTTAATGTTTCGAACATTAGTGAATTTTGTTTTCAATATTTTAATTTTACCACATTCATCCGCAAACGTTGAAAGGGTGTTTTCCCAAATAAATCTCATGAAAACAAACCAAAGAAATAAACTAGACGCTGACACTATTTCGGCATTACTACACACCAAAAGTTACATTGGTGAGAATAACTGCCACGATTTTATTGTAGAAAAGAAGATCATACAAAGTATGACATCCAAGTGTGGGTGGTATGAATTGAAGGGGATGGTAGTTAAAGAGTTTGTAGGTTTCCTGAAAATACTGTATTTAATTTTGTTTTCTATTGTCTTAGTTAAAGTAAGGTCCAAAAAATCTAATGAATTATCTTTTTCTATTTCCATGGTAAATTTTAATTTTTCATGTATGTTGTTTAGATATTTTAAAAATTGTTTCAGCTGAGAAATGTCTCCTTTCCAAATGCAAAACACGTCATCTACATATCTACACCAAAATTTAATGTTTTCTTCAAATATACTGTTATAATTAAGAATCATATTTTTCTCAATAAAATCTAGATATATATCTGAGATTAATCCTGATAAGGGCATGCCCATCGGTAAACCATCAGGTATGTGATTATATTTATCTTCAAAAGAACAATAATTCTGAGTAACTACGTGTTTAAGAATTTTATTTAAATTGTTCGACGTATTTTAATCTGCAAAGTGGTTCTCAAAAAGTTGCGACACAACCTCAAGAGTAAATTCAATAGGAACATTCGAATACAAGTTTGTAACATCAAAGGAAACAAATAAAGAGTCGTCAATATTTAGATTTTTAGTTTTTTCAATAAAATCCCTGGAATTTTTAACTGTATACTTAGGTTCGAAATTTATGTGTTTGAAAATTTTTGACATGAATCTTGTTAACTTTTTTGTAGGTGCATTACCGTATGCTGTAATAGGTTTTATTGGCATATTTTCTTTGTGAAGCTTAGGCAGAGAATAGAGTCTAGGTATTTCAGGTTTAATTTCCATAAAATAGAAACTGTAAAAATTTTTTTCCGAATTATTAAGAAAAGGAGTATATTGAATTAAAGTATCTTTACATTCTTTAATTATATTTCTAGTATTTTTTTATTTCACTGCATGGTAAAGACTGGTTGCCTATCTTATTATAGCTAGATAAAAGAGAGGGGCAAGATGTGATGGCAATAAGAGGAGCAGAATTCAATCCTCAAGAAACTGCAATAATCTATGAAAACAGAAGAATTTGAGACACAAGAATAGGGAGAGGATTAAGAAGAAGAGAAGATTAAGAAACCTAGAAGAGCATGGAGTACAGTATGTTGTTCTTGTCCCTATATCTCTGCTACTTGTTCTAATTGCATTTCATTATTTAATGTATCTACTAGATTAATTTCTTCTTACGACTAATCTTAAAACTTTCATAACCATTCAATTTATTAGCATCAGATTTTTACATCTTGTAGGTTATTAACATTTGTTATACATAAAAATTGTTTTTTTATAAATTTATTTTTAAAATAAATTTATATACATATATGATCGTTAAATCATTGACTTGCAAAGCTATTGAATTTCACACCCGTCACGACCGAACGAGCAATCGCTAATACAGGCGCTAATTCCATCACGCTTATAATATCAAATTCGCTAATGTACAATGCAATTCCCAAATTTAATGCAAACAGTATTGTTGATATAATTCGGATTAGCGTAGACGCCTAACACAGTTGAACGCTGATAAGATTTAATTCGAATGTAGCTATATGACACGGTAAATTGATACTATATTAGAAATTAGAACGCTTGCATATTTCAAATCGATTCATTTGCAAGAATTTTATTACTAGAATATGTACAGTGACTCCAAAAACTATTCGCTCACCATGCGTATTTGCACTATTAGTTTGATAAAAATAAAATAAATTACAAAAAAAAAGATTTATTGTAATACAAATAGACGTTGTAATGTCTTTATAAGAAATTAGCAAGAAAAAATTGTTCTAACAATTTCACAATAATAATAAAAAATATAGATCAATTCCCTTTGTTAATGACGTTTTTTCAAAACAAGTGAATATTTTTTTAAAATAAATTAAAATGGGTAGAAAACAGTGCGAAACATCTATAGAAGTTAGAAAAATTATTATAAGCCTACGTAAAGAAGGCAAATCTATTCGAGATATTGGTAAATGTGTAAAAAGGTCGTATTCGACCGTAAAAAGTATTATAGATAGATTTGCTTCAAATAATTGTTTCAACAACGCTGTCAGAACTGGTCGTCCTCGCTCACTTGTAAAGAAAAGAGAATTGTTGTCAACAAAATTAAAAAAGATCCTAATAAAAGTGCAACAAAAATTCCTATTGAAGTTGAAAGTGAATTTGGAAAATCTATATCCGTAAATACCATTCGTAACGTTCTGTATGCAGCTGGTTATCATGGTCGAGTTGCCAGAAAAAAAACCATTTATAAGCAAAATTAATAAACAAAAAAGAAAATTATTCGCTGAAACCTATAAAAATAGTAGAAATGAATTCTGGAACAAAGTAATATTTACGGATGACAGTAAGTTTAACATTTATGGATCCGGAAGAATAAAGAACTGGAAGAAAAAAACTTGAGACCTACATATAACACGGAGGAGGTTCTGTACTAGTCTGGGGCTGCATGAGCTCGAAAGGTGTTGGAAATATGCATTTCATTGATGGAATCATGGATCACAAGCAATACATGAACATTTTAAAAACAAATCTTGTAAGCAGTGCTGAAAAAATGGGGCTAAATCACGATTATGTATTTACCCAAGACAACGATCCGAAGCACACAGCCTGGAATACTAAAATGTGGTTACTCTATAATACTCCAAAATGGATTGAAACCCTTCCACAATCGCCTGACATTAATTCTATTGAAAATTGGTGGAGTTTACTGGAGACGAACATCAGAAAATACAGAATTCAGAATCAAAAAGATCTAAAGGCAGCTTTGATTACTGAGTGGGAGAAAATATCTATGGATACAACACATAGATTAGTAGAATCACTTCCAAGACGATTAGCTGAAGTCATTAAACGAAATGGAGGTCCTACCAAATACTAAAATTTAAAAGATAATTTGATATGTTTTATTAAACCTAAGTGAGCGAATACTTTTTGAGAGTAAAAATTTGAGTTTAATTGTTTTTTATTTTTTATTATTGTTGATTGATTGTTAGATCAATCTTTTCTTGTTAATTTCTTATAAGGACATTACAACGTCTATTTGTATTACAATAAATCTTTTCTATTGTAATTTATTTTATTTTTATTAAACTAATAGTGCGAATACGCATGGTGAGCGAATAGTTTTTGGAGTCACTGTAGGATGTCCCACGACGAACTGCGTCGATCGATATAGGAGAAACTATGAGTAGTATCTTTCTGAAAATTTGTAGGTGCACTTATGTCGATATGCCCAACTCACCTAAAATATTTTCAAGATTGTCGCACTTCCGGTTACACCGGAAGTAGACAACAACTTCGTTATTTTAAATGGAACCACCTATATATTATTACATATTTAGATTCTACGTCCGATTTTAATTAACTTTTACTTAAACATCTTATATAAAATTCTTACCCGTTTCTGAAATATTTACAAATTTATGTAAAAAAATTACCTATGCAGGCTTGTATGTTATGTGTATTTCTGCTAACACTGTTAAGTATTTGTTATATCTGATGAAAGGAATTTGAAGAAGAGACTATAGCTTAACTTTTGGTAGCTCATATGTTGTCCTACTACATACAGGGTGTTCAAAAAAAGCTGCCAAATATTTATATAAGAAAAAGCGAAAAACTCAAAAAAATTAAATGGAAACCATATATTTTTTTAATTGTATCTGAATCTACATTAAAAATAAAGGTAACTTTATGTAAGGTTCCCTATATCTAACTATCGCCGTTTCTTTGTAATTTTCGTTTTAAATAGTTTAAGATTATTCAAAACAATTTTGTGTCAAAGACGGCCATGACTACCGAGAAACAAATGAAGGTAACACAAATGCCATTATATCATTTATAAAATTCACTATGCCCGCACGTTTAAATTATACTAATGAAGATTATCTAAATCTATTTATTATCTATGGAGAATGTAACAAAGTTTTAACAAGAACATGCGATACATTTGCTGCTCGATATCCGCAAAAACGGAAACCATCCCCGAATACCTTGAAACAAATAATTTATAACTTCAAGACACATGGTTCCGTAAAAGGAAAAGTTCTCAAAAAGAAGCCTATTGTAGATAATGAAAATGTGGAAATCGCTGTTTTAGGATATTTCAATGCTTATCCGACAATATCTTTCAGACAAGTTTTAAAAGAATCTGGACTTTCCAAAAGCTCAATCCACAGAATTTTGAAAAAACATAAGTATCATCCGTATTCAATTTCCATAGTGCAACATTTAAGAGATACTGACTTCGCAAGAAGAGTGAATTTTTGTGAATTTATTTTAACTGAACACTATGGAAATAATCAATTTTTGGACAATATTATTTGGTCTGACGAGGCAAAATTTACCAAAAATGGTTTGTTTAATAGACATAATTCGCATTATTGGAGTGATTCTAATCCTCACAAATTTACGACGAGTAATTTTCAAGGAAGCTGGCAATTCAATGTCTACTGCGCTATAAGAAACGATAGAGTAGTAGCGTTGCATTTTTATGAGGAAAATCTAAATGGTAAATAATTAAGAAATAATTGGTATAACGAATAATTTACAATTAATTTTAATTGCTGCAATTAATTTTTTTCTAGGCGAAAGATATTTAAACATTTTACGAAATTTTGATACTAATTATTTAGAAAATTTACCTCTGGTTGAATTAACACAATTTTTTTACCAACACGATGGAGCGCCTCCGCACAACGGCTATTTAGTTAGCAATTTCCTCGAAAATATATTTAATGGCCAATGGATTGCTAATAATGGACCTTTCTTGTGGCCACCTAGATCACCTGATTTGTCGGTTTTAGATTACTTTATATGGGGTACTATCAAAAATCAAGTTTATAGCACGACATTGACCACTCAGGAAAATTGTATGGAAAGAGTGCGAAATGCGTTCAATAACTTAAATCAAGGGAAAAATTTTGAACATTTATTAAAGTAGAGTTAGTTTTCTCATACTTAGTACGTTAAATACAAATTACTTAATACATAATTTGTCATACTTTCATTTGTTTCTCGGGAGATTGTTTAAAATGTTGAAGTTATGAATTATTTGTTTTAAGGTATTCGGGGATGGTTTCCGTTTTCGCGGATATCGAGCAGCAAATGTATCGCATGTTCTTGTTAAAACTTTGTTACATTCTCCATAGATAATAAATAGATTTAGATAATCTACATTAGTATAATTTAAACGTGCGGGCATAGTGAATTTTATAAATGATATAATGACATTTGTGTTACCTTCATTTGTTTCTCGGTAGTCATGGCCGTCTTTGACACAAAATTGTTTTGAATAATCTTAAACTATTTAAAACGAAAATTACAAAGAAACGGCGATAGTTAGATATAGGGAACCTTACATAAAGTTACCTTTATTTTTAATGTAGATTCAGATACAATTAAAAAAATATATGGTTTCCATTTAATTTTTTTGAGTTTTTCGCTTTTTCTTATATAAATATTTGGCAGCTTTTTTTGAACACCCTGTATGTAGTAGGACAACATATGAGCTACCAAAAGTTAAGCTATAGTCTCTTCTTCAAATTCCTTTCATCAGATATAACAAATACTTAACAGTGTTAGCAGAAATACACATAACATACAAGCCTGCATAGGTAATTTTTTTACATAAATTTGTAAATATTTCAGAAACGGGTAAGAATTTTATATAAGATGTTTAAGTAAAAGTTAATTAAAATCGGATGTAGAATCTAAATATGTAATAATATATAGGTGGTTCCATTTAAAATAACGAAGTTGTTGTCTACTTCCGGTATAACCGGAAGTGCGACAGTCTTGAAAATATTTTAGGTGAGTTGGGCATATCGACTTAAGTGCGCCTACAAATTTTCAGAAAGATACTACTCATAGTTTCTCCTATATCGATCGACGCAGTTCATCGTGGGACACCCTATGAATACAAGTTTAATTAGGTTTACACATAAACTATATAGAACGTAATGTTCGACTGTCAATTACTGGATTATTTATCAACTACATGACGTACAGTCGTGTAGCTTGTTCTAGATACAGGTCCGTATCGAAGGGCTGAAGTTGTTAACACAGGACCGTACACAGGTAGGCCCGCATAATTGCCGGTGTGTATCGTCCACATGAATAAAACATTTTCCCCTTTGGGAAAGTGGGAGGGGGGTTAAATGGGAGAACCTCCATCTTCCGTGAAGACGATTACCATAAGACGCGACCTCCGATAATAGCGCGAAGACGCGAGGAGGATTTCCTTGGCGACTTTTTCGCAAGTCTCAAGAGGAATATTACGGCTCTGGGAAGTCCTCTAAATTTTAGATAAACCACACGTGCCTCGTCAAGTATAAGTATAAGAATGGAAATTTTTTTTTGCGAAAATATAATATAATAGGACCAATTCGGCACGTAATACGTCGTTATAACGAGAACTGTGGCTGTCAGTCATTCCCTTCGACTTATACGTGCCGCAAACAACGTTTCGCTTCGATCATCAGGCGAAATGTCATCGGATACACGACGACGAAGGAAAAGTCATTTCGTTAGCCTGTCTGGTATCATACACGACAGTGCTGAGGCCAACACTAATTGCTCGCATTAATTAACACCCTTTGGATTACTGAAAGCGCGATCCAATCAATTCTGTAGGCATCGGAACGTCTATTTCTGCCAATTGGATCTAGGTTCACTTGGTCAACGTTGACGCTAGATGGGTTTCCTACTAATTGACCTCCGATATGGCGCGCATAATCAATACCGGAAACGGGAGAAAAATGGTGGAGGCGCCGGGCGAAAACCGGACGAGGCCTAAAAAATGCAATCTAGCAATGCTTACTGCGGGGAAATGTAATTAAATAACTTCCGGTGAGCGGATATTTCGGCCTCGAGGAGCAATGAATGCAATTTCGGCCTGCAGAGTGCTTCTTGTCCGCTATGGTTGGGAATGATTTTTTTTTTATTTATACGGACGTTCGCTCTGGAAATATGAATGCTTCCGGGTTTTTTCTTTCTGTCCAATCGATTCGTAAGCTTTTTAATTTTAATTTTTCTATTTCTTCTTTGATGTCGCCCCGATTCCCACTTCAATTTCCCCACTTATTAATATATAGAAAAAAAACATCATCAATACAAATAGCATCGTGTAAGTTTAAAATCCTTTTGTTTCACGTTGTTGTCACCTCACTTCAAACTCATTTATTTATAGCCCTCGTGAGAAAGTCACATTACTCAATTACCATTTTAACATAAATGATTTAGGGTTGCCGTCGAATGCGGCTATAAACGTGGCGGCGACATTTTCCGACGTCTCCGTGTAAATTTATCGTCGCTTATTAGCGACGACCTCTTTTTTCCTTCTCTTTATACAGGTGCTTAAGTTCTTTCACGCTAAATATTTTCATGTTGAAAATTCTTCGATTACTTCGAGGAGAACCTTTGTCATTAACGAATGTCGTTTTACCTCATTTACCCTTGTAACTATTCTCTTGGACGGGTCCTTGGAACGTTTATCGTCCAGTTTAGTACCCTGATGTTTTACGTCCTCAGTAAAACTCCTACTAACAATAGAAATTATTTAACTATGCGGTTTACGTAGTTTTTTGTGTTCGAATATTATTGCTAGAAAAATAAAAAAGAACCTCGGGTCCATTTTTATATGTTTTAGCAACGGCGTTATTAAATCCATAAAAATATAGCAGAGATGATTAAAAGCAATTCGCACTGGATTCTCACCGGTTAATATCCTGTGTACGACATTATAAACATTATAAATCTAGACGGTCGCGGCTTGGTAGATTATTATTTAGAGAAAGAATAAGGCCCTAAGCCATCCACTGAGCCGGCTCTCTTTATTGCCCCGGCTTAATTCTAGAACCCAAGGCGGGACCGCTGTAATGGAAAATAATAAACACCGGCAAATGCACAAGTTGCCGCCTCCTCCTATTCCGGCAAAACTGTTAATAATTCGTGCAGAAATTATTATTTCGATTTCGTTTTTTTACCGTCTAAAAGACGTACCTTATTATACAGCGGATTCCGCCAGCTCAGAAAAGATAATTGTACTTTTGACATAATAAGAAATTGAAAAGATGCAAGTTTATTACGAAAAGAAAATTGCTTTATATTAAATAGAAATTACAAATGTTTCGCTCTTATAACCATCTTTATTTAGAAATAAAAAATTTCCATTAATTTGTTATGAAATATTTTAATTTAGTGAAACTGAATAGGAGGAATTAAATTAATTACACTACAACGTTGAAGAGGGTGGCGTGGTTTGAACAGGTTTGCTATAACAAGTTATAACAAGTTTTCAAGTAATTACTAATGCACATAAATTGTTTCGAGATTAATTTATAATTTTTTAAATTTTACTTTATGTATGTATGTATTTTATGCACACAGACTTTGAAGATGAACCAGAGAATGATGAATCTTGTATCAAATGTTATTGATGATGATGAAGGTGATGAAAGTTCTACATAAAGTTGCGGGTTTGTTCATGAAAAAGTACATCGTTTTCTCTATAAATCACAAAAATTTCATCAAAAAATTTTCATTCCAATTGAGTTCTAAAACTATTATCTCAAAAACGAATAAAGTGTTTTAAATACGATTTTGTTCATAAGAAAGTACATGCTTTCTTCTATAAATAGCACTCATTTCATTGAGATATCTTAAGAATTCGATTTTTTTAAAATCATTAAATAAACTTATCCTTCGTAAAGTCATAAAAATTCTAGTTGAGTTCAACAATTACTATCTCAAAAACCAATGAAGTTTTTTAAATGCGGTTTTGTTCATGAAAAAGTACATGCTTTCCTCTATAAAGAACAATCATTTCATTAACATAACTGAAGAATTCTATTTTTTATGATTTTTTGAAAATTATTTGAGAAAATTGTTATCTTCGTAAAGTCATAAAAATTCCGGTTGAATTCAAAGATTAATATCTCATAAACGAATTAAGTTTTTTAAATACGGATTTATTCACGAAAAAGTACATGCTTTCCTCTATAAATAACAATTGTTTCATTAACATATCTTAAGAATTCGATTTATTATGATTTTTTGAAAATCATTGGAGAAAATTGTTATCTTCGTAAAGTCACAAAAATTCCGGTTGAATTTAAAAATTGATATCTCAAAAACGAATAAAGATTTTGCAATACCGTTTCGTTCATGAAGAAGTACATGCTTTCCTCTATAAATAACAATTATTTCATTAACATATCTTAAGAATTTGATTTTTTATGATTTTTTGAAAATCATTGGAGAAAATTCTTCGTAAAGTCATAAAAATTCTGATTGAATTCAAACACTAATATCTCAAAAACGAACAAAGATTTTTAAATACGGTTTTATTCATGAAAAAGTACATGCTTTCTTCTATAAATAACAATCATTTCATTAACATATCTAAAGAATTCGATTTTTTATGATTTTTGAAAATCATTGGAGAAAATTCTTCATAGTCATAAAAATGCTGATTGAATTCAAACATTAATATCTCAAAAACGAACAAAGATTTTTAAATACGGTTTTATTCATGAAAAAGTACATGCTTTCTTCTATAAATGACAATCATTTCATTAACATATCTTAAGAATTCGATTTTTTATGATTTTTTAAAATCATTGGAGAAAATTCTTCGTAAAGTCATAAAAATGCTGATTGAATTCAAACATTAATATCTCAAAAACGAACAAAGATTTTTAAATACGGTTTTATTCATGAAAAAGTACATGCTTTCTTCTATAAATGACAATCATTTCATTAACATATCTTAAGAATTCGATTTTTTATGATTTTTTAAAATCATTGGAGAAAATTCTTCGTAAAGTCATAAAAATGCTGATTGAATTCAAACATTAATATCTCAAAAACGAACAAAGATTTTTAAATACGGTTTTATTCATGAAAAAGTACATGCTTTCTTCTATAAATGACAATCATTTCATTAACATATCTTAAGAATTCTTTTTTTTATGATTTTTTAAAATCATTGGAGAAAATTCTTCGTAAAGTCATAAAAATTCTGATTGAATTCAAACATTAATATCTCAAAAACGAACAAAGATTTTTAAATACGGTTTTATTCATGAAAAAGTACATGCTTTCTTCTATAAATAACAATCATTTCACTAACATATCTTAAGAATTCTACATTTTATGATTTTTTAAAAATCATTGGAGAAAATTGTTATCTTCGTAAAGTCACAAAAATTCCAGTTGAATTTAAAAATTGATATCTCAAAAACGAATAAAGATTTTGCAATACCGTTTTGTTCATGAGAAAGTACATGCTTTCCTCTATAAATAACAATTATTTCATTAACGTATCTTAAGAATTCGATTTTTTATGATTTTTTGAAAATCATTGGAGAAAATTCTTCGTAGTCATAAAAATTCTGATTGAATTCAAACATTAATATCTCAAAAACGAACAAAGATTTTTAAATACGGTTTTATTCATGAAAAAGTACATGGTTTCTTCTATAAATAACAATCATTTCATTAACATATCTTAAGAATTCGATTTTTTATGATTTTTTGAAAATCATTGGAGAAAATTCTTCGTAGTCATAAAAATTCTGATTGAATTCAAACATTAATTTCTCAAAAACGAACAAAGATTTTTAAATACGGTTTTATTCATGAAAAAGTACATGCTTTCTTCTATAAATAACAATCATTTCATTAACATATCTTAAGAATTCGATTTTTTATGATTTTTTGAAAATCATTGGAGAAAATTCTTCGTAGTCATAAAAATTCTGATTGAATTCAAACATTAATATCTCAAAAACGAACAAAGATTTTTAAATACGGTTTTATTCATGAAAAAGTACATGCTTTCTTCTATAAATAACAATCATTTCATTAAAAAAATCTTAAGAATTCGATTTTTTATGATTCTTTGAAAATCATTGGAGAAAATTCTTCGTAAAGTCATAAAAATTCTGATTGAATTCAAACATTAATATCTCAAAAACGAACAAAGATTTTTAAATACGGTTTTATTCATGAAAAAGTACATGCTTTCTTCTATAAATAACAATCATTTCATTAACATATCTTAAGAATTCGATTTTTTATGATTTTTTGAATATCATTGGAAAAAATTCTTCGTAAAGTCATAAAAATTCTGATTGAATTCAAACATTAATATCTCAAAAACGAACAAAGATTTTTAAATACGGTTTTATTCATGAAAAAGTACATGCTTTCTTCTATAAATAACAATTATTTCATTAACATATCTTAAGAATTCGATTTTTTATGATTTTTTGAAAATCATTGGAGAAAATTCTTCGTAGTCATAAAAATTCTGATTGAATTCAAACATTAATATCTCAAAAACGAACAAAGATTTTTAAATACGGTTTTATTCATGAAAAAGTACATGCTTTCTTCTATAAATAACAATCATTTCATTAACATATCTTAAGAATTCGATTTTTTATGATTCTTTGAAAATCATTGGAGAAAATTCTTCGTAAAGTCATAAAAATTCTGATTGAATTCAAACATTAATATCTCAAAAACGAACAAAGATTTTTAAATACGGTTTTATTCATGAAAAAGTACATGCTTTCTTCTATAAATAACAATCATTTCATTAACATATCTTAAGAATTCGATTTTTTATGATTTTTTGAATATCATTGGAAAAAATTCTTCGTAAAGTCATAAAAATTCTGATTGAATTCAAACATTAATATCTCAAAAACGAACAAAGATTTTTAAATACGGTTTTATTCATGAAAAAGTACATGCTTTCTTCTATAAATAACAATCATTTCATTAACATATCATAAGAATTCGATTTTTTATGATTTTTGAAAATCATTGGAGAAATTTCTTCGTAAAGTTATAAAAATTCTGATTGAATTCAAACATTAATATCTCAAAAACGAACAAAGATTTTTAAATACGGTTTTATTCATGAAAAAGTACATGCTTTTTTCTATAAATAACAATCATTTCATTAACATATCTTAAGAATTCGATTTTTTATGATTTTTTGAAAATCATTGGAGAAAATTCTTCGTAAAGTCATAAAAATTCTGATTGAATTCAAACATTAATATCTCAAAAACGAACAAAGATTTTTAAATACGGTTTTATTCATGAAAAAGTACATGCTTTCCTATATAAATAACAATTGTTTCATTAACATATCTTAAGAATTCGACTTTTTATGATTTTTTGAAAATCATTGGAGAAAATTCTACGTAGTCATAAAAATTTTGATTGAATTTAAACATTAATATCTCAAAAACGAACAATAGTATATTGTTTTATATGGAAGAGAAGCAGTGCTTTTTATGGCGTGGTCTGTCGCTTAGCGACGAACGCAGTGAGTCGCTAATGACAGATGAGCCGTTAAAATTGTGGCGTGTCCGACAGTTTGCCGGACGAACGAAGTGAGTCCGGCAATGACGGACCAGCCACAAACGAATCTGCTTCTCTTCCGAATAAAACATAGTATTTTTTCTTCAAACGTTGCAAATAATACGGCGCTAAAGTGAAATGTTCTTCAACGTTATGGCGCTAAAGTGAAATTTACTTTAGCCCCATAACGCTGAAGTACTTTTTTGCTATGTTGATCTTAGCAACCGTCGTTATGCAACAATGACTTACTTCTACCGCGAGTAAACACGACAACAAAGTTGTCATTTAATGACGTTTGAAGAAAAAGATTTTTAAATGCGGTTTTATTCATGAAAAAGTACATGCTTTCTTCTATAAATGACAATCATTTCATTAACATATCTTAAGAATTCGATTTTTTATGATTTTTTAAAATCATTGGAGAAAATTCTTCGTAAAGTCATAAAAATGTTGATTGAATTCAAACATTTATATCTCAAAAACGAACAAAGATTTTTAAATACGGTTTTATTCATGAAAAAGTACATGCTTTCTTCTATAAATGACAATCATTTCATTAACATATCTTAAGAATTCTTTTTTTTATGATTTTTTAAAATCATTGGAGAAAATTCTTCGTAAAGTCATAAAAATTCTGATTGAATTCAAACATTAATATCTCAAAAACGAACAAAGATTTTTAAATACGGTTTTATTCATGAAAAAGTACATGCTTTCTTCTATAAATAACAATCATTTCATTAACATATCATAAGAATTCGATTTTTTATGATTTTTGAAAATCATTGGAGAAATTTCTTCGTAAAGTTATAAAAATTCTGATTGAATTCAAACATTAATATCTCAAAAACGAACAAAGATTTTTAAATACGGTTTTATTCATGAAAAAGTACATGCTTTTTTCTATAAATAACAATCATTTCATTAACATATCTTAAGAATTCGATTTTTTATGATTTTTTGAAAATCATTGGAGAAAATTCTTCGTAAAGTCATAAAAATTCTGATTGAATTCAAACATTAATATCTCAAAAACGAACAAAGATTTTTAAATACGGTTTTATTCATGAAAAAGTACATGCTTTCCTATATAAATAACAATTGTTTCATTAACATATCTTAAGAATTCGACTTTTTATGATTTTTTGAAAATTATTGGAGAAAATTCTACGTAGTCATAAAAATTTTGATTGAATTTAAACATTAATATCTCAAAAACGAACAATAGTATATTGTTTTATATGGAAGAGAAGCAGTGCTTTTTATGGCGTGGTCTGTCGCTTAGCGACGAACGCAGTGAGTCGCTAATGACAGATGAGCCGTTAAAATTGTGGCGTGTCCGACAGTTTGCCGGACGAACGAAGTGAGTCCGGCAATGACGGACCAGCCACAAACGAATCTGCTTCTCTTCCGAATAAAACATAGTATTTTTTCTTCAAACGTTGCAAATAATACGGCGCTAAAGTGAAATGTTCTTCAACGTTATGGCGCTAAAGTGAAATTTACTTTAGCCCCATAACGCTGAAGTACTTTTTTGCTATGTTGATCTTAGCAACCGTCGTTATGCAACAATGACTTACTTCTACCGCGAGTAAACACGACAACAAAGTTGTCATTTAATGACGTTTGAAGAAAAAGATTTTTAAATGCGGTTTTATTCATGAAAAAGTACATGCTTTCTTCTATAAATGACAATCATTTCATTAACATATCTTAAGAATTCGATTTTTTATGATTTTTTAAAATCATTGGAGAAAATTCTTCGTAAAGTCATAAAAATGTTGATTGAATTCAAACATTTATATCTCAAAAACGAACAAAGATTTTTAAATACGGTTTTATTCATGAAAAAGTACATGCTTTCTTCTATAAATGACAATCATTTCATTAACATATCTTAAGAATTCTTTTTTTTATGATTTTTTAAAATCATTGGAGAAAATTCTTCGTAAAGTCATAAAAATTCTGATTGAATTCAAACATTAATATCTCAAAAACGAACAAAGATTTTTAAATACGGTTTTATTCATGAAAAAGTACATGCTTTCTTCTATAAATAACAATCATTTCACTAACATATCTTAAGAATTCTACATTTTATGATTTTTTAAAAATCATTGGAGAAAATTGTTATCTTCGTAAAGTCACAAAAATTCCAGTTGAATTTAAAAATTGATATCTCAAAAACGAATAAAGATTTTGCAATACCGTTTTGTTCATGAGAAAGTACATGCTTTCCTCTATAAATAACAATTATTTCATTAACATATCTTAAGAATTCGATTTTTTATGATTTTTTGAAAATCATTGGAGAAAATTCTTCGTAGTCATAAAAATTCTGATTGAATTCAAACATTAATATCTCAAAAACGAACAAAGATTTTTAAATACGGTTTTATTCATGAAAAAGTACATGGTTTCTTCTATAAATAACAATCATTTCATTAACATATCTTAAGAATTCGATTTTTTATGATTTTTTGAAAATCATTGGAGAAAATTCTTCGTAGTCATAAAAATTCTGATTGAATTCAAACATTAATATCTCAAAAACGAACAAAGATTTTTAAATACGGTTTTATTCATGAAAAAGTACATGCTTTCTTCTATAAATAACAATCATTTCATTAACATATCTTAAGAATTCGATTTTTTATGATTTTTTAAAATCATTGGAGAAAATTCTTCGTAAAGTCATAAAAATGTTGATTGAATTCAAACATTTATATCTCAAAAACGAACAAAGATTTTTAAATACGGTTTTATTCATGAAAAAGTACATGCTTTCTTCTATAAATAACAATCATTTCATTAACATATCTTAAGAATTCGATTTTTTGAAAATCATTGGAGAAAATTCTTCGTAAAGTCATAAAAATGCTGATTGAATTCAAACATTAATATCTCAAAAACGAACAAAGATTTTTAAATACGGCGTAATTCATGAAAAAGTACATGCTTTCTTTTATAAATAACAATCATTTCATTAACATATCTTAAGAATTCGATTTTTTATGATTTTTTGAAAATCATTGGAGAAAATTCTTCGTAAAGTCATAAAAATTCTGATTAAATTCAAACATTAATATCTCAAAAACGAACAAAGATTTTTAAATACGGTTTTATTCATGAAAAAGTACATGCTTTCTTCTGTAAATAACAATCATTTCATTAACATATCTTAAGAATTCGATTTTTTGAAAATCATTGGAGAAAATTCTTCGTAAAGTCATAAAAATGCTGTTTGAATTCAAACATTAATATCTCAAAAACGAACAAAGATTTTTAAATACGGCTTAATTCATGAAAAAGTACATGCTTTCTTCTATAAATAACAATCATTTCATTAACATATCATAAGAATTCGATTTTTTATGATTTTTGAAAATCATTGGAGAAAATTCTTCGTAAAGTTATAAAAATTCTGATTGAATTCAAACATTAATATCTCAAAAACGAACAAAGATTTTTAAATACGGTTTTATTCATGAAAAAGTACATGCTTTTTTCTATAAATAACAATCATTTCATTAACATATCTTAAGAATTCGATTTTTTATGATTTTTTGAAAATCATTGGAGAAAATTCTTCGTAAAGTCATAAAAATTCTGATTGAATTCAAACATTAATATCTCAAAAACGAACAAAGATTTTTAAATACGGTTTTATTCATGAAAAAGTACATGCTTTCTTCTATAAATAACAATCATTTCATTAACATATCTTAAGAATTCGATTTTTTGAAAATCATTGGAGAAAATTCTTCGTAAAGTCATAAAAATGCTGATTGAATTCAAACATTAATATCTCAAAAACGAACAAAGATTTTTAAATACGGCGTAATTCATGAAAAAGTACATGCTTTCTTTTATAAATAACAATCATTTCATTAACATATCTTAAGAATTCGATTTTTTATGATTTTTTGAAAATCATTGGAGAAAATTCTTCGTAAAGTCATAAAAATTCTGATTAAATTCAAACATTAATATCTCAAAAACGAACAAAGATTTTTAAATACGGTTTTATTCATGAAAAAGTACATGCTTTCTTCTATAAATAACAATCATTTCATTAACATATCTTAAGAATTCGATTTTTTGAAAATCATTGGAGAAAATTCTTCGTAAAGTCATAAAAATGCTGTTTGAATTCAAACATTAATATCTCAAAAACGAACAAAGATTTTTAAATACGGCTTAATTCATGAAAAAGTACATGCTTTCTTCTATAAATAACAATCATTTCATTAGCATATCTTAAGAATTCGATTTTTTATGATTTTTTTGAAAATCATTGGAGAATATTGTTATCTTCGTAAAGCCACAAACATTTCGGTTGAATTTAAAAATTAATATCTCAAAAACGAATAAAGATTTTGCAATACCATTTTGTCCATGAAAAAGTACATGCTTTTCTCTATAAATAACAATCATTTCATGAACATATCTTAAGAATAGGATTTTTTTTGATTTTTTGAAAATCATTGGAGAAAATTGTTATCTTCGTAAAGATATAAAAATTACGGTTTAGTTTATAAATTATTATCTCAAAAACTAATAGTTTTTTAAATGTGGTTTTGTTCATGACAAAATTACATGCATTGCTCTATAAATAGCAATCATTTCATCGAGATATCTTAAAAATTCGAAAACGTGTAAGTCTAACATATTTGAAAATCTCTCAAAAATGAAATAAATCCCTTATTCAATCATCAGGAAATTCTTTAATGGTTCAGAAACTCTTAGAAGTGTGCTCTAGTGTTAGTTCTAGTTTTAGTTCAATGAAGAATATACAATACTCTAAGGCTGAATAAAAATTAAAACTAGAACCACCATCCTTGATTTATACATAGTATAAGAATCTCGAGAAATATCCCAAGTTTATATCTGAACATGAAATAGAGCAATTAGGGGAATAACCCGAGTTGGAATGATACCTAGAAGTGCTAACATTTATATTTAAAGATACTGATGTATTAAATAGATAATATTGATAGTATAACTTAAAAAATATGAAGGTTTTACTGTATTTGCGACAATAACCACCCATATTGGCCCCAATTTTTATTTTATTTTGAAAAGGATTGTGTTAGAGCCCATTCCAGCTGGGAAAGTGGTATCTGGCAACTGCCCTCGAGCCATGTTTTTTAACGTTACGTTTTGGTCCTATTTGCTTCGTCAGTTGTTGATGGTAACAGCAACTGGATTTCGTTCGTTTCCCGGAGGTTTCCATCGTGCTTTCGCGCTGTTCTCGTTTCATATCCAACAACCAACCGGTTAGTTCACTTGCGGCCCGCGTAATGACAAGTAATTTCAATTTGTTCGAGTTGTTTCATCTGGTAACCAGACAATGCTATTATCTGTAATGTCCGGTTGAATACCAAATTTTAGTTCAATCCGTGGAATGGTTTTGGATAATTATTCACAATCAATTTTTTATTAAGATTAATTTCGAATAAAATTAAATATTAACTAAAGCAATTTCAACACTGACATTTCTATGGTTCATCTTTTGATCGATTTACTGATGGTGATATATTATCTGGGAGTTATTAATTACTGGCGTTGGAATATAGCGCGAGTTAGTTGCACCACCAGGTAACGCCGTTAATTAATCGAAAATTTCGACCAATATTTACGCGCACTGAGAGCGACGCTTAGTCCATTAATTACGAACGGCGTAGATGGGGTACATTTAAAAAGGATTCTGGGGCGGTTCGGTGTCCACTCGAGCAGAAATCGATGTAATATGTGCTAATAATATCCTAGAGATCGGATCACGAATGTAGTTCGACTTTTAATTATTTATTAATTAATAACAGAGTGGGTTGCTTTCATATAATTATTGATTAAGCTCAACACAACTTTAATTAATAAAAAAAGGATTTAGTTACATGTTTCTTGTTTTAAAACTAGCAATTGGAATTATTATGAAAATTAACGTCAAAAATAACTTAAAAAAACTGTAAAAATATCCTGTTACATAATAACTATGTAACACTATGTTGTATATTTTTATTGAACTAAAACTAGAACTAACACTAGACCTAGAACTAGATCCACTCGGGTTTAACCGTCTTAAGAGATGCTTGGCTAAACCTAAATGTTTCTAGTTCTAGGTCTAGTGTTAGTTCTAGTTTTACACTAGCACTATTACTATACAGGGTGATTCACATATAATACATTACTACTTCATTTCATGTGGAATTTAATTCTAAAACTTTTCTTACTCTTATTATTTTTTAAAAAACTTTGGCGTTTTCACAAAAAACTTAAATAACTAAAGACACGTATTTCGTAATGTTACTTAAAATAAGAGAAAATTTAGTAGTCGGCTATGAAATTGTAAGTCAAACTTGACAAATAGATAATAATGTTATTTGACGACAAGGTTTTCTCCATCTTTTCTCCATCACCTTTCTTGAGTTATGATCGATTTTAACACCAAAAGTACCTAATTTTGACATTTTGGGGATTTTCTCTTTATCACCTGAAAATCATTACATCCAAACTAAATTTGTTTATGGATGACGTCTTCTTAGTTGACAATAAACAACTTATTCCTAAAAAACTTTTCTCCATCACCTTTCATTCTAGAGTTATGATCGATTTTAACACCAAAAGTACCTAATTTTTACATTTTGGGGATTTTCTCTTTATCGCCTGAAAATCATTACATCTAAACTAAATTTGTTTATGGATGACGTCTTCTTAGTTGACAATAAACAACTTATTCCTAAAAAACTTTTCTCCATCACCTTTCATTCTTGAGTTATGATCAATTTTAATACCAAAAATACTCAATTTTGATATTTCGATGATTTTCTCTTTTTATCATTAGAAAATCATTATAACTAAACCAAATTTGTTTATGGATGATGTTTTTTTAGTTCATAATAAACAATTTATTTCAAATAAACTTTTCTCCATCACCTTTAATTTTTGAGTTATGATCTATTTTAATACCAAAAGTACTCAATTTTAACATTTTGGTGATTTTTTCTTTATCACTAGAAAATCATTATACCTAAACTAAATTTGTTTATGGATGATGTTTTTTTAGTTCATAATAAACAATTTATTTCTAAAAAACTTTTCTCCATCACCTTTCATCCTTGAGTTATGATCAATTTTAATACAAAAAGTACTCAATTTTGATATTTCGATGATTTTCTCTTTTTATCATTAGAAAATCATTATAACTAAACCAAATCTGTTTATGAGTAATGTCCTTTTAGTTCATAATAAACAATTTATTTCAAATAAACTTTTCTCCTTCACCTTTAATTTTTGAGTTATGATCTATTTAATACCAAAAGTACTCAATTTTAACATTTTGGCGATTTTTTCTTTATCACTAGAAAATCATTATACCTAAACTAAATTTGTTTATGGATGATGTTTTTTTAGTTCATAATAAATAATTTATTTCTAAAAAACTTTTCTCCATCACCTTTCATCCTTCAGTTATGATCAATTTTAATACCAAAAATACTCAATTTTGATATTTCGATGATTTTCTCTTTTTATCGTTAGAAAATCATTATAACTAAACCAAATCTGTTTATGAGTAATGTCCTTTTAGTTCATAATAAACAATTTATTTCAAATAAACTTTTCTCCATCACCTTTAATTTTTGAGTTATGATCTATTTTAATACCAAAAGAACTCAATTTTAACATTTTGGTGATTTTTTCTTTATCACTGGAAAATCATTATACCTAAACTAAATTTGTTTATGGATGATGTTTTTTTAGTTCATAATAAACAATTTATTTCTAAAAAACTTTTCTCCATCACCTTTCATCCTTGAGTTATGATCAATTTTAATACCAAAAATACTCAATTTTGATATTTCGATGATTTTCTCTTTTTATCATTAGAAAATCATTATAACTAAACCAAATCTGTTTATGAGTATTGTCCTTTTAGTTCATAATAAACAATTTATTTCAAATCAACTTTTCTCCTTCACCTTTAATTTTTGAGTTATGATCTATTTTAATACCAACAGTACTCAATTTTAACATTTTGGTGATTTTTTCTTTATCACTAGAAAATCATTATACCTAAACTAAATTTGTTTATGGATGATGTTTTTTTAGTTCATAATAAACAATTTATTTCTAAAAAACTTTTCTCCATCACCTTTCATCCTTGAGTTATGATCAATTTTAATACCAAAAATACTCAATTTTGATATTTCGATGATTTTCTCTTTTTATCATTAGAAAATCATTATAACTAAACCAAATCTGTTTATGAGTATTGTCCTTTTAGTTCATAATAAACAATTTATTTCCAATAAACTTTTCTCCATCACCTTTAATTTTTGAGTTATGATCTATTTTAATACCAAAAGTACTCAATTTTAACATTTTGGTGATTTTTTCTTTATTACTAGAAAATCATTATACCTAAACTAAATTTGTTTATGGATGATGTTTTTTTAGTTCATAATAAACAATTTATTTCTAAAAAACGTTTCTCCATCACCTTTCATCCTTCAGTTATGATCAATTTTAATACCAAAAATACTCAATTTTGATATTTCGATGATTTTCTCTTTTTATCATTAGAAAATCATTATAACTAAACCAAATCTGTTTATGAGTATTGTCCTTTTAGTTCATAATAAACAATTTATTTCAAATAAACTTTTCTCCATCACCTTTAATTTTTGAGTTATGATCTATTTTAATACCAAAAGTACTCAATTTTAACATTTTGGTGATGTTTTCTTTATCACTAGAAAATCATTATACCTAAACTAAATTTGTTTATGGATGATGTTTTTTTAGTTCATAATAAACAATTTATTTCTAAAAAACTTTTCTCCATCACCTTTCATCCTTGAGTTATGATCAATTTTAATACCAAAAGTACTCAATTTTGATATTTCGATGATTTTCTCTTTTTATCATTAGAAAATCATTATAACTAAAACAAATCTGTTTATGACTAGTATCCTTTTAGTTCATAATAAACAATTTATTGCCAATAAACTTTTCTCCATCACCTTTAATTTTTGAGTTATGATCTATTTTAATACCAAAAGTACTCAATTTTAACATTTTGGTGATTTTTTCTTTATTACTAGAAAATCATTATACCTAAACTAAATTTGTTTATGGATGATGTTTTTTTAGTTCATAATAAACAATTTATTTCTAAAAAACGTTTCTCCATCACCTTTCATCCTTCAGTTATGATCAATTTTAATACCAAAAATACTCAATTTTGATATTTCCATGATTTTCTCTTTTTATCATTAGAAAATCATTATAACTAAAACAAATCTGTTTATGAGTAATGTCCTTTTAGTTCATAATAAACAATTTATTTCAAATAAACTTTTCTCCATCACCTTTAATTTTTGAATTATGATCTATTTTAATACCAAAAGTACTCAATTTTAACATTTTGGTGATTTTTTCTTTATCACTAGAAAATCATTATACCTAAACTAAATTTGTTTATGGATGATGTTTTTTTAGTTCATAATAAACAATTTATTTCTAAAAAACGTTTCTCCATCACCTTTCATCCTTCAGTTATGATCAATTTTAATACCAAAAATACTCAATTTTGATATTTCGATGATTTTCTCTTTTTATCATTAGAAAATCATTATAACTAAACCAAATCTGTTTATGAGTAATGTCCTTTTAGTTCATAATAAACAATTTATTTCAAATAAACTTTTCTCCTTCACCTTTAATTTTTGAGTTATCATCAATTTTAATACCAAAAGTACTCAATTTTGATATTTCGATAATTTTCTCTTTTTATCATTAGAAAATCATTATAACTAAACCAAATCTGTTTATGAGTATTGTCCTTTTAGTTCATAATAAACAATTTATTTTTAATCCATCACAATTAATTTTTGAGTAATGATCGATTTTGATAACAAAAGTACTCAATTGTGACATTATGGGGATTTTCTCTTTATCACTAGAAAATCATTACATCTAAACAAAATCTGTTTATCAATAATATCTTTTTAGTTCATAATAAACAATTTATTCCTAAAAAACTTTTCTCCATCACCTTTCATCCTTGAGTTATGATCAATTTTAAAACCAAAAGTACTTAATTTTGAGATTTTGGGGATTTTCTCTTTATCACTAGAAAATTATTATGCCTAAACTAAATTTGTTTATGGATGATGTCTTTTTAGTTCATAATAAACAGTTTATTCCTCAAATTACGTACAATTTCACAGCCGACTGCTGAATTTTCGATGATTTTAAGTAGCATTAACAAGATACGCGTCTTTAGTTTTTTGAGTTTTTTATGAAAAGACAATGTTTTTTAAAAAATAATAAGAGTAAAAAAGTTTTAGAATTAAATTCCACATGAAATGAGGTAATAATGTATTAAATCCACAAAAAGGTTAAAAAAATCTGTCAAAATTTAGGAAACCATCACCCTTAATCAACCCTTTGAAATGCCTAGAACTAGAATCATTTGCGAATTCTACTATAATCACAGCCAAATGTTTCTAGTTCTAGATCTAATGTTAGTTCTAGTGACAGTGCAAGTGTAAAACTAGAACTAACACTAGACCTAGAACTAGAAACATACAGGTTTACCCCCACGTCTCTAAAGATGGCCAAAATTATAATTTAATTTTACAGTCGTGCCTGAAGACGAGTCATTCGTTCGAGTCGAAACAATATATATAGTAGCACTGAAATTTATCAATAAATTTTCATCATAATAATTTTACATTTTTTAATTTTTAATATAATGATGAACCTGGAGAAATCATTGGCTATTTTACAACATGCGGAGCTATCCGTAATTCTCAATCAACTTAGGGGCTTTTTGCGCAAGAGAGAAAACTTACAATACCACATTAACTTTCTACATAAGTGCTGTCAACATAATGTTACACCAACTTCCTTTCGAATAAAAATTTCTAAGAGCTTCAATAATTTTCAACAAGTTCTTGAATGTAAACTAATGAAGAAACGTATTAAAATGTACTACATCGAAAACAACAAAGTTAACATAATACTAAAATTTATACACAGAAGATTAAATTTCATATTACACTACATAGAGCAGGAGGCTATATTAGAGAAATTCAATAGAGAAGTATTTAACAAATATAACAACAGCTATAATTTTGGTCCCAAATTCACCAATCTCAGCGATACACAGTTATCTCAAGATGAGATCAAAACCCTAAATCTTGGTCATAAATTCTCTTTACCCCATAACTAGACCTCGGATTTTTATGTAGTCAAATTATAGGAAATATGCGCATAAATATGCAAGCTTTTTATCCGAAATATGCAAAAATATGTGGAAATACGAAAAAATATACCTTTCTTATAGTTGTTATCAATCTATTTCTATCACATTTTTGTATATGTTTTGCAATTTTCACATGTTGTTCTATTTGGGACTTCCTCTCACACGTTATGTTAAAAAAAGAATAATTAAAAAAGTTAGCCATAGATACTCAACATATTAAAAATTTAAATCTAAGACTATAAAACAGATTCGTACCTATTTTTCATTGATCCTATGTTAAAACATATCCCAAAAAATGGGACATCAAATTTAATATAGTTTTAATTTAACAGTTTTCCATTTTTTTAACTCGTGTTAAAACTAGTGTAAAAGTCTATGAGAAATACAATGTCGTTGTCATCAAACCATTGGCAACTCCGCTGAAAACTCTAATTTTTAACTTAAATCTTTGGCTAAAACGTTACGACATAATTTTTAAAAAAATACTTACAACTTTAGCACAAGCTTTACAAAATAATTCCTCATTATTTAATTTAGTTTGGGATAACTTTTTATCCACTGGGACACAAGACACGATTTCAGTTTAGGCAATGTTGTTACAGATTGGTAGATTAATGTTCACTCACACTGAACACAGCCACAGTAACTATGGTTGGGGATTTCCTTAAACTTAAACTCAATAGCGCTAGGGATTTCCCGCATGTTTCTGTGAAATTTTGTAAACAAATATCCTGTATTGTGCTTGAAACGCAGTGACTATATTTATTTTATTAAGCACCAAGAAACAAATCTAGTAAAATGACAAAATATGCGAATATATGCAGCAAACCTTCCAATTTATGCAACAACCAAAAAAATTGTAAAAATATGCAAAATATGCAATTTTTTTATTATACCAGCCTTATTTTTATGTAATTCGCCGAGAATCCAATTTTGAAAGAAATATTCCAGAAAATAAACAAGATGCATTTTGCATAAAATCCGAGCCCTACTCATAACTTAAAACCCATAGATTTGGCTATTACTCTAGAAGCTCAACTTTTCACTCACCAATTTTTCAAAGATTTTGCTAGGAATAATATTGAAATTATAAAAAAAAAATATCAACAACGTTTCCTCAGATACTTTTAATTTTAATTTTAACAATATTAAATCAATTAAACGGAAGATCCGAGATGATGACCTTGTGGTGACCAAATAAATTAAAACAGTTAGTTAACAAACACAAATTAAGTCTAAACAAATTCAATATTAGTACCATTCAAAATTCCGAACAATTAATAAATAAACTTAGAACTCTTAAACTAAATAATTCTTCTAAATTAATATCTTTCGAAGTGAAGAATCTCTATTCAAACGTTTCAATTAATGAATCGCTTAATATTATCAGACAGCATCTAAACAATATCTCAGCATCATTAGATCAACTTAACTTTCAAGATATAAATAACCTCATAGAAGTTCTTGATCATGTTTGTAAACAAAATTTTTTCACCTATATCATGGGTTCTCCCATATTGGGCATCATTTCGGATACCTTTATGAACAATTTAGAAGAACAACTTTTTTCCAAAAAATATAATCTATTCACCAAAGACATAAAATTCTATTGTAGACAATCGTGTTAAACTCAAGGGGCTTCAGAATGTCTTTAATAATATTAATTGTTTAGAGTTTACTACAGATGAAGTTAATAAGCATTTTATTGTTTTTGATAATTACAATTTTCCCCTTAATACATCCTAATATATGTCATTAGTATATTATTTTCACCCTCTACCCTCTTCCTCCATTTCCATACCCTCGGCTCCTCGGCCCAATCCTCCCCTCATTCATCCCTTTGTCTCCTCATCCCCACAACCATTCTCATCCATCGTTTCCCCTCTCTCCTATGATCTGCCCTCGATCCAACTCCTCCTCCCTCAACTCACTGCACCCATTCAACATATGTTCCAACGTTTCCCATTCCTCCCTGCATAGCCTACACCACCTCTCCTCATCGGTCATCCAGTATCTGTTAGCTCTCTCCTCGTTTCCACAACGGAACCTAGCCACCAACTTCTTCCCTTCCTCATCTCCTTCCAATAGCAAGTATCTAGGCAGCCCCTCCGTTATTATGTCCCTGTACCTTTCGTTATACCTCCCCTCTTTTATTTGTGTCCTTCTTTCCTGCCTCTGCACATCTCGGTCCCTATCTCTCAACTCCCTCCACATCTCCCTACCCACCCTTCGTCTACTATTTATCTCAGTTGGCCGCTCGTCTATAATAGTTGTCTCTGTCTCCTTTCCCATATCTGATCTTTCCCTCTCTAATTTCCCTCCAACACTCCCCCAAGATCCCGCAGTTTGGCCTCCCTTCTATTCTTTCTTCATATTTCACTGCTCTCCTGCCCCCCTCCACTCTGACTTTATCCACCTTTACCTCTTCCCTCAATATATACCCCGGTGTTTCTCTCGCCACCCCAAGCACCCATCTCCAGTATCTAGCTTGCACGTCTTCCAGCATTACCTGCTCTCTCCATCCCCATACCTCTGCTCCATACATCATCACACTGCTAACCAGACCTTCAAACATAATCTTCCTCGCTGCCACATTCCTTCCAAAGACTCTCTTCCCCCAACCCCATACTTGTCCCATCACCTTATTCGCCTTTTTTGCCATAGCTATCACATGCGACCCCTCCCTGAATACATACCCCAAGTAAGTATACTCCCTAACCTCCTCGATCTCTTTTCCCTCCCATCTCTAGTTTTCTGTTCTTTTTCTCCCCCCTTACAAAACTTCATCATCCTTGTCTTCCCCACATTCACTTCCAGCCCCTTCCTCCTAAAATATCTTTCCAATGTCTTTATCATATCTTTCATCTCCGCCGCTTCTCTCGCCATGACCACGATGTCATCCACGTATGCTAACATAATATGCACCTTTCTACCTCCCATCACCAACCCTCCCATTTGCCCCATCCCTAATCTATCCTCCAGGTCCGCCGTATACAGTGCAAATAGACTTGGGCTCAGCGGACATCCCTGCCTCAGTCCCTTCGTCGTCCAAAACACGTCGCTCAGCTTATCTCCCACTTTTATCCTAGCCATAGTCTCCATGTATATTTCCTTCACTCTCGCAATTAGGTGTTCCGTGATGAGGAAGATGAGGAAGTTGAACGCCGCCTAAATTTTCTAGATTTAACCTTACATAGAAATCAAGATAACTGCAGCTTAGATTTTAATATTTTTCGTAAACCTACCAATACTGACTGTATCATTCCTAAACATTCATATAGTTGTTATAATTACAAGGGTGCGGCGTTCAACTTTTTCTTCAGACGAGCTGTACGAACACCCCTTAATATAGCCAACTTTACAGAAGAAATACGTAGGATCGCTGAGATTGGTTTGAGGAACGGTTTTAACATCGATGAAATACAAAGTTTTTACAACAAACTTCATAAAAATAATATAACCAAATTAATTTTTTCAGCCACTAGGTTGAATGCTTTTTACATAAAAGTCCCTTTTTACCCTAATTTGCAATATGTTTTCAAAAACAACCTTGATAAATTTAATATTACACCCGCATTTAGAAAGTTAAAGCTATTAATTTTTCAAAAACCTTCGAGACTATGAGGAGAATCTCCTTTTTTATGCAATAGCATAAAAAGCATTGATTGAAAATTTCAGCCAACGGATCTGCACATAAATGAATTACTTCGGCTAAACCCGAATGTTTCTAGTTCTAAGTCTAGTGTTAGTTCTAGTGACTGTGCTAGGTAGAGCTAGATAACACTAGATATCACTACAGCTCGAATTCGTATACAGTAAAATTATTCACTCAAACAATTTAAAGTGCAAATAAAAATTTTTAATATAACGAACTTTTGGATATAACAGGCACTACCTTTCGCGTATTAATCCATTATATCGAGATTTTACTGTGGTGAAATGACATCATTAGGGACCACATACAAAGAAGAATTGGTCGATTAAGGTCACAATGAAGTTAAAAAAATAATAAAAATAGTACAAAGATTTAAATATAGTTTTTTTCGAATATCTTGAATTTCACATTGTGGCGTTTCCAAGAGAGAAAATTGACCTCAGTTGGCTGCCTTCGCACTCCGGGCATAAAAATTCTAATTTAACATCGGAGAAACTGCGAATACGGAAGAAGGGCGCGAAGAATTCGGGTCCCATAAAACTGATTTATTCGACAGGGCACATTTTAAATCATTTAATAATTTTTCGACGCGAAACTTCCGTGCTACTGCTCGACTTAAATTTTTAAAAAGGTTGAAATATAGTACGCCGATACATTTTTAAAAAGGACATTTTCGTATTTTACGGGACGGTTTCTTTTTCCAACTAGTTTCTTGAACAATTAAATCATAATTGGTAGATATAACAGTGGGAATGAACTTTAAACCCGATTTAGAACCCAAGCTCAACTCGTCCGAACAAAATTACTCGTTTGACATCCGCAATTTCGGTACTAGACAATGAAGGGGGCGCCATTTCTGGTCCTTTCAATTAATCAGAGACCTACCCGGAGAGCGATTTAAATTCACTAATGACGTTAAACGTAAGGCATTAAGAAGAATAGAAGCGACGCCAACGCGCCGACAATCGGATCGCCTCTCTAATGCAGATTAAACTCGATCGAATGAACATGTATAAGATGCCTCCCATAAAGGGATTCAAACCCCTTCGTACAAATGCATTATCGATCATCTCCTCCCCTCATAGAATCCTACAACAATCTCACAAGCAACTTTTTTGATGCGAAAATAGAAAAAATAAAAACACCTGCTTTCCGCCATATTGATTACTCCCGGGTGACTCCTGCAATTCTCCTCTTGTAGCATCGTTTTTCCCCGGAAAATCACTAATTCCTTTGGCGGTTAATCCCGGAGCGGGCGAGCTTAGCGTCCCTTCGGTTCAGACGGGAAGTGGACCTACAGGGAATCGATAAAGATCTCCCCGGACACTACTAAGGGCTCCCTAAAGATCCCCTGGACGGACAGCACGTCGCGCCTCTATTCTGAACGTACGAAATGGGATGGCTTTCTAAGCATACAGATTAACGAGCCTTTCTTTCCCCTTTATTGGACGTCTACGATTACAATACACATTGTCTAAAATAAATGTCAAAAAAGTCAACTAAAAATACATATATATGTCTTTCCTTATTTTTGGCTTATTTCATTTCCTGGTTTCATCCCTTCCTCGTTCTTCCACACCTCCTCTTGCAATCCCATCCTGCCTCCCATACCAAGCTGCTTTCGCTTATTCTTACCAGGTGTCCGAACCATCTTCTATTTTTGTTATTATTGGTTCCACGTTGAGTTTTGCTCTTACTTGTACGTTATTTCACCTCATCCTTGTTACATCCTCTATTTTTCTAATTATCTTAGGTTATGTTATATACATCTTATAACGCCCTGGAGTGTGCCAGGGCTGGCTTTGTTTGATTATATATTGCATCTAATACGAAGATTTGAGTCGAGTGCTATTTCCAGATCAATAGTACATCTTTTCTTCTTGTTCTTCCTCTTTCTCCTAGACCTGTCGACCTCTTAATTTTGAAGTCGTTGCCGAAGAACCTCTTGAGAGGTGGATTGCTTGCTGTCCTGTCACCATTTTGGTGATCTGGTGGACTGAATTTCTATTGAATTTCGCTCCATTGCTATACGCGGTAGTCTATGCTCTCCCATTCTCTTTACATAGCTGTACCGTTCTCTTCGTTACTTGTTAATCGTAAAACGTACTGTATATTGCATTATTCTTGAATGTTAGTGTTTCTTCCCTAATGGGCTTGTGACTGTAGTAGATGTCCATACCTAGATAACTAAAGGTGTTGACCTGTTCGCTGGACCTATCCTCCACAACTAGTTTGCACCTGTCTGATTCTTTAGCAAAAGCTATGGCATTTTTCCTGTTGTTGCTCATTCTATATCCAATGATACCACTTCTTGCACAATCTCTTCACTCAGAAGGACTTAGAACAGAAATGGACTAAAGGTATCTCCATGCGTTATACCTTCTAATGTTTCTCCTAATGATATTTGAAGTTGTCTTTCCTTAATTTGAGATAAAGCTGTAGCTTATTCCTCTGCAGTTGCCCCAGTAGGTCTCTTGTTCTTTTTTAAAAATAGAGATTATAACCTCTATTGCAAATTTTTATGTTTTCAAGTGTCCAGATTACGAATATATTCATGAAAGTACTAAATGTGCTCCTGTTTTTATGATTTTTACATATCTTATATTTTGAACAATTATCGGCTTGTTAGTAATAAAATTTATTTTCCTCCGTCATGATTAGGCTTCTGCGCAACTTTTTCACGCATACAAACATCACGTGATCCCCACTCTCAGACTCCTTGCTCCGCAGAACAGCTGAGATCTCAGTTATTTGACAATATTGAAGTACTTACACGTGAATCTGGATCAGTTGTCGTGTGTTAATATTTTGTTTCAAGTACTGAATGTACATTCTAATATATTTGTATTGTCTTTTAAAACATGAGTTCGTCACGAAGAAAGTGTAAATATAGTAGTGATTTATTTTGTTATATTTACGGTGTTTATGTAACAAAAAAACAAAAAAGAAATATCACAGACTTTATCGAGGGAGACTTATGCTGAATATTAATATTATTAGACTCGTGTAGTAGACTTCGGTGAACAGTTTTTTTTGAGATTTGCAAGGCATTAGCAACCCTCTGTAAAACAATAAGTTAAAACAATATTTTTAAAATTATATCTTCTTTACCTCATAAATAGCGTTCAGATTTATCAAAGGTCCACCATTTCGCTTTTCCGCTTCAAAGTAATTCAACAAATTGAGCACAAGTTGTTGGCTTTGGGCACTTAACGTTGCAATGTACGATATTTCAACATACTCAGTGATGGGCGCTGGGTAAATACCCGGCGGGTAGGTATTTAAAAAATGGGTATTTATTTGGGTATTTACCCCGGCCTAGGGTAAATACCCAAACAGTACATACAAAAGTGATACAAGTAAAAATATAACAGATTCGGACAAAAATGTAGAGGAACATGATGAAATGGGCGTTGAAGACGAAGAATTGTCAACGATCGAAGACGTATTATAATCAGGTAACCACTGCTCATTCTTCATTCTTGCGACGATGATCCGCCCAGTTCCACTTGAGCTTTGCCACAATGTTGACCGCATCATTTACGCCAGTTCTTCTTCGTACGTCTTCATTTTGTATGTGGTCCCTCAGGGTTACACCCAGTATCGACCTCTCCATCTTTCTTTGCGTTACGTTGAGCCTCCTGGTAATGGCCACCGTTAATGTTAAAGTTTCGGAACCGTATATCATAACCAAAGGAGGAACCACGCATTGATTGACAGCCTTTCTTTTCAAATATACAGGAATATCGCCCATGAAGATGTCTCTAAGTTTCCTGTAGGCTTATTTGATTATTATCTGTTGATACACGAACCTCATGGCCAAGATATATGGCTGCGATGCGAACCAACTGAGATGAGTATTTTAAGAACAATAGTGGAAAAGACAAGAAAAGATAGAGTTAGGAACAAAATTGTAAGAGAATTTTGTGGATTCGAATATGTCATGAGATTTGCTAGGGGAGAAATAAAAAAATTTTATGAATACTTCCAAAGAATGGAAGAAACCTGGTTGATTAAGACAAAAGAGACCAAAGATTAGCTAGAAAGAGATCTCGGGAGACCAGGAAGTTGGATTTCCAGCTCTAATGAAACACAATGAATGATGCGTAAACAGGTTACAACCTGAATAAAAGAAGAAGAATAATAAGATCTTAAACGAACTACTTAATTCAAAATTGGAAATCAACAATCTCATGGAACTTGGAATCTTGGATTTGATGGAAGTGCAATATGACTAGAAAAGAATCAAACAACAAGAATTAATGAAGCATAAAAACTGAATTTAGTAATTAATATTAGACTTATACTCAATTCAGGACATTCAAAGTTGTTTTTCAAGCAGTAGTGAAAATATAAACTTTCCCGAAATATATGTACACTTTAAAGCTAATAACACCAGGAATGTGTATAAATTTGTTAGACAGTTAAGATAAAGGCACAAATCGCACACAGCTCTATGCTGAGATGGAACATGAAAAATAATATGTGATAGTGAAATGAATGACATTTGAAAAAATTATTTCCAACACCTATTAAGCATAGAGACTGATTTGGAAACAGACAGCAGTCCGTCACACCATAGAAAGGATAGTGTCATGACACCTATATCAATCAGTGAGGTTCAAAACGCAATCTCTGCGGCAAAATATGGAAAGGTATCAGAGATTAATAACATACCATCGAAAGTATTCTAGATGGAATATTCATCATCACCAATATTGATGTTACATCTTGGAACAAGATTTGTCCTAAATTTTGTTGATATTTAGCCCAACTCTTGCACACGCCTCTTGTATACGTTCAGCATCAGTCTCATCTCTCCAAGAATACCGAAATGAGGACCATATCGTCCGCGTAGCGCAAATTACTTAGGTATTGCCATCAATTTTTATACCTTTTTGAGTCCAATCCAGTTATTTAAATGCACTCTCCAGGACTGTGATAAACAATTTGGGTTCAACATTATATCGCCTTGCCTTTCCCCACGCTCATTGTAGCATTCTTGTAAATGTTATAAATAAGTTTGGTGTATCGATAATGGACTCTGTATTCTTGAAGTACTTGCAAAACTGCCATCAACTCAATTTAAATCAAATTTTATATATACCTCTAAATACCCATCTTGGGTAAATACCCCAGGGTATATATCCAGGGAATTTTCCCTTGAAAATAAATACCCGGGTATTTAACAACACTGAACATACTGTAGCAAAATTTGTACAATAGTTCTGAAAAGAACTAATTTTACTCACTTACGAAATCAAAAATCGCTTTTAAACACAAGAAACCTAAAGAAAACAGTACCAAACACGCGTGACAGCTATGAAAGGTGAAATTTATGACTTTTAAATTCATATCCGTCAAGGGAACTTCCGATCAAATTTCTACTTCATATACAGATGTATGAAATGACATGCCTATATTAACTTTATCTTTGTTTAGTAATGATGTGCTTCTCTTTTTAACTCAAGTTGTTAGTAGGACATTTCTAGCTGCGGATGCCGAAGACGTACGTTAAATCATTTTCTTTGTTTAATACACGTAAAAAAAAAGAGACGCAAAAACTTAATACAAGTCTATTATAACTCCATAAATTAATGACGCAGTGGACTTCTTTCCGCGGAAGGACTATATGCATGCTTATTCAATAAATATTATTATTATTATGATACTACTGTGCCACTCTACAAGTATTTATGACGTTTAATATTATTTGTTAATAGTATTCGATGACTTTTATGTTTTGCATGTTCTACATTTCCTGCAATAGTCTGCCGTCTCCAGAATGTGCTCTCTCTCGTTATACTATTTCGCCCTATAGTAAAATGTACTCTCAATATTTGCTATTCCTTGGACATTTCTTTTTGTGTCTTGTACAGGGTGTCCCAATTTCGATGTCCGCATAGGCTATCTCCGAAACTAAAAGAGATAGAAAAAAAGTAGCTTACATGTCATGATCTGGTTTTTCGAGAAAATGCTAATACTGAAAACTCCAAACAGCTATCGTCTTTTGTTTTCGCCCTATCGGCAAAAACTGAAAATTTTGCAAAAACGACAATCGCGGATATCTCACTTATTATCAAAGATAGAGTATTATAAATAAAACATTGTATGGGCAACTTTTTACGAAGAATTCAGTGGCGTAGCTAGAATTTTTTTCCCATCTTTTATTTTCGAGATTTTAGACGTAACTTTATTTTTTTAAATGTAAACCATACTTGGCTATGACTTAAAATAATTTGGTATTTTCTTCTGATAACAAATATATATAGTTTGTGGGGTATATTTCTTATAGTTATTGAATAATTAACAAAAATTCATTTTGTTCTATCTAAAACTAATGTATGTATTTAAAAGATAATGTTGCTATGGTGATAACCATACATACTATGATGGAACATAATGTATGAAATAATTGCCAAAGCTTGTATTTAAAAATTCGATAATAACTCTGGCATTATGTGCTGGTACGATGCACCAGCATGTTAAGTATCAAAGTATAACAAAACTGAATAAAACTTTACAATGAATTTCGAAAATTATGAAAAATTTAACATGATTGAATGCTATATGTTATCAGATAAAAATGCGACGTTAGCCGCGGAATTTTATTTCACAAGATATCCTGAAAGAAGATAACCGCACGTAAGAACCTTCAGTCGGTTAGCAGAAAATTTAATAGATATTTAGTCCTTCCCCAAACCACATGCAAAAACATACCAAAATGACCTGCAAGAGAAATTGCAACAAGACGTCTGACCCAAAAGCCGCTGCTCCCGAATATGAAAGAAAAATAAGTATAAACCATAAAAACTTAAACTCAGGGAAATACCTTAATATATTAAGGCAGCAAATTGAGCCTTTAGTCGACAACTTGCCACTAAATATGTCTCAAATGATATATGCCAGATATGCCACATAATGCCAGAGTTGTTAGTGAATTTTTAAATACTACTACAAATTCAAGGACAAGGACAGTAGAGTCTAACAGGACTGCTACATCCATTGTTGTGACAACCTACCCGCAAACTACATCACACCATATTCCACGCCCAGCTGTTATTATGGTCTATGCGTTTGCTGTGTGTTTTTAGAGGTTATATCCTAGATGTATTCATATTAGTTTTGAAGTTTTATGTTTTAGACGTATTAATGTCTATCATATAACCTCTAAAAACACAGACAGTTACCAGGCGTGGCAAATAGTGTGACGTAGAGTGCGGGCAACCAACCCGTAGTCGACTACAAAAATACAATGGATGTAGCACTCCTGTTAGATTCTACTGTCCTTGCTACAAACTTTGACAATAATTGGAAACAATGCTTTCCCTCATGGTATGGTTATTACCATAACAACATTAAGTTTTAAATACATACAATAGTTTTAGAAAGAACAACAAAATTGATACATTATATTCCATCATAGTATGTATGGTTATCACCATAGCAACATTAACTTTTAAATACATACATTAGATTTAGATGGAACAAAATGAATTTTTGTTAATTATTCAATAACTATAAGAAATATACCCCACAAACTATATATATTTGTTATCAGAAGAAAATAACAAATTATTTTAAGACATAGCCAACTATGGTTTCAATTTAAAAAAATAAAGTTACGTCTAAAATCTCGAAAATAAAAGATGGGAAAAAAATTCTACCTACGCCACTGAATTCTTCGTAAAAAGTTGCCCATATAATGTTTTATTTATAATACTCCATCTTTGATAATAAGTGAGATATTCGCGATTGTTGTTTTCGCAAAATTTTCAGTTTTTGCCGATAGGGCGAAAACAAAAGGCGATAGCTGTTCGGAGTTTTCGGCATTAGCATTTTCTCGAAAAACGAGATCATGACATGTAAGCTACTTTTTTTCTATCTCTTTTAGTTTCGGAGATAGCCTATGCGGACATCGAAATTGGGACACCCTGTACATTAGTTTCGAGATTCCTTTTCCCGGCACATCCACCCTGTGTCCAAAACTCTCCCACATCAGATTTTTTAGCTTCCTTGAGAGTCTGTTTTAACTCTGTTCCTGTAGATTACACAAAATCTTCTTCATTTTCCTTCCCCTTTCCATATCTTTTGGTGATATCTGCATTAACAACCATCTTTTCGTGATAAATTCTTTAGATTATTTTTACTTCTGACTAAAAAGATTGAACTAACAAAATCTTGTGATGTTCAACCAATTTTCGTTTAAAGCTAGCAGGAAAGCTTCCCGACATCGTACCGCTTAAATTGCTCTTTGAAACGACGCCCTATCATCACCTCAAGTGGCAAAAACCTTCCACGCCAAAATTGCATAACAATCATTTACCCAAACGCGGTCTTTTATCTATCATAATAAAGCGTCGCGATGGATCCCGCCGTTCTGAAGGCGTTTAATCGCAATGAAAGCGTCATTTTCGGTAATGGTCGTATACATTTCCAACGCGAACCATTACCGTGTACGCGTTGCTCGTTTGTAACGAGAATTAACGAATATTAATAACCCCGACTAATTATTATAATACTAACGGCGCCGCGATGCCGTGATGATGATGATGATTGACGACAAACGTGTAAATTGCGACCTCGAAAAACCAAATGGAGGTTTATATGAGTGTTGATTTTACGGTGAAATAGGATTATCAAAAAAATAATATATACTAATAAAAACGTGAAGTTTTCAATTAATTATTTACGCAACGTGAAAATTTAGTTTCTGAGTTAAACCGACGTAAAAAACACATTTTACTCGGTGCCCATTAAAACTTCACTTGGGGAGGTTGAAATATTGACAAACCTGGAAAAAGTTATAAAAGTTTTAAATTTATAATACCCCGTTACTGGATCTCGCGACATTGATTGCTTATTAAATTTTGACGCCGCTTTCCTTTACTACATAATTAAGAGTTGAACGTAGGTTCAAGTATGAAAATTACTCGAGGCTAAATGGACATTCTCTGAACTAATTAGTTTCATATTCTACACGAATCACATCATTAACTGGTATAATACAACATCATTTCACGGTTAATAAAAGCTTGCGCATAAACTTCTCGCGAATTTATAACCATATTTTGTGTTCAAGGCTTTATCGAAAAGCTAACGGACCCGAGGGTATTTATTTAGGCCAAACGAAAACGGTCCTCCCGAATCAATATAAAACTTTCTCTCCGAAAACAACAAAGGTCTTAAAGTTGCGGCGCAATGCGGGTTGCTAAACTTTCAGAATTGCACACAAGGAGGGATGTTGCAGGTGAACTTAAACAAGAAGGTTCCTTTAAGTTTCTTTTTAAGTTGACCCATCTCAATACCAAACAAATACATACCATGAAATCGAGTAAATATGTATAATAAAGATCCTGATTCCATTAATGTAAAGTTAATAACAAAATACAATCTTTGTGGAAGTGTATCTCAAGAAAAAATTGAGATATTACAACGAGATAAAAAGTAATCAAATTCATTCGCTATGATTTTTTTGAATTCAAGGATAACTATTAAGTTAAACATCAATCTATGTGGTGTTGTATCTCAAAAAGTAATTGAGATATCAACATAAGATAAAAAGCGTTTAAAAGCAAATTTTATTATTGTTTAACGTATTCAAACTCATTTTGTCAAATCTTCAAATTTCGAAGTTATGAATTTTTTAATTCAGTCGGTATCACGAATATTGGGTTAAAAGGCATCAATCTTTAAGGAATTATATCTCAAAAAGTAATTGTGATATCAAGTTGAGATAAAAAGTATTTGAAAGGGAATTTAATTAACATTAAATATGTACAAGATCAAATTTTTAAAATTTCAAATTGCGAGGTTATGATTTTTTGAATGTAACCACACTCATAGATATAAGAATTAATACATCAATATTTGCCGAGGTGTATCTCGATAACTAAGCAAGATATCACCACGAGGTAAAAACCATTTAAAAGGAAATTTAATTAATATTTAATGTGTTTAAGATGATTTCTTCAAATTGCTTCGCTATGATTTTTTGATTCAACCATAAGCATAGATATTAAGTTAAAGACATCAATCTGCATGGTATTGTATCTCTAAAAGTTATTGAGATATCAACATGAGATAAAAAGCGTTTAAAAGGAAATATTATTATTATATAACGTATTCAAAGTTATTTCTTCAAATTTTCAAATTTCGAGGTTATGAAGTTTTTAATTCATGCAGTATCACTAATGTTGGGTTAAAAAACATTAATCTTTAAGGAATTATATCTCAAAAAGTAATTGTGATATCAAGTTGAGATAAAAAGTATTTGAAAGGGAATTTAATCAACATTTAATGTGTACAAGATCGAATTTTTAAAATTTCAGTTTTCGAAGTTATGATTTTTTGAATTCAACCATAAACATAAATATTAAGTTAAAGACATCAATCTGCATGGTATTGTATCTCTAAAAGTAATTGAGATATCAACATGAGATAAAAAGCGTTTAAAAGGAAATTTTATTATTATTTAACGTACTCAAAGTTATTTCTTCAAATTTTCAAATTTCGAGGTTATGAAGTTTTTAATTCATGCAGTATCACTAATGTTCGGTTAAAAGACATTAATCTTTAAGGAATTATATCTCAAAAGTAATTGTGATATCAAGTTGAGATAAAAAGTATTTGAAAGGGAATTTAATCAACATTTAATGTGTACAAGATCGAATTTTTTAAATTTCAATTTTCGAAGTTATGATGTTTTGAATTCAACCATAAGCATAGATATTAAGTTAAAGACATCAATCTGCATGGTATTGTATCTCTAAAAGTAATTGAGATATCAACATGAGATAAAAAGCGTTTAAAAGGAAATTTTATTATTATTTAACGTACTCAAAGTCATTTCCTCAAATTTTCAAATTTCGAGGTTATGAAGTTTTTAATTCATGCAGTATCACTAATGTTGGGTTAAAAGACATTAATCTTTAAGGAATTATATCTCAAAAAGTAATTGTGATATCAAGTTGAGATAAAAAGTATTTGAAAGGGAATTTAATCAACATTTAATGTGTACAAGATCGAATTTTTTAAATTTCAATTTTCGAAGTTATGATTTTTTGAATTCAACCATAAGCATAAATATTAAGTTAAAGACATCAATTTGCATGGTATTGTATCTCTAAAAGTAATTGAGATATCAACATGAGATAAAAAGCGTTTAAAAGGAAATTTTATTATTATTTAACGTACTCAAAGTTATTTCTTCAAATTTTCAAATTTCGAGGTTATGAAGTTTTTAATTCATGCAGTATCACTAATGTTCGGTTAAAAGACATTAATCTTTAAGGAATTATATCTCAAAAAGTAATTGTGATATCAAGTTGAGATAAAAAGTATTTGAAAGGGAATTTAATCAACATTTAATGTGTACAAGATCGAATTTTTAAAATTTCAATTTTCGAAGTTATGATTTTTTGAATTCAACCATAAGCATAGATATTAAGTTAAAGACATCAATCTGCGTGGTATTGTATCTCTAAAAGTAATTGAGATATCAACATGAGATAAAAATCGTTTAAAAGAAAATTTTATTATTATGTAACGTATTCAAAGTTATTTCTTCAAATTTTCAAATTTCGAGGTTATGAAGTTTTTAATTAATCTTTAAGGAATTATATCTCAAAAAGTAATTGTGATATCAAGTTGAGATAAAAAGTATTTGAAAGGGAATTTATTCAACATTTAATGTGTACAAGATCGAATTTTTAAAATTTCAATTTTCGTTGTTATGATTTTTTGAATTCAACCATAAGCATAGATATTAAGTTAAAAACATCAATCTAGATGGTATTGTATCTCTAAAAGTAATTGAGATATCAACATGAGATTAAAAGCGTTTAAAAGCAAATTTTATTGTTATTTAACGTATTCAAAGTCATTTCTTCAAATCTTCAAATTTCGGAGTTATGAATTTTTTAATTCATCCGCTATCACAAATATTGAGTTAAAAGGCATCAATCTTTAAGGAATTATATCTCAAAAAGTAATTGTGATATCGAGTTGAGATAAAAAGCATTTGAAAGGGAATGTAATCAACATTTAATGTGTACAAGATCAATTTTTTAAAATTTCAATTTTCGAAGTTATGAATTTTTGAATTCAACCATAAGCATAGATATTAAGTTAAAGACATCAATCTGCGTGGTATTGTATCTCTAAAAGTAATTGAGATATCAACATGAGATAAAAAGCGTTTAAAAGGAAATATTATTATTATTTAACGTATTCAAAGGTATTTCTTCAAATTTTCAAATTTCGAGGTTATGAAGTTTTTAATTCATGCAGTATCACTAATGTTGGGTTAAAAGACATTAATCTTTAAGGAATTATATCTCAAAAAGTAATTGTGATATCAAGTTGAGATAAAAAGTATTTGAAAGAGAATTTAATCAACATTTAATGTGTACAAGATCGAATTTATAAAATTTCAATTTTCGAAGTTATGATTTTTTGAATTCAACCATACGCATAGACATTAAGTTAAAGACATCAATCTGCATGGTATTGTATCTCTAAAAGTAATTGAGATATCAACATGAGATAAAAAGCGTTTAAAAGCAAATTTTATTATTATTTAACGTATTCAAAGTTATTTCTTCAAATTTTCAAATTTCGAGGTTATGAAATTTTTAATTCATGCAGTATCACTAATGTTGGGTTAAAAAACATTAATCTTTAAGGAATTATATCTCAAAAAGTAATTGTGATATCAAGTTGAGATAAAAAGTATTTGAAAGGGAATTTAATTAACATTTAATGTGAACAAGATCGAATTTTTAAAATTTCAATTTTCTAAGTTATGATTTTTTGAATTCAACCATAAGCATAGATATTAAGTTAAAAACATCAATCTAGATGGTATTGTATCTCTAAAAGTAATTGAGATATCAACATGAGATAAAAAGCGTTTAAAAGGAAATATTATTATTATTTAACGTATTCAAAGTTATTTCTTCAAATTTTCTAATTTCGATGTTATGAAGTTTTTAATTCATGCAGTATCACTAATGTTGGGTTAAAAGACATTAATCTTTAAAGAATTATATCTCAAAAAGTAATTGTGATATCAAGTTGAGATAAAAAGTATTTGAAAGGGAATTTAATCAACATTTAATGTGTACAAGATCGAATTTTTAAAATTTCAATTTTCGAAGTTATGATTTTTTGAATTCAACCATAAGTATAGATATTAAGTTAAAGACATCAATCTGCATGGTATTGTATCTCTAAAAGTAATTGAGATATCAACATGAGATGAAAAGCGTTTGATAGCAAATTTTATTATTATTTAACGTATTCAATGTAATTTCTTAATAATTTCTAAAGTTAAAAGGCGTCAATATTTAAGGAATTATATCTCAAAAAGTAATTGTGATATCAAGTTGAGATAAAAAGTATTTGAAAGGGAATTTAATCAACATTTAATGTGTACAAGATCAAATTTTTAAAATTTCAATTTTCGAAGTTATGATTTTTTGAATTCAACCATAAGCATAGATATTAAGTTAAAAACATCAATCTAGATGGTATTGTATCTCTAAAAGTAATTGAGATATCAACATGAGATAAAAAGCGTTTAAAAACAAATTTTATTATTATTTAACGTATTCAAAGTCATTTCTTCAAATATTCAAATTTCAAGGTTATGAATGTTTTAATTCAATCGCAATCATCAATATAGAGATTAAGACATCAATATTTAGCGAGCTTTATCTCAAAAGCTCATCATAAAAAGCGTTTAATAGCAAATTTAATTAATATTTCATATATTCAAGATCATTTCTTCAAATTCTTCAATCTTCAAATTATTTATGAAAACCTATTTTGAATGAGTAAGAATGGGATTTAGGAATGTTTTAGGAAAAATGACACCGAAAACGTTGATATATAATCGTCTTTCATAAGATTTAAATTGCCGTTTTAAAACTACGAACCGTCACGTTTCATCGAAAACTGTCGTTAAGCAGAAATTAAACTGTGAAGTATGCGCCAACTTGCTTGAAAGTCTTCATTAGTTTGTGTTTTCGAGAACCAGACGACGACGTCGGCGACGCTGTCTCTAAGGGTATGAATAAAGTTTGTCGAGCTCTCAGATTAAATAGTTAACCTGTTGGATGCATCGTTAACTATGCATCATCATGCGGTGTTGAACATTAATTTCGCTTGTTTTTAAGTTGTATTAATTGTAATCAATGTGGAACGTTAGATTACGTGGGAATGAAAACGAGGCAATCCGTGCGATATGAAGCGATTTAAAACGGGTCCAAAAGCATTAACGAAATGGTCGTTTAAACCCTATTATTGATTTCGACCGGGTATCTTACGGTGAAATAACGTGCTCGAAATGCGAAAAAGCGGCGAACGAAGGTTCTTTTTTTCCTGCGATCTGATGTAACCTAGAAAAAGCCAAATCTAAATCTTGTTTTTAGACTAAATCTAAGAAAGATTAAAGTGAATTATAAAAGGAAAAAGCGACTCTTTTTTATTTGTGTTGGAAATTGTAGAAATGTCGTGGAAATATCGTAGTCTTCGGTTCTGATATTGTAGCTTTTCCAGTAATAATTTCTACGGGCGACCGACTTCAACTGCCGCTGGCCGATTTCTTCGAAAAAGTTAATTGAACCTATCGGAAAAAGGAATTGGCGAAATTAATTTTCTGCCCGCGTTGCGGCCACGTCCGCCACAATTATTGTAACTTTATTACGTGTTTCCAAGGGTAATCGTTGTTTTTTTCTCTTCTTTTCACTCAGAAATAATTTATTACGGCCACAAATCTTTTTCATTTTAGATTTTTTCTTATCGGATTATTATAATTTTATAAAAAACGCTGTAAAGGAAATCTTGTTTTTTGATTACGGCGTAGTATTAATTATAAGATGTTGGGCTTCAATTAAGAGGATAACCTATTAGCAAAAACAACGAATACCATTTTATTCAGCCATCGTTTAAAATTTTTGTATGTTTGTTACATCAAAATTTCTATTTTTTTATATAGTTTTTAGTGATGCATTTAGTTTTTTCAAAAAATGTCGCGTAACGTTTCTAAAATCGAAACGGAATGCATCACGAGGTAGTGGAATGTAAAGTAAATCATATTTAAAGAGTTCAATTTTTTTATTAAATGCAGCAAATTTAAATAAAATGGGTTTAAAACGTGTAGTCCGTTTTGATTGCTTGTGGAGTATAAATACGGCAACATCGCAAATATTGCTCCGTCCCAAACATTGCCCGAGACATAGTGGAGCTCGGTATTCTCAGTAACCGAGACGTCGGCGTAGTGTCTTCCAAGAAAAACAAACCTGAAGCGATTAATATTTTCGGATAGATCAAAAAATTTGTATATCATTAATTTAAATTTAAACATTTATTTTACGTAGAATGCAAAACAATGTCTAAATGTGGCAATACATTTTTAATAATGAGAATATTTGCACAATTATCTGATCATCTACTATTGGATTAATTATTAAAATAAATACAAAATAAAAATATAAAGAAGCACCAAAGGTATATTTTAAAATAAATAATACAATATAAACAATAAAAAAATATATTAACTCATAAAAAACTAAAAATTTTCTTAATAACAATTTTTAAATTTTTTCAAATATTTTCTGATATAAGGGTACTAAAATTTTACATCATCGTAAAGAGAAAAACAATCTCTATCAAATGAGCCTAACGAAAGGGTACATTGCCATTTAAAAAAATTCAAGTGTTATTCATTGCTCATTTGTTTTCTGAAATATAAACAATTGAATGCTGTCTTATTATGGCAAATAAAATATTAAACAACTTTTGTATAAAATGTTTTTTTATAAAGTCAACATTTACCGAGATATATACTATATTCCATAAATAATGGGCACCCTATATAAAAATATATGGTGTTTCTGTAAGTGGTGGCATAATTTCAACCACATATACTGCTAGAGCAAAAATTATGACAGCTAGTCTAAACATTTTTAATCTTTAAATACAGGTTGATTTATAAGCTCACCATCAAACTTTGACATATGATAGCTAATCCGATTACCAAAAAAAAAAATGTTAATGAACATATATCCTATTTCAATTATTTACGAAATTATAACACTTTAAAGTTTTCTGCAGCGAATTTATTAATAGTCAGTAAAATCAAACATTCAACAAAAACAAAGTTGTCATTGTAATATATCAGTTTGCTGTAAGGTTTAATTATTACATACAAGAAGAAACTCAAAATGTACGCTTATAGCACTGAAGAGTATGCTGATATAATTTTCGTGTATTTTTTTTGCAATTGAAACGGTCGACAATCAGTATCAGAATATCAATAAAGATTTCCACAGCGTCATTTGCCATATTATTCAGTTTTTAGCGATTCTTTCAGAAGACTTTGAGAAACAGGTAATCCTATTCGACCGCATGTAGTTAATGTAGCGGACGAAGAAGCTGTAATTAATGCTGTCATTGATAATCCTTCCATCAGCATTCGAAGAATAGCACACAACATACATGTAAGTCAACATTTTGCATGGCGCGTATTGAATCGACAAGTCCTTCATCCGTATCGTAAACAGAACGTTCAAGCTCTACAGCCAGGAGATAATCAGCAACGGTTAGCATTTTGTGAATGGTTATTGTAGTAACATGCCCAAAATAATGACTTCATTTCAAATGATCGCTGGACAGATGAATCATGTTTTACACGAGATGGTATAAATAATTACCATAATGAACATATCTGGGCATTACAAAATCTGCATGCGATTAGACCAAGGAAATTTCAACAACGTTTCAGCATCAACGTTTGGGGTGGATTATTTAACAACAATTTACTAGGTTTGCATGTACTTGATGGACGTTTGAACGCTGTAAACTACAGATTTTTTTGAACAACACACTTTTTGATTTACTTGAAGATATACCTCTTAATGTATGTAATTCAAAATATGTGGTACCAGCACGATGATGCCCCCCTCATCGCGGAAGAATAGTTGTCGAGTGGTTAAATCAATATTTTCCAAACAAGTGGATTGGTAATGGTCCATTTGCTTGGCCACCTAGATCCCCCGACCTTAATCCATTGGATTTCTACTTATTGGGTCATATGATACAAATTGTGTATCAAGTGGAAATTAACACACGAAAACAGTCATTAAACAGAATACAAATGGCTGCTACTGGAACAAGAAATCAACCAGACATTTTAATTCGGCTGAAGAACTCTTTAATTCGTCATTGTGAAGCATGTATTCCTTCTTCAGAAGGAGTCTATTTTGAACAATATTTGTAATATTTATGTGTTTTAAAAATAATGTAGCAGTTAATTATGATATAAAAATGAAAACTTTAAAGTGTTATAATTTCGTAATTAATTAAAATAGGACATATGTTCATTAACATTTTTTTTTGTAATTGGATTAGCTATCATATGTCAAAGTTTGATGGTGAGCTGATAAATCACCCTGTATAAATCAATAAATGGCTAAGGTATAGATTATCTGTAATAATTTCAATGTTTTGTCATATACTGATAAAATTTGGTATACTGTGCAATTTTATAATAAGGAATCTGATAAGATCGGCATCCACCAACATCCCTTTTCGTGAAAATATATAATTTTAACTAACAATTGATAATAATGAAATACTAGCAATAACAGCTATGTTTCAAAAAGCGGCCCCGACTCGTATTCAAATGCATTCAACTAAGAATAAAATCAACGTCGCTGATTGTCGGGGAATTACCCGACAATCGGACAGCCTGGCGCGCCAGCCCGATCGAGTACACATGGAGCGGTGTTGCCGCATTAAGCGTGTTCACGAGGGAATCTCGTTTCGAATTTTTCGCCAGCTAGGTAGGCTTCTTAATATACTATATACAGCCTGATTCAGAGTAAGCGCCTTATTTTTTTTTAGCCACACTATGGGTACTACTTTCAAAATATTTGGCAGTAATATGTTTTGGGTCATTCTCTACACGATGGTGATGCCACATTTTCAATTGGAAGAATTATTTCCAAACACACATTTTAATCTAGTAGCGCATGAATGTTTTACACTCGATGTTATTTTTGTCCAAATATCAAGTAGCGCTAGACACAAAAGAAACAATTAAACTTTATTTTGTAATAGACATCTACTTATTTATTTATTTTGACAAAAATAACATCGAGTGTAAAACATTCATGCGCTACTATACTCTGTTTTTAAACCAGGAGGAGTAAACGCGAAAGTCAGATTTACACTAGGAAAAATCACCAGAAAATATCACTAGATATTTTAGCGGTAAATTTAAATTAATAATTGTTATTATTTATTTATTTACTTATTATTGTATTTATTTTCGTTTGTTATCGTCAACACTAAACATACAAATTAACATTGAAGTTATGAGTGTATTTATTTCAAAATATAATAAAGAAGGGTTTAAGAACACAAAATTTACAATAATGACACGAAACTGTCGAATTGTCAATAACCTAACCTTCAAATTCAAAATTGCCTGTGTGTGAACCTTCCTCGCATTCAACCAATCACGTGCAAGGTCAATCTGGTGACAAATTTAAAATACTCCTCCTGGTTTAAAAACAGAGTATAATTGCCAAAGAAAACTTCATGGTATAATTAATGTTTGTAAACAAAACTAACCTTACCGAACATTCCTTCACGCTATAATTGACATTACAAAAGAAAACTTCACGCTATAATTTCCATTACAAATTGTAGGGTTGCCAGACGTCCGGCTAAAGCCGGACATGTCCTCCTTTTTTGGCAATTTGGTTATGTCCGGCCGGCTTTTCTCTCTGTCCGGCTTTTTCCAACTTAGGGAAAAAATTGCAAATTAAATCCGATTTCTACAATAATTACTCGATTTCTAAAGAGTGCAAACAAAATGCAACTGGTCAACCACAAAAATCTAACCGGCCGATCGACCGGCCCTGCCAGAAACTGCCTTGCAACGAGGCGCCATCGCCACCTATAACCTATAACCCCTCAAAAAAATTGGTTCGTCTGACAAATATTGTCCTAATCATAAACCACCAGGGGCTGCAAGTTCTTCGCAGTCAGATTTGCAAACCAAAATGCATTAGGTATAGACCACTAATCTAGTAGAGTTTTTATATAAAGTATATGTTTTTTGTTAATTGTTGTTATTATTGTTTATGTATTATGTTCGATGTTACCAGTAGGTTATAAGAATATTTTATTTTAAAAAAATAAAAGCATTAGCAGAAACTTTTATTAGTAATTATCGCTTTTTATTTGGTTAATAATAGTGACTGGGCAACTTTGCGAAAAATAAAAATTGCCAAAATATAGTTTGAATTTCACATACATGTACAAATACATTTTTAAAATATGTCCGGGTTTTTTATAAAAAATCAGGCTTTTTTTGCACAATTGTCCTACTTTCATACAGTACCCATCTGGCAACCCTAACAAATTGCCAAAGAAAACTTCATGGTATAATTAATGTTTGTAAACAAAACTAACCTTACCTAACATTCCTTCACGCTATAATTGACATTACAAAAGAAAACTTCACGCTATAATTGCCATTACTAATTGCCAAAGAAAACTTCATGGTATAATTAATGTTTGTAAACAAAACTAACCTTACCGAACATTCCTTCACGCTATAATTGACATTACAAAAGAAAACTTCACGCTATAATTGCCATTACTAATTGCCAAAGAAAACTTCATGGTATAATTAATGTTTGTAAACAAAACTAGCCTTACCGAACATTCCTTCACGCTATAATTGACTTTACAAAAGAAAACTTCACGCTATAATTGCCATTACTAATTGCCAAAGAATACTTCATGGTATAATTAATGTTTGTAAACAAAACTAACCTTACCTCACATTCCTTCACGCTATAATTGACATTACAAAAGAAAACTTCACGCTATAATTGCCATTACTAATTGCCAAAGAAAACTTCATGGTATAATTAATGTTTGTAAACAAAACTAACCTTACCTAACCTTCAGCGTCTGAAGACACAGGGCTAAACCCGAAACTTAAAAATATACAACTTAGCGCTGAATAACAATTAAAACTAGAACTAACACTTGCACTAGAACTATACTCTGTTTTTAAACCAGGAGGAGTAAACGCGAAAGTCAGATTTACACTGGAAAAAATCACCAGAAAATATCACTAGATATTTTGGCGGTAAATTTAAATTTATTAATTATCAATTACCTAACCTTCAAATTCAAAATCAAAATTCAAAATTGCCTGTGTGTGAACCTTCCTCGCATTCAACCAATCACGTGCAAGGTCAATCTGGTGACAAATTTAAAATACTCCTCCTGGTTTAAAAACAGAGTATAGATTAAAATATTAGGTTCCTTTTGGATGGGGAAAGAAATGAATTTTTAAGAAAAACAAAATACTGTCGTAAAAAGAATGCTTTTAAGATCTCAATAATAAAAAAAAAATTTTGGCATTTCATTAAAAAAAAAAGTTGACAGTCGCCATTTTGAAATAATTCGTCCAATTGAAAATATGATATCACCATCGTGTAGAGAGTGTCCTAAAACATATTACTGCCAAATATTTTGAAAGTAGTACCCATAGTGTGGCTAAAAAAAAATAAGGCGCTTACTCTGAATCAGGCTGTAGATTCGGCTGATGATGGAAAAAAGCTCCCGAAACATGTTTTGAGCATATATGCAACATTTCTAGTAAAAATGTTTGAGGAGGATCTTGCAACCGCCAAGTTTTCCCCTCAGCCGCGTCTGTTATGAGAAGAGCATGTTTATATCCATTCCTTTTTCTGAACGATCAAGATCTTCGCCTTTGTCAGGTTTATCAGGAGTCAAGTTGTCTTAAAAGTGTTCTAGAAGTAGATGAAGAAGTTGTTGCATATAATTCGTGTATACTCAAAAGTTAAGCTTTTGCTTTTTGTAAGGTTTTGGTACTACAGAAAACAAGAGAGATGAGGAGTGGACAGCACATTGACATTCAAAAATACAATCAAGAACAAATAGAGCAGACTACTGAAAACAATAAACGTATAAAAGTTCTACGGAGAAAATTAGAACAGTATCAACGTCAAAAGCAAGAATTGGCAGTTAAATAAACAAAAAGAGGTGAAATCGTTAGTGTAGTTGAAGATATCTACAAACTGCTGTTCACAAGCCAGAACAAAGAAACCATCATAGGAAAAAAGGACCCAGAACTACTTACCTGAAAAAACGACATTATTAACCAAAGATCGGAAACACTGCCAGATATCTGGATTCTGGATTCGCGGGAAGGCAGGCTGAACCGCCCGCAGCACTTTGACCTCAGCAGATCCTTTGTACTTAGCTCCCTCATTTGGTCAGCATTAGGGTCCTTCCAGCCATATTACCTTGGAGGCAAAAGCTAGAATTTGTCCTGGTTGTGCTGCCCTGATTCCACTCATGCTAATCTGGATATCTTCAAAAATGGATAACCTTAATGTTTGGAGGGCCACGCAGTCGCATAAAATGTGTTCCGCTGATTTCTCCTTCTCACTGCATCCTCTGCAGATGTCGGTGTCACTTACTCCCATGTTCAGTAAGTGCTTCTGTAGGTGTCAGTGTCTAGTGATTAGCCTTATGACCAAACGTAGGTTCTTCCTGGACAGCTTCATAATCTATTAGCCTCTATTAAAGACCTTATTCTTGGGGCAATGAATGGTTCCGGCGATCCCGGAGGTTCGCCTGCAGCTTTCCTTGCCAGTTTGTCCACCATGTCATGAAGCTTATTTCCCGAATGACCCTTTGTCCAGCAGATCGTAATCTCATTGCTAGCGGCTGCCTCACAAAGATTGTTATGGCAGTCCTCAAGCAACGAGGATGAACTGCCAGATATTATAATAGATGAAATAAGTTTAGCCCTAATGAAAACTAGAAACAACAGAACCCAAGGCGAAGATAATGTACTCGCTGACGTAATTGGCAACCTTTCTAACAGTACAGTGCCAAATAAATGGCAAAGAGTCGAGGTCATACCAATCTATAAGAAAAAAGACCCTCACGAATTAGAAAATTTTATTATAGATCAATAAGTCTATAGACTCCTCACAAGAATATTATCGACTAGACTTGAAAATAAACTCGATGTCTATCAATCGATAGAAAAAGTGAAATTTCGCAGAGAATTTGGAGCGAACGATTTTGTGGATTTCCATAAAGTATTCGATACAGTAATTTGGACGTACTTCAAACATATACTACAACATATACAGAAATGCGACCATTCCAATGAAACTGCATGAAGGCTACTACTTCTATTGAAGTGATGAGAAGAGATGCCGCATGATTTTCACAGAGTTGGCGCTAGTGTGGGGATCAAAATCGACACAACCAAAACAAAATACATGACGAACCTAGTTCTTAGTGGAACCAAATAAAGATTTTGAGAGTTAAGAATAATTCTTAAATGGACAGAATATGGCAAACTGAAGAATACCTTCAAAAGTAACATGTCAATCTGTCTAAAACACAAAACGTTTGACCAATACGTATTATTAGTTATGACTTGTGCTGAAACCGCAACAAGTTCTAAAAAACTTCAAACTGTGTTTCGTTTCGCGACCGAGTAACTTCTTCTTAGTTAGCATTCAATTCCATCGCTAAATATAAGCCTTTTCAAGGTCATTTTCCATTAACGGCGATTATTTGCTCGTTGGATTCAATTAATATCAGCAATCAATTTTATAATCAACGGAATATACTCTATCTGTCCATTTCCATTCGTTTCACGTGTCCAGCAAATTTTTGCGTCCATTTTTGCTTTGCAGCATACCTGATCAGGTCAGTTACTTTTGATATTCTGTGGTCTACATTGAACATAACTTTCGTTTTATATAAATTTATCTTAAATCCCAATTAATTCTGCCATGATTTCTTGCAGGTCTTTTGTGTTTGTTGCATTTATTCGGCCATTTATGTCCAGTGCTTTATTAGTACAGTTCAATCCTTTAAACATAGGAGATAGGCTGTCCCGTTGGCAGATTCTCCTCTTCAAACGTATCGGTTTTGTTTTGTCATGAAGTTGATATGTTGCAGATGGTATCAAAGGTATCTTATATTCTAGTGGTGGAACGGATATCCGGCAACTATCCGGTATCCCGGCTATCCGGCCATTTTTTAAAATTCGGCCGGATACCGAATAGTTACCAAAAAAACCTATTACTTAGTACTCCATCATTCACAGGAATTAGTATCTCTTCTAGGTGTTGGACACTGCAATTATCTGCAGTGATTCTGCACTAGATTGTTATCAATCAAGTTCAACCCCAATAGGACATTTTTCATTTAGTACAACTTTATTTATATCAGGTTTGTCATTAGCAATCTCAATGCAACAATCCCAATACGATATATTATGCATATACGATATATTATTAATTTAAAGTATCCTCATTTTTCAATTTTCGCCGATTAAGCTTTAAAAATTCGTATAAAATCCAGTTCTTTCAATATGAGTATGAAAATTTCTCAAAGTGTTAATAAAAGTGTCCTCTTTCCAATGAGCCTACCCGCGTTGAAATATAACTTTTAGTTTTTGAGAAAATCATATTTGAAGTTTTGATAAAATATTCGATGTTGCAATTTTTATCAATAACTTGCAAAATTCGCTATAAAATTAATTTCTTGAAGGATCCATGTGGAAATATCACCAATTATTAATTAAAGTATCCTCTTTTTAATGCAAAAAGCCGTTTTGAAAAATCACTTTTAGTTCTTGAGAAATTAATTTTTGAAATAATCGACAATTTTTTCTAATTTTTCAATTTTCGCCGATTAAGTTTTAAAAATTCGTATAAAATCCAGTTCTTGGAATATCAGTATGAAAATTTCCCAAAGTGTTAATAAAAGTGTCCCCTTTCCAATGAACCAACCCGTTTTGAAAAATAACTTTTAGTTTTTGTGAAAACAATATTTAAAGTTTTGATAAAATTTTCGATGTTGCAATTTTCATCGATAACTTTCAATATTCACTATAAAATTAATTTCTTGAAGGATCCTTGTGGAAATATCAACAATTATTAATAAAAGTATCCTCTTTATAATGCAAAAAGCCGTTTTGAAAAATCACTTTTTGTTCTTGAGAAATAAATTTTTGAAATAATTGACAATTTTTTCAAATTTTTCAATTTTCGCCGATTAAGTTTTAAAAATTCGTATAAAATCCAGTTCTTGGAATATGAGTATGAAAATTTCCCAAAATCTTAATATGAGTGTCCCCTTTCCAACGAACTAACCCGTTTTGAAAAATAACTTTTAGTTTTTGAGAAAACAATATTTAAAGTTTTGATAAAATTTTCGATGTTGCAATTTTCATCGATAACTTTCAAAATTCGCTATAAAATTAATTTCTTGAAGAATCCTTGTGGAAATATCAATAATTATTAATAAAAGTATCCTCTTTATAATGCAAAAAGCCGTTTTGAAAAATCACTTTTAGTTCTTGAGAAATAAATTTTTGAAATAATTGACAATTTTTTCAAATTTTTCAATTTTCGCGGATTAAGTTTTAAAAATTCGTATAAAATCCAGTTCTTGGAATATGAGTATGAAAATTACCCAAAGTGTTAATAAAAGTGTCCTCTTTCCAATGAACCAACTCGTTTTCAAAAACAACTTTTAGTTTTTGAGAATCCAATATTTGAAGTTTTGATAAAATTTTCGATGTTGTAATTTTCATCGATAACTTGTAAAATTTGCTATCAAATTCATTTCTTGAAGGATCCTTGTGGAAATATCAACAATTATTAATAAAAGTATCCTCTTTATAATGCAAAAAGCCGTTTTGAAAAATCACTTTTGTTCTTGAGAAATAAATTTTTGAAATAATTGACAATTTTTTCAAATTTTTCAATTTTCGCGGATTAAGTTTTAAAAATTCGTATAAAATCCAGTTCTTGGAATATGAGTATGAAAATTACCCAAAGTGTTAATAAAAGTGTCCTCTTTCCAATGAACCAACTCGTTTTCAAAAACAACTTTTAGTTTTTGAGAATCCAATATTTGAAGTTTTGATAAAATTTTCGATGTTGTAATTTTCATCGATAACTTGTAAAATTCGCTATCAAATTCATTTCTTGAAGGATCCTTGTGGAAATATCGCCAATTATTAATTAAATTAGATATGTATTCTTTTTAGAGTTGCTTCGTTAGTTAAATCAGCATCAAAAAAGTTCATTTTGTATCTTGGATCCAAATAAGTTAACATACTTTATTGGACATTTACCGGATAGATATGCCGGATAACCGGATATCCGGCCGAAGGGGATGCCAAATATCCAGTATCCGGCTTTTCGCAAAATCATTATCCGTTCCATCACTATTATATTCGTTTGATTTCTCTATTAGGAGCTTCATTGTTATTTTCCCAGTTTTTTTTATTATTTCTGTCAATAGTTTATACATACAGAGAATGGGTCAGTAATTTTCTAGCTTTCTTTTGTCTCCTCTTTCGTATAACAGTACCACTTTAGCTCCACGTGTTCGATATTGTACCTTTATGGAAGCATTCCTCCAATAATTTCGTGGCATTAATTAATTTGTGTCCATCTAGTAATTGACGATGATCTAACAGAAGTTACTGAAGTGATTACGTGAATTTCAGAACTCAAATGGAATTGGGCAAGAAGTGTAGCCCATTTGAGAGATTGAAGACGGATAAAGTGTGATGATCAAGAATGGATAAGAGAAGGGCACGTTGGATTGACTCAAAATAATAATAATAAATTAGATACAGAGAGAACTGGATAAAAATGAAAGAGGTCTATGTTCAGCAGTGTGACATTAAGACTAGGAGTATGATGAAAAGAAAAAAAATATATATATCAAGATTTTACACACATTTATTTTTCTCACTGTTTCATTTTAAAATAACCTCTATCAATTTAATTATAGTAATAATAACGGTAAGAAGCAGCCGCGGTTCTAGTCCTATCCGTACGGTATAATCATCAAAAAGAACATCAAAAAAAATAATAATAAGGTAATCCGATAATATCAAGCGATAAAAAGTGGTCGTAATAACCATTTCTTTTTAAATTTAAGGGGTATTTTAATATTGTTTATGCATATATTAATTTTTTTCCATAGTAATATATTAAATCTATACTCTCTTTTCTTTCAAATATATATATAATATAATAATTAATTCCTACAACTTTTTTTTATTAAAATCTCACAAACCCGTTAACTGCAATGGAGGGGAAGGTAATAACAAGTACCATTTTCAACTTGATTATTTAGCATAGTTTAGCGTACAATAAAAATTAGATTAAGATAAAGCTCGCACCTTAATATAATAATTAAAAACAAAAAAAAAAAAAATAAAGCGTATAAAGATACAAATAAGGCACTACAAAAAAAATCTGTATGAAGAATGTACGAAATAATCGGAATGAAAGACGTTAATAAACACTTTCTTTTTAATTAATTGTTTACTATAAACTCTTTTCTTGAGTTACGTTTCAACAAATTCTATTGGTCAAATTTTACGATTTTTAAATAGCTTTATTATTAATTACTTTTTTTTTTGGAAATAGTATATAAAATAAATTAATACGTGATTTACTGGGACAGTTAGATAGGTTACCATAAAATTTCATCTCGTTTTAAATCCTTACAACTATAATTAACGTGGCTTGAATTTTATTTTATATACAATAACCGTTTGTGTATCCGTAGAGCCTATTGAAAATTTCTTTCTTGTGCCATAAAATGATTCAGAACGTTTTGCATAGTCCTGGTTTCCGGGGATATTGTGTAAGAATGTGTTACAGTCCGAATTGTGGTCCTATAAGAATAAAATAAAATTTGTACGAAACATAAAAGTAAAAATAGAAAAGTGAATATAAATTAAAAAAAGAAAAGAACAAACCTTGCTCCTGTTATCGGATCGATTTCCTCTGTGGTTGTTTCATAAAACTGCGGATCGTGTTGGTAGAAATCTTCTAAAATTTAAAATCCAAATAGCATAAAGACTACATTAAACATTTAGGTAGATGAGAAACATTTAAAGCTGAAGTGTAGAGAGAAAGGGCGTCGTGTCCAATCGAGTATAAACGTAATTAAATAAAAATAATAATCGAATAAGTAAATTTTTTTCAAATCCATGCTCTTTCATTCGTTTCTCTAAAAAACTCTCAAAAAAAGATTCGGCAAGATTCGCTACTAATATGAATTAAAATAATAAAGATCTACCTATGTAAAGTTAGCCCCTAATTATTTTGATTATAACAAGAGAAACTCTCAACCGATTTTGATGAAAAATATTTTATTTGTAAGCTTAATCATTGGACAATAGGAGAGTGGAAATAACCGGTTCGAAATCTCTTTCGAATTCTGCTAAAACGCCAAAATATTGGGAAAAAACACGAAAATTACTTTTTTTAAGTGGTCATAATTCGTAAATGTACTCGATTAGCAAGATCTATTCATCATTTGATTTAACATAGTTTCTTTTATCAAAGATGTACTAACACTTTTTTTCTAAAACGTTCTGAATCCTGTGCTCTACCAACAACCAGATGTAAAACGACGATTTCATCTATTTTTGACCGTTTTGAATTTATCTCGATATTTATGCATCTGAGCATAAAAGGGTAAAAGAGCAATATTGTTAAGAATAAAATTTTTTACAACTTTTATACTAGAACTTTTTTTATAAAACGTTTCCAACCCCGTGCGCTACCAACAACAAGATGTAAAACCACGATTTCGTCTAATTTTACCATTTCCAATTTTCCTCAATATTTATTCATCTGAGAGCAAAAGTGTAAAAGAGCAATTTTGTTAAGAATCAAGTTTACTATAACTTTTATAGTGGAACTTTTTTATAGAACGTTCCCAACCCCGTGCTCTACCAACAACAAGATGTAAAACCACGATTTCGTCTAATTTTACCATTTCCAATTTTCCTCAATATTTATTCATCTGAGAGCAAAACAGTAAAAGAGCAATATTGTTAAGAATCAAGTTTACTATAACTTTTATACTAGAACTTTTTTTATAAAACGTTCCCAACCCCGTGCACTGCCAACAAGAAGATGTAAAACCACGATTTCGCCTAATTTTACCATTTCCAATTTTTCTCAATATTTATTCATCTGAGAACAAAAGTGTAAAAGAGCAATATTGTTAAGAATAAAGTTTACTATAGCTTTTATACAAAAACTTTTTTTCTAAAACGTTCGAATCCCGTGCTCTATCAACAATAAGATGTAAAACCACGATTTCGTCTAATTTTACCATTTCGAATTTTTCTCAATATTTATTCATCGGAGAGCAAAAGTGTAAAAGAGCAATATTGTTAAGAATAAAGTTTACTATAGCTTTTATACAAAAACTTTTTTTCTAAAACGTTCGAATCCCGTGCTCTATCAACAATAAGATGTAAAACCACGATTTCGTCTAATTTTATCATTTCGAATTTTTCTCAATATTTATTCATCTGAGAGCAAAAGTGTAAAAGAGCAATTTTGTTAAGAATCAAGTTTACTATAACTTTTATAGTGGAACTTTTTTATAGAACGTTCCCAACCCCGTGCTCTACCAACAACAAGATGTAAAACCACGATTTCGTCTAATTTTACCATTTCCAATTCTCCTCAATATTTATTGATCTGAGAGCAAAACAGTAAAAGAGCAATATTGTTAAGAATCAAGTTTACTATAACTTTTATACTAGAACTTTTTTTATAAAACGTTCCCAACCCCGTGCACTGCCAACAAGAAGATGTAAAACCACGATTTCGCCTAATTTTACCATTTCCAATTTTTCTCAATATTTATTCATCTGAGAACAAAAGTGTAAAAGAGCAATATTGTTAAGAATAAAGTTTACTATAGCTTTTATACAAAAACTTTTTTTCTAAAACGTTCGAATCCCGTGCTCTATCAACAATAAGATGTAAAACCACGATTTCGTCTAATTTTACCATTTCGAATTTTTCTCAATATTTATTCATCGGAGAGCAAAAGTGTAAAAGAGCAATATTGTTAAGAATAAAGTTTACTATAGCTTTTATACAAAAACTTTTTTTCTAAAACGTTCGAATCCCGTGCTCTATCAACAATAAGATGTAAAACCACGATTACGTCTAATTTTATCATTTCGAATTTTTCTCAATATTTATTCATCTGAGAGCAAAAGTGTAAAAGAGCAATATTGTTAAGAATCAAGTTTACGATAACTTTTATATAAAAACTTTTTTTATAAAACGTTCCCAACTCCTTGCGCTACCAACAACAAGATGTAAAACCACGATTTCGTCTAATTTTACCATTTCGATTTTTTTTTCAATATTTATTCGTCTGGGAGCAAAAGTGTAAAAGAGCAATATTGTTAAGAATCAAGTTTACTATAACTTTTATACTAGAATTTTTTTATAAAACGTTCCCAACCCCGTGCTCTACCAACAACAAGATGTAAAACCACGATTTCGTCTAATTTTACCATTTCCAATTTTTCTCAATGTTTATTTGTCTGAGAGCAAAAGTGTAACAGAGCAATATTGTTAAGAATCAAGTTTACTATAACTTTTATACTAGAACTTTTTTTATAAAGCGTTCCCAACCCCGCGTGCTACCAGCAACAAGATGTAAAACCACGATTTCGTCTAATTTTCACCTTTTTGAACTTTTCTCGATATTTATGCATCAACGAGTAAAACTGTAAAAGAGCAATATTGTTAAGAATAAAGTTTACTATAACTTTTATACTAGAACTTTTTTTATAAAACGTTCCCAACCCCGTGCGCTACCAACAACAAGATGTAAAACCACGATTTCGTCTAATTTTACCATTTCGAATTTTTTTTCAATATTTATTCGTCTGAGAGCAAAACTGTAAAAGAGCAATATTGTTAAGAATCAAGTTTACTATAACTTTTATACTAGAATTTTTTTATAAAACGTTCCCAACCCCGTGCTCTACCAACAACAAGATGTAAAACCACGATTTCGTCTAATTTTACCATTTCCAATTTTTCTCAATGTTTATTTGTCTGAGAGCAAAAGTGTAAAAGAGCAATATTGTTAAGAATCAAGTTTACTATAACTTTTATACTAGAACTTTTTTTATAAAGCGTTCCCAACCCCGCGTGCTACCAGCAACAAGATGTAAAACCACGATTTCGTCTAATTTTCACCTTTTTGAACTTTTCTCGATATTTATGCATCAACGAGTAAAACTGTAAAAGAGCAATATTGTTAAGAATAAAGTTTACTACAACTTTTATACAAAAACTTTTTTTCTAAACCGGTCCGAATCCCGTACCATGATTTCGTCTAATTTACATCATTTCGAATTTTTCTCTATATTTATGCATCGGAGAGCAAAAGTGTAAAAGAGCATAAGCGTTAAGAATAAAGTTTACTAAAACTTTTTTTAAAACGTTTCAAATCCTGTGTTTCACCAACAACAAGACATAAAACCACATATGACCACCTAAAAAAGGTTATTTTTGTGTTATTTTCGTATACTTTGGCAATATTTTGGCGTTTTAGCGAAATTCGAAACAGATTTTAAATTTATATTGGGCAAACATTAAGCTTTCGAATGAGATATTATTTTCAAAATCGGCTAAAAGCTTCTCTTATTATAATCAAAATACTATACATAAAAATCGTAGTTAATTGGGAGCTAACTTCGTATAAGTTAAAGATCTGTACGAAAAGAACTTGCAACGACCACTTTAATTAATAATAATAATTTAATAAGAAAGAGATTAATTTATTTTATTTTTTTTTAGTTTAAGCAGAAGCAAATCGATCGAAATTTTTTTTTAATAAATAACATTAAGCAAGCAGGTGGTGCGACAGGCTTAGTAAAAAAATGAAGTTCTTTGCATACAGAGCAAAAATGTTAAACGCAAGCAAACGAGTATATTTCAGTGTGGGTAGTGAGTAAATTTATCATGCCTCATTTTAATAAGATTTAATTAATTTGTTTAAATAAAAATTGTTTTATTAGTAAGAAAATTTAGAGATATTAAAATTGAAAATAGAAAGAATTGACTGAAAAAAGTACTCTGGAAAGTTGTTTCTTTGCGTAATCATAAAATTATTTGATTGTGTTTTGTGTTTCTCATACATCCTCAAACTTCTTCAAGTCTTATTCACGCACACAGACACCGGATGGAGTTTTGTCTGTATGTGTTGTAGTGTGGATGTAAAAAAATAAAATAAATGATGAAAAATAATAATAACTCTGTGTTCATATTGATTTGCATACCGTTATTTGTGCGCTAGGAGTGCCAATACGATCATGCTAGTGGCCAACGCGACAATTGACCATAACAGGCAGGAAACAACATGCCAGGTGTCTAAGGTGATCTTTGATGCTGGGCAATAACATTCTGTTAGTTTATAGAAAAACTTAAAATATCAACAAAAAAATAAACAACCGTTTTTAAATTAACCATCGAATTTATTCTTGATAAAAAAAGTTTGTAAAAAAAAACTGTCACCTTGTTAAGAGAATTAAAAAGGAATTAAAAGAATTAATAAAAGCTGAATGAATTGAGTGTTAATTTGTAAGAATTTTTCGATCGATGTTAATTTAAAAATGATTTTTGCTAAATGCTACTATAAAAAATTATTAAAAAATTTTATTAAAAAAATTAAATTATAGTATAATAAATAATGGGAAATAATAGAATTGAAAACAATAAACAGTAACAAAGAGTAAAGAGTAAAGTTATTTTTTAAAACAGTAAATAAAAACGTACACATAATAGAAATTGAAGCAAGCTCAAGTTAAAATGTACAAAAAAATGTTTCTTACAATTTACTCTAAAACTGGGTAAAGCGAAAAATATTGAAAACAAAATTTTCATTAGAACTATTTTAAGCGTTTATAATAATTAATAATCGCTGTCATTTTATAAATATTTGTTACCGGTAGAATATAAAATATTGATTATCTAATTCAAACTAAAAATTATTCAATTATATTCAATAAATCATTCTGGGTTTATTTGTAGGTGTTAAGAAATAAATGATGTGTCAAATGGCTATAGATTATTTATGGTTTTCCATGTTTCAGAATATATTGTTTGAGATAATGGACTAAATCAAAGAATCTAAAAATCAAATTCTGACTTAATTTATTGATAATTTATCTGCGGGATAAGTCAAGGATTATTACTCTTCCAAGGAACAGTAAACAGAAATTGATGCGAAGACCTGACCAACTTAAGAGTTGATCCAATTTTCGAGGAAAGTGTGTCCAGAAGGACGTACATTAGTAGTAGCATCTGTATTTTTATAGATAATTGGCAATTGAAAAGTAAAACAAGGAATGCTGCTATCCAGTACATAATCTATGATAATATTCGCCAGATTAGGTTTAGAATAGTGCAAGAATTCCCTCCCGCTGAAAGAGATGTCTATAAGTGTACCAAACTTAATAATAATAATAAACTGTTTATTGAGCCAGAAATAATGATAACAAGAATAATCCTTACAACTAAAATAAATAAAAAAGTATTCAAATTATAATGGCTCAAATGGTACAAGAACAAAAAGGTAGCAACACTACCACTGATTTTAACTTGTACCAAGACAAACTAAAACAGAAAAAACAACAAAATCGTATACTGAGTAACAAAAGAAAAAAAATTAATTAAAAAAAAGTAAAATCAAAATTTACAATTCTCATCCTCAACTCTCATTAAAAAATCAAAAGTTAGTATTCAGAGTCTTCCGAATAATCAACCTCCTCAACTGCGCGGATGAGCAAACACATCTAACCTCGACAGACAAGGAGTTCCATAGTTGCGCAATCCGGTAAAAAAAGGTGTTCTAAGTCTTATTTTATGAACAAGGTATGGAGGTTTCCCTTTGTGAAGAATCCTATAAATTAGACACAAATATTGCACACGGAATCTTTGTTTCATATTCAGCCAACCACTAGACATTAGAACGGGGGAAATATGATCTCTTCGTTTAACGCCATAAACAAAGCGCAAGCAAGAGTTTTGAACAACTTGTACCTTGCGCATTGATTCAAAAGACAAGCAAGAGCTAAAAACAACACTACAATAATTGAAGTTGGACAAAACTAGGCTATCACATAATAACCGCTTGATCTCAACCCTATATGCCTACCAACACTCAATTGACTATCTATAATGAAGCCCAAATTTTTAACCTCGTCCGAACTCGAGACCCATCCACAAACCCACCACCTGTTTTAGAGAATATGATACCCTGAGTCTTATCAGGATTTATTCTCAAGCCACATACAGATGATAAGAACAATACTCAAGTTTGGAAAATAGATCGCAAGTGTAAATGGTGAAAAGGGCGAGGCCCAAAATAGAACCTTGAGGAACACCAGAAGTGCCGATCACAGAATCAGATAAAACAGAATTCAGCTCAACCGACTGAACCCTATTTGATAGATAACTATCGAATAGCTTAACTGCATGAACATACAATCCAATAAACTTCAAAATGCACAACAGGAGACTATGATCAAGGATATCAAAGACCTTAATGAAATCAAGTAAAATTAATACTGTGCATTTACCCTGGTCCAGAGACCTGAGTACATCATCAGTCAAATCGAGGAGTGCAGAATCACAACTGAACTGTCTCCTGAACCCCGACTGCTTAAGAGACAAAATGCAATGTGTTTCCAGATAAATATTTAACTGCTTTATCATAAGTCTTTCTAAGATCTTTGAAAAAAACGGCAGAATTGTAATGGGCCTCAGATCCTTACAACCATACTTCCAGCAATCCTGAAACACTGAATGAATCAAACAAAAATAGAAAAGATGTACAAGCACGTCAAGAATACGTGGACAACAGAGTCGAATCATATCCAGGCTGATTCCATCAGATACAACTCCTGTAGACCTTAGGTTCAATAAAATCTGCTGAATACACTCAGTAGAGACCTCACTAAATGCAAACATGGACCAAGCAGGATGCATCCTATTATTGTTATAAAAAGCAAGAAGATTAATATCAGGAGTAACCAAGAAGTCATTTACACTGTTACTAAAAAATGTATTGACAAATGAGAAGGCAACGAAATAGCAGAAGATTTCAACACGTTAAACCTTCTTAGGTTTTTCCACAAACGCTTAGAATCACCGACGATTAAATTTTTTTCAAAAAATGACTTTTGTCCACGACTACCTTATAATATATACCTTATGAATGAGTTTTCTAAAACAAAATGGTAGTCATTTTTCACGGAGTGAATAATAGCGGTGAATAATAATCATTATTCACGGGTAGCCATCTTGACCAGACTAATAATAATTATTTGAAACGTTAAAAGTAAAAAAACGTCAGTTTAATTCAATTTTTTAGGAGTTTCTAAATGTTTGACATTAAAAAACCTAAACAAATTCGTTTTTTCGTATGATTTAAGCATAAATTAATTAATTTTTGTAAAGAAAACGACGTTTTATAAAACTGACACTTAATTTTGACAAATTGTTGTGAAGTTGGTTACAGTTAGTAACATTGGATTTGTGTCACATTGACGTTTAACCTTTATTCAAAAATTTATTTAAAAAATAAATTTATGGAATCAATTTCAATAGTCGTGGACAAAGTATAGTATTCTACTCGCATATAATGAGCTATTATTCACTCGGGTTAATTATGCCACTCGCTACGCTCGTGACATAACCTTAACCTTCGTGAATAATAGCTCTCATTAGATAATAGCACCCGTGACGTAATTTCGTAGAGTCTTATAATATTGAAAACTCTGCTGACTCCTAATCCTTTTATACTTAGCAAATGCTTTCTAATTCCTAAGCCTCATAATTCCTTAGTTTAATCATTTGCCTGACATTTCAAGTGATCCATGGCAAAGCACGCTTTCTGATTACCTTAGTAATCACAGGTGCATGAAAATCAAATAAGGATAACATAGCATCATTAAAGCAATTCAGTTTGTCATCAGTTGTATTAAGATCAAGGACAGCTTCCCAATTCATCAAATGCCTTATCAAAGGCACAAACGTCAATACCACGGAGATCACGAAAACTAATAATTCTAGCCTTAGACTTAGTACTCATTGATATCGTACTTGTACTTGTAAAACTTGGTATAGAAGGAGAACACTGACAAGTTGAACAAAACCTCAACAGTCTTTGAAAAAGACTTAAGAAATTTTTGGTATGAGGTTGTTTTAAGTTCTAATAAGGCTCAGTCTTTCTACAAGCAAATCTAAGGTTACATTGGCGACCCTCTATCTCATTAGCAAAGGCAAAGGAGTCACTGTTATGAGTAGTCATGTTAGACAAACACGTACAAAGATAGTTGCAAGAAAATTCGGGCAACCACAAATTGGGGTGCAACAAATGAGGTATTATTGAGACGTTAAGTAAACATGCTTAACTGGTTTTTATCTGTTTATCTATCTTGTTTTAAGAACCTTTTAGTATTTTAATGAAGACGTGAGATCAAATTATTGACGAGCAGCATAATAGGATGGATTTTCACACCGATCCTACAAAAATTGACAATTTCGTAATTCGGGATCAAAGCACAAAAAAGTTTGTGATAAAGTTCGTTTCAGAGGAAAAAAATATTAAGTTGAAACTAAAATAAAAAGAATTAAAAAAAATGTATCTACTTTTTAATAATTTAAATTAAAAAAAAAACATTTAGTTTTATAAATAAACGTACATATTTTATTATATTTTAAATAATTTTAATTTTAGTTTCAATTTTATTTAATTAATGAACAGCGTATAAAAATTGATGAGCCATTAAAAATTTCTCTGGTTAATATTTAAACAAACATCAATATTTTATGATTCTGATGGTAACAAATATGTATAAAAAGTTTAATTATTCTAGCTTCAAAAAGCTCTCTAAAATATAACTACAATTCCTACATCAAAAATATTTCTAATTTATATTTAACTTGAATGTTTCATAAAAAAAATAAATAAAATAGGAATAAATAATATCTAAAGCATCTATTCTGTTTTATTATTAATAAAATATGGGGAAGGTTAAAAACACACTACGTGACTAATTCCTACCTGAATCATCGTCACTAAGCTCGGCCCCACCTTCATGAAGCGCTATATCTGATCCACTAGAACTACCGACCGTTCTAATGCTACTTTTCTTCAGTATACCTTTAAGAGGCGGACTGCGTCTACTATCAGTATCCGAATCCGAGTCGATTGTACTCCCTTTAGAAGTTTTCGTCTTATCCGAACCGGGAGAAACTAAACTAGACTCCACCGACGGAAACTTTTGAGACGAAATCAACGACATTTTCTCTTCGGGACTCAAAATTTTCGTAGTCTCAGAAACAAGCACCGGAATTTTACTATTACCCTTAACCGTCGAATTATTTTCCGAACTACATTCTCTCGTAATCGTTTCAGTCACCGTATGATAAACAGGAATTTTACTTTTATCTTTCTCAAATTGACTAATTTTCTCAACTTGATTCGGCGAATGTTCCGTAATTATCCTTGTAACGGTTGTTTTTACAATCGGATCGGCACTTTTAATAACAACGTTCTCTTCGTCCCAATTAACATCTTGAGTTAACTTAACAAATTCTTTTAGGGGATCCTTAGAATGTTTTTTAATCGTTTTTACTTTTCCTTTAGAATTTGAGGCGCAAACGGGAATTTTACTTAATATTTCGCTCTCGGTTGGTGAAGATACTCGTTCTTCGACGAATTCTTTACTTTGGCGAGGTTTTGCGATTGGTATGCTACTTTTTGGGGTACCTGTTATGATTGTGGTTACGGTGGTTGATTTTGATGGGGAATCGGGCGTGAATGAAACTGATTTTGGGGGGTCTCTCGGGGATGGTGTTAAAGGACTCGAAATTTCTGTTTCTAAGAATTTAAATGCTTCTTCTTGGGCTTTTGTTAAAGAATCGTTTAAGGATGTTTCTTCAATTTTTTTGGGTATTTCTACGGTTGGTCTTAAATTTTTTTTGGTTACTTCGGCGTAATTCATTTCTTTTTCAACGAAATTCTTTGTTTCTTCTTTTATATTAAAAGGTATGTTTTCATAAAGATTTTGAGATGAATCTTTCGTTTTTTGTGGTTGAACATTTTCGGGAAGCTCTTTTAATTGATTTTTAATTTCCTCCAACTCACTTTTCGTCTCTAACAATACATTTGCAAGTTTTTCCAGTTCATTTTGTTGCTGTTCTTTAACATCTTCATCAACACTCTCAATTTCCTCATCGAGTTGTTCTATAGTTTCCGTCCAAAAATTAATTTTTTCATCTGGGGTGTGGGTCCAATTATTTGAGGAACCTGTAACTTGCTCTGACGTAGATTCGTTCCAATTGGCGTTTCTCTCAGCCCAATTTTTCTCTTCTAAATCGTTACTTTTTTGGGGTAAATCAAAGTCTTCATTGCTGGATAAAGTATCCGTGCTGTACATAATATAATCTTTCCCCGTTGTTTTTAAATCATTAACAACATCTTCGGCTTCGCGAATAACTTCGTTAACTTGAGGCTCAACTTCTTGTCGCAATTCTTCTTCGTCAACATCTAATTCTTTAATAACATCCGTAATTTCATTTAAAACGATCGTTCTAACGTTATTCACTATCATTTCATTATTATCAACGTCTAAATCTAAACGTAAATTGGATTTTTTATCCAATTTCTTTATCATATCTAAATTAATATCTTGGGAGACGTGGTCATCTTTTCTACTTGGTATGATGATATCTTCATCGGGAAGAAAATCGTTTCTTTCAGAATGTAAAAATGTTAATGTATCATTAACGTTTTGCTTAAGCTTTTCAATCGGATCGATTTCCTGGTGAATAATCACTTTTTCTTCTTCTAAAATTAAAGCTTTCGGTTCTTCGTTTATTTCAACTTCCACGATTTTCTCGTTAATTTCATTAATTACTTCATCTTCTTGTGGAATAAAATGTTTGGTGGGTGTAGATGTTGATGTTGGAGGATTTAGTTCTCCTTTAGGGAAAACAAAAAGACTACAGCACTTCTATTTATGAAAGCTTATAGTGTGGCTTATAATAAAAAATTTTGTGTCAAGTAATGTGAGCGCTAAAATGTTTACGACCTGATTTAAAAATTAAAAAAAATTTAAATCAGATGGTAAAAAGAATACCTGCTCTATTTATAAGTCACCCTATACGTTGTCCATAAAGATAAGAGAGACTTAGACGTTTGTTAAAAAGGCTGTAAGGAAGCAGCAAAAATTAAAGGGGAGCGTGAGGAATTAAAAAGCGTACAAAAACTAAATAAAAAACGAGTTAACTAAAAACAAACGCATATAAACGAATAAAAATTAATGGTCAGCATATTAAAATGGGCATGATTATGGGGGGGTGATTAGTAAAAAAAAGGTGCTGGCGAAGTTAGTAAAAAAATTTCAATTAAAAAAAAATGTAAAATAAATAATAAACGAACGAAAATTAAAACCCAATTTAAAATTCACACACACAATCCTGCATAGGACATAAAATTGAAAAAAAAAGTTCCTCTGTAAATGTATTAAATTATAATTAATGGTAAAAAAATGGTACACCAACCAAAATTAATAAAAGTAAAACGAAATTAATAAAAAGTCAAAAATGTACAACAAAAACCTTAAACACATGTTTCATAAAAAAAAGAGTACTTAGTGCAAAATAAAAAAAAAGGATTTACATAGACCTGCGATTGTAAAATTGTCTTAAATTAATTACTACTTAGTTTATTTATATAATTATTAGATTAGGTGTCGGCTTAAAAAACGTACACGCAGAACATAGAAGACATGGAATAAGTAAATGAATACACAGAAATCAATCAGATCCAAGAACGCAGAAGAATCAGCGAAGTTTTACTCGAAACTACAAAATACCATAGAAAGCTTAATAGCAACCACAAAATCATAATTTATCAAAGACACAATCTCAAATAACAAAACAGCAGCAGGAATCAAAGAAGGAAATAGCTTATAGATAGCTTATAGTAGCAGTTATCATAGCAAAGATTGAAGATGACTTCCAAAGACAACTTTTTAAGTTCTACCAGTTGGCACGACACCTCAATGTGATAATATCTATAAATAAAATAGAGGCCATGACATTTGCCAAGGAACCAGTCAGGTATAAACTGGTTGTGGACCACCAAGTGAATACCTTCAGATATCTAGGTATGGACATTTACTGCAGTCACAAACTTGCATAATACCCATTATGACCTACAGTATGACTCGTGAAGATACCAACAAGACGAAAAACATTCTGAGGGTTGCTAAAATGAAAACTTTAAGAACTATCCTAGACAAAACGTGAAAAGACAAAATTAGAAACATCCAGGAACAGTGTGGGATGTAGAACTTGTACGATGGAGGCAGACACCCAAGAAGAGAATGGTGCAGCAAGGTGAAGAGTATGGGTTGGGTTGGGTTGTGTTGGGTTGGGTGCGAAAGAGGGAAAGATGCGGCAAACGAGCTCAAAGAGAGAACGGTGAAGATGTGGCAGGAGGGGTGTGTGAAAAGAAGTGTGGCCAGAAAATTAGTGTATCAAACATGGAGACGGTGATGCTGAAGAGTGAAGAGGGATGGGAGGCGATTGCGAACATGTGCAGAACTATAATGAAGGAGAAGGAGACGACGGAGTGGGAGCTGTCGCCGGGAGGTTATGGGAGAGGAGGGGATACTTCCCCTCCTCTTCCAGGTACGTATGATGTAATAACAAACTGAATAAAAAGTAATGTTATGTCGTTTCCTCCATAAAACGCCTCTCCATGTGAAACCCGTGGTGAAGTGTGCGATCGAGGCAAGTAGGGGCTGCGGAGAGAGAGATAAAATGGTCACCGAGCTGAAGAAGGAAAAAAAATGGCTGGGGGGGGAAACAATCCCCCCCACACTCAGGTACGTTGTAACGTAGTTGTTTTTCAAAAAGTAAGGGGAATGTATTGTATCGTTTTCGGATCCGACAACTGACGCAATGGAGTGACGCCTCCTCCTCCTGAAGGATGCCGAGATGGGAAGGTCATAGCCACCTACATAGTTGGAACAAGTAGTAGAAGTGGATAGTATTGGCAGGTAGATGGTAAGAAGAGTTTAGAAGATCGGCGGAGTGCTGCCTCCTCCTCCCGTAAGAAGCCGAGACGGAAAAGGCATGGTCATTCACAAGGAGTGAAGGAAAAGGGTATGTTTTTCCCCGATGAAATGCCCTGATGGGCGGTGCCGGGAAGAGAGGGGGAAGGGTTTTAGACGGTCGGAATTGCTTCCAACCCGTCACTATCCGGCCGCATGAGAACTTAGGCCGGGTGTCTGGTAGCAGATTTCCTAATCCCCTCTATAAATAAAAAAAAAAAAAGGGTTGGGTTGTGTTGGGTTTGGTTGAGTTGGGTAGGGTTGGAAAACCAGCAAAGGGACGTTCTCCAAAAAGATGGCAGAACAACTAGCAGTCCATCTCCCAGGAGGTCCTCTGTCAATGACCTCAAAATTAACAAACCGACAAGTCTAAGAGAAAGAAGAAGAAGAAGCCAATGTATATTTTTTATGTATTTAATAATTTTCTTCATTCTAAACAATGTATGCTAGACTTTTCAATTAACATCCCTAACATTTGAAGATCCACAAAGGAAAAGATGTTCGACATCCCACGAAATGAAACCAAACACATAAAACAAAACTGTAATGGTACAAATAAAAGATGATGTGGTGGTGATGCAAAGGAGTATACAATGATAAAAATGTATGGGAACTTTTAAATATCAAAATTTCAACAAAGAAACAAACTTCAGAATTATAAGAATACAGGTGTTGTCATTTGTGGGAAGGAAGTACATTCCAGGAAAAGGTGCGCAAATCCAAGCAGAAGAGCAACAGGAAGAACGCAACACGAAGCAGATTTTGCTGATCTTGAGCATACTACAATGTTGAAAATATATTTTGAGTGCTCCCAATTGTTGCTTTTTGATGGGAGTTGACTTAATAATAAATGCCTTTATTAGAAAATAAGCTTAATTGTATAAAAAAAAACATACAAAGGAAAATAGGCGAGTTCCAACTTGTACTAGTTAGTACAGCTGCTCTAACTAACCTAAGAAACAAAAAAAGAAAAACATGACTCGGCCAAAAATTACAAAGCAACAGCTAGATACAACAACAAGATTGCAAAACATGTCAGATCAACGTTTGCCCCCATGTAGACATTGTTCAAGAAAACAAGAATTTTTCTGTGTAAATTTAAACCTTCCTAGTGAGAACCCCTTACAATTATCGTCCACCTCATTATATTTCGAAGTTATTTGAAATATGTATGACCTCTGAAATAAAGACAAACGATAGAAGGGTCTCTGTCTCTTTATCAACGCACTGCGATATAAGATAATGCGAGAAATCTCAACGTAAAGCGTTCCAGCATTCGGGATGATCTTCTTGCATCTTCGCGAAATCATAAAAAAACAATCCCGATTGGCCAAATTATTATATGAAGAGTATGGATGAGCATAGACTACCGGGTATAACAATGAAGAGAAAACCAGCAGGAAGTCGTCCTTCAAAAAGAACACCAAAAAGATGGCAGAACAATCTGCTGGACTGTTCCGATCCATCTCCCAGGAGGTCCTCCGTCAATGACCTCAAAATTAACACACCGACAAGTCTAAGAGAAAGAAGAAGAAGAAGCTAACATATATTTTTTATGTATTTAATTTAATTTTCTTCATTCTAAACAATGTATGCTAGACTTCTCAATTAACATCCCTAATATTTGAAGATCCACAAAGGAAAAGATGTTCAACATCCCACGAAATGAAACCAAACACTTAAAACAAAACTGTAATGGTATAAATAAAAGATGATGTGGTGGTGATGCAAAGGAGTGGCAACAAAGGTAATATACAACGATAAAAATGTATGGGAACTTTTAAATATCAAAATTTCGGCAAATTTCAGAATTATAAGAATACAAGTGTTGTCATTTGTGGGAAGAAAGTACATTCCAGGAAAAGATGTACAAATCCAAGCAGAAGAACAAGAGGAAGAAGGCAACACGAAGCAAATTTTGCTGATCTTGAGCATGCTACAATGTTGAAATTCAGAATATTCTCGGAAAAGATAGCGAAAATATATTTTGAGTGCTCCCAATTGTTGCATTTTGATGGGAGTTGACTTAATGTGCTTGTCTCTTTATCAACGCACTGCTATATAAGGTAATACGAGAAATCTCAACGTAAAGCGCTCCAGCATTCGGGATAATCTAATTGCATCTTCGCCAAATCATAAAAAAACAATCCCGATTGGCCAAATTATTATATGAAGAGTATGGATGAGCATAAACTACCGGGTATAACAATGGAGGGAAAACCAGCAGGAAGCCGTCCTCCAAAAAGATGGCAGAACAATCTGCTGGATTGTTCCGATCCATCTCCCAGGAGGTCCTCCGTCAATGACCTCAAAATTAACACACCGACAAGTCTAAGAGAAAGAAGAAGCTAATGTATATTTTTTATCTATTTAATTTAATTTTCTTCATTCTAAACAATGTATGCTAGACATCTCAATTAACATCCCTAACATTTGAAGATCCACAAAGGAAAAGATGTTCAACATCCCACGAAATGAAACCAAACACTTAATACAAAACTGTAATGGTATAAATAAAAGACGATGTAGCGGTGATGCAAAGGAGTGGCAAGAAAGGTAATATACAACGATAAAAATGTATGGGAACTTTTAAATATCAAAATTTCGACAAATTTCAGAATTATAAGAATACAAGTGTTGTCATTTGTGGGAAGAAAGTACATTTCAGGAAACGGTGCGCAAATCCAAGCAGAAGAACAACAGGAAGAACGCAACACGAAGCAAATTTTGCTGATCTTGAGCATGCTACAATGTTAAAATATATTTTGAGTGCTCCTAATTGTTGCGTTTTGATGGGAGTTGACTTAATGTGTCAGTCTCTTTATCAACGCACTCCAGCATTCGGGATGATCTCCTTGCATCTTCGCCAAATCATAAAAAAACAATCCCGATTGGCCAAATTATTGTGCCATTCTGAGAAAGTGAGAAATGATCTAGAATCCGAAGATGTGCCAATATATGTCGCTTTACAATAACCTATTGAGATGTCAGATTGGGATTATAACAATTCAAGGCGAGATAACGTTGTAAGGAAAAGAATTTAGTAAATTGGACCTTTGCTCAAAGTGTTTCTAGTTTCTTACATTCTCTAGCGATTTAAATCAGAGGCCTTGACTACCATGATTATCATCACCTCACACTGCAACTATAACTTATAGCCATTGGAAGCAAGACCAAATAAAATTTAATGGTGAAATTATTAATTTATTATTTATTAAATTATTAATTTTTTCAATCTCGTCTTTTATAGGGCAATACAAAATAAACTGACAAGACCAACAACGAATCTCGCACAATCACCACAGTCTCCTGATCACACCATGTAAACAACTTGGCTTTGAAATCACTTGCAAATCTATGTCTAAACCCTATAATGAGGAACTTAAATGAAGATTAGATATAGAAGAGAAGGAAAACAAAAAACTTCAGTTTTTTGGCCTCAAAAGATGAACCATATAAATTTTATTTTTATGTGTTACACGTGTTTCGACTCTGAAGTCATCTTCGGACACAACGTCAATTAATTGGACCACATGTTGAAACTTGAAAAGTTATATAAAATTTTTGAAAAATCTGTTAGACACATTTTCTTATTTAATCACGCTGTAAAATTTGAGGTTATGTTTAAAAATATTACGTATTAAATATTTTAAGGCCAAAAACGATATTTAAAATGATTATTTTATATGAAATGAATAGAAAAAGTTTTTAAATTTTGAAATAAAAGGCCGAAAATATATAAAAATTGAAAAAACCAAAAAAATTAAAACTAAACTTAATGTGATGTCGACATCACATGAATCTGGAGAAAGTATTGGCTAAGTTAAATGAAGATGTTGTAGCGAGAAGAAACAGAAAAGGCTTCAGACAGAAATTTTGTCAATTTCAACTTTAATTAAGAAATAAAATAACTTTTAATTTCAAATTTTGAAGATTGAAATACAGTTTGCATATAGTCTCTTATACCCACATCTATTACCTTGTTACATTGATTGCAAATTATCAAAATTCAGGTTCGAAATAATCATAAACAATTTTGACAATTTATAAATAAAACTTAAAACAATTTTTCAAAAGATTTTCATCGCAGGCCCATGTTATCAAAAAAATCAAATCACCACAATCATAGAAATATTTAAAAAAATCTTACCATTAACTGATGGTTGGGTTTCTTGTTGTTGAAAAACTTGCGCATTTTCAATCTTAAGATCAGCTGGACTCGGAGGAGGCGTATTCATAGAAACTCGTTCTTTCGCAATTGGACTCATATCCAATTTATTAAAATGTTCCACGACTCCTTCTAAAATTTCCGTTTTAATTTTAGGAATATCCTCGTTCAAATTTGAATCGATGATTTCGTTTTCTTTCTTTTGATTATAAGTTAAACATTCGCTAATTGTATCGGTTAAATCCCTATCAGATATATCTAAAAAAATATATATATAAATTTAATGTATAAAATAAAAATGAAAAAATCACCATTTTTATCACTAATATCAATTTCGTCTTGATTAAATATTTTTAAAGTAACATCTCGTTTAAGCGAAGCATCCCTTGACGAACCAAGTTCGTCCTTGAGACTATCAAAACCGGATTGATCCAATCTAACTTTAGCTAAAGCTTTTTCCATGTCATCAGTGACCAATTCAACGTTGCAAATACATTTATCAACGATATCGGAACGTCCGATTTTATGTAAAGCTAATTCTAAAGAATTTCCTGTTGCTTTATTAGCTTTTTGCCTCAACCATAACCTAAACATAATCATCGCTTGTTGAGAATTATTTTCGGGATATTGCTCTTTAATTAAAGCAATATCCGATGGTGGAATATCTAATTCAGAAGCTAATAATTCCCAATCTTTTTCTAATAAATTACAAATATCAGTTAACCGGAAATCTGCTCTATGAATCGTTTCCGGGTGACTAATTCCACCATGGTGTAAATAACTATGGTCTTTATCCAAAGATAAAAGATCCGATTGGGAGTCTCTATCTGGGAGAACATCTTTGGGCAGTGAAAGATTTAGCGTACAAATTGGGGTTTGAGTTGGTTCACCTCTTGCTACTTTCGGATCATTCATGAAAACTATTCTTCCATTTGGGTCTTCATCCTATTTAAAAATTAATGAATTAGATATTAAAAAAGAATTTATTGGGGGAATTAAATTAATATTTACCGGATCTCTTAGTCTCATTGTAAAAGCAACCCTATTCTCTTTAAAAGCTTTAAATCCCAATTTTGGTTGATCGCCAGATTGCAAAACTGGAACTAAATTACCACCAAACTCCATAAAAACATCTTTATCCTCCAAAACTTCAATATCTTTGCTTTTTGCAATTTCGGTGAATTGTTCTTGTTGTTCCAACGTTTTATCTTCTTTGTCATCAGTCATACAAAATACTCTCACCCTTGCTTCATAACCACTTACTCTTTTTGCGAATATGACAAATTTTGCCATAAATGGTACATGAGTTGCCTAAAAATGCAATGATTTATATTATTATTTTATACAGGTGTGTGTCAAATGTCTGGAATATAGCCAATAACTTCGTATTTTGTGGTTTTAAAGAAAAATGTTTCAAATAAAAGATTCTTTATGAATTATGTCGTAATTTTTTGGCGATATTTGCTTGTTTACGTTGTTTTTTGTTTCGATGCTATGGCAACCAACATTGTTATTTTAAATGGGATGCATAGGTATGTTCTTTTTGCATATTTTGATAGAGGATAAATCTCTCTACGCGATAAACATATCAAATCATATTGTATAAATGTATAAGACAAAAATCGAGAAAAGTTGCATTCTCTGAAAATATTAAATTACAATCAAACCGTTCGCAGCTTTAAATGTCAAAAAATTGACAGTTTCAACAATTATGAAAAATTAATTAGGTGACACACATTTAATGTAGTTATGATTTGATATGTTTGATAAAAAAAAAAGATATAAAACAAAATAAAAAAAATATTAAAATATAAAGCGAATATTTCACTTTATATAACGGTTAAAGTTTTATTATTTTTAGGTTATCCAACTTGACTCGGTTACCATGGTGATTAAGATCCAAATATTGCAGGTGGTTGTCAAAAGTGAAATTGAATTTAAGTTTTTTTAAGTAAAAAGTTTTATTTAATTGGTTTAAAAGGCTGTATTTAACTCAAAATTGCTTAATCTAGAGTATAATAAACAAGGTAAGTTGATTAAATCAAAAAAAGATATTTTTAATTTAATTTTCTTAATTAGAATCGATTTAAATTAATTACAATTAACGAATTTGGTACGAATGCGAGATAATCGTAAAGAATTCGAATTGTTTTTAAATTAATAAAAATTAGGTTAGAATTGATAAAAAAAATCGGAATTAAATTTTATTATTTTAAGGTTATCCAACTTGACTTGGTTACCATGGCGATTTAGAACCAAATATTGCAGTTGCTTGTCAAAATTGACGTTTAATTTAAGTTTTTTTAATGAAAAACACATAATTAATTGGATGTAAAGGTTGTATTTAATTCAAAATGGGCAAATGAAATGGATGAAATTATAAGCAAGGTAAGTGGATTAAATCAAAAAAAAATTTTTTTAGATCAATTCAAATGTACAAGAATTTAGGGTTAAATAATAATTAAAACTAGAACTAACACTAGACCTAGAACTAGAATGTTTTAGGTTTAGTCAGGCGTCTTAGACAAGAACTTAGAAAAGCCTGAAGACGCATGGCTAAACCCGAATATTTCTAGTTCTAGGTTTAGTGTTAGTTCTTTTGCACTATCACTAGAACTAACTCAAGACCTAGAACTAGAATCATTCGGGTTTAGCCGTGTTGAGAGACGTGGGACTAAATCCGAATGTTTCTAGGTCTAGTGTTAGTTCTAGTGGTAGGTAGCGCTAGTTAGCATAAGATATTACTATGTTGTAGGTATATTTTTATTGAACTAAAACTAGAACGAGAACTAGAAACAGTCGGGTTTAGTCGTGAAAAAAACTTTCAGTTGTCAATGTCAACTTTAATTTTATTATTATATTCGTAATCATCATAAAATAACCTTTAAAGTGAGTCCAAACTTGACGCATTTATCTCAAAAAACCAAAAAGTTCGAACTTACAACTTTTAATTTTGACATATTTGTCAACTTCATAAAAAATCCTTTAAAATGAGTCCAAACTCGATATATTTAACTTTAATATTAATGAAAATACAATCACTTCCGGTTTGAAACGTCAACGTCAATTTTGACATATTTGTCATCTTCATTAAAAAACCTTTAAAATGAGTCCAAAGATGACGCAGTTATCTCAAAAAACAAAAAAGTTTTTGTGATAAATTTTAAGACATTTTATAAAAATTAAGAATATGTCAAAATGACATTGACATTTCAAACCGGAAGTTCTTATATCTCGAGTAATATTGGAATTAAAGGTATCATATTTGGACTCATTTTAAAGGATTTTTCACGACGATCACAAATATGTCAAAATTGAGGTTGACATTTTAAATCTGAAGTTAGTTATCATAATATAAGAGACAAATGGACAACTTCATGGTATTCTTTTATGATGTATTCTTTATTAAAAAACCTCTAAAATGAGTCCAAACATAACGCACTTATCTCAAAAAACAAAAAAGTTGGAATAAAAAAAACGTTAAACCCGAAGTTAGCAACAATGAAGTTATTATGAAATTATTAGATATTAATACCAACCTTAATTTTTAATTTTTTTTTATTGTATTTTTGTTTCTGTAATAAATTTTAAGACATTTTATAAAAATTAAGAATTTCTCAAAACGACATTGACATTTCAAACCGGAAGTTGCTTTTATCTCGACTAATATTGGAATTAAACGTATCATGTTTGGGCTCATTTTAAAGGATTTTTCACGACAATTACAAATATGTCAAAATTTATATTGACATTTCGAACCGGAAGTTGACCATAACTTCATTAATATTGAAGATAAATATGTCGTGTTTGTACTCATTTTAAAGGATTTTGAATGAAGATTACAAATATGTCAAAATTGAGGTTGACATTTTAAATCTGAAGTTAGTTATCATATAATAGACAAATGGACAACTTCATGGTGTTCTTTTATGATGTATTCTTTATTAAACAACCTTTAAAATGTTCGAAACATGACGCACTTATCTCAAAAAACAAAAAAGTTTGAATAAACAAACGTTAAACCCGAAGTTAGCAACAATGAAGATAGCAATTTAATTATTAAATATTAATACCAACCTTAATTTTTAATTTTTTTTATTGTATTTTTGTTTTTGTGATAAATTTTAAGACATTTTATAAAAATTAAAAATATATCAAAATGATATTGACATTTCAAACCGGAAGTTCTTATATCTCGAGTAATATTGAATTTAAACGTATCATGTTTGGGCCCATTTTAAAGGATTTTTCACGACAATTACAAATATGTCAAAATTGACGTTGACATTCTTAATCGGAAGTTGACCATAACTTCATTAATATTGAAGATAAATATGTCGTGTTTATACTTATTTTAAAGGATTTTTAATGCAGATTACAAATATGTCAAAATTGAGGTTGACATTTTAAATCTGAAGTTAGTTATCATATAAGAGACAAATGGACAACTTCATGGTGTTCTTTTATGATGTATTCTTTATTAAAAAACCTTTAAAATGAGTCGAAACATGACACACTTATCTCAAAAAACAAAAAATTTTGAATAAAAAAAGTTAAACCCGAAGTTAGCAACAATGAAGATAACAATTTAATTATTAAATATTAGTACCAACCTTAATTTTTAATTTTTTTATTGTATTTTTGTTTTTGTGATAAATTTTGAGACATTTTACAAAAATTAAGAATTTATCAAAACGACATTGACATTTCAAACCGGAAGTTGCTTTTATCTCGAGTAATATTGGAATTAAACGTATCATGTTTGGAATCATTTTAAAGGATTTTTCACGACAATTACAAATATGTCAAAATTGACGTTGACATTCTTAACCGGAAGTTGACCATAACTTCATTAATATTGAAGATAAATATGTCGAGTTTTCATTTTAAAGGATTTTTAATGACCATTACAAATATGTCAAAATTAAGGTTGACATTTTAAACCTGAAGTTAGTTATCATATAATAGACAAATGGACAACTTCATGGTGTTCTTTTATGATGTATTCTTTATTAAAAAACCTCTAAAATGAGTCCAAACATGACGCACTTTTCTCAAAAAACAAAAAAGTTTGAATAAAAAAACGTTAAACCCGAAGTTAGCAACAATGAAGATACAAATTTAATTATTAAATATTAATACCAACCTTAATTTTTAATTTTTTTTGTTGTATTTTTGTTTGTGTGACAAATTTTAAGACATTTTATAAAAATTAAGAATATGTCAGAATGACATTAACATTTCAAACCGGAAGTTGCTTTTATCTCGAGTAATATTGGAATTAAACGTATCATGTTTGGGCTTATTTTAAAGGATTTTTCACAACAATTACAAATATGTCAAAATTTACGTTGACATTTCGAACCGGAAGTTGACCATAACTTCATTAATATTGAAGATAATTATGTCGTGTTTGTACTTATTTTAAAGGATTTTCAATGAAGATTACAAATATGTCAAAATTGAGGCTGATATTTTAAATCTGAAGTTAGTTATCATATAATAGACAAATGGACAACTTCATGGTGTTCTTTTATGATGTATTCTTTATTAAAAAAAACATTAAAATGAGTCCAAACATGATGTTGCTAGATATCACTATGTTGTATATTTTTATTGCACTAAAACTAGAACTAACACTAGATCTAAAACTAGAAAGTTTCGGGCTAACTTCTAGGTCTAGTTTTAGTTCTAGTTTTAATTGTTACTAAGCATTAAATTGTTGTCTATTTTTACTGAAATAGAACTAACATTAGACCTAGAAGTAGAATCATTCGGGTTTAGCCACACGTCTCTAAAGACGGCTACCCGAATGTTTCTAGTTCTACATCTAGTGTTCGGAATTCGAGGTACTTGACATAATGGGCACCTGTATATTATATTTATACTTTTGTCAATTTGTTCGAGTTGGATAACCGTATAACCAATACACAACGGACCTTGATGCATTACATTTAAAATAACAATGTTGGTTGCCATAGCAACGAAACAAAAAAACAATGTAAACAAGCAAATATCGCCAAAAAAATGCGCCACGATTAATAAAGAAACTTATATTTGAAACATTTTTCTTTAAAACCACAAATGGCGAAATGATTGGCTATATTCCAGACATTTGAAACACCCTGTATGTTGTATATTCTTTTAACCTGATTATATAATTCAGTTGCCATACGAGCTGAATCGGAAAAATTTCTACAATCCATTAACCAAAACCTGGCAGACACCGTTGTTGTAAAAGATACGCATTCTTTAACGAAAGATAAAGGCGTTGAACCGGTTACATCTTCCCAAACAGCTTTATTTTGACCGCCTAATTAAAGAGAAAATATAGAAAAAAATGTTTTAAATTAATCCGCTGCAATTAAGATACTTTAGTGTGTTTTTTATTTAACGTGAATAATTAGTGATCTCTATTTGTATCTTTCTTGCAAACCAAAGTAGTTTTAAATACAATAAAAGCATCCAATCAGGAAGGAATCTAAACTAAACATAAAGTTTAATTGTTTTGTTATAAAGATAAGAGCACTAATTTACCTGATTTGTTCCCTATATCGAAGCATGTATACGACATAACACAATTTGCAACAGTAACACAACAATATTACGTTAAATAGAGTGAACATGCATACATAACAAAAAATTATGATTATTTTATTATACAAAGAAACTTGTGAGATACGATTTTATTTTATTTTTATTATTTTGATTAATCTCAAAAGTCTCCTGCAATTTCTGGGTGAATGATCCATAATAATCAAACATTATTAGAAGATACTTTGAATACTGTTTCAAATTTGGAAAGATAATGTAAATGAAAAATATTAACTTATAATCATGGTGGTGTAAAGGATTTTTTAAACTGAAATATTACAGTGTGCAAAACAAGAACCATAACGTCATTACAAGAATCCCTATGAACTCGTAATGTTTCTTTGAACTAATCTTAAATAAAAAAAAATTATAATAACAAAAATTGTTTACCTGTAATCGAACATAGAAGTCTTAAAGTTGATGCAAACCCTGAGTACTGGTTTATCATCCCTTGTGTGTGTGCTTTAGGAGCTGGTAAACTCAACGTAATCGCTTTGTGGAATTTTCTTCGTCTTGGTTCGACCGTTACTATTGGAGAAACGGCGACTCCGTGACCGAGAAGTTTTGAAACTGTTTCGGACTCGATAGCTTGTGCCTAATGCATTAATTTATTAAAAAATAATGTCTATAACAGAAATGATTTTACCTGTAATCCAACCCTTATTTTTTTGGTTAAAGCGTTTTGTGGAAAAACTGCTTGAACCAGAGGAACCGCTGTACTTGAAACTGTACCACCATCCGGTCCGATTGCGTAAACGTCTTGTCGTACTCTTGACACAACGGCGAAATAATGGGGGAAGTCGTTCGTTAAAATTCTCGTAATTCTGTTCGTGTGAAGATCTTCGATTTGATTCAACTCTGTTTTAATACAAAAATGATTTAGATTGATAAATGTTTGAGAAGTTTAATGAAAGGCGATTATTTAAGCAAGAAACATGAAGATTATTTAAATCAAATTGCAATCTAGAACATTAAACATTGGGTATAATTAACTACGTCAAATAGGTCATTAACATAAATAACAAACAGTAAAGGGCCTAGATGGCTACCTTGAAAACACCATTAACTGAAACAATCTGGCATCTCTCTTTCAGATAAGAAGCAAACCATTGCAAAAGTTTAGCCTGAATACCAAACTTCGTTAGTTTAAACAGAAGTAAGTTGTGATGCACCCGGTCGAGCTTTACTAAAATCCGTATAAACTGAATCAACTTGACAAGAATCCTCCAGAGAAGATAAGATATATTTAAGCAAGTTACTCTCAACCGAGCGACCAGCAAAAAACCATGTTATCTACAATTGATTTTAGACTAATGGCAAAAAATAGACGTGCTTGAACCATTTTCTTTAATACTTTCCCATATGCTGGCAAAATAACAGACAGAGAGTGTGAACATTCAAAATTGATGGAATACCATTAGTACCAATACTGTCAGTAACCCTGACGCCCATCAAGGCCTCCTCAACCTCAATCCTGCCAAACTGCATCTAACTCAAAGGAAAAGCATCTGTTTTCACACAATCCGCATTCTGCTGGATTGGGGAAGGATCAACAAAAACTGAAGAAAAGAAATCAGACATCCCCATTCTTCTTAGACTTAGTAAAAGCCCAAAACATCTTTGGGTCAGATTGGATATTGCTTTCAGCTTTTCTAACGTACTCCATATAATTAAGATGGATTAGATACTTTGCACGACTCCTTAGAATTGAAAAAGTAAGGTAGTCAAGTCGGTTGCCAAAACGCTTCCATTTACAGTGCGCCTTCCTTTTCTCTCGAATTACTTTAATGATATTATGTGAAAACTAAGTAGGAAAACCCTTGGTAGCTTTGCGTTTTAAATGCACAAATTCGCGTATAGCAGTATTGACATAGTTATAAAAAATTTGAACCGCGTCATTGATATCGCGGCCACCAAGTTCTGATTCAGACGCAATTTCATTAAAGTATTCATCTAATTCAGGAAAGCGGGCTTTTCTAAAACAGAAAGCGTCACCATGATGTATAGGTAATGAACGAGCAAAATGAATAGAGCAGGAAAACGCAAGAGTGGAGTCGGTAGTATTACTAATAATAAGATCAAGTAAGATCAAACACTACCAAGAATAAAGAAGGGAAGACGTTATTTGAAGTCTGGAAAAATTGTTAATTGCAGGTGAAGACCGAACCTAAGAGGCAACAATAAATGGGTGCAATAATGCTTTAAATGCCATCTATTTAGCTACGTTTTCCACAGATGTACGCCTTAGTACAGATGTAAGCACCCATCATCTGAATGTCCAAAGACAAAAACCTCTGCTGCCAGATACGCAAATTGTGATAGATTACATCCAGCAACTGGAAGAAGTTGCCTTAAAAGCTCGGCAAATATCAAGGAAAAACAAAAAAAAAAGGGAGAGAAGTGAAAAGACTGAATAAAGGAAGGGCAAAGATGAAGATGTGAAAGATCAAAAGCTGGCTCAGATGGTGCTGAATATTCTTCTGAGATTGCTCCCTACAATGGCACACATCAGGAGTGGTAAGTAAATCTAATGACTTTTATTTCAGAATAACAGACTAGTGACATGAAACACCCACATCCAGTTTTCTGCGTATTGCACATTCATAAAGCATACCAGCAGCTAATGCTAGATACAGATTGACGATTTCAGACAATTTCGACACACCGAGGTTCTTACAAGTTGAAGCGCTTCTTTGGAATTAAAGCAGCGTGAATGAGTTTTAAAAAATTATCGAAACAGCCCTTGCAGGAATCGTGCACGACCTCAACCTGCACATAAAAAAAAGAAATGCAACCTTTTCACCTCTTTAATAAGATATTTAGAACACATAGTTAACTCAGACAGTATCCAGAAGACTACAGAGAAAGTGGAAGCGATCTTGAAATCACGTATCATATGAGTTAAAAAATGAATTTCTTTGGAATTAACCGTTTGAGTGCGGATGCTCCGCATTTTTGGCATATGCTCACAAAATTTGTTCCGCACTCAAACGGTTGAAGCAGCCTTGAATGAGTTTCAAAATCTTATCGACACGGCCCTACAAGTTCTTGCAGAAATCATGCAGGACCTCAATCTGTACATAAACAAAAACAAATGCAACCTTGTCAAGAACACATAGTTAGCTCGACCAGTATCCAGAAGACTCCAGAAATAGTGAAGGCAAGCTTAAAATCATCATGTATCTTATGAATTAAAAAAATTAGTTTTATTTGAATTAAAGTAGCCTTGAATGAGTTTCAAAAATTTATCCACACAGCCCTACAAGGTCTTACAGGAATCGTGTACGACCTTATCCTGCACATAAACAAAAAGAAATGCAACTTTTTCGCCTCTTTCATAAGATATTTAGAACACATAGTTAGCTCAGACAGTATGCAAAAGACTCCAGAGAAAGTGGAAGCGAATTTGAAATCATCACGGATCTTATGAGTTAAAAAAATTAGTTTTATTCGCATTAAAGCAGCCTTGAATGAGTTTCAAAAATTTTTTGACACAGCCCAACGAGGTCTTTTAGGAATCGTGCAGAACCTCAACATGCACATAAACAAAAAGAAATGCAACTTTTTCGTCTCTTTCATAAGATATTTAGAACACATAGTAAGCTCGGCCAGTATCCAGAAGACTCAAAAGAAAGTGGAAGCGAATTTGAAATCATCACATATCTTATGAGTTCAAGAAATAGTTTCATTCCAAATAAAACAGCCATGAATGAGTTTCAAAAATTTATTGCCACAGCCCTATAAGGTCTTGTAGGAATTGTGCAGAATTTCAACCAGCACATAAACAAAAAAAATGCAACTTTTTCGTCTCTTTCACAAGATATTTAGAACACATAGTTAGCTCAGACAGAAGACTCCAGAGAAAGTGGAAGCGAATTTGAAATCATCACGTATCTTATGAATTAAAACATTTCAGTCGAGTTTCATTCGAATTAAAGCAGCCTTGATTGAGTTTCAAAAATTTATTGACACAGCCCTACAAGGTCTTGTAGGAATTGTGCAGAACTTCACCCTGCACATAAACAAAAAGAAATGCAACTTTTTCGCCTTTTTCCCAAGATATTAAGAACACATAGTTAACTTGGCCAGTATCCAGAAGATTCCAAAAAAAGTTTAAGCGATCTTAAAATCATCACATATCTTATGAGTTAAAATTTATACTAAATGGGGAATTAATTCACCTTCTCCTTCAAAACTATGATTCAAAACATCTTGAACAGCTTCTTCATTGGCTTCCAAAGTATGTTCCTTCCAAGTTTCCCCATTTTCGGATCTTAAGACTACGATTTCGCGTTGTTTTCCTCTCAAAGAAGCGAAATGGGGTACTTCCAAAATAACAGGCCTATAACATCAAAAAAATAAGATTGAAAAAACGAATTTATTAATAACTTTTTAAACGCACCCTAAAAATTTAGCACCAACTGGTCCTAATTCCAAAACTCGACTTGCCAAAGCTTCACCTTCCATTAAAGGTGGAGGATGTTGAATCTTTTTGGGTCGCACGTATCGGCAGGTAATCCTGGTTGGACTTGCAGCACATCTCGGTGGAACGATCACTCTAACCCCAGAGTGTCTACACCCTCTCATCGCACCACCCCTTGCGTCTACCAAAAATGACACCAGAAAGCTAAATTTGGAAAAATAAGAATTAATTTAATGGAGATTATTAAAATTTTAGGGTGTTGAGTTACGAAAAAAAAATCAAATGAGTGTAAAAGTGTTGTTATTGTCCAGGAATTATCAATCACCATGTAGAATTAGAAATTTTTAATCACTATCTACTTCTTAATCTAGTGTTAACTAGATTAGATGATAAATTAGGGCTAAATTTTTTTTCTAATTCTAATCATAAGGATGTTTGAGAATTCTAAAAAATCAAATTAATCCTACAAAAATAAAATTATAAACACAAAAATTATAGCGATTAAAGGTGGTGATTACAATTAACGGACAACTCTCTATGTCTAAATAAAACTCAAAAAATTCGGGGTTGAAATGCATTATAAACAGTGTTAAGCTTTTATTTACAACGAAAAAACATGAACAATTAATATTATAACAAGAATGATAGGTTAATTGTAACACGCTGTACACAAAACTTACTTTTTCCAACTGGATAAACTGTTGCCACAACACAAAATCCCAAACAGAAAAAAAATGCAGTTAGTTACCAAAAAAATTTAATTCCAAAAAAGAAATTTTGGGATCAAAAATTACACAATTATATAAAATAATTTTAATTTATGTAACACAAATTTTGTGTATTATAATTTTCATTTTCAATGAATATGTTGAAGATGAAATCAATTAAAAATATATATATGCAAGGATTAGGGGGGGAATTCAAACATTTGTTAAAGAAACTCAAAAAATACAGATGGTGTTGATTTTTTAGTTGTTTTTGTTGTGCCGCATTCGGTGCTCTAAATAAATTGTACCTTAGTACCAAAGACTAACAGCGGTACCTTTCTCTGCACAAACCGGAACCTCGTCGATCGTACGGACCCAGTTGCTTCAGCATAATTTCTAGCGTAGACCATTCGTTACTGTATAAGTAAGCAATACAACTACTACAATGATGCTGGTTTAAACGTCTTTAAGGTGTGTGTAGTAAAAAAGGCTATTTATAAAAGGGGGTTTATTTAAAATGGGGAAGGGAAACAGCCAACAACAATAAAACAGAAATAAATTTCACCTTACATTTTCATAAATCAAACAAATTAAAAGATTGATTTTTTTTATGAAAATGTATTAAACATTTAAACATAGGCCCAAAACACAAACTCCTAAATAAAAAAAATCTTTTAACTTTGATCAATGTTGATGTTGTGACGGTGTAACAACGAGAATGAAAATTAAAATTTCAAAATAAAGAGAAAGAAAGACTTACCCAACGGTAATCGGTTGTCGATTTATATCAACATTATCTGGTAAATAAGCGTTTGGCGCATAATAATCTTTTACTTGAGTTGATGTTATTAAAGCATCTCCACTTATATGAGAAGGTGCTAAAACAAGAAATATTAATTAATAATCAAAATTAAGTGTTTATGAAGTTAGTTATTTTTCTAGCCCCCTCTAAGAAAGGCAAAGGTTATTATTAACAATATTGCTCATTTACACTTTTGCAATCAGATGCATAATTATTGAGAAAAATGTAAATAGGTGAAAATTAGATGATTTCGTGGTTTTGCATCTTTGTTGATGAAAGAGCACGAAAATCAGAACATTTTTGAAAAAAGGTTTAAGTATAAAAGTTGTAGCAATTTTGCTTTTATACTTTTGCTGTTAAATGCATAAATATCGAGAAAAGTTCGAAAAGGTGAAAATTAGATGAAATCGTGGTTTTGCATCTTGTTGTTGGTAAAGTTTGGGATTCGGAACGTTTTAGAAAAAAAGTTTTACTATAAAAGTTATGGCAAAGTTTATTCTAAGCAATATTGCTCTTTTACACTTTTGCTCTCAGATGGAAAAATATCGAGAAAAATTCGAAAAGGTGAAAATTAGATAAAATCGTGGTTTTACGTTTTGTTAATGATAAAGCATGGAAATTGGAAAGTTTTAGTAAAAAAGTTTAAGTATAAAAGTTGTAGCAAATTTTATGCTTAGCAATTTTGCTCTTTTACACTTTTGCTCTCAAATGCATATACAGGGTGATTCAAAAAAACCGCTGACAGGCTTCTAGAGCAGGTAATACATCAAAAATTAAGATGAAAAGTCTTAATATCGCAAATGCCTCCTTAGCGAGATATAGCGGGTCAAAGTTTCTTTAAAATTAAACATTATCTGCAATAAAAAGCCCTTTTTTAAAAATATTTTCAACTCCACTGCTAATTTTGTCGATTTTTGTGTAAAGTAATCAATTATCTATCAATTGGTCTCTTACAAAACTTTGATTAAAGCAACAGTTTTTGATTGAATTAACAAATTTTCTACAAACGTGTTTTTCTTAAAAACTATTGCTTTGATCAAAGTTTTGTTAGAGACCAATTGATAGATAATTGATCACTTTACACGCGTAGAGAGCAATGGCGGAGACAATATTTTTAAAAAAGTGCTTTTTATAGCAGATAATGTTTAATTTTAAAGAAACTTTGATCCCGCTATATCTCCCCAACGAGGCATTTGCGATGTATATTAAGACTATTCATCTTAATTTTTCATGTATTATCTACTCTAGAAGTCTGTCAGCGGTTTTTTGAATCACTCTGTATATTGAGAAAAGTTCGAAAAGGTGAAAATTAGATTAAATCGTGGTTTGACATCTTGTTGTTGGTAAAGCAGGCGATTCGGAACCTTAAATCATGGAAGGGTTATTTATGGTAATTGAGAAATGTAATTGGTCTCAAATTAAAGCTAATGATTTCTTCTTTATGATGATGTATAATACATATTGGGTTGTATTATAAAAATAAATAGAAAAGAAATCGAGAAGTTTTCTAAATTTTTCATCTTAATGTCAAATTGATTAAATGCTGGTTGAAACTCAAGAAATCGTGGAAGGGTTATTTATGGTAATTAAGAAATGTAATTGGTCTCAAATTAAAGCTGATGGTTTGTTCTTTAAGATGATGTATAATACATGTTGGGTTGTATTATAAAAATAATTAGAAAAATAATCGGGAAGTTTTCTTAATTTTTCATCTTAATGTCAAACTGATTAAATGCATGTTGAAACTAAAAAAATCGTGGAAGGGTTATTTATGGTAATTAAGAAATGTAATTGGTCCCAAATTTAAGCTGATGATTTCTTCTTTATGATGATGTATAATACATGTTGGGTTGTATTCTAAAAATAATTAGAAAAAAAATCGCGAAATTTACTAAAATTTTTGATCTTAATGTCAAATTGACTAAATACAGGTTGAAACTCAAAAATGTATGGAAGGGTTACTTATGACAACTAAGAAATGTAATTTGTCTCAAATTAAAGCTGATGATTTCTTCTTTTAAATGATGTGTAATACAATATGGCTTGGATTATAAAAATATTTAGAAAAAGAATCGCGAAGTTTTCTAAATTTTTCGTCTTAATGTCAAATTGATTAAATGCAGGTTGAAACTCAAAAAATCGTGGAAGGGTTATTTATGGTAAATAAGAAATGTAATTGGTCGCAAATTAAAGTTGATGATTCCTTCTTTAAGATGATGTATAATACATGTTGGGTTGTATTATAAAATAATTAGAAAAAAAAATCGTGAAGTTTTCTAAATTTTTCATCTTAATGCCAAAATGATTAAATGCATGTTAAAACTCAAAAAATCGTGGAAGGGTTATTTATGGTAATTGAGAAATGTAATTGGTCTCAAATTAAAGCTGATGATTTCTTCTTTATGATGATGTATAATACATCTTGGATTGTATTATAAAAATAATTAGAAAAAAAATCGCGAAGTTTTCTAAATTTTTCATGTTAATGTCAAACTGATTAAATGCAGGTTGAAACTCAAAAAATCGTGGAAGGGTTGATGATTCCTTCTTTAAGATGATGTATAATACATGTTGGGTTGTATTATAAAAACAATTAGAAAAATAATCGGGAAGTTTTCTAAACTTTTCATGTTAATGTCAAACTGATTAAATGTATGTTGAAACTAAAAAAATCGTGGAAGAGTTATTTATGGTAATTAAGAAATGTAATTGGTCCCAAATTAAAGCTGATGATTTCTTCTTTAAGATGATGTATAATACATATTGTGTTGTATTCTAAAAATAATTAGAAAAAAAATCGCGAAATTTACAAAATTTTTGATGTTAATGTCAAATTGACTAAATACAGGTTGAAACTCAAAAATGTATGGAAGGGTTACTTATGACAACTAAGAAATGTAATTTGTCTCAAATTAAAGCTGATGATTTCTTCTTTTAAATGATGTGTAATACAATATGGGTTGGATTATAAAAATATTTAGAAAAAGAATCGCGAAGTTTTCTAAATTTTTCGTCTTAATGTCAAATAGATTAAATGCAGGTTGAAACTCAAAAAATCGTGGGAGGGTTATTTATATTAATTAAGAAATGTAATTGGTCGCAAATTAAAGTTGATGATTCCTTCTTTAAGATGATGTATAATACATGTTGGGTTGTATTATAAAAATAATTAGAAAAAAAATCGTGAAGTTTTCTAAATTTTTCATCTTAATGTCAAATTAATTAAATGCAGGTTAAAACTCAAAAAATCGTGGAAGGGTTAATTATGATAATTGAGAAATGTAGTTGGTCTCAAATTAAAGCTGATGATTTCTTCTTTATGATGATGTATAATACATATTGGATTATATTATAAAAATAATTAGAAAAAAAATCGCGAAGTTTTCTAAATTTTTCATGTTAATGTCAAACTGATTAAATGCAGGTTGAAACTCAAAAAATCGTGGAAGGGTTATTTATGGCAATTAAGAAATGTAATTGGTCGCAAATTAAAGCTGATGATTTCTTCTTTAAGATGATGTATAATACATGTTGGGTTGTATTATAAAAATAATTAGAAAAAAAATCGGGAAGTTTTCTAAACTTTTCATGTTAATGTCAAACTGATTAAATGTATGTTGAAACTAAAAAAATCGTGGAAGAGTTATTTATGGTAATTAAGAAATGTAATTGATCTCAAATTGAAGCTGATGATTTCTTCTTTAAGATGATGTATAATACATGCTGGGTTGTATTATAAAAATAATTAGAAAAAAAATCGCGAAATTTACTAAAATTTTTAATCTTAATGTCAAATTGACTAAATACAGGTTGAAACTCAAAAATGTATGGAAGGGTTACTTATGACAACTAAGAAATGTAATTTGTCTCAAATTAAAGCTGATGATTTCTTCTTTTAAATGATGTGTAATACAATATGGGTTGGATTATAAAAATATTTAGAAAAAGAATCACGAAACTTTCTAAATTTTTGGTCTTAATGTCAAATTGATTAAATGCAGGTTGAAACTCAAAAAATCGTGGAAGGGTTATTTATGGTAAATAGGAAATGTAATTGGTCGCAAATTAAAGTTGATGATTCCTTCTTTAAGATGATGTATAATACATATTGGGTTGTATTATAAAAATAATTAGAAAAAAAATCGTGAAGTTTTCTAAATTTTTCATGTTAATGTCAAACTGATTAAATGCAGGTTGAAACTCAAAAAATCGTGGAAGAGTTATTTATGGTAATTAAGAAATGTAATTGATCTCAAATTAAAGCTGATGATTTCTTCTTTTAAATGATGTGTAATACAATATGGGTTGGATTATAAAAATATTTAGAAAAAGAATCACAAAGTTTTCTAAATTTTTCGTCTTAATGTCAAATTGATTAAATGCATGTTGAAACTAAAAAAATCGTGGAAGGGTTATTTATATTAATTAAGAAATGTAATTGGTTGCAAATTAAAGTTGATGATTCCTTCTTTAAGATGATGTATAATACATATTGGGTTGTATTATAAAAATAATTAGAAAAAAAATCGTGAAGTTTTCTAAATTTTTCATCTTAATGTCAAATTGATTAAATGCAAGGGGTTATTTATGGTAATTAAGAAATGTAATTGAAGAACTTTATTGGAACCTTGTAGCAAATTGTATGTTCAGCAATTTTGCTCTTTTACACTTTTACTCTCAAATGCATATACAGTGTGTCCGTAAAGTAACGGATATAGGCGATAAAATCATTATAAACGGTTTATGGAAAAATCCCTGAAACGGATCTAAAGATTTAAGTTTTTTGCAATTGTTTGGCGTAGAGTTTAAATTTCTTCCGCCATTTTTAAGCGAGTTATAACGTCATCGGTATTTTTTTCAAATGGCAATCCCCCATTTTTATTACGGAATATGAAAGAAGACTTTTTTCTGAATCTAATACAGTCAATATTAATATTGCTTACATAAGAAAATTTTTGGAGAAAAATTACTTTAAAGTTTAACTACTTCAGATTTGTTGACATGATGAAAATAGCAGTAGCCATGAGTAACTATGGTAACCAATTATTTTAAACAATTTCCTAAGTGTGTCAAAAACTGATTTAGTAAGTAGTTGACATCTTTAATAAGTTAAGCCAAAGTATGATGCGCCTAGCTGTGACTAAATTTAAACAGCATGGCCATCTCTCGGAGCATTTCTCGAAGTCTGGCCTACTAAATGTTGCTAGGGAAGTTCAACAAATCGTGGTTAATTAATTGGTTACCATGGTTACTCATAGCTACTGCTATTTTTATCATTATACAAATTTGAAGTAATTAAACTTTGAAGTAATTTTTCTCGAAAATTTTCTTATGTAACCAATATTAATATTGACTGTACTAGATTCAGAAAAAAATCCTCTTTCATATTTCACAATAAAAATGGGGGATTGCCATTTAAAAAAAATATCGATGACGCCATAACTCGTTTAAAAATGGTGGAAAAAAGTTGAAATCTACACCAAAAAATTGCAAAAAAATTATATCTCTAGACCCCTTTCAGGGATTTTTCCATAAACCGGTTTTTATGATTTTATCGCCTATATGCGTTACTTTACGGACACACTGTATATCGAGAAAAGTTAGAAAAGGTGAAAATTAGATAAAATCGTGGTTTTACGTTTTGTTAATGATGAATTACATGAAATCGTTTTATATCTTGAGAGCTATAAAAAAGCACGGGATTCGGAACGTTGAGAAAAAAAATTTCAGTATAAAAGTTCTTCAGTATAAACAATTCTTTACTTATAGTCAATTTAATCTAAATTATTTTTGTCTTATTGGGGGCTAGACTTTCGAGCGTCCATACGTGTATAAACAACGAGCCGAACATGGTGTCGTTCTTAGGACTGCATAAGATTAATAGAAAAAAAATTGTGATCGAGCATTTTATGACTTCGATAGAAAAAACTATGGCGAATCTCATGATGTACAGATCTTAATAATCGAGTACATTGTTTACGAGTTATGAATATTTTAAGTTTTTTTAAGTTTGAAGTTCTCAACATTTTAGCGTTTTAGTGGAATTCAAAGGAGATTTCGAATTTCGTATTGGCCAAGCATTAAGCTTTCGAATGAGATATTTTTTATCAAAATCGGTTTAGAGGTTCTTTTGTTACAATCAAAATCATGTCTAATTAGGGGCTAACTTTACATAAGTTTTTTTTATTACCCATAGAATGCCTATATTCGCTTTTTTCGTCGTTGGTTACATCCATCCTTGAGTCATCACCGAATGATTTCATATCATCTCCTCCGGACATGTATTTGTATTGTTGTTGATCCCCCAAGATAGGATCCTCACCTAACAGAAAAATCATTTTAATTTGTTCTTTTAAAATTAATTTAATCAATTATGAATTAAATTTAAACAAGCTAAATTAAAATAATTAAGCTAGACTAAAATGATAAAGCTAAACTAAACTAAAATAATAAAGCTTGCTAAAAGCTAAATAAATAATAAAAAATGTTAAAGATATATTCAACAACAGATAAAAAGAAATCTATAAAAACTAAGTGTAAAGAAAGAAAGAAATGAAATCAAGCACTACTTCTTTCACCTCATGGGTTATAATTTGTGATCAAGATTTTCGAATAATATAAATTAAAAGAATTTAAAAAAAAAGTAGTAATAGAGTCATCTCAACTTACGTGTGTACGTCATTTGTCCTTGATAGTAAGGGAGGTAGACGTACTGAACATGCGGAGGTCGACCATAAGCCACTGGTGGCTCATCCAATCCGCCTGCATGCAACAACCACCACCAAATAACCCACCAAATAATTTTTTAACCACCCATAAATACAATCAATTTTACACTTTAAACAGTGAGAAAAAGAGTCCCAACCCAGAAGGTGATACAATCATTCAATTTAAAAGTGGAGGATTTCTATTTTTTCTTTTCTAACTCTAATTTGAATCTAACATAATCATCTTGTATTGGAAAAGAAGTGTAGATAAAACAAAATCTTACCTTATTATCGATTAAATGTTAGATATAAAATCGATCAATAAAAATAAATTTTTTTATTGGAGACATAAATAACTGTAGGAATTAGAACGAGCGTTCGTGTTGTGTTTGGGCAAAGGTTTGTTGCTATTTCGATAAGGAGTATGATGAAAAAGTTGGGTTAATGTGATAATTACAGCGAGATGTCGAACTTATTAAATGTTATGAAAGAAGATTTGGTTATCTTTTAATTATTTTTATCCACTGTAGTACCAAAACACTATTGCAGAATGTTATTAAAAAAAAATAAACGTTCAAATGTAATCATTCTCAGTACAAGTTGTTTAGAGTTATTTGTTAGATACAGATTGAAATATTTAAATTTAATCGAAACAAGTAATCAATTATTTCGATCATAAATTGAAACATATATCATACTATTGGGGTTGCACAACTACTTTTTTTTTCAAAAACTAGCTTTTTCGAATCAATATGGGGAACACAGTGTCCGTTATAGCTCAATAAAAATATACAACAATCTAGCGCTGAATAACAAATAAAACTAGACTAACACTAGCACTAGAACTAACACTAGACCTAGAACGGCTGGTAGGTGATAGGTAGCGCTTGTTAGCATAAAATATCAATATGTTGCATATTTTTATTGAACTAAAACTTCAGACGCACGGCTAAACCCGAATGTTTCTAGTTCTAGGTCTAGTGTTAGTTCTAGTTTTACACTAGCACTGTCACTAGAACTAACACAAGATCTAGAACTAGAATCATTCGGATTTAGCCGTCCTGAAAGAGGTGCGGCTAAATCCAAATGTTTCTAGTTCTCGGTCTAGCATAAGAAATGTTGGCGAACTGAGTAAACTGGAATATTTCCGTGCATTTTCGATCAGTACTATAGTAAATGCATTTAAAAAGCCAGGAATATGGCCGATCAATAGACTGTTTTTTTCGGTCGAGGATTTTATGGACTAACATTCAAATTAATACTTCAACTTAAAAAAACACTGACGAAATTGATGAGGTGCCTAGCATATCGGACAATAACTTGGCTATAGAAAAAAATATTGCAACGCGAAACAGAATTTCTATTCAAGAAGTTAGACCTATTCCTAAAATTGGTGTGTTGAAGAAGGCTACCAAACGCAAAAAAGAATCAAAATCAAAAATATATACATCAACCCCGGAACTGACAGCAAAGGAATGCTTAGAGCTGGAGAGGAATAGAAAATTGTCCATAAAACTTAATAAACAAAGGGTACTAACAATAAGACCACTAAAAGAAATATATTTGTCCAAAAACCTGTTATTAGTTCCTCAAGTGAATCTGACTTAACGATTTTCCACTTCTAAATTATACTGATTATGTAATAAAAGACGAAGATTTTGTGTTGGTTAAATGTTCTTCAAAAGCTGCATTTTATTATTACGTTGGGAGAGTAATTTCCAAACATTTAAATGACTACTTTTTCCTAATGTTGATGACATTGCGAAAAAAGAGAAGACTTTGTTGCCGTTATACCAATGCCAACAACTGCAAAGCCAACAGTACAATTTTCGGGGTTGAGATGTTCGTTAGCAATACTTGAATAAATAAATAATTTTAGATATTCTTTATGAATATGTATGTATATATTTTGCTATGGGTTTAATCTACCTCAGGACATGGTTGAATCTTCCCCATATGCGGGGTAGCTTCAACCATTTGTAAGGTATTTTTAATAAGTAACAAGTATTTTTAAAAACTACTTGGAGTAATAATATTTTATTTGAAACTAAAATTTCAAGTACCCAATACAAAGTAATTACATATAAATAATTCTTCTGTACTGAGTAATTACACGCGGTAGAACAGTGTTATTGAATCTTATCATTTTCCAGAAATTTGTACACAATTTCGATTTTTATAAGATTTTGCAAAATTTTCCAAATATATTTAGAGATTTTGCAACAATTTTAAAGGATTTTTACAGAAATTATACGAATTTCGAAGAATATCCAAAAAAGGATATCCATTAATAACATCTAAGATTTTAACGATTCTCAAAGATTTATATTAGCATTTCCAAGTATTCTCATAAGATTTTCAAAGATACCAGCCGAATTTCTCAGGATTTTTGAGGAATCCAACGAGTTTCCAGAGATTCTATAGATATTCAGGTTTTCTAAAAGGTTTTATGAAAATTTCCAAACACATTCAAGGATTTTGTAGCAATTTCCTAAAATTTTCAAAGATAACCAAATATGTCTAGTGATTTCAAGGAATATCCACAGATTTTTAGGAATTTCTTTGAATTTTTGAATGTATCCAAGGTTTTTGAATGATTTTTAGAAAAAATGGAAGGATTTCCAGAGATATCTATGGATAATTACGAATATCAAGGATTTTTAATTCTTCCCAGATACTTATGTAAGCATTTCTTAGTATTTCCAGGAGATTTCCAAAAGATTTCAACGGATTTTCAAGTATACCATAAAAATTTCTCAAAATACCAGAGGTTATCCAGGATTTTGCAGAGATTTCTACAGAATTTCAAGTTTTTAGAAGATTTTATAGGAATTTCCAAACATATCTAGGGATTTTGAAACGATTTCCAATAATTTTCATAGTCAACTGGGTATTTCTAAAAATTTTAAGGAATTTAGACACATTTTTAAAGATATACATCGATTTTACGGATATCTAAACATTTTTGAGTGTATCCAAGGTTTTTGATTGATTTTTAGAAAAATTGGAATGATTTCCAAGGATATACAGGGATTATTTCGAATGCCGAGGATTTTTAATTCCTCCCAGACACTTATGTAGGCATTTCTTAGTATTTCTAGAAAATTTACAAAAGATTTCAACGGATTTTCAAGTATACCATAAAAATTTATCAGAATACCTAAGGTTATCTAGAATTTTGCAGAGATCTCTACAAAATTTCAAGTTTTTAGAAGATTTTATAGGAATTTCCAATCATATCTAGGGATGTTGAAACGATTTCCACTAATTTTCATAGTCAACTGGGTATTTCTAAAAATTTTAAAGAATTTGGACATATTTTTAAAGACATCCTTCGATTTTAAGGATATCTAAAGATTTTTGAGTGTATCCAAAGTTTTTGATTGATTTTTAGAAAAATTGGAAGGATTTCCAAGGATATCCAGGGATTATTTCGAATGCCGAGGATTTTTAATTCTTCCCAGACACTTATATAGGCATTTCTTAGTATTTCTAGGAAATTTCCAAAAGATTTCAACGCATTTACAAGTATACCATAAAAATTTCTCAGAATACCTAAGGTTATCTAGAATTTTGCAGAGATTTCTACAGAATTTCAAGTTTTTAGAAGATTTTATAGGAATTTCCAAACATATCTAGGGATTTTGAAACGATTTCCAATAATTTTCATAGTCGACTGGGTATTTCTAAAAATTTTAAGGAATTTAGACACATTTTTAAAGATATCCATTGATTTTACGGATATCTAAAGATTTTTGAGTGTATCCAAAGTTTTTGATTGATTTTTAGAAAAATCGGAAGGATATCCAGGGATTATTTCGAATGTCGAGGATTTTTAATTCTTTCCAGACACTTATGTAGGCATTTCTTAGTATTTCTAGGAAATTTCCAAAAGATCAGAATACCTAAGGTTATCTAGGATTTTGCAGAGATTTCTACAGAATTTCAAGTTTTTAGAAGATTTTATAGGAATTTCCAAACATATCTAGGGATTTTGAAACGATTTCCAAAAGTTTTCATAATCGACTGAGTATTTCTAAAAATTTTAAGCAATTTAGATAGATTTTCAAAGATATTCATCGGTCTTTACAGATATCTTAAGATTTTTTTGGTATATCCAAGGTTTTAGAATGATTTTTTAGAAAAATTAGAAGGTTTTCTAAAGATATCTAGGGGTTATTACGAATGTCCACGATTTTAGTTATTCCCAAAGATTTAGTACAAGATACAAGTATTTCCAGAAGATTACAACTGATATTTTAAGCATACCATCAAGATTTCATAGCATTCCTAAGATTATCTAGGATTTTGAAGAAAACATTAAAAAATTGTTATTTTACTTACTATTAAAAGTACTGGAAGTAGGTTATTATTCATAGTTCTTCAAGTACTTCTTATGTCAAACAAATAATAAGTATTCAGTACATTTTAAGATAAATACTGAAAGTACAAGTATTAACAACCTACAATTTACTGGCAGTAAACTACTTAAGTAAAAAAGTACTGAATGCTTTACTTGCAGTACATTTTTACTGCAAGTAGCTCAACTCTGCCCTTATTATTAAGCAATGTTGCATTTTATGTGGGACAGTTCAAGTGTATAGTACTTTCGTAACTATAATTACTGCATTCATATATTGCGAGTTATATGGAATTCCCGGTAATATCGAAAACTTTAATCGTTTAAAAAATCGTATTAAATCAATTCGTTAACGAATCTTAATGAAATTATCAGAATAGATTAAAAATTTTTAATATTTCGATTTTTATAAGATTTTGCAAAATTTTCCAAATATATCTAGAGATTTTGCAACAATTTTCTAAGACATCCTGTTATTTCTGAGTGAAGCGAAAGCTTTTAAAGGTTTTTTACAGAAATTATACGAATTTCCAAAAATATCCAAGAAAAAACAATATCCATTAATAACATTTAGGATTTTAACGATTCTCAAAGACTCATATAAGCATTTCCAAGTATTCCCATAAGATTTTCAAAGATACCAGGCGAATTCCTCAGATTTTTTGAGGAATCCAAAGAGTTTCCAGAGATGAAAAGTTCCAAATACATCCAAGGATTTTGTAGCAATTTCCTAAAATTTTCAAAGATAACCAAATATGTCTAATGATTTCAAGGAATATCCACAGATTTTTACGAATTTTTTAGGATTTTTGAATGTATCCAAGGTTTTTGAATGATTTTTAGAAAAATTGCAAGGATTTCTAAGGATATCTAGGGGTTATTACGAATGTCCACGATTTTAGTTATTCCCAAAGATTTAGTACAAGATACAAGTATTTTCAGAAGATTTCAACTGATTCCATCATGATTTCATAGAATTCCTAAGATTATCTGGGATTTTGAAGAAAACTTTAAAAAATTGTTATTTTACTTACTATTAAAAGTACTGGAAGTAGATAAACTACTTGTTCTTCAAGTACTTCTTATGTCAAACAAATAACAAGTATTCAGTACATTTTAAGCTAAATACTGAAAGTACAAGTATACCTACAATTTACTAGCAGTAAACTACTTAAAGTAAAAAAGTACTGAATACTTTACTTCCAGTACATTTTTACTGTAATATCGAAAACTTTAATCGTTTAAAAAATTGTATTAAATTAATTCGTTAACGAATCTTAATGAAATTATAAGAATAGATAAAAGAAAGCGTATTCTTTCTAATGGTGTGATAACCGCATTCATAAATAACTTTTAGTTCTTGAGATAATAAATTTTGAACTGAATCATGTGTTCTTTTTAATAGTATTCCTGAATTATAAAATTCAATTATTTATAATTTGGATTACATCACTATACTTAATTGTGCACATACAGAATTTATTTTCGAAATTTAAATTTGATCTTCATTAACATTTAAATTTATTACTTCAAAAATAAATTAATAGCTAAAACCAAACATAAAAGTTAAACTCTAAACGAAAATAATCTTTTTGGAAATAAAAACATCACGTCTTACGGGATAATTTCCTTTAACTAAACAAAATCTAAAACAACCTTTCACAAGAATTCAATGCATCTGAATTCAACACCAGATTTATGTTACTTTTAACGTTTATTATTTTATAGCAATTTATATCATATATGTTTTTAGCAATAATATTTTGATATCACAGTTCCTTCTTTTAAATCAATACAAGACATATTCTAACAATTATTTAATGCACTACAAGTTTTTAGTGAAGCTTATGACAGTGAAAAAATAGAGATCAACTTCTACATACACATGTTAGCGATAAAATTACCTCGATTAAAAATAACATTTTTTTAATTAACTTTAACAAATTAAAAAAATGTTATTTTTATAACCATACCTTTCGCTTGTTAAAAAAAGAAACAGAAAAATGTTAATATCCTCACACATCACAAATAATAGAAAAAAACACCTTCAATACATTTACTTAAGTATACACATTTTTTTTATGATTTTATTTATACTTTACTTACCTCCTTCGTCTTCTGAATCCGACATAAACGTTTCCTGCATACCTTCGGGGGCAACCACTTTGTATTTCTCCTCGATGTTAATGGTGGTTGTGGTAATGATATCCAATTCAGTAACCACCTTTAATTCTTCAACAACGCTAATATATCCAAGTTTATTTGCGATTCCAAGAGCCGTTTGTCCATTCTAACCAATAAGAACAAAAATAAGAATGGTAAAGAGTAAACTCAGGTTGATTATCAACTGCCAAGGTTATTACAACATTCAATAAAGTTGCCAAACTGATAAAAAACATTATCACGTAGTGTTTGTCTTTGATAACGTATCGAGAACGGGATATATTAGTTTAGAAGCACTTGATACATAAAATTTTTAACAACAAAAGCAATTAATTATTAATAAAAAAATCTTTTTACTCACGTATGTAACAACATTGGGATTTGCTTTATTCTTCAATAACAAATTAATAACGAGTACGTGTCCCTGTTGGGCCGCTTGATGAAGAGGCGTGTACCCCGATTGAGTAACAGGGTTCACTTCAGCTCCTTGTTCAATTAACAATCGGACCATATTGACGTGTCCCTGATGACAAGCGATGTGAAGAGGTGTATAACCAGATTTCGTTCTAGAATCTTTTAGGGCTCCAGCTCGAAGCAGCAACTGAGCGACCGGAACTCTATCTTCTTGGGCGCAAAGATGGAGTGGTGTCAGACCATTCTGAAAGGAAACCACGGAATGAATAAAAACTAGTTACTTAGGAATTTTTATCGAATTTTTTCGATTAAAAATAGTTTCGTGAATTCGTAACATTCATTATCTCGGTTATGAGTTATGAGTAAAGTTAATTATTGGAAATTAAAAATTATTGCTAAAATAAAAAAAAAAAGATACCAATTTTGAATGGGTTTTGAAGAATTTTCGGAATAGATTTTTTAAGTGGTCGAGGCGAGTTTCAAATACAAACTAAAAACCCGAAACTCTACGACGGGTTCATGATTATTTCTTATTGATCAGTTCGTACCAGTCTCGTAAAGTTTTGAATTTATTAAAAGATCCACGCGATATTTATCTGAGATGCGTGATTTGAGATCTTAATTAAGAAAATTGACGATTAATTCTTTGTTTCATGTTTTTGTTTCATATTATAAGAAATTCTGAGAAAAACTTAAATATTATCAAATTTGAGTCAAGTTAAAAATGCCATCTTGTTTTATTTTATTATTCATTATCTTGTATTATGTAAAATGGGGTTGCAAATGGGATTTACACCATAGGAGTTGAAAATTAAAAATTGTTTTCGAAATTGAGCCTATCATATATGATCTGGAAAATTCTGACATCGATAATAACAATGCAGATTTGATGATATACTTTGGAGTTAGATTGCATTGCGATTTAATTGCACTGGAGTTTCATTGACTAGCTTTAGGGTTAGCTTACCTTGTGGTTAAGTTGCTTTAAGGTTTGCTTTCTTTTGGGTTGAATTTTGATTTGGAATTCTTGATTAAGATTTAGGTTGGGTTACTAAGAATTGGGTTAATTTGTTTTGGGGTTACCTCAAAGTAAGGTTTAATGTTGGCTTAGATTTGTGGCAATCTTGAATCATAATATTGACTTTGATATTAGATAAGCTGGAAGAGTTTGCTTGTTTTGGATTTGCATTGCTTTGGGGTTTGATTTTCTTTGGAGTTGGGTTTTTTTTCGAACAGAATTCTTAAATTTGTGGCAAAAAGGTTGGGTTGCTTTCAAGTTGCCTTACTTTAGTGATGGGTTAAATGTTTCAGACTAACAAAAAACAAAGAAAAAGCTGCCAGGATACCAGAAAACATCGCCAGAGTGACTGAAGTAATCACCAAGAGCTCCAGTCCATCGTCGCTGTGCGTATCCAAGTATTGTTTGAAGAAAACCCGAATGCAGTAGTAATACTGAAAACTTTTGCTATTGGACCTAGCATATTCACGAAAACCCTCTCTATACTGGGCGTGTTTAAAGAGTTAGGTTGCTATGAGGTTGACTTACTTCAGTGATGTAATCAACTCTGGGTTGAGTTGCTGTTACGTTTACTGGCATTGTAATTTGATCACTTTGGATCACTTACGGTTGGATTGATTTGTTTTGAAGTTAGGTTGGATTGATTTCTTTTATTTTTAAGAAGAGTTCTGAATTTTGTGGCAAAAAGGTTGAGTTGCTTTCAAGTTGCCTTACTCTAGTGATGGGTTAAACGTTTCAGAATAACAGAAAACAAAGAAAAAGGTGCCAAGACACCAGAAAACATCGCCAGAGTGGCAGAAGGAATTAAAAAGAGCCCCAGTCCATCTTCGCTGTGCGTGTCCAAGTGTTGTTTGAAAAAAACTTGAATGCAATATTGATACTGAAAACTTTCGCTATTGGACCTTGCATATTCACGAAAAACCTCTCTATACTGGGCGTGTTTAAAGGGTTAGGTTGCTATGAGGTTGACTTACTTCAGTGATGTAATCAATTCTGGGTTGAATTGCTGTTACGATTATTGGCATTGTAGTTTGATCACTTTGGATCACTTAAGGTTGGATTGATTTGTATTGAAGTTAGGTTGGATTGATTTATTTTATTTTTAAGAAGAGTTCTGAAATTTGTAGCAAAAAGGTTGATTTGCTTTCAAGTAGCCTTACTTTAGTGATGGGTTAAACGTTTCAAATTAACAGAAAATAAAGAAAAAGCTGCCAGGGCATCAGAAAACATCGCCAGAATGACAGAAGGAATCACCAAGAGTCCATCTTCGCTGTGCATATCCAAGTGTTGTTTAAAGAAAACCCGAATGCAGTATTGATACTGAAAACTTTCGCTATTGGACCTTGCATATTCACGAAAAAGCTCTCTATACTGGGCGTGTTTAAAAAGTTGGGTTGCTATCAGGTTGACTTACTTCAGTGATGTAATCAATTCTGGGTTGAGTTGCTGTTACGTTTACACGCATTGTAGTTTGATCACTTTGGATCACTTAAGGTTGGATTGATTTGTGTTGAGGGTAGGTTGGATTGATTTCTTTTATTTTTAAGAAGAGTTCTGAATTTTGTGGCAAAAAGTTTGAGTTGCTTTCAAATTGCTTTACTTTAGTGATGGGTTAAACCCTTCAGATTAACAGAAAACAAAGAAAAAGTTGCCAGGACACCAGAAAACATCGCCAGAGTGGCAGAAATAATCACCAAGAGCCCCAGTCCATCTTCGCTATGCGTATCCAAGTGTTGTTTGAAGAAAACCCAAATGCAGTACTGATACTGAAAACTTTCGCTGTTGGACCTAGCATATTCATGAAAAATCTCTCTATATTGGGCGTGTTTAAAAAATTAGGTTGCTATGATGTTGACTTTCTTCAGTGATGTAATCAATTCTGAGTTGAGTTGCTGTTGCGTTTACTGGCATTGTAGTTTGATCACTTTGGATCACTTAAGGTTGGATTAATTTGTTTTAAAGTTAGGTTGGATTGATTTATTTTATTTTCAAGAAGAGTTCTGAAATTTGTGGCAAAAAGGTTGAGTTGCTTTCAAGTTGCTTTACTTTAGTGTTGGGTTAAACGTTTCAGATTAACAGAAAACAAAGAAAAAGATGCCAGGACAGTCAGAAAACATCACCAGAGTGGCAGAAGTAATCACCAAGAGCCCCAATCCATCTTCGCTGTGCGTACAATAATAATAATAGATGTTTATTGATGATGCCACAAAGAATTTACAAGCCCAAAAAAAATACAAAAGTGTATATAAAAGTAAATAAAATAATAAACACTCTGAAATTATCAACAAAACCGGACTTAATACCAGCGCGTTATCAAAAAGAGCCGAGTCAATGCAGACATAGCTTGTCTGCTATTGTTTTTCATCGGCCCTTTTATAATAGAAATAATAAATAAATTGCTTTCAAACAAGATAGCACTAACTATAATTAGCCTAAATTAGTTAGCAATGAAAAATAACAATAATAAGGAATAATAAAAAAAATAAAACAAAATTAAAGAAAAAAACATAGAAAAATGAAGAAAAGGTTGAACAAACTGCCGCGAATAATCTCCCCCTGCCCTGTTAGGTCATATAATTTAGAAATATAAAAAGTGAAAATTACCTCTTAACAAGACCTTAAATTTAAATGCTGTTCTACTCAATCAAAAGAATTTTTTTATAATTTGACTTAAAACTTTGCTCACTCAGCTGCTTGATTGAATCAGGAATGCTATTCATAATGAATATGGGCAGAACAAGAGCTTCACATAATTGGATTTTCAAACGTTGGTTAAGTAAGCTCCTGTTACTGTACAATAATTTAAGCGTCACGTAGGCTCTGCGAATTAGTGAATGGCCACGGAATCGGAGTGCGGTATCAAGACGTATACCCAAATTGCAGCACTCGTCCGCAAAATTCAATTTAACACCACCCACTCCGATATTTAGAGATCCCTTAATCCTGTTCACCACACCACCACTCCTAAATACCATAACTGCTGATTTAGACGGATTAATAATCGAACAATGATTTGAAGCTTCGTGGGCCAATTTGTCTAAATCAGAATTGATAGCTCTTTCAGCCTTATCAATGTCATTCTCATGAATGAGTAATAGACCTGAGTATCTTCAGCATACATGTGAGCAGTGCAATAGTCTAGTACTTTTGGTAAAGCAGCCATATAAATTAGAGTAGAGGGCCAAAAATTGGACGCTGCGGCACGCCTGAGGACACCATTGCTGCTGAAGATTCCTTTCCATGAAGCTTAACAGTTTGTGACCGATTCAGGAGGTAACCAGTAAAAAACTTTATGGCACCCTTCGAAAGGCCAATATGGTGGAGTATTGCTAAGAAAGTGGGGTGGTGAATTGCATTGTAGTTTGATCACTTTAGGCTGGATTGGTTTGCTATAAGGTTGGATTGATTTGGAGTTGGTTTAGCTTGCTTCTACCATACGTGTCTTGTTTAGATTACATTTGGATTTGCTTTACTTTAAGGACTTGATTGCCTCGTTTTGAGGTTTGCTGGAATTACAGCTGATTCATGTTGTGGTTGAGGCCGTTTGAGTTAAAACGTCTTACAGTTAAACAGTTATTTTGGGCTAGATTGGTTTGCTGTAAGGTTGGATTGATCTGTTTTGAGGTTACTTTGGATTGATTTAAATGTGGTTTAGCTTGCTTTGTGATTGAGTTTATAAAACAATTCTTCCATACGTGTCTCGCATTCACTTTCACCCAACGTTATAGGTTGGGTTATTTTGTAACTGAGTTTTTAACATTGTGGCTAAATGGTTTGGTTGCATTGAGGTTGACTGATTTAAATGTTGAGTTCCTTTGCAGCAAAGTTGCTTTGAGGCTTTCAAATCAAAAAATCAAAATCAAAAAGCAAGCTTTGAAATTGAAATACTTTGTGATTAAGTTCCTTTGGAGTTGAGTTGGGTTGCGTTAGCTTTAGGACTAAGACTGAACAAGTCATTACAACTTGTTTTACAGATTACATAATTAAAGCATCAGTCAGCAGAAATCTAACAGCATCTAAACCAGAGAACTAAAAGAAACCACAGATATAAACGGGATCAAGAACCAATCTGTAAAAGATTCAAGCTTCTGTTATAAGATACTCTGCATAAAAGATGGCAGCAATTATTTCTTGCAACCATCAATAATCTACAAACTTGGTGGAAACAATAACCACACAACCTAACAAACTTGCTATCAATAAAATTATTAAGTATTAACCATGTCTAAAAGTGAAATGTAAAAAAGACTAATGCAAATGACGAATCATGGTGATAATTACCTTTGCTTCCCGATTTGGACCAGCTTGATGTTCCAAAAGTAACGATGACATATCCGAATGACCCTCTTGACAACTAAGATGTAAAGGAGTAAATCCAGCTTTCGATTCTGCATCAGCTTTTGCTCCATACTCTAACAAAGTTGTTGCAATATCCATCTAAAATTAAAAAAAAATCAAAACAATTACCTATAAAAATTATAATAATATTTTTACTTGATTCTTTTTAGCTGCAATATGTAAAGGAGTATGCCCATTCTTAGCGGTTGCATGAGGAGAAGCCCCTTTATCCAAAAGTAACAACGCAACAGGTTGATGATCATAATGAGCCGCAACGTGCAAAGGAGTTACGCCATTTTTGCCCTGAGCATCAGCGGGGGCATCTCGTTGTAAAAGCAATCTAGCTACGTTTAAATGTCCGTATTTAGCTGCTAAATGAAGAGGTGTTAATCCTTTCTTGGTGGTCGCTGTCAAATCTGCGCCGTGATCTAATAAAACGGAGGCAACCTCTTCTTGACCTTCTTTAGCTGCTATATGTAGTGGCGTGTACAAATCTTTCGTGGTGGCATGCGGTTGGGCTCCGTGCTGAAGGAGTAACATCACGATATCAACGTTTCCAAGTCGACTAGCGACGTGAAGAGGCGTTTGTTCTTCTCGTGCTCTAGCATCTACCACCGCTCCGTTACGAAGAAGAATTCTTATGATGTCCGTTTGATTCGCCCTTGCGGCTAAATGTAAAGGAGTTTCACCCCTTACGGTTGGAATATCTGGACTGGCGTCGTGTTGAAGTAAAAAAATAACGATGTTCATGCACCCCATAAAACTGGCTACGTGTAAAGGAGTTAATCCGCTTTCGGTGGTCGCCGATATACTCGCTCCGTGTTTCAATAGTAACTCAACCATTTTATTGCGACTTTTTTTGCACGCTATATGAAGCGGGGTAAATCCGTTTAGGGCACGTGCGTTCGGATCCGCTCCACGTTCTAAAAGAAGTTTTGCAACTCTCACGTGGCCGCAATGAGCCGCTACGTGAAGAGCTGTTAAATAATCCATGGTTACTTCATCCACTGGGGCACCGTGAAAAAGAAGAATTCTTGCTGCGTCGACGTGTTCACCTTGAGCTGCCATATGAAGAGGAGCTAACCCATTCTAAACAATAAAAAGTGATCAATAAAATATTTAAGATTTTAAATTTAGTAATATTTAAATTTACTTTTGTTTTTGCATGCATTGGAGCTCCGTTTTCTAATAACATATCAACCACTTGATCGTGACCGGATCTTGCTGCACAATGTAACGGGGTTAAACCGTCTCTAGTTTTTGCTTGGATGTCGGCTCCTTTAGCTACCAATAAAGTGACCATATTCATTTTTCCCCATTTACTAGCGACGTGTAACGGCGTTATATTATGTTTTGCCGAATAGTTAACATCTGCCCCCTTTTCATATAACAACGATGCGACTTTATCGTTACCATAATGAGCCGCGATATGCAAAGGCGTGAATCCGCTTTTCGACGTCACGTCCGGATTGTGATCGTTTTGAAGCAACAAAGACGCAGCTTTACAATCATCTTTTTTCGCTGCTATGTGAAGAGCCGGTAATTTAACTTTTCCTCTCGTATCGCTTTCCAATAAAACGGCCACCACTTTATCATGACCTTGTTGCATCGCAACAGCCAATGGTGTAAATCCATCCTAAAATTTGATTGTTAAAGAAAATGTTTTACGCGGATGTTGAACTTACTTCCGTTGCAAGACTTTGATTTGCTCCCTTTGAAAGCAAATATTTAACGCAGGAGTCATGGTTTTCTTGGGCAGCCATGTATAAAGGGGTAAAACCATTTTGGGATTGAACGTTAATGGAAGCACTGTGTTGTATTAATAATCTTACGATTTCTTCTTGGCCGGCTTAAAATTAATAAAAAGGTAATAAATGTATAGGGTAAACCACACATTGGACAACGATAGTTATATAGTCTATTTCAATAATAATTAAGCGTTCCACTTTACTTTTAATACTGCAAGAAGTTTCATGCTGCTCCATCTATCGTTAATAATAGATAAAGTAGAATGCTATTCAAAGTTGTAAACCTAATAGTCCGTTAAAAGAATCTGTAAACACGTCTCAAAACAACGGGTTTCTTAAGAAAGTGTTAAGAAAGATAAGAAACTATAACTAATAATAAAAAAAGCTGCTAATTGCCTGGACACCACGTAGAGGTAAGTTTCAAGTAGTTTTTTCGTCAATTGTTATTATATTATTCCTTTGTTATACATTTTTATGAAGTGTCCAATAATTATCACACATTTTTTACTATTTTTTGTTATTGGACAAGTGTCCAATAATAGAAAAGATTTTTATTCATGTTTACCAGTTATTTGACACGACCGTCCAATAATTATTCTTTGGTGTCCAATAACTATAATAGTATAAGTTTGTAAATATTAGATGCCAAAAAAGCGAACGTATGATATTGGTTTGATTGAAAAGGCTGTACAGGAAATAAAATCTGGACAGGAATATGGCATATCTAGGTCTACTATTCAATTCAAATTAAAAAATCCTGGCCATCGAGATACATTTGGACCCCCAACTATATTGACAGAACAAGAAGAAAACTGTCTAACAAAACGGATTCTAGATTTGGCTCAAAAGGGTTTTCCTCGGAAGAAAGAAGATATTTTGCTGTTAAACAAAATAGACTAGGTGATGGCTGGCTGAGAGCATTCTTGAGAAGACATCCCCAAATCACTGAAAGAATAACTGAAGGTGTAACTTCAGCCAGTGCATGCGTCAGCGAAACTAATATATGAAATTGGTTTGCAGATATTAACTCTAAAGACCCTACACGAGTTTATAATGGAGATGAAAAGGGTTTCCAAATTTGTCCCCAAACAAGAAAAGTTTTTGCCCCAAAGGGATCCAGGAACGTTTATTCAATTGAACACGGTTCGTCTAAAGAGAACATTACCTTATGTTTACATTTTCGGCATCAGGCAAGACATGTTGCCCAATGATAGTATTTATCCTTACAAAAGCATACCCCAAAAGGTAGCAAACTCTATTGATCCATCTTGGGGAATTGGCTCATTTAATAGAAAATAATATTGAGTTACCGATTATTTTATTTATTGACGGCCATAAATCGCATATGACTTACGAACTCAGTGTTTTGTGTGCACGACTTCAAATAGAGACAATTACACTTTATCCCAATGCAACTATTATCCTGCAGCGACCAACGTTTCTGTTTTTGCACCACTTAAATCAGCTTGGAAAAATACAGTCCGTGATTGGTATACAATGCATTCAGGAGAAAATGTTAACAAAACAAATTTTGCCTCGCTCTTAAAGACTGCGATAACCACAGGAATAAAACCTGAAAATTTGATAAACGGTTTTAGGGCTTTTGGATTATACCCTTTCGACCTTAATCCTGTTGACTACAGTGAATGCTTAGGAAAAGGCGATACAATAGACGAAGATACTAAAATGTTAACCTATAATGATTTTATATTGTTTGATGATTTTCTTTCCATTTTATGTCTAATAAAACTTAAATGGATTTTTTATTTAATTTTTTCTCAACCAGTTTCGCTATACATTTACAGCATCTTCAGGAGATTACGTCATTTTGTTACAAACGTCATGCGAGTTGTTGTCAAACCTTTGACAACAACTCGCATGACACATCAATTCTTAATAAAATTTTTAATCCTCTTCAATCATAATTCAACAAAATTCTCTGTGTGGTTCAATAATACAAATATAAAAAGAAATACCAAATGACTCATTTTATAGGACACGTTTTTAACAAAATGACGTAATCTCCTGAAGATGCTGTAAATGTATAGCGAAACCGGTTGAGAAAAAATTAAATTAAAAAATCCATTTAAGTGCAAAAACGAATTTTATTTATTATAATGATTTTGTTAAAATTATTGGACATGAAAAAGTCCAATTCAATTCATGAAATAACTGAAGGCAGTAGTGATGAAAGTTTTTGGAAGCTCTATCAAATATGGCAGCATTTTAAACAAAACAATAGAGAAACATCACAGAAAAATGTAACTAATGAAGAAGTTTTACAAGAAATCAACGAACAAACACAACCAATAGAAGACTCTACAGTTGTTGTTATTCACAACGAATTAACTACAAACTCAGGATCAAGTAGTGTCCAATATTCCCAAACAAGTAATATCAACGACAACCTCATTTATCCTGCCTCTGCACAACGACAAGGCAAAAAACTAACTGAAAAATATATATTAAATACATATTAAAAAAAACGAAAGCTGCAGAAAAAAATGTAATCTGAAAAAACAGAAAGAAAAAGAAAACGTGAAGAAAATAAGAAAGCAAAGTTAATAAAATCAAATAAAATTTGTTTTATTTGTAGAACGTTCACAAATTTTTTTAATATGTGACGGCTGCAAACAATACTACCACAAGCGTTGTGTTCCAAGAATGCATAAACAGCACATTCCAGATGAAGAAACTGATGATTTATTTTTATGCCACATATGTTTCAAGCACGATGATAGTTCTGAAAATGAAGAAGTTATGGAAGATGGAGAAGTTACGGGAAATGAAGATACAGGAGATGAAGAAGAGGTCAAAATTGATTGAAGGAAAAAAAAATCGGAAAAGATGTCAGAGAAGGTACAGTAACCCCTCGATATAGCGAACACGCAAGGAGGAAAGCAAACCGTTCGTTATAATGAGATGTTCGTATTTGCGATATAACGAACTAATCCGTTATAACGAATGATAATGAGTAGGCTCTAGAGGTAGGCTTACGTAAACATATTAGCATCGACTGTGTAATAAGTTTAATGAAAATAATCACTTATTTTTTGCCTCAGAATGGGTATTGTTCGTCTTAGGCATTCCTCAGTAATTTTATTCAAAGAATCCATGAAATTTTCAGAAACATTCTCTTCTGAATCAGAAAATCTTGAAATTGTGATGTTAATAACTACATCGTTGGATAACTAATAATATTTGTGTTACCTTTGGATTGTATAGAGAGCGGCTAAAACTTCAGCTCTTAAAGGTTCAACGTGTTCTTCGTCTCCTTCTTTTTACTGTCTCTTTTTTTTTCTGTCTTTTCTTCTACTGCTTCTGTAGTCCTTATCGCACCATCAACTCTGACGTAATCTGTATCAGTTGAACCGACAAGGTTTGTTGATAATTTTCCCATTCTACATCAGCAAATTCAGGCTATCAATGAGTAAAGCATATAAGTAAAAAGCTACTGACGAGCTACATCACGAATCAATCGCTTGTAAAATATTCCATTTTGGCTTTTCTTGGTTTAATTCTATTGCCAAAATTGCTGCTCTAACAAGTCGTCCATGATATCGTTTCTGCATAGCTGCAATTATGCCTTGATCAAGAGGTTGCAGTGCAGTGTGTTAACCGGAAAATAAACGATGTTAACATTGCGCAAATCAAATCCCATAACGTTATATGCTGAACAATTGTCCATTGTTCACTTTTCTGTTTAGAGCTGCCATGTTGTATTGAAAACGAAGAAGCCATTCTCAAAATGCTATAGAAGTTATCCAGACATTTTTCTGAGCGGTATAATGGCATGGCAAATGGGAACGATCGATTTTATTTAAACATCTTGGGTTTTTTGATTTTCCTACTATCCATAGTTTTAATTTTTCACTTCCGTCAGCATTGCGGCATAAAACTGTTGTTATTCTTTCTTTGCTTTTAGTGCCCCCATAACATTTTTTGAATTTAAATCCAAAGTACGGTTTGGCATTAGATTAAAAAAAATACCAGTCTCATCAATATTAAAAACATCTTGATTCATCTTGGCTTCAACCCGAAACATTCGCGAAGCAAGTAAATCTGAACTCGTCCACTTCCACAGTTAACCACTAAAAACTAGCTGGAATATGGTCTAGACTGAGTAGACAATTACGATAATAGTTTGCATTGAAATTATATTCTACGGGTGAAATAATTGTTCGTAGTTCATTATAATGAGAAAAGTGCCATATAAATTGTGTTGAAGACATTTGTGGCATAATTTTGGTTCGCAGTAACGACAATTTCGTTACATCGGTGTTCGCTATATAGAGGGTTTACTGTAGTAGAGCTCGGAATTTTACAAATTTAAATATTCGAATAGTCGAATAATGCAAATATTTATCAATATTCGACTAGTTAAATAGTTGTCGACTAGTCGAATAGTCGTCAAATAGTCGAATTTTTCAAATGTTCGGATAATTTGATTAACAAAACGTATACTCTAATTTTTCTAACAATTAAAAATATGTTTTTTCCTCGTTAAGTTAAAAATTAATTCAACATTAAAGAGAAAAAGAAAAATACCTATACCTATTAATATATTAAACTTGATTGACAACCTTAACGTACTACGATACAAAAAGTTGATTTAAGCAAGCTCTATAAGTAAATATTTTCTGTATAAACAAAACAAGATGACATTAAAAAAAAGAATGGATCAAAAAATTGTATCAAATGAAGTAAATTATTATTTTTTTTAACGAATGTTCAAATAGTCGACTATTATTAGAATAGTCGACTATTCAAATATTCGACTTTTCGGCTAATAAATTATGAAAATTATTCGAATTTCGAATATTCGATTATTCGAATTATTCAAATGCGATTCCGAGCCCTCTCATCTACATAGTAGATGAGTCCGATGAAGTGGAGGAAGATGAAATATAACTACAATAACGAAAATATTTATTTATTTAAAGTACTTCTAAAGTGTGATAATACTAATAATAAATAAAATAATAAAAATTTCCTACTTATTATTTAAAATTTTAATATTTTTGACCATAATAACTGTCAGAATAGTGTCCAACAACTGCAAAAATGGTCCAATAATTGTTATTTTTGCAACTAAATCATAAATATTTTTTTCTTTAAAAAATAAAATTGCATAAGATAATTTGACAGATACTACTGTAATTTACACATTTTGGGCTACTACTATCCGTGCAAAAAGTCAAGGCCCCTCACTTTAGAGATCGATATCTTCATAACCGCTCGATGGAAAAAATTGGGGTAAAGTTTATTGTAATCAGTGAACATTTCTGCGTATCACATGTTAATTTGGAAATTTTCGGGTCCGCGATTTTTCTTTTGTCACGAGTTAAGTGAAAAAAGTACCCGATTTTTGAAAGTGCCAGCAACCTTGTCTACTTTACAATTTTTTTTCTCCAAAACTATTTGACGAAAAAAATTCAAATTTGAATTGGTGGTAAACCGATGTGTTCTTAATGTGGGGCATATTTTATGATATTCCATATAGTTTCGTGGTAAATCGCGGATTAGTAGGATGCGGTTATTTCGAAAACCACCTGACGGATTTCAACGCGGTTTTTACCAAAATATGTCAAATAATGTCGGTTGTCGGGTTCCGTTATGAGATTTTCAAAATTAGGGCTCCCTAATATTTTAAGAGCGATTTAATGGAATTACAAATTAAAAAGAAATAGAAATAAGCTATGCGGGTAGAGAATGGTTTGTCCCAGACAGTACGTCGCGCCTTTATCTTACCTACATAAAGAAATAAGGCGCGACGTCCTGTCTGGGACGCACCATCTGTTCCAATTGGACGGAAACTCCGTCACCCCGCAGAGCTTATGTCTGTTTCTCTTTAATTTATCATTCCATTAAATCGCTCTTAAAAAATTAGGGAACTCTAATTTTGAAAAACTGACAAGGGAATCGAATAACCGACATTATTTGACATATTTTGGTCAAATCAGCGAGGAAATCCACCCAGCCGTTTTCGACATAACGGCGCCTTACTAATCCGCGATTTTCCGCGAAAATGTATGGAATATCGAAAAAATAAAATATGCCACTCATTAAGAACACACCAGGCGAGAAAAAAAATTGCAAAGTTAACAAAGTTGCCGGTACCGTAAAAAATCGTGTACTTTTTTCATTTAACTCGCGATAAAAGGAAAATCGTAGATCCGAAAATTTTCAAATTAACATATATTACGTAGAAATGTTCAGTGATTGCGAAGATATCGATCTCTAAAGTGAGGGGCCTTGACTTTTTGCACGGATAGTAGAAGGATCATTTTTAGTGCGCATTTACTAGTCTTCATCGATCTGTAAATTTTCATAATCAAAAATTTTCTTAAGTGTCCAATAACTGTATGGTTTACCCTAATTGAGCTTAACGTGCTGCTTTCTAAGTGCAGTAGCAAATCTAAAGATCTTTCCGGCATCTTTGTTTATGTTCGTTGAACGCGAGAAGATGCTCTTGTCAGATACCGGGTAATTAACACTGTTTTTTTAAACGATTTCCGACTATAGAAGAAGTTACCCAGCTTTTGTATGCACGCTTTTTACTCTTTGTCGGCAGATAACGTTAATTGAAACCGTACTTAGAATGTATGTCGACGTGCAAATGTTAGACGTCGACAACGAAAGAAAAAAAATCAGAAAATAGCCGGATATTCAGGACGAAGAATCTACATACCTAGCGATGCGATATGCAAAGCTGTGTTGCCTTTCTTGGTAGCGGCGTCAACGATGGCTCCTCGTTTTAATAGTTCTTTGGCTACGTCCACGTGACCGTCTTTCGCTGCCAGGTGAAGGGCGTTTAGGCCGTTCTATAGTGTTAAAAAGAAGGGTTTAATATTAAGTCGCTTAATAAAGGATTGGAAATGACGCGAGGGGTGTCTGGCGGGTCCAGAAGGCTTCGTGAGTGCCTCTTGAAAAATTCACGCGAGTTTATCTCCCCGGTTTTAAAACCCTTCAAAAACATTTTACGGTCACGTTCGGAAATGACGTTATAAAAAAAACCAGACAAATTCAATCTCCGGAAAAAAGTGAACAAAAAAAAAACTTGAAATTACCGCATTGGATGTATTGATGTCTCGAACCGTGCCCGAGTCCAAGTACTCCTGTATTTTGTCGAGTTGTCCTGCTCTGGCTGCTCGCAGGAATGCAGTGTTCGGGTCAGTCTGTAACAAAAACAAAAAAATAAAATCGATACCAAAACGTTAACAGGCTTAAAAGAACCTTAAAGTAGATTTTTTTGTTGATGAAAATTACGCGTTTGTAATTGATACGAAAAAGAGGCCGTTATGTGATAGCTTCCTTTTAAATAGTGTGGAGATCATTTAAAACAAAAGGCCGGTTTCTATTCCAAGCGGCGGTTAAGAGAGCGGCGGTTATAAAAAAAAGGAAAAACAACATTGGTCAAGGTTAAGGATAAGGTGAATCATGACACCATACACACCGGTTGTAATTAAACTTGATGAAACTGTGGATTGAATTACGGTTTGTAGGTGAATTTCCGGTTAAATATATCTCTTACTACGATTCAACAATAAAAACTTTAACTATTTGGAATTCATCCTTGATACAGTTAACAATAATTCATACGTCGTGATAGTTTTTTCTATTATTATAGTGTACGATACGATCATAACTCAACGGAAATTATACACACAAGTTATTTCTACCGTCACTGTTTGTTATTGTAAAGGTATTTTTACGCAAATTTTTCTGTGCGGACATTTCGTGTTATTCCAAAAAATTTCAAGAAAAAATAGGTTATAAAACATACTGAAGTGGTTTATACTTCACTTTCTCTTACATTTATATATATAACAAAAATATCAAAACATTGAATAGATATTTCTAAATCCTAAGTGTTGTTTAACTTCCAAGGACGATGTTGAATGATCCAGGTATGATGCCTAAAAAATTAACAATACTAAAGTTGAGATATTGATGCCATTTACGATGTTGAGACAAGCAAGGTATAATACTCGAGGATATCAAAGACGATTGAAAGATAATACGGATATAAAGATATCAAAAATATTCCTAGGTGATATTAGGGACGATATTGATTATGAAGACGTTGAGGCTACTAGGAACGATGTTAAGGGGCACACCTAGTGTGACCGCCTTAAAAAAAGGTGTTTTTCTTTAATTTTCTTAAAGAAAATTACTGGCTGAAATGTTTTAAAATTTTGAGGATATATTTATACATAGGTAGTAAGTATACACATAAATTTTCAAATGAAAAAAATTAATTTTCAGCGAGTTATTCGCTATCTCCCAAGTCACCAGGTTCTCCACTGCTGCAGTGATTGCAGCTTTCACCGTGGCTGAAATTAAAAAAAATAAAAAGATTATTAAACTAGAAGGTATTGCCTATACAATGACCCACGATTATGAAAAAAAAAATTAAAATTTTACAAAATGGCAGAGTTTTGAAAAAAATTTCGTATTTTGCTCAAAAATTGAATGATATAGTACATTTTTCATACAATCGAAGAACTTGAGGGTCATTGTACAGAGAAACATATATAAAATATGCAGAAAAAAAATCACAGCGATTGAATGATTTGTCTTCGAGTTACAACTGCAGCAAATTTGAAAAATGTAGTTTGGAGAAAAACGTGTTTAAAGATAAAATGATTGATTTCATTGTTTTTAATAGATAAAAATCATACTTACAGCTAATCAGCTATTCCAGGCCCATATAATTCACCTTCATCTTCTTCATAATGTGCCTGCTGGGCTGTTGAAGCACTTCTTCGAAATGATCGACCTTCTTTCGTGGCAGCCTGTTGGCGATGCTCTGCTACTCGTAATCTTGTTTCATCTTTGCTAGCGGCAAAATCCCTTGCTGCAGGTCCAATTATCACTCCCATCACGTTAAATATTTTTAAAATTGATGAATAACCGTCATTGAATATTGATGTAGCAAAGTAATTCGACAATTCAATAGTTTTGAGACCACTGTGGAGGTGTTTCGGAGCAAAGTGCCAAAGTAAACCATTGTAGCTTTCGTTATTATTCTGGGTATTATTACCCTTACATCAATCAAGCAATTCACGCCGAGACAAGTCCTTGTATATTGGTATCAGAACTTCTTGAACTTTCGGATCAAGTGGGAGATAATCGTGCTTGAAGTTCAATCCTTCAGCTTCCGCGCGGCGATAAGCGCACCAACTCTCTGCGCCTTCTGGACAGCTCGCATGGTTTGGATTCTTATCACTCGAACTCAAATGATGAAATGTAGCCCAGATTGCTTTATGCATTTCATCTACATTATCTTGATGTCGCATGATCGCTAGGCCGTAATACTTTTGAAGTTTATTAATTAAGTTGACAGTTAATTTAAGCGTGGTTTTACTTTTTCCTCCTAAGCTCTTATTGGCTTTCTTCAAACTACGGCATCGTGATCCCATTCTTTTTTTAACATGTAGATAGCACTCTAGTTTTTCTATCAGAATATCATATGGATTCAAATTTAATAATCCTTTATATGTGGCACTATCACCATCACCAATATATCGCCAATATTTCACACCGTATTCACTAATCGAGCGACCAAACATGTCTTTCACACTGTCGACTTCCATTTTTGAAGCTGATCCTTTATGATTTATGTCACAATCATCTTCGTGTAGTGAGAGCCATTCTTCGTAAGCTTCAGGATCGCTGTCTTTTTTTTTCCAAAAGACACAACTGTGACAGTAAGTAGACTTTACACCCGAATCGATGATTTTTTTACAATATTTTCCTGCAAGAGTTACTACACCAAAACGTGAAGTATGGCCACGTTTTCTCCACGTGCCATCTCCAGAAACAGTCAAATTTGTGTCTGAATTTTCCTTCTCTAATGTCTGCTTCTTTTCTTCTTCTACAGCTCCTTGCATACTGAATTTACAAACCGATTCTGCTGCTGTCCATAAATTCGTGAAACATCCAGCGAAAGTTTGATGATAAAATTTACTTGCTAAATCCATCAAACCGCAAAAAAGATTAATTCCGTTTATTCCGATATGTACGAAACACCACATTCACACATCACAGCAATTTTGAAGCCTAAACCTCACGGACTTGCTTGATTAAAAGTCACATCTTTTTTACAAGTTTTGCACATTACTAAATTACTAATTGCATAAAAAACCGAAACAAACTGAATAATGCAATATCCATGAGTTGCATCAATCACAATATTTTCATCTTTATTTTGTAACAGTTTTTCAGCGGACGTACTGGTACTCGCGGTAGATTGCTCTAATGTATGTTGGTTTCCCGTAAACCTTCGTTTTCGTGAAACTGATCTACGCCTGGGAGTGTCTTTAGTACCTTTTTGGTTTGAATAAAGAGGTTTTTTACTCATTTTTACTAAAATAACTGCTCAGTATAACGGTCACAGTAAAACTGAATATATCTGGCTCCGAAAACATGTGGCGTAGTTATAAACGAAATATTCCACAAGGGTAGACCTATTCGTACATTTCTGCTACAATTTAGAAGACTGTAACTCAAAAACTATCTGAAATATACATTTGAAATTTTAGTATGTTATTTTTAAAGGTATAGACTATCAAAATACGAATAAAAAAAAACTCGACTTTTTCAAAATTTCACACTAGGTGTGCCCCTTAAAAGATATCAGGGATATAAACGATATCAACGACGATGTTGTATAATGGGGAAAATGTTGCGGAAACCAAGACCAGCGTCCATCATGGCAAACCAGATCTGCCGCAGGCTCCTAGGAAGGAACTGGGGTCTCAAACCACGAATGGCTCATTGGGCCTATGTAGCAATAATCAGACTCATGGTCGCCTACGCCTCATTGGTTTGGTGGCCAAAAACAAAACATAAGACAGCTTAATAACAGCTGGCATAAATCCAGCGGTTAGCTTGTCTTAACATAACGGGTGCAATGAGATCCTGTCCGACGGCTGCTTTGGAAGCCCTACTCGGTCTCACACCGCTCTACTTATATATACAAAAGGAGGCAGCCTTAAGTGCCTTATCACTGGAAACAGTTTCTTCACTCAAGTTGATGCAGGGTAACCTCAGAGGACACCTCGAGATCCTCAAGGACCCATGTCTAAATCACCTGATTGAAATTAAAACGGACCTCATACCGACGGAATACAATTTCAACCAACCATATAAGGTCATATTTAGTAGCAGGGATGATTGGGCGAAGGGAGGGTCTCAACTAAAAATAGGAGCCCTAGCCTGGTACACCGATGCTTCAAAGACAGTAAGATCTGGAGTAGGCATGGGCATCAGTGGACCAAATAGCTACATCAAATTGCCCCTCAGCTCGGACTTAATAATTTTCCAAGCAGAAGTTCTTTTCTTTCAAGCAGAAGGGACAAAAAGGTGCATCCATAAACATTTTCACAGACAGTCGGGCCGCCTTAAAGGCAATTCAGGCCTACACGTGTGACTCCGCACTGATCAGAGAGTGTACCAACAACCTGAGAGAACTCGCTAGGGGCAATGATGGTACCCTATGGTGGTTTCCAGGTCACAGCAACATTGAGGGCAATGAGAAGGCCGACAAGCTGGCCAAAGAGGCAGCAACCTGGTTGTGGACTACAAAAAAGCCACCTAACAAATAATCAACAACTGGGAGGTTTCAAAGATAGCCTTACGCTGGAAAGAACTTCCAGGTCACAGACAAGCGAAGAGTATGATAACTCCATCGCAAAATAAAACCAGAGGTTTTATACCTCAGCAAGGGGGATCTAAGAACGCTCTCAGGCTACCTGACCGGCCATGCGCCCCTAAAACACCACCTCTTCCACATTGGACAAGCTGAGGATCAAACTTGTCGACTATGCAACGACGAGTCAGAAACTGCTGAACATATACTGTGGAATTGCGTCGCCAGAGGCCGTCTAAGACGGTAAAACTCCCCTGTTACCTACCGACATAAAGGTTCAAGACCTCAGAACAATACTAAGATTTATTAAGGACCTACATTTGCCCTAAACCTTTGGAGGGGTAATGTTACAATAGATCTTATAGGTCGCGGTAACGAGAGGGGCCGCTCTGCTCAGCCCGGCAGCAATAATAATAATAAGACCAGCCTTAAGAGTGTTAGGAACAAGTCTCGTGCTAAGATGATATTTAAAGATATGCATATTAGATGCAATAAAGAGGAAGTTGGAAAAGATGTTAAATGAGATCAGGACGGGTACTCTCTCAACAAGACGATGTTGAGGAGTACCAAGAACGATATTAATAGATAAATTGTATAATCTTGAAACACATAAAAGACGATGTTAACAAAACAAAATAGAATCTAAAGCCACACCGAAAAGAACACAAAGAAACATTGTTCTTATGTTGCTTTTTCCTGGAATTTGTACCTCAAAGTTTCTGGATGTTCTTTATTGTTTATGGTTTCAAAAACAAATGTTCCTATAAGTTGCTGTTTCCGTATTCAGCGATAAATATCATTAGGAAATTCAGAAACATCTGTAAACATGTTTGTTTCGGACACAGTATGGACACGTTGTAACTTGTTTCCGAAACTTTTGTGCCGAGTAGCGACCTTTACAGCGTGGTCCAGTGTCTACCGAAAATATTATACATATAATTGAGATATACAAAAATGCCGAGATTTGTGGGTGGAGATTAGTAAAACGATTGGCGCTGATATTGATGAAGTAAAAAGAAAAATAAAATATATAGTGGCTCAGTATTACAGGGAAATGAAAAAATATAATGGTTATCGTAAACGTGTTGCTGGAATATATTTTATCAGCAAATGGTTTGCCCACGACAAAAGTTTTATATTTCCATTGTTGATCCTGGATTCTGCTATTAAATCATCTTTCTTTAATGGACTAATAAGGCGCATGATACCATGTTGTATTTCTTTCTAAAAGAGTCTGCCTAGTAGTCCAACATTCACGTACTTTCTTTTACAGTTTTTGCGAAACAATAATAATTGCTGCCACTGATGCCTGTAAATCATCATCGCACCACATTGCTGTAGATGGAAAGTTTCTTGTTGCGGCAATACGGTGATGAGCGTCTAAAATGAGTTTTCTTGGTGTGGACAGAATGTTTACCATAAATTTGTTATTGTTTCTGCTTCCTAAACAGGTTAAGAGAATAGGGAACAAAATGTTTCAGTGTGTTTTAACCTTAAGATTTAAACTACAACATCGTTGGTTTTTGTGTTTCAGGTTGCTTGTGAGGTTATTTCCCAAAGAACTAATACAGTGTTAAGAGATGACTGTGACTATGTAGGGAGATGTCAAGGACAGCTTAGAAGAATCCCATAGACGATGTGAACAAATGCTAGCATAGGATCATCGGATGTTAGGAGGAATATTAAAACATAACAAAGGTAATGTTGAGAGATATCGGGGTGTAATCGAAACTACATTCGCGCACATCACGATGGTTACAGATATCAAGTTACTATATCAAGGATTGCATTAAAAGATTATGGGGGAAATATTGAATGTGGCCTTATCGAGAGATATTAAGGATTTCGGTGATGTCAGAAACAGTGTAAACGGATCCCTCAATCCATCATGATAGATGATGTTGAGAAAGACAAGTGACAATATGAATATATAATAGGGACGATTTTGAGGGAGAGTGTGACACTGCTGAGAGGAATTAGGGACTATATTGGGATATACAGGCTGATTCTCAACCTATAGGCATAAACTTGGGGATTTATTCCTTATGACAAATAATGAGTGAAAAATAATAAGTGAAAAAAGTTGTAGCAAAAGCTTTTTAGTTTCCTAGATATCCGTGAAATTTACTTTTAAATCAAGAATACATATAAGATTTTAAAATGACATCAAAGTAAGTGTTCCAAGTTGTTTTCAATATTTTCTATATACAATTGGGTTCGCTGAATTGATGATGACTAGCGCGGGCTAAACTGTTGGCGAATTGTCTCGGCAGTAGTTTGTATCTGATCCTTGCTTCAGTATTAACTTCCTTAATAATCACATTGTAATTATTCATAGTGTAACCATAGTTTAGATTACATACTTTGTAATGTTTGCCCTGTTCTACTTCTTTTATCCTTACTTTGTCGAACATTTTGGTTAGATCAACGAAACAGAGGAAGCCTGCCTGACGTTTCTTCCCCGGAATTCTACCTGAATCTTTTTGATGCTCTCAACATTTTCCTCAATATTGTGTGATCTGTACATGTCATTCTTCATCTCGTTACTAAATTTCGCCATGCATCATTTGTGCAGGCAACTCTTGCAATCAGATGGACATGAGCAAACGACACACTCAAATGTATGTATGAAATAAGTATGGTGATATCAGTTCTAAACAGATGAGATAGTTTGGCGTTGCTGTGTAAGATGATTTCTGGATGCAAAGACTGTACGCTTTGGAGATGATATGATAGTGCTGCCTAAACCTCAGTACCTGATTGTATCTGATTTCGCAACCCTTGCTCAGTATTAACTTCGATGACGTACACTATGCATTTTAAGTGACCCCAAAAATAAAAATTCTCCCTGTATAGAGATTCTACATATATCAGGTGTTTATTGTCAGATAAATATCAACGATAATGCGTAGAGATATCAATAACAATGTTGATATATGTTAAGGAAGATGTTGATGGGGGTTGGGGTTTATTGCAGACACTGTTAAAATACGGTGTTGGGGTCGGAGACAATTTTCATAGTAAGGAGAGACGATAGAAAGATGGAATGCGAGCAATAATTATTCTCCCCTTATAACTTGTCTGGAAATACCATGGTTGTCTTATGCCACTATTGAACCCTCACTCAATCTCAAACTTCTTTCTGAGGGGACAACATATTGAATGAGTAATACGATTAGTTTATCGCGCGATATGTTGGAGCGAAAAGAAGGCGAAGACCATCCTGGAGAAAGATTTTGAAGAATTCCTGAACAAAGAATCTGTACATCAACCTCATGAATTCATACTGGCCGTCATCAACTTATTCACGATGAAATGATGCCATCCAAACCAACAGTTACAGCAGCCTCACAAGGGTAGTCGATATTACTTGAAAGCGGGCCCCAGTTAATATTATTGCTTCTCTGCGTTGTTAAGGTTGTCAATCTAGATCCAATTATCTTAGTCATTTTATCTATATGTATATGTTACATTTTCAAAATGAAATATGTTCATAAAGATGCAATGGGTTAGCTAGATCAATAAATCGCATTAGAGATAGTTGCTCTTGACCAGATTATATCATAGAACCAAAACCTTCTAATTAAAACTAACAAAAGTAATGAGATCCAGGTTTGGGAATGTGATTTGGGCAGGATTATATGTCAGTTACATTTCTCTGAAAACATTCTTTAATTAATAAATTATTGTCCCAAATTGATTATTTAATGATATTATTAATAATGCATATTCTGGGTTACATCACTTTTTAAATTCCTCCTCGTCCTACTCTCATAAGTAGATGCAAGTTATTTCATATCTAGACTTGTAAATTTACTTATCGCGCCGCAAGTTTAAATATTTATATTCACACTTTTTCTACTAATATTATTAAATTTTTATAAAACAGCGAATTAAAAATTTAAAATAAAATTTTTAAAACTTTTAACTAAAGGCGAAACAAATTATTCTCAATCATGATTTAAAACATTCGCATGGGTGATAGAATTGATACGTAGTGGTAGCATGAAAAAAAATCATAGATTGATATTGACCTGGAATTTAGTACTATATCTAATCGATTCTATTTGCGTCAGTGTTAACGTTTTGTACACAATCGAGAGGCAGAGTGAGCGGTGTTAGCGAACAAGAGAGACCAATTGGTGATGTGATGACATAACTCAGCCAAGGACGACATGGCATTAAACGGTACTGTCCTGAAAAGTGTGCGATATTTACACGGTTACGTCATCCCACATCATTGCGGTTATACACAAAAGATACATTTACATTTCGGCGATGTCAATAAATTATTTCTATAAAAATTGTATTTCTAATTTCTAACAAACTACTGCAAAATTAAAGCTATTATTTTATTTACTAGATGTATACTTTGTAGAATGATTAAGGTTAGGGTTTTCAATTTACGAAATTAAATAATTAAATTAGGCCAAATTAAACCTGGGCACGATTCCTAATTACTATGAGAGCTGGGAGCGCTCTAAATGTTTTTTTTTTTCATGCAATGGATGAGAGAAAATACAAAAATTAGAAAAGAAAAATACGAGAAGTTGTTTTTAACCGTTTCAAGACAATCTTCTGTCATAAAAGATTCTTTTTTATTGTGGCAAGTAACGCTTTTCCGTTCATAAAAGAACCGTTTTAGTTGGCAAATATTCGTCTATTCTGCTACGTTTTCTTAAGCTTAAGAATCTTGCTTTGAACATTTAAAACTTTTTTCTTCATATTTAGCGTTAGATTGTTGTATATTTTTCATTGAACTAAAACTAACTCTTAACTGAATATTACTGATTGATGATAATTGAACTGTATCTGTTTATGAATTATGACTTCACATTATTAAAAACAATTTATATAAACAATACTTTTCTTTATCCCTTTTAATTTTTTAATTATGACCATTAATAACGAAAATCAACATCTTTGGTATTATTGTGCTTTACACTTTCTAACTAAAATATTATAGTAACTAAGCACTATCTGTTTAGGGATTATGTTTTCCTGGTTAATAATAAACAATTTATCTCCAAAATTCTTTTCTCCGCAGTCTTTAGTTTTTGAGGTATGATCGTTTACAATAACGAAAAACATTAATTTTGATATTTCAAGGATTACCATTTTCTAACTTGAATACGGAGATATCTGAGTTAGATCTGGTTATGAATTATGTTTTCTTACATTATTATAAACAATTTATATACACAATATTTTTCTTTAGTCCTTTTAATTTTTTAATTATGACCATTAGTAACGAAAATCAACATCTTTGGTGTAATTGTGATTTACACTTTCTAACTAAAATATTAAACTAGCTAAGCACTATCTGTTTATGGATTATGTCTTCTTGGTTAATAATAAACAATTTATCTCCAAAATACTTTTCTCCGCAGTCTTTAGTTTTTGAGTTATGATTATTTATACTAACGAAAAACGTTAATTTTGCTATTTCGAGGATTACCATTTTCTGACTAGAATACGGAGATATCTGAGTTAGATCTGGTTATGAATTCTGTTTTCTTACATTATTATAAACAATTTATACACACAATATTTTTCTCTATACCTTTTAATTTTTTAATTATAACATTTATTAGCAACGAAAATCAACATCTTTAGTGTTATTGTGATTTCCACTGTCTAACTAAAATATTAAACTAGCTAAGCACTATCTGTTTATGCATTATGTCTTTTTGGTTAATAATAAACAATTTATCCCCAAAAACCTTTTCTCCGCAGTCTTTAATTTTTGAGTTATGATCGTTTATAATAACGAAAAACATTAATTTTGATATTTCGAGGATTACCATTTTCTAACTAGAATAAGGAGATATCTAAGCTAGATCTGGTTATGCATTATATTTTCTTACATTATTATAAACAATATTTTTCTCTGTCCCTTTTAATTTTTTAATTATGACCCTCATTATTAACGAAAATCAACATCTTTGGTGTTATTGTGATTTACACTGTCTAACTGAAATATTATTCTAACTAAGCACTAACTGTTTATGGATTATGTTTTCTTGGTTAATAATAAACAATTTATTTCCAAAATACTTTTCTCCGCAGTCTTTAGTTTTTGAGTTATGATCGTTCATAATAACGAAAAACATAAATTTTGATATTTCGAGGATTACCATTTTCTAACTAGAATACGGAGATATCATAGTTAGATCTGGTTATGAATTTTGTTTTCTTACATTATTATAAACAATTTATATACACAATATTTTTCTCTGTCCCTTTTAATTTTTTAATTATGACCCTCATTATTAACGAAAATCAACATCTTTGGTGTTATTATGATTTACACAGTCTAACTAAAATATTATTCTAACTAAGCACTAACTGTTTATGGATTATGTCTTCTTTGTTAATAATAAACGATTTATCCCCAAATACTTTTCTCCGCAGTCTTTAGTTTTTGAGTTATGATCGTTCATAATAACGAAAAACATTAATTTTGATATTTCAAGGATTACCATTTTCTAACTAGAATACGAAGATAGCCAAGCTAGATCTGGTTATGCATTCTGTTTTCTTACATTATTATAAACAATTTACATACACAATATTTTTCTCTGTCCCTTTTAATTTTTTAATTATGACCCTCATTATTAACGAAAATCAACATCTTTGGTGTTATTATGATTTACACAGTCTAACTAAAATATTATTCTAACTCAGCACTGTTTATGGATTATGTCTTCTTTGTTAATAATAAACGATTTATCCCCAAATACTTTTCTCCGCAGTCTTTAGTTTTTGAGTTATGATCGTTCATAATAACGAAAAACATTAATTTTGATATTTCAAGGATTACCATTTTCTAACTAGAATACGGAGATATCTGAGTTAGATCTGGTTATGAATTTTGTTTGCTTACATTATTATAAACAATTTATATACACAATATTTTTCTCTGTCCATTTTAATTTTTTAATTATGACCCTCATTATTAACGAAAATCAACATCTTTGGTGTTATTATGATTTACACAGTCTAACTAAAATATTATTCTAACTAAGCACTAACTGTTTATGGATTATGTCTTCTTTGTTAATAATAAACGATTTATCACCAAATACTTTTCTCCGCAGTCTTTAGTTTTTGAGTTATGATCGTTCATAATAACGAAAAACATTAATTTTGATAATTCAAGGATTACCATTTTCTAACTAGAATACGGAGATATCTAAACTAGATCTGGTTATGCATTCTGTTTTCTTACATTATTATAAACAATTTATATACACAATATTTTTCTCTGTCCCTTTTAATTTTTTAATTATGACCTTCATTATTAATGAAAATCAACATCTTTGGTGTTATTATGATTTACACAGTCTAACTAAAATATTCTACTAACTAAGTACTATCTGTTTATGGATTATATGTTCTTGGTTAATAATAAACAATTTATTTCCAAAATTCTTTTCTTCGCAGTCTTTAGTTTTTGAGTTATGATCGTTTATAATAACGAAAAACATTAATTTTGATATTTCGAGGATTACCATTTTCTAACTAGAATACGGAGATATCTAAGCTAGATCTGGTTATGCATTCTGTTTTCTTACATTATTATAAACAATTTATATACACAATATTTTTCTCTGTCCCTTTTAATTTTTTAATTATGACCCTCATTATTAACGAAAATCAACATCTTTGGTGTTATTGTGATTTACACTGTTTAACTGAAATATTATTCTAACTAAGCACTAACTGTTTATGGATTATGCCTTCTTTGTTAATAATAAACGATTTATCCCCAAATACTTTTCTCCGCAGTCCTTAGTTTTTGAGTTATGATCGTTTATATTAACGAAAAACGCTAATTTTGATACTTCGAAGATTACCATTCTCTAACTAGAATACAAAGATATCTGAGTTAAATCTGGTTATGAATTATGTTTTCTTACATTATTATAAACAATTTATATACACAATATTTTTTTCTGCCTCGTTTAATTTTTTAATTATGACCTTCATTAGTAACGAAAATCAACATCTTTGGTATTATTGTGCTTTACACTTTCTAACTAAAATATTATACTAACTAAGCACTATCTGTTTATGGATTATGTCTTCTTGGTTAATAATAAACAATTTATCTCTAAAATTCTTTTCTCCGCAGTCTTTAGTTTTTGAGTTATGATCGTTCATAATAACGAAAAACATAATTTTGATATTTCGAGGATTACAATTTTCTAACTAGAATACAGAGATATCTGAGTTAGATCTGGTTACGAATTCTATTTTCTTACATTATTATAAACAATTTATATACACAATATTTTTCTCTCACCCTTTTAATTTTTTAATTATGACCTTTATTAGTAACGAAAGTCAAGATCTTTGATGTTTTCATGATTTACGCTGTCTAACTAAAATATTATAATAATTAAGCCCTATCTGTTTATGAATTATGTTTTCTTATTTCATTATAAACAATTGATCTCCGAATTTCTTTTCTCCACAGCCTTTAGATTTTGAGTTATGATCGTCCATAACAACGAACATTTTCTAATTCTAAGATGATTGTTGTTTACTTTTATTGAACTAAAACATTCAACAAGTTTAAAGTACAATTTAAAAATTTTTCATATAACTTTTTTACTTTAATTTCAAATTATCGTTATATCTTTATTAAGTTAAATGAAAGCTTTATATTATCCATTTAAGTTTTAAGTGTTAACTCAAGTACCTTTTAAAAGGTTTTAATTCAACAAAGCGTTGATAAATACAAATTGAATTAGAGTAATGGCTTAAATAAAGAAAGGATTATTTCTAATCGTAAACGTTGAAATGAACCTGAACTATTCAATTCGGTTCTGGGTAATAAGAAACGTTAGAGGTCACGGTCGTGTCACCGATTATGTGGACAGCATGTGTACAGAGACCTCTTTCCATCAACGTCAATTATACAATCGCTATTTATAAGTGCATTTATTATTATTAAGTGATATTTTTAATTCGTTTCGCTCCGTATACAAGGTGACATTCACCACTTTAATGGACGCGATTTCTCCCCAATTTAAAAATTAAATCATCGTCTTACTTTCTTGGGAAGGTTTATCCTAATTATCCTTCTACGTAGAGTGAAAATTATCTTGATTAATTTAATATTTAATTTATGTTAATCAAATTCAATACAAAGTAAATTAATACGACTCTCGAAGTCTTTGTGCTATTTCTAGAACTTCAGAAATATTAATAATCCTTCACCGGAAGCCACTAATTTTTGTCCCTACTCGAATACGACACCACCAACGAAGTACGTTGTGTGTATGTCGTTTCAATTAGGAAGGCATCTATCAAAAACTATAAAAAGAATTGTTTTGTGATGAAACAAATTTTATTTAAGCTTAATAAAGATTATGCGATAAATAATAATACCAAAAATAACAAGATAACATAAAAAGATAAATTTTTTTAAATAGATTCTTCCTCGTTTTTCATTAAAATTCATTCCACGAGTTCTCATACCACAAGAAGTACGTGTTTGTCATAAACGTTACTAATTACATATTTCTAACAAGGATATACATAAATTAACGGGAAATTCATTACGCAATTTTGAATTAAAAAAGTTTTAAATTGAAATGATATAATAGAATCATCAAAATCACATTGATTCCACAAACTAGGTTACGCAGATTAGTAAGACCAGGTCAGCACAACGAAGCGTTTTTGGGGGGATGGCATCGATCCTAAGACTCTCTCCCCCAGGATCCCCACTCTGGCAGACTGTCGCCACACCCCTTCACCGACGGACGGTGCCCTAAATACCTAAAAACCTTCACGTTCTCTCCCTTTTAGGTGATCGTTCAATCTAAGTTACCTAACCAACTAAAATCACGTCGACAAGAAAACTTGTAACCGTAGAACATAACGGTTTTATTGATCGAGTAATAGAACAAATATGCCCAAGAATAAAACGTTCCATTAAAGTTAGTGGTAAAACACTAATTATGTTATAAACTGTGTTAATAAATTTTATAGCATTAAACGTTTATTGGTTAAAATGTTTTCTGATTACAAAGAAAATAGAAATATTATATTGTTTTTTTGGATCTTCTTGTGGTTTGACCTCTTCGTGTAATTGGTGGGTTTGCGAGGAGACCGAAAACACAAAAGCAGGAAAGCGTAACTTAGAGGAAATTACGCTTGAATCACCGCAGTTACTTTGCTGTCACTGTGTTTATTTTAGATACAAAGTGGGTTTATTTCCATTATGTTTGGAGAATCTAAAGGGAAATGTAATATTACTTTGGGTTAAGAAAAATCAAATTCTTAAGATATCTCGATGAATCTATTTTCGTGATAATAATTTATGAACCCCAACAAAATTTTTAAAAACTATAAAGGTCATTATTTACGAATGATTGTAGTTAAAAATTAATGCCAGTGTTCACCGAGGCAGTGTAACACGGTAATCTTATACCTCTTGTTAACGTGAGATCTACCCTAATCATCTGAAACAGAGACTACTGCCTTTGTGATGATATTGCACTACTTGCTGTGGCTAAAAACACCAAAAAAGCTACTAATAAACAATGTCATGCAAATTCTATCAAGTATTTATGCATGATCTTAAATGCTAAATTACGATGGAAATAGCAGGTAAAAAAAAGAAAACGGAACTGGAACTAAAATCTAGAATAATGTATAGGCTCATCAGTAAGCAATCTGCGCTGACAATGCATAATAAATTGCTGGTTTATTTAAACCAGTTTGGGCCTATGACCTACAGCTATGGAGATGCACTAAAGAAAGTAATATCAATATTAAACAAAGGTTCCAGAATAAGGTATTAAGGGACATAACATGAGGTACATGAGGAGTTTTCTTCATCATATCAATGAGGAAGCTATCCAGGTAGTAAACAGATTTTAAAGAATCACACCTTTTGAGTTGGGAAAAAAATTTACAATGATTTTTTTAAATCCGGATTAATCGAGTTGAAATCAAATCTTGCCAAAATTTTCATGAAATATAGAAAATTTTTTGGCTTCACGAAGTTAATAACTTTCTTCAATCATATTTAAAAAATCGTGAAAAATTCAAATCTTAAGATATTTTGACGAAATGCTTAAGAAGAGAAGAAAGCACGTATTTTTTCATGAATAAAACCGGATATAAAAATATTTATTCGTTTTTGAGATAATAATGTTTGAACTCAACCAGAATTTTTATGATTTTACGAAGATAACATTTTTTTCGAATTATTTTCAAAAAATCATGAAAAATTTAATTCTTAAGATAATTGATGAAATAAAATAAAAGAAGAGAAGAAAGCATGTATTTTTTTCATGAACAAAACCGCATATAAAAATATTTATTCGTTTTTGAGATAATAATGTTTGAACTCAACCTGAATTTTTATGATTTTAAGAAGATAACAAATTTCTTCAATGATTTTAAAAAAAATCATGAAAAATCGAATTCTTAAGATAAATTGATGAAATGCTAACAAATTATAGAGGAAAGTGTGTACTTTTTTATGAACAAAGCCGTGCTTAAAAATCTTTATTCGTTTTTGAGATAATAATGTTTGAACTCAACCTGAATCATTATAATTTTAAGAAGATAACAATTTTTCCTATAATTTATAAAAAAATCATGAAAAATCGAACTATTAACAAGGGAAGTGTCACAACTGTGTCTCACCGATTTCGATGCAATTTGGTACAGTCATAGAATGGGCCAAAATAAGGTTCGCACATTTTTTTATACGTGCGGTAAAAGCCCCTGGGGCGAGTTATAGGGGTTGAAAGTTTGGAGAAAAAGTACGTTTTCACTTATATTTTGAAAACGAAAAGTGCTATCAAAATTTGGTAAATTGTAACTGATATTCATTTTAAAAGAGCTTTCTTTTGATGTGTCACACATATAGCAGAGGGTTAAAAAGGGCGAACTACCCCTATTTTTTTGGAATTATTTAAAAACCACCCTATCGATTTTGGCGGCATTAAGTATACTTCTAGTGCGTTCAAAAATATTAGTTAAGGGTTTTTTCCCATTCGCCCTAGATCAACCCCAGCGAAGTTACGGGGGTTAACATGTAAGCACTTTTCGTAAGAATGATGTGATAAAATTGTCAGGTATTTTGAAAATACTTTAAACAAAACCGTAAATTAGTCGCACAATAAAATGTTTAGTGTAAAATAAGGCATAATACACCATATAGGGGTTGTTGGGGTTATCCACCCCCTTAAAAATTAATTCTATCCCGGGCGTTATTTGTCGATTACGGCGAAATTTGGTACTGTGTTTGTTTTATATTTGAAGTAAAAATTTTTGAAAATGGTTATAAGGGTTACAAATTAGGGGTAGTTTTTTGTTTATACCTCGAAGATGAAAACTGCCATCGTAACTGTGGTATTGTTTTTTAAAAATCTATCTATCGATGTTCCACGAGGTAAACTACCCTCATTTTCTTTAAATAATAAATATAAAACTACTAGATAAATAAGATATTTTATTTATTTATGAGTTAAAAAGCAACTGACAAAAAAAATAGTTCAATATACCAAAGAAGTTTATTCTACATTACTAATTGACGTTTTTTATGTATTATATTAATTTTCAATATTAAATTTATTTTTATTCTACGTAGTGTTGGCAAAAATGAAAGTCGTGGAAAAAATGTTTTAAACATAAGGATTTTTTACACCATGCACATGTTATGACCGCTATATCCCCACAGATATCACACGTTGGCTTCTCACTCGAAAAGCAAACTTCCACGGGATTTTCAAAATGGTCTGGTCTCTCCTCTATATAGCCACTTGCAAACCATGCGTATTTAAAAACATTTATAAACCGAGGGGAAGCCAACTGGTTATGCGTCAACGATTGCAATTTTAATATGTTATCCCTCTGATGTAAATTGACATCATACTGGTAAAGAATAATCTGATCAGAGAATCTTCTAATAAAATTTTTCCATATTCTGAAACCAAATACATCTAGGGGCTGTATTTGACCTGTTGTCCCTGCAGGTATAGATAAATGTTTAAAATTAGTACCTGATGGAGTTATTTCACTAATAACTTCAGGACAATGGCCACTCCAAGAATCTAATAATAATAATGATTTAGAACCAGTATTTGGAAAATATACATTTTGGAGCCAATTTTTCATGTGTTCTGAAGTTAACTTTCCAGATTTTGATGCCAAAACGTATATATTGTCTGCTTTAAACATTGTATTTGCTACCCTCGGTCCAAAGCTGCCAGAGGGTTCTTTTAAAACAATAAAAAGTGGAGAAAGAAGTTTCCCATCAGCAGATATTACGGGTTGAATTGTGTAACTGTGCGTTGTAGATGACACCGACTGGACCACACTTTCTACGGTTTTAACTCCTAAATCGCTTAATGTTCTTCCCGAATGGAATTCCAAGTTAAAACCGCTCTGATCCGAATTGTAGGTGTTTTCAGGTCCATATATTTGGATTTGTAGCTTTGCCTCTTTAACGAAATCTTTTGCTAAAGTTTTTACTCGATCAACATTTCCAATTTGTTTTTGGGATAGAAATTTTGTTATTTTTCGGCTTACTAACCGATTTGCTTTCTTAAAACGTTGCACCCAGCTATGAGATGCTTTGAACAGTTGAGGAGATAAATTCTTTTCATTTCTAGCTTGTATAGCCCATCTGCGTATATCAATATCATGTAGTGGCAATTTATTATCTACGGCGGCTCTCGCTTGATTAATTACAAATTCGGTAATTTCTGCTAATTTTTCTTTGTATGTCCCTCTTTCTTCAATATATTTAGACCATCTGTGCAATTGGGTCTTTGACGTTACTTTTCGGTATTTGTTTTTTACGGTTTCTAGTTTCAAATAACCTTTCTTCCCACTTGTCCAGTAATTTACCGCCTCTAATTTGTACTCGTAGTCGATGTCATCCTTCAATGGACAATGAGCATCAGTATCTTCTACAAACCTGTCAGTTGTATCCTGGTCTTCAATAATTTGCTGACCGTCATTGATGCCATTGGATGAATCGAAAATTAATACAGTTTCGTCTTCAATTTGCATATTGTAGTCTTCCATACTTTCCATTAAAATACGCTGTATATTTTCTTTTAAACTAACTTCTGCTTCATTTACAGGAGTCTGGGGAATATTCATAACAGTAAAAACTGTCATTAGCAAATTTAAAACGTTTATTGGGTTTATTGTAACCATTGCTTCTGTCAGTTGCTCTGAAACTAAAATCTACCCACTGGGCACACGTTCTTTTATACTAGAAAAAACTATTTTGAGAAATGACCTTTAGCAAGCGGCACTAAAAAAACAAATATTGTGCCAAAATTTTTTTGGTAGGTGTATTTTTGGCAACATTATGTAGAATAAAAATAAACTAATAAACTATATAAAACAAACACAGTACCAAATTTCGCCGTAATCAACAAGTAATGCCCGGGATAGAATTAATTTTTAAGGGGGTGGTTAACCCCAACCACCCCTAAATGGTGTATTATGCCTTATTTTACATTAAACATTTTATTGTGCGACTAATTTACGGTTTTGTTAAAGTATTTTCAAAATACCTGACAATTTTATCACATCATTCTTACGAAAAGTGGTTACATGTTAACCCCCGTAACTTCGCTGGGGATGATCTAGAGCGAATGGGAAAAAACCCTTAACTAATATTTTTGAACGTGCTGGAAGTATACTTAATGCCGCCAAAATCGATAGGGTGGTTTTTAAATAATTCCAAAAAAATAGGGGTAGTTCGCCCTTCTTAACCCTCTGGTATATGTGTGATACATCAAAAGAAAGCTCTTTTAAAATGAATATCAGTTACAATTTACCAAATTTTGATAGCACTTTTCATTTTTAAAATATAAGTGAAAACGTACTTTTTCTCCAAACTTTCAACCCCTATAACTCGCCCCAGGGGCTTTTACCGCACGTATAAAAAAATGTACGAACCTTATTTTGGCCCATTCTATGACTGTACCAAATTGCATCGAAATCGGTGAGACACAGTTGTGACACTTCCCTTGTAAGATAAATTAAAGAAATGTTTACTATTTATAGAGGAAGGTATATACTTTTTTTAGAACAAAACCGCATATAAAAATATTTATTCGTTTTTAAGATAATAATATTTGAACTCAACCGAAATTCTTATGATTTTACCAAGATAACAATTTTCTTCAATGATTTTTAAAAAAATCATGAAAAATTGACTTCTTAAGATAAATTGATGAAATGTTTACAATTTATAGAGGAAAGTATATACTTTTTTATGAACAAAACCGCATATAAAAATATTTATTCGTTTTTGAGATAATAATGTTTGAACTCAACCGAAATTCTTATGATTTTACGAAGATAACAATTTGTTCAATGATTTAAAAAAAAATCATGAAAAATCGAATTCTAAAGATAAATTGATGAAATGCTCACAAATTATAAAGGAAAGTGTGTACTTTTTCATGAACAAAGCCGTATTTAAAAATCTTTAATTATTTATGAGATAAAAATTTTTGAACTCAACCGGAATTCTTATGATTTTACGAAGATAACAATTTTTTCCAATAATTTTTAAACAATCATGAAAAATTGTATTCTTAAGATAAATTGCTGAAATGTTTACAATTTATAGAGGAAAGTGTGTACTTTTTTATGAACAAAACCGCATATAAAAATATTTGTTCATTTATGAGATACAAATTTTTGAACTTAACCGGAATTCTTATGATTTTACGAAGATAACAATTTTTTCCAATAATTTTTAAACAATCATGAAAAATTGTATTCTTAAGGTAAATTGATGAAATATTCACAAGTTATAAAGAAAAGTGTGTACTTTTTCATGAAGAAAACCGCATATAAAAATATTTATTCGTTTCTGAGATACAAATTTTTGAACTCAACCGGAATTCTTATGATTTTACGAAGGTAACAATTTTTCCCAATAATTTTTAAAAAATCATGAAAAATTGAATTCTTATAATAAATTGATGAAATGTTTACAACTTATAGAGGAAAGTATGTACTTTTTCATAAACAAAGCCGTACCTAAAAATCTTTATTTGTTTTTAAGATATTAACTTTTGAACATAAAGGGAATTTTTATGACTTTATGAAGATAACAATCTGTTCCTATAATTTTAAAAAAATCATGAAAAATCAAATTCTGAAGGAAAATTGATGAAATGCTCACAAATTATAAAGAAAAGTGTGTACTTTTTCATCAAGAAAACCGCATATAAAAATATTTATTCGTTTCTGAGATACAAATTTTTGAACTCAACCGGAATTCTTATGATTTTACGAAGATAACAATTTTTCCCAATAATTTTTAAAAAATCATGAAAAATTGAATTCTTATAATAAATTGATGAAATGTTTACAACTTATAGAGGAAAGTATGTACTTTTTCATAAACAAAGCCGTACCTAAAAATCTTTATTTGTTTTTAAGATATTAACTTTTGAACTTAAAGGGAATTTTTATGACTTTATGAAGATAAAAATCTGTTCCTATAATTTTAAAAAAATCATGAAAAATCAAATTCTGAAGGAAAATTGATGAAATGCTCACAAATTATAAAGAAAAGTGTGTACTTTTTCATCAAGAAAACCGCATATAAAAATATTTATTCGTTTCTGAGATACAAATTTTTGAACTCAACCGGAATTCTTATGATTTTACGAAGATAACAATTTTTCCCAATAATTTTTAAAAAATCATGAAAAATTGAATTCTTATAATAAATTGATGAAATGTTTACAACTTATAGAGGAAAGTATGTACTTTTTCATAAACAAAGCCGTACCTAAAAATCTTTATTTGTTTTTAAGATATTAACTTTTGAACTTAAAGGGAATTTTTATGACTTTATGAAGATAAAAATCTGTTCCTATAATTTTAAAAAAATCATGAAAAATCAAATTCTGAAGGAAAATTGATGAAATGCTCACAAATTATAAAGAAAAGTGTGTACTTTTTCATCAAGAAAACCGCATATAAAAATATTTATTCGTTTCTGAGATACAAATTTTTGAACTCAACCGGAATTCTTATGATTTTACGAAGATAACAATTTTTCCCAATAATTTTTAAAAAATCATGAAAAATTGAATTCTTATAATAAATTGATGAAATGTTTACAACTTATAGAGGAAAGTATGTACTTTTTCATAAACAAAGCCGTACCTAAAAATCTTTATTTGTTTTTAAGATATTAACTTTTGAACTTAAAGGGAATTTTTATGACTTTATGAAGATAAAAATCTGTTCCTATAATTTTAAAAAAATCATGAAAAATCAAATTCTGAAGGAAAATTGATGAAATGCTCACAAATTATAAAGAAAAGTGTGTACTTTTTCATCAAGAAAACCGCATATAAAAATATTTATTCGTTTCTGAGATACAAATTTTTGAACTCAACCGGAATTCTTATGATTTTACGAAGATAACAATTTTTCCCAATAATTTTTAAAAAATCATGAAAAATTGAATTCTTATAATAAATTGATGAAATGTTTACAACTTATAGAGGAAAGTATGTACTTTTTCATAAACAAAGCCGTACCTAAAAATCTTTATTTGTTTTTAAGATATTAACTTTTGAACTTAAAGGGAATTTTTATGACTTTATGAAGATAAAAATCTGTTCCTATAATTTTAAAAAAATCATGAAAAATCAAATTCTGAAGGAAAATTGATGAAATGCTCACAAATTATAAAGAAAAGTGTGTACTTTTTCATCAAGAAAACCGCATATAAAAATATTTATTCGTTTCTGAGATACAAATTTTTGAACTCAACCGGAATTCTTATGATTTTACGAAGATAACAATTTTTCCCAATAATTTTTAAAAAATCATGAAAAATTGAATTCTTATAATAAATTGATGAAATGTTTACAACTTATAGAGGAAAGTATGTACTTTTTCATAAACAAAGCCGTACCTAAAAATCTTTATTTGTGTTTAAGACATTAACTTTTGAACTTAAAGGGAATTTTTATGACTTTATGAAGATAACAATCTTTTCCTATAATTTTTAAAAAATCATGAAAAATCAAATTCTTAAGGAAAATTGATGAAATGCTCACAAATTATAAAGAAAAGTGTGTATTTTTTCATGAAGAAAACCGCATATAAAAATATTTATTCGTTTATGAGATACAAATTTTTGAACTCAACCGGAATCCTTATGATTTTACGAAGATAACAATTATTTCCAATAATTTTTAAAAAATCATGAAAAATCAAATTCTTAAGATAAATTAATGAAATTTTTACAACTTATACAGGAAGGTATATACTTTTTCACGAACAAAATCGTATTTCAAAATCATTATTCGTTTTTGAGATAATAACTATTGAACTTTATGATTTTACGAATACAACAATTTTCTCCAACGATTTTTAAAAATCATGAAAATTCTAAGTCTTAAGATAAACTAATGAAATGTGCACAATTTATATAAGAAAATGTGAACTTTTTTCAGAACAAACCCATATTTAAATATCTTTATTCGTTCTTAAGATAATAATTTTTGAATTCAACCTAAATTGTTATCTCAAACATTTTCTAAATTCTCTTTTAAGAAGTAAAAAATCGATGTATTATCGGAAATCGTTAAATAAATAAAATTATGTTAAAATTATTAATGTCTCCATTACATTTTGAGATCTGATTTAGCCTTTCACATAAATTGGTAAGTTAAGACAGATTCTGGTAAAAGTAAGATAATGAAGGAATGTTTTTGTATTAGATTCAATAACCCCATTAGTCATTGTCAAAGATATTTCACTATTCTCTTTGCGGTTCCTTGTTATACAATTTTAAGTTTAGTGTAATCTTATTTCTCATACATAGAATTGGGTTATTGCGAAGTTTTATTTTAGCAACTCTTGATTTAAAGCCAACAGGGGTATAATATAGAACAATATAGTTTCATATTATACTTTTTGCTCCTTTTATTTAAAAAAATGTATGACGAAGAATTTATTGCAACAAAATTTTTTTTGTTAATTTAAATATGACTAAAAGATTTTATTCATAGATAAAAAAAAATTTACCTTGAAATTAACATTACTTTTTGTTTTAAACCAACGTTAATATTAATCTTTAACGTTTCGCTCTATTTGAGATATAGAATTTCAGGTTTGAGGTCCTTTTACTTCACCCAACCGTTTTCTAAGTTAACCGTTTATTAACAGCTGCTTTTTTTGAACTTGAATTGCACCTGGTTTAAAAAAAAATCATCCAAAGGTTACGTTTTAAAACTAGCATGTTTTTAATCAAATTACGTGATTTTCTGTTATTCAATTATCGTCGATATTATTATACCTGCAGTGTGTAGTGTAGCTCAACTGGAATTATAACCGTGTCAAGGTTCTCAAAGCGTAAATAATTAAGAATTTACTGACCATATTTGTACAGGTGGGCTAAAAATAGAGATTATGTCACTCGATGAACGTTTTTTTATTCATTGTAAGCACAAATTGCTGATTTTTTGATATTTTTAAAACAATGTAGGTACTCTATAAATAATTTTAAAATGTAGTAAACGATAAATTATTATCAAAAAGATTTTAATTCTAATCACATTTTAATTTTACATAACTCTTTATCGAACTTAGATAACATTCCGATGCGGATCTCACCGATTATTATCATTCTTTAGAATGAAACTGATATTTAATAAGGTAATTTATAATCGCCCACGCTCTTTAGAAACGATTAATTTTACATCCTCCACGCGACATCTCTCAATACAAATGACGTAGGTGGATTAAAGTATTTACGACTAACCAAAAGAAGAAATAAGACGATGATCGCTATGGTGTCGAAGAAATAACATATGGTGCATATTTTCGCTCTCAAAAAAATTATAAAAACAAAAAAAAACTGTATTGACGTCAAAAGTGTATCCCGAAAGTCACTTAACGTGGATCTGTGTTAGGAACTTTTATAAAACGGGGGATCAGTGAACTTGTAGCAGTGAAAGCAGCCACTGGTTATGTAAAAAGTAGAATTTTCTATATAAAGATACTGTTACGGCATTCTCTGCAAGTGGTTTGCTTGCGTTGCAACATCTAGATAAGTTGGACATGGTGCGTAGAGAATTTCTTAGAAAATATACAATAAGATTTGTTCAGATTTTTTTTTCAGATAAAACAATGTTATAATTTGTAATTCTTAAGAATAAATTTTTTGTTAGCTAATTCATTCCACTTACTCTTAACAACATTTTCCCTTCATTAATGACATCCTTTATGGCCTATTTGTGATAGAGGCTTAAAACAGATTACTTAGACGGAGACGACCCACTCTAGTTAGCAGAACAAGAAACGAAGAAACTACGAGGAAACGCTAAATTAATTTTAATTAATCCCCCGGTTATCTTCGAAACTCTCTTTATACCAACCGATTTAATCTACCGCGGAGATACATCTCTCCACGTTCAATATCTCATTCTATATTGTGTTAGAACTGGTTTGGGAATCACTGGTAATTTTCTTTGGCGAAGAGTTCATGCGTGGGAATCGTCGAGCTATTGATCCCATGGGTCTTGGATTGTGGGAAGTTGTCGCTAATTTATCTGCCGTGGCTGATGCTGTGATGCCAAACCATTTCGATGGACTCTTCCTTGTTCCTTCTCTACCATTTTATTAAAATATGTTTTTAGAGAAATAGAATTCTTAAGATATTTTAATAAAATGTTGTTTTATCATGTACAAAATCGTATTTATTCGTTTTTGAGATAATAAATTTTGAATACAACCGGAAATTTTCTAACTTTACGAAGATAACCATTTTTTTCAATGATTTTTTAAAAATCATGAATAATGAATTCTTAAAATAAACTGATGAAATGTTTACTATTTATAGAGGAAAGTATGTACAGGTGTCCCGATTTCAATGCCCGCATAGGCTATCTCTGAAACTAATAGAGATAGAAAAAAAGTAGCTTACATGTCGTGATCTCCTTTTTCCAGAAAATACTAATGCCGAAAACTGCGAACAGCTATCGTCTTTTGTTTTCGTTAATGTTGTTATGGTGATAACCATACCATGATGGAAAACATTGTTTTCAATTATTGCCAAAGTTTGTAGCAGTATTTAAAAATTCACTAACAACTCTGGCATAATGTGCTGGTGCGCCGTCATATTGAATATATATCATTTGAGACATATTTAACGGCAAATTGTCGACCAAAGGCTCAATGTGCTGCCTTAATATAATATAGCTTAATATATTAAGGCAGCACATTACCTGTGTTTAAGTCTTTATGGTAGATACTATATGCCAAAATTCTATTATCTAAAAGGGCACACCATACATTGAACCCGAATCTTCTTTGAACACTCAGAGATTTCAGATGACATTTTGAACAAAAAGCAGATTATTTAATTTTTCTAAATATCATCTACAAAATTTTAATCTTAGATTGACATCTCCCGCACGTAAATAACACATTGTATGGTTTATATTTATTTTTCTTTCATATTTGGGAGCAGCGGCTTTTGGGTCAGACGTCTTGTTCAATTTCTCTGCAAGATGTTGATGGATTTATCGCAACTGAAGCCAACACATTGACTTCATCCTTTTGCAGGTCATTTTGGTATGTTTTTGCACGTGATTTGGGGAAGGACCAAAAATCCATTACATTTTCTGCTAACCGGCTGAAAGTTCTTGCGTGCGGTTGTCTTCTTTCCGGATACCTTGTGAAATATAATTCCCCGGCTAACGTCGCATTCTTAACTGATAACATATAGCATTCCATCATGTTACATTTTTCATAATTTTCGAAATTCATTGTAAAGTTTTATTCAGTTTTGTTATACTTTGACACTTAATGTATGAAAACCACGAATAAATTATTACTTAACATGTTAATGCTCCATTCTAGCATATAATGCCAGAGTTGTTAGCGAATTTTTAAATACAAACTTTGGTAATTATCTGATACATTATTTTCCATCATAGTATGTATGGTTACGGACAACGAAATTGGGACATTCTGTTCTTTTTCATAAACTCGGTCGCAAGCAACCTTAGCTTAAATCTTTTACAACTAAGAAAAACATAAGTGACCTCGCGCCCGAGTCACTGCATTGGATATTCTTTCCATTGCTTCCTATCTTTAAAAAATCTCAATCATAACGCCTCGGCCGCAAGTAACCTTGGCTAAAATCATTTATAACAACGAAGCCAAGATCGCTTGCGTGACCATTTTAGCCAAACAAACTAGTCTCAATCGTGTCTAAACTTTCTGCCGCGAAAATCTGGTTTGACTTTTCCGCAATTTGAAGTCCGTTCTCGTCGAAAATTCATTTCCGCACCATTAGGAGTGTGTGCGAGACTAGATTCTACATCTGCCCAAACGCTACAGAAAATTTTTTCTGTCACTGGAATTTCTCTGTTTGTTGCCCAGCAATATTAAAACTCAGCAGGTAGAGCTTAGCCTGATTCTCTCCCAGCGGAATAGATTTAGACTACATGACAGAGAGATCAGTATCGATTTGTCATTACAGGTAAGCTTATAATATAGTTATGATACTTATTAAACGCGTACACTTACGCATATGGTTTACCTTGGGTTGTGTCATGCTTCTTCCTTTTTATTACCTTCAGAGAGCTACATGATTTCTTAACTCACCCAACCCAACCCAACCCAACCCAACCCAACTATCAGGAATAAAAATCAAATTGGAAGGAATTGAAAACATTCAGTGCACCGCCATTTCTCTCAACTCATAGAATTAATATACATGGTGATACCTCACTTGCACGTTTTATGGAGTTCTTTCTAAAAAATCACTTCAAACATGTGCAAGATGAAACTGTTAGGTATGCTACACAATCGAGCAAAGAAATGCAACTAACAGTAGCAGAAAATAAAAGGTCCTGTATATAGAATGTATTAATGAACAAATAAAAGGTTACGTTTGCATATAATAGCTGACAGTTTGTTACTCAGCACCAAGGTCAAAGTAGCCAAGGTATGAGGAAATAAAGAAATTTCTGCACTTCTTTTATAAAAGTCAAAAAACAAAAGTCTGCACACCAATGGAGCATTTGGCTACAGATAGATATTTCAAGGAGAGAAGCTGATGTAAACCGATAACATCAAAAGAGTTCTCTATGAATTCTTTTTTGTAAACAAACACAAAACGAGGAAGACATATAAAAGAAGTAATCGAGACGCCAATCAAGAGGAGAGCTTGACACAAAACTAATCCCGAAATTCGTCATGATAGTATTGGACATTTCCCACAAAAACGAGACGTTAAGAATCCACCAAGATATCACTACAAGAATTGTGTAAGACGCACACAATAGTTTTCTTTTCTTCTTTTTTGATATATAGAAATATCTGGTCTTCAAGGTATTAAAAAGAAAAAAAAATTGTGTAAACATTTTGTATATTTTCCAGTGTATAATGATATCATGTGATATCGCCGAGGTCGCTTGCGGGCAAGGCGCTGAAATCGATATGATATCGACAACAATCTTATCAACAGTGTAATCAAAAATCATTTACCCTAAATACGCCATTGCAACCATTGGAGTCGATATAAATTGGCAGAAAGCTAGCAAACACTATAGTAGAAAAATATTCCTCTTCAAAACGCCGAAATTGCTTACGGCCGAGGTGTTAGAGTCAATATGATATTGATACAAAGCTGGTCAATACTATAATAAAAATTATTTATCCTCAAAATGCGGAACCGAGGCGGTGGATTCGATATGATATCGTCACTAAGCTTATCAACACTGTGTTAGAGACACTGGAGTAAAGGACTACAAGTATTTTGAGTATAGAGAACCTTACACGATCAATCACACTATAATTCCTAAGACTGGCAGTTTTTACTTTAATCTCCATCTTTAAGAATAAGAATAAACTTTAGCCAGGGCTTACACTCGTCATATACAAAAATCAGTACAGTTCAACACACAAACTATAAATTCAAATTACATAGTAACACTGCAACTTAGATATTCATCGACTGAGTAGAACGCATTTCTTAGAAAAAACTCCCTCATAACATTTAAAAATTTATTTTTCTGGAGTGTTCTAATTTTCGAGGGCAATTTATTATAAAAGACTTGAGCAGTATATCTATAGCTATCAACATAAACATTTCCGCAGTTTCGCGTCTAATAATTGTGCAGATCAGCATGCGTGCAGTATTTGTTTCTGTTTTTGTAAATGTATAAAAGACATTCCAAAATAAACACAGATGGTACTGTCAAAACATTCAGTTGTCTGCAGACGTGACGGCAATCATCTCTATAGCTCAGTTTTGAAATGACCCTCAAAGCTCTGCGCTGTAGACCAAATATGTGGGAGCTAGCTGTGCTTCCCCCCGAGGCAATTATACAATAACTTATAATTGAGTGAATCAATGCCAAATAGGCGGTTCTGGCTACCTCAGCAGACACAAAACCAACCAATCTGCGCAATAAGAAAATGTTTCGGGCTATCTTTTTTCTTATCTCCGTCGTGTGAGCCACAAAATTCAAGATCGCGAGACCAATTTAGCCAAAGAAAAGTTAAAATTTCAGCCAAACAAACTAATCTCAATCGTGTCTAAACCTTCTGCCACGAAAATGTGGATTGTCTTTTTCGCAATTTGGAGTTCGTTCCCGTCGAAAATTCATTTCCGCACCATTGGGAGTATGTGCAAGATTACAATATTGGAAAAAAGTAGAGCAACTTTTAATTTTTCTATAGTAAATTTTAAATTTATGTTTTTCGATAGGTTTTACATTACTATGGCAATGTGTATTATGTAGTAATTGTTTAGCCGAAATTTGACAAAGATAGCTTTATTTTTATAGAAATTAAACAGATTTGCAAAAGTTGAGTTGGAAAAAGTAGAACAACTTAACAATTTATAGGCAAATAACAGTTAAATTGAATAAAAAGCATAGATTTTTTAGTACTTAATACAATCTCCTTTATTATTTATGACATCGTGACACCTTCGTGACATTGAGTGTATTAAGTTGTCAATGGTTTCTTTCGATATTTTAGACTATTCATTTTGAAGAGCAGCGAACAAAAGTGGTGACTTTTGTAAATTTTATTTCGAATTTTATCGTCAATTATTTTCCATAGGTTTTCTATAGGATTTAAGTCTGGTGACTGTGACGGCCAAGTCATCATATTTATTTTATTTTGTTAAACCATTCCTTTACGACTTTAGATGTGTGTTTTGGATCGTTGTCCTGTTGAAATTTATAAGAGATAGGCAGATTTTCGTCGGCATAAAGTTCCATAACATTTCTTAATATATCACGGTACATAAATCTGTCCATTATTCCCATAATACGGTGTATAGGGCCTACACCAAAACCAGAGAAACATCCTCAAACCATCACAGAACCACCTCCATGTTTTAATATTCCATGCTTAATGTGCTGCATGTACTTGCCTTTTCCCTATTGGACACACCACATATAACACTCCATCACTTTTAAATAAGTTAAACTTGGATTCATCACTAAACAATACCCTTTTCCATTCGTTGTATGTCCATCCTTGATGGGTGCGTGCAAACAGTAGTCTAGCGGCTTTGCTGTTTTTGATAGAAATGGTTTTTTCGCTGGTCTTCGGGCAAATAGTTTATTTTCCGATATACAGGAGGTGTCTGAAAATCCTAAATTTCAAACACTCCCTGTATATCAAAAACGAAGAGGGCTATGAAAATTTGGTTTGCGCTTTGTAAGATTCACAAAAAAGTAGCTCAGGTTCGCGAAAGCCGCAACTTTCTATCTTTCAAAATAACTGAGATACCCTGCAAACCCATCGAAATTTGGACACCCTGTACATTCTACATCTGCCGAACGCTACAAAATATTTTTTATGTCACTGGAAATTCCCTGCTTGTTACCCAGCAATATTAAAACTCAACAGACAGAGCTTGGTCTGATCCTTTCCCAGCGGAATAGATTAAGACTCCAAACATAGCGGAGAGATTATCAACGATTTGTCATTGCAGGTAAGCTTACAATATAGTTATGATATTTATTAAACGCGAACACTTACGCATACTGTTTACCTTGGATTGTGTCATGCTTCATCCTTTTCATTATCTTTAGAGAGCTACATGATTTCTTAAATCATCTAAATAGCCGACCTCAATGATTCCTAGATGTATCAATAACCAATAAATCCAATTGGATGGAATTGAAAGTATTCAGTCAATTCTCTCAACTCATAGAATTAATATACATGGTGATACCTCACATGTATATTTTATGGAGTTTTTTCCAGAAAATCACTTCAAACATGTGCAAGATGAAACTGTTACGTACGCTATATAAATGAGCAAAGAAATGCAACTAACAGTAGCAGAAATTAAAAGGTCCTGTATGTAGAATGTATCAATCAACAAATAAGATGTTACGTTTCCATATTATAGCTGACAGTTTGTTATTCACTTAGCCACCAAGGTCAAAGTTGCCAAGGTATGAGGAAATAAAGAAATTCCTGCATTTCTGCAGAAGTCTACACACCAATGGGGCATTTCGTTATAGATAGATATTGAAAGAAGCTGATGTAAACAGATTTTACATAAGAAGTGTTCTCTAACTCGCAAGAGCAATAACATCAAAAGTAGTATATATTGTAAATTTTTTTCTGTAAACAAACACAAAACGAGGAAAACATATAAAAGAAGTAATCGAGACGCCAATCAAGAAGAGAGCTTGACACAAAACTAATCCCGAAATTCGTTATGATAGAATTGGACATTTCCCACAAAAACGAGACCTTAAGATTTCACCAAGATGTCACTTTTTTGACATTTTCAAATATCTGGTCTTCAAGAGGTTAAAAAGAAAAAAAATTAGTATGAAAGCACATTTGTATACTTCATGTGATATCGCCGAAGTCGCTTGTGGGCGAAGCGCTGAAATCGATATGATATCGGCAACAATCTTATCAACAGTGTAATCAAAAATCATTTACCCTAAATACGCCAAGCTCGCTTGCAACCCCTGAAGTCGATATAAATTATTGACACAAAGCTAGCAAACACTATAATAGAAAAATATTTCTCTTCAAAACGCCGAAATCGTTTACGGCCGAGGCTTTGTATGATATTCATATAAAGCTGATTCGATATGATATCGTCACTAAGCTTATCAACACTGTGTTAGAGACACTGGAGTAAAGGACTACAAGTATTTTGAGTATAGAGAACCCTACGCGACCAATCACACTATAATTCCTAAGACTGGCTGTTTTTACTTTAATCTCCATCTTTAAGAATAAGAATAAACTTTAGGCAGGGCTTACACTCGTCATATACAAAAATCAGTACAGTTCAACACACTAACTATAAATTCAAATTACATAGTGACACTGCAACTTAGATATTCATCGACTGAGTAGAACGCATTTCTTAGAAAAAACTCCCTCATAACATTTAAAAATTTATTTTTCTGGAGTGTTCTAATTTTCGAGGGCAATTTATTATAAAAGACTTGAGCAGTATATCTATAGCTATCAACATAAACATTTCCGCTGTTTCGCGTCTCATATTTGTGCAGATCAGCATGCGTGCAGTATTTGTTTCTGTTTTTGTAAATGTATAAAAGACATTCCAAAATAAACACAGATGGTACTGTCAAAACCTTCAGCTGTCTGAAGACGTGACGGCAATCATCTTTATAGCTCAGTTTTGAAATAACTCTCAAAGCTCTGCGCTGTAGACCAAATATGTGGGAGCTAGCTGTGCTTCCCCCACAAGCAATTATACAATAACTTATAATTGAGTGAATCAATGCGAAATAGGCGGTTCTGGCAACCTCAGCAGACACAGAACCAACCAATCTGCGCAATAAGAAAATGTTTCGGGCTATCTTTTTCCCTATCTCCGTCGTATGAGCCACAAAATTCAAATCCGGAGAACTCAGTTTAGTGGAGGAAAGTTCCTTTAGATGATGGTGTCTAAGACTGAACAGTGATTTGGACTGATTTGGATTGGGACTGTTTTTTCTTTATTTAAGCAAAGTTCATTGGCAACACACCACACATTTGCTGCCATCAGCAACCCGCTCGCAGAGAACAACACTTCCTCATACTCATCACCACTCACCAGCAGCGTTGCGTCATCCGCATATAACAAACATTTCACATCCTCGCCCAAATACCTTAGAAAATCATTAAAAATTGATCCCTGAATTGAGCCTCTTGTAATAGGAAGACACTCAGAGACTGCATTTAACTTGTTGAGATCTACCTGAAAGGTATGATCCTATTAAGACAAAGCTATCTCGAGCAAATCGGAAGACATGTTCAAGTTTGTACAATAGTAAATCATGAGATCCAAAAATAGGTCCAAAAACAACGTCGCACAAAATTTCCGCTTTTCGTAGGCATTATAACTAACGTTTATGAAATTCACAACAGCATCCTTGGTACTCCGACCAGAGCGGAAACCAAATTAGTTTTCATGAAGCATATTGTTTGACTCAACATGTGTCATTATTTGGCTGAACATTATACGTTCAAATATTTTGGGTAGTGTTAGGAGTATGCTGATGGGATAATTGGAACACTTATTTTGTCAGTCTTATCTCATAGTATTTGACATGTGGACTTTTTAAATTTTATGGAAAACAACAATTAGACCAAATAATCCCAAAATCGAGGAAAACTACATCGTAACCTGACAACAGGAAACTTAATCTGCCAAGTCTAGTATTCGAATTGTTGAAAATTAGGGAAACAATTCTTCATTTAGAACTGGTACAAAAAGGAGTCGAAGACAAAGGCAGCATCTGGAGATATGAATTTGAATTCTGTAAATGTAGAGGAGAAATATAGCAAGATGCAAATCTCGCTAGCACACTGTGTCCAGAAAAAGATATTGCAGACTGTTAAATGTCAAAAAAACCTGCGATTTCTTTTGGCAAGATGAAGCCGAGTTTCCCAAACGTCCATATCAATCTTATTACTTCGGTGGTCTGGTTTTCTTTGCCCAACTTGACTTAAAATCTTTGTCTTTTGAAGGTTTATCCTTAGACCCATTTCAGCTTATACTTTATTAGCTCCAGCATATCCTTCAACTCCTCTGGGTCGCTACTTATCTGAACAATATCACTATTTGCAAATACTTACAGTCTGAATGATCGTGTAGTAATCTTCTTATTAATTACAATTTTTGGGGTCCAATCAATTTCTGAGTTTTTGGTTGTTGCTTGAGATGATTAAGGTTGAGATAAAAGCGTATGAAAACTTAATTAGCACTTTCTTTGCAACAGTAGACCTCTCAATATAGACTGCATCAAAAATTACTGAATATTACTCACTGTATCGCCTTTCTACTTCTTAATGAAACGTTTCTTGCACTTTTGCAGAAAAAATTTTAAATTATATAAGTATCATTACGTTCATAATTGTGCAATTGAACTTTAATACCATTAAAAATTGTTCCGCAATAACGTTTACAACCAACGTTCAAAATTGGAGGCGAACCGCTTTGAATATTCACGAGAGAATTCGTTTAACCTTGAGAATAAAAAGTGACGGTGAAGATGACTCCAACGTAAATTATTAAAATGACGCGAATGATATAAAAGAAAATGTATCATTAAAAGAGTGTTTAAAGTTTGTGTAGTAAGTTCTCGGAAGAGGTCTTTTCGCCAAAGTAAAACGATTCTCTAAAATCTGTTACGGGAGACGTATTTTTGGAACGTGCGGGTCAATACCCGCTTCTGCATTAGGACCACCGAGCGCAGAGTGCGTTTTATATAAATAGAAACGACGCTTTTGTGGTATTATGGATGTAATTTGGAGCGCAGGTGCTTTAATTTCTTTTTTTTATTTCGCTTTTTATTGTTTTAATTTAAAACATAAAAACATTTTCAAATTAGAAATTTTAATGCATTAAACAATATAATATATATACTATAAACTTTGTTCCCTACTTGTTATTTTTAACCAAGTGGTAAACACACAGCCGCATACTAATGAATCTATGACCTAGTGATGACACATTCACAATTCAAATAGAACTAGAAAATATTTGCACAATTTTTTTGTCTGGTCTCATTTAAAAACATCAACGTGTTATTATCCAATCTAGGAGTGTTTAGATATTTCGCTATCTTTATTTAAATACAATGATTGTTGTTGTTGTAGTTAAAAAGGTGGACGTCAACATAATAGAATGTAATTAGGAGAAATAATATATAAAGCTTTTTTGTACTTTTAAAACTCGTTTCTTGAACGTGCAAAATTGCAAATTTTATGGAAAACAACGATTAGTCCAAACAATTTCAAAATTGGGGAAAATTTTATCACAACCTGAGACCAGGAAACTTCATCCACCAAGTCTACTGCTCGAATTGTTGAAAATTAGGGAAATAATACTGTTAGAACTGGTACAAAAAGGAGTCGAAGAGAAAGGCAGCATCTAGAGACATGAATTTGGAATCTGTTATCTGACCAAAAATCTAATTACAACTAAATGAAGTTGAAAATGTTTAATACCATTATAATATCTCCTTAATGGTTATCTAAAATTTATTTCATCATCTCATATTTTTTTTCATATTTTTCTTGTTATCAAAGGAAGTCACTGATTAAAAATGGTGCGCACGTGTCAAAAAACTTAAGGGTCAAAACCCTACATGAATTACAAAGTGGAAGACTTGGAAAAGGCTATGGATGCAGTTCAGAAGTTCAAAGTGCTTCGGACAACATTAGTACGGAAGATGTTTGGAAGGAATTCAAGACCGGTTGAACATCCGACTGTTTTAAGCAAGTCTGAGTAGCTGTTGATTTCTGAAACTTTGACCGACATTCGAGATGTGGTGAAAAAATACACCAAGGTCTTCAAGAACAACAGTCCAGGTCCAGATTTCATCGATTCTTTTATAGCTAGAAACAACCTGTCCATCAGGTTATATATCATATTTTCAATGCTTTATGATAGCTATATAATCCTGAAGGTTAGTTTGGTATGATGAACAAGTTTCTGTTGCCCTAACTATATTTCTTCACTTTTAATCTTAAAACATGCGTAAAAAACGTGTCCAAGTAACCCTATCTACTCGTTTTTAGGTGTTGGACACTGCAGATAATAATCAAGTTCAACCCCAATAGAACTTTTTTCATTGAATACAACTTTATTTATATCATGTTTGTCATTAGCAACCTCATTGTAACAATCCCAATACGATATATAAAATCTCTTGTTGCAGTTTCGTCTAGTTTTCTCCTCTTCGCTTGTAATTCACCATCACATTCATTACTAACAGAACTGTTGCTGTTATCACTTTCGATTATTAATTAAAGTATCCTCTTTTTAATGCAAAAAGCCGTTTTGAAAAATAACTTTTAGTTTTTAAGAAAACAGTATTTGAAGTTTTGATAAAATTTTCGATGTTGCAATTTTCATTAATAATTTTCAAAATTCGCTATAAAATTAATTTCTTGAAGGATTCTTGTGGATATATCACCAATTATTAATTAAAGTATCCTCTTTTTAATGTAAAAAGCCGTTTTGAAAAATTACTTTCAGTTTTTGAGAAATACATTTTTGAAATGATCGACAAGAAGAAGAAAACAAATTTTATTCAGTACCCACTACATAAAAAAAAAAAAATAAGAATAACAATATAAATATCTATAATATGTGTATATAACAAAAATAAAAAAGTGAAGGGGTGAGAATAGGGCTACCGACCAGGGTCTTTCTGCCCGTGATTTTTGTAGTCGGCGGCTTGTTTCAGTCTTCTCTGACGGCCAGGAGTTTTTGGAAGAGAAGAGGTGGGTTGTTGCGAGGGTGGAGTAATCGAGGCGTTATAAGCGTGTGTTGCAAGGCGTTGGTAGGAAAATTTAGAATGGATTTATCGGACAAAGATTGAAGACGGGTATGGATAGGGGGTATATCGGTAAGTTGGTATAGCAGATCATTGCTAGGGTTAAAGAGGGGATTACGGGGGTTCCTAATTCGGGTGATGGATCTCAGTGCAGATCTTTCCGCTACTTCCAGGTGGTACTTCGTTCTTCTTGGTGCGTTGCTTAGCAGTATTGATCCATATTCTATGATGGGCCTGCATATGGTCTTGTAGATGTGCGAGGCACATGAGGTAGAGATTCCGCGACCGCTGAACGAAAGAGATTTAAAGTGTTTGGCGCGTGTCTTTACTTTCATCTTCACCTTGGTTGCATGCGTGGAAAACTTAAGCGTTCTGTCAAGTATTATGCCAAGATACTTACAGGTTGGTGAGACGGAGATTGCCGTTGATTGGATTGTAATTGTGGGAGAGGGAGAGCGAGGTGAGAGGAATGGGACAAAAAATTGTGTTTTTGTGGGATTGAGTAGGATGCGCCATTTTCGGTACCAATTTTCCGTTTCGTTTATGAGCGTCTGCAGCTTACGGACCGAGGAAGTGATATCCCTACTGTGCGAGACCAATGCTGTGTCGTCGGCATAAAGTAGTGCGTATGCAGTGAGGTTAAAGGCGTCTGGGTTGTCGTTGTAAAGATCGTGGCAGAAAAGATTGTATAGAGAGGGAGAGATAGGCGAACCCTGAGGAAGGCCTTGCTGAGCGGAGAAGCTGTGGGAGAAGTGATTTTTCAACTTCACGATGGAGGAGCGATTCGACAGGAATTGGTTTATCAGGGTTAGAAGATAGTATGGCGTTTTTAGCTTATCCAGTTTAAATAGCAATCCTTTGTGCCACACGGAGTCAAAGGCCTTTCGGACGTCCAGAAAAACTGCTGCAGATTTCAGTTTTATAAAACGTGCCGCCTGGAAGTTGGAAACCAGAATAGTTAGTGGCTGGGATGTTGATTTGCCGGATTGGAAGCCAAATTGGTAAGGCGGAATTTTCTTTGATACCGCAGCCAGGAGCTTGTTCTTCAAGTGCGTCTCGAAGAGTTTTCCAATTACGGGGAGCAGTGAGATGGGGCGATAGTTGGCTGGATCAGATAGAGAAGAATCCTTCTTGGGAATACAAGTTATAATAGACGTCTTCCAGTCGCGCGGGAAATGCTGAGTCGTAAGGCAAAAGTTAATTATTTTTCTGATAAAGCCATGGATGTTAAGATCTAGACTTCTAAGCAGTTTCCTTGTGATGTTATCATAACCGGGAGCGGTATCTTTTCCCTGTCCAAGAAGAGTAAAATATTCGTCTTCCAACATGAGAGCATCTTCGGGTGTCTCGAACGGTGTCAAAAATGCGGATTCGTACCAATTATCTATAATGTTTTTATTGTGGGGACAAAACGAAACATCCTCGGTAAAGGTGAATACACCTTCTAGGTAGTCAGCGTGTATGTTGACAATCTCTTCAGGGTTGGAGTGCACACCGCCATCGGTAGGATCAATGAGCTCCTCCGTTCCAGGTGTCTTTTGGTATCTTGATAGTTTTCGAATTTCGTGCCAATAGTTTCTTCCTTTACACAGTTTTATTTTGTCACAGGCTTCCATGTACTTTTCCGTTCTGTATTGCTGAATTAGTTTCTGTATCTTTTTGTTGAACTCATTAAACTTCTTTTTCAACTCAGGCACTTCATATACCCTGAAGTCTCGATATAGGCGTCTTTTCTCCTTGATGAGTCTGATAATAAATGGAGGTAGCGGAAAACTGTAGTGTTTGGTGGTTCTGGATGGGCTCGCTTTGTCTATTGACTCCTTAAGACATTTGTTAAACCTTGAGATCGTGTCAACTGTGATTGTCTGATGTGCTTCTATGAAGTCTTTCATTATTGAGTTAACTGTCTCCATGTCGCAAAGCTTATAGTTTTTAATTAAAGTCGGAACAGGTTTAGGTATGTTGGTTGTGACGTTGACATAAACTAAAATGCCCAAGTGATCGGAGCATAAATCCGGAACAACTTCTACCTGTGTAATTAGACCGCGGATGTTTCTTGTACAGAACAGTAGATCAGGAGTAGAGTTCGGATTGTTTTCCATAACGTACGTGGGGGGAGTCGTGATTTGTACGAAATTGGACATATTCAGGAAATGTCTTATGTGTTTCCTTTTGGTTGGATTCGGATTGAAGTCACCAATTATGAGACATTTGTCGTGCAGTGAGGCCATGTTAAATATGGATTCTTCAATTTTACTAAACGGGTGGATATAAATTAAGAAAACATGTATTAAGTCTGTCCCGATAGTGATACAAAAATGAAGTGCATTATTTAATGGAGAGTTGATTGCGGGGGGGTTGGATTTTCTCAATTGTATCGCGGGGTGGCCCATAGCCACCGCTCCTCCTCTGACTCCTCTATTTATAATATTGCCGTGATTTTGGATTGACGTCCAGTTTCTAAATGTGATGGAAGACTTCGATTTTGTTTCCACAAACATTGCGCAACGGATATGATTGTCAATGATGTAGTTTCCGATCAGGTGTGATTTCGGGTGGTAGCTGTTAATGTTTGCGTACAATAATTTTATGCTGGTCATTGTTGATCTTGCGGAATCGAGGATTGGTAGCCGTGGATAGGTTCTGTAGGAGATGGCTTAGAGGTGTCCTGAAGATCAATCATGATAACGTACATGTAACTTCCAGAAAATGCGACAATCGTATCGTTGATCGACAATTTTTTCGAATTTTGCAATTTTAGCGGATTAAGTTTTAAAAATTCGTATAAAATCGATTTCCTGGAATATAAGTATGAAAATTTTCCAAAATGTTAATAAAAGTGTCCTCTTTCCAATGAATCAACCCGTTTTGAAAAATAACTTTTAGTTTTTGAGAAAACAATATTTGAAGTTTTGATAAAATTATCGATGTTGCAATTTTCATCGATAACTTTCAAAATTCGCTATAAAATTAATTTCTTGAAGGATCCTTGTGGAAATATCACCAATTATTAATTAAAGTATCCCCTTTTTAATGCAAAATGCCGTTTTGAAAAAACACTTTCAGTTCTTGAGAAATACATTTTTGAAATGATCGACGATTTTTTCGAATTTTGCAATTTTCGCCGATTAAGTATTAAAAATTGGTATAAAATCGATTTCTTGGAATATGAGTATGAGAATTTCCCAAAATGTTAATAAAAGTGTCCTCTTTCCAGTGAATCAACCTGTTTTAAAAAATAACTTTTAGTTTTTGAGAAAACAATATTTGAAGTTTTGATAAAATTTTCGTTGTTGCAATTTTCATCAATAATTTTCAAAACTCGCTATAAAATTAATTTCTTGAAGCATTCTTGTGGAAATATCACCAATTATTAATTAAAGTATCCCCTTTTTAATGTAAAAAGCCGTTTTGAAAAATCACTTTCAGTTCTTGAGAAATACATTTTTGAAATGATCGACGATTTTTTCGAATTTTGCAATTTTAGCTGATTAAGTTTTAAAAATTCGTATAAAATCGATTTCTTGGAATATGAGTATGAAAATTTCCCAAAATGTTAATAAAAGTGTCCTCTTTTCAATGAATCAACCCGTTTTGAAAAAATAACTTTTAGTTTTTGAGAAAACAATATTTGAAATTTTGATAAAATTTTTGATGTTGCAATTTTCATCGATAACTTTCAAAATTCGCTATAAAATTAATTTCTTGAAGGATCCTTGTGGAAATATCACCAATTATTAATTAAAATATTCTCTTTTTAATGCAACAAGCCGTTTTAAAAAACCACTTTCAGTTCTTGAGAAATACATTTTTGAAGTGATCGACAATTTTTACGAATTTTGCAATTTTCGCCGATTAAGTTTTAAAAATTCGTATAAAATCGATTTTTTGGAATATGAGTATGAAAATTTCCCAAAGTATTAATAAAAGTGTCCTCTTTCCAGTGAATCAACCCGTTTTAAAAAATAACTTTTAGTTTTTGAGAAAACAATATTTGAAGTTTTGATAAAATTTTCGATGTTACAATTTTCATCGAAAACATTCAAAATTCGCTATAAAATTAATTTCTTGTAGGATCCTTGTGGAAATATCACCAATTATTAATTAAAGTATCCCCTTTTTAATGCAACAAGCCGTTTTGAAAAATCACTTTCAGTTTTTGAGAAATAAATTTTTGAAATAATCGACATTTTTTTTCGAATTTTGCAAATTTCGCCGAATAAGTTTTAAAAATTCGTATAAAATCGATTTCTTGGAATATGAGTATAAAAATTTCCCAAAGTATTAATAAAAGTGTCCTCTTTCCAATGAACCAACACGTTTTGAAAAATAACTTTTGTTAAATAAAAAATTTGTGGATATCTATGTTATATTTTTAACGCGCATTTTTTGAGTTAAAATTGAAATGTACAGGTGTCCCAAAATTGAGATACCATGCCTAAGTTGACATTTTAAAATAGGAACTCCCATTTTTTTTTGTTACATTTATGGATTTGAAAAAATAGGAGTTAAAAAAGTTCTCGCCAATCTGGATATTTAATGATTTTATTATTAGGTGGTTATTAGGTGGTGCACAAGAATTTTATGCACTGCCACAGGCATATAATACCAATTATATAATTGATTGTATAATAGAATTGTGTCGTTTGTAAAATTTTTAAATGCAGCAGTGTTCATTTCTTGATAATAATTTTTGTGAAATAGGCATCTGGTTTGGCATTTTTACGCGTCATTGTTTTTCTTTTTTATTACTGTGTGTTGGATAGGTATTTTTTAACTAAAAAAATACGTCGGACTTGTTTGGCAAGAAAGTTACAACATGATATTCGAAAGCTTCTGGTTCTAGATCTAATAATAGAGTTAGTACTAATATTAATTCATAAAAAATAGTTATTCTGAAAAATTCTAAACGATTGATAGTTTCAAAACTAACTTTCAGTATTGATTGTCGAATATCCGTAGACACCACCCTGTATATTAGCCATTTTATTGAAAATGCGCAATTTATTTTTTTCGGAACGGAAGGTATAGGCTTGAAACTACAAGAAAAGACAAATTTCAACCTGGGATCTTGTGGGACTTTTTTGTAGCTTAAATTAAAGTTTAACATTGCGAATAAAATCTGTTTAAAAACAGTGTTGAGAAAAAGATAAATAAATCCAGTATTCAAGAAGCTATTACAGTGTTACATAAACAACACATACAGTAAAAAATTATAGTGAAATTTTATAAGGGCACAACTTTTGATATGTTTACAATCTTTTCTCAATATTAATCAAATGTTTTTGGAAATTGATATGCAAAATAAGTGTTAACTTTACATGTCATTTTTATCCAGAGTTGAGGTGAAAATTAGTAAAATTATATTATGGCCGGTAATTTCTAACTTGCTAACACTGCGTAGGGGAGAAATATAGTAAGATGTAAATCTTGCTACCATACTGTGTCCAGAAAAAGATACTGCAGACTGTTACAGTGCTATTAAATGGCAAGACGGAAACATAATAACGACAAAGCAAACGACTCGAACACTTTCCATTTCAGGTTAATGGGCACAGCTGGATTTTTGAGGATGAAGCCGAATTTCCTAAACGCCCATGTCGATCTTATCCTTCTTATTACTTCGGTGGTTTGATTTTCTTTGCCCATCGTGACTCAAAATCTTTGCCTTTTGGTTTATCCTTAGACCCACTTCAGCTGATACTTTATGGAGATGCTCCAGGATATCCTTTAACTCCTCTGGGTTTCTACTTATCACGAGAGACTTAGAACTTTATAACATTAAAGTATTTTAATAATGTAAACTTGATATTTGATATTTTAATCAACTATTGCAGCTTAAAAACTAGTCTCTGAAGATGGCTATTAGCCGAAACTCGTAAGACTCATGTTTTTGTTTAATTAAAGACCAGTTTTGAAAGTACAAAAAAGCTTTAGATATTATTTATCCATTTACTGGTAAAATGGATTTTGAATATAATTCTCTACATAATAGAATGTGTTTATCATGTAATCCTTTAGAAAAAAATAACAACGTAACAATTTTACGTAAAAAAAGTAGTCATTAGTACACACAAGTTTCCATTTCGAAGTAAAGTCAATGCTATAAATAAACATTTCCAGTTTCGAGGCATCGTTTTGCATAACAAGGCCCCCAGTCGTCTCTCTATTATGCGCATTTCGAGCTCGATATCGAATTTTACTCCCCGCGCCATAAAATTCGAGGGCACCTGTTTCAAACTACACTCAACAAATACTTTCACAAAATCTAAATATTTATTTCATTCAATATTGATTTATTAATAATAAATAATTTTTTACCTGCTTTCCAGTCCTGGGCAGAGTCTCCATAGCCGTTCCATTCACTACAGGGGCCTTCTCTTGCGTGACCCCACCGTTCGTAGTCGCACTACCGTTTCCTAAAGCCATATTATTATTATTATTTTTATTCAAAATTCTACGGTTTTCAAATCGAATTCACTTAACAAACTTAAATAATCATCCGATAATCGATAACTATTTCACAAAAACACAGCATCGTCGTAACAATCCCGGAAAACGACCCGGATTGCGGTGATTCATTTAGATAGATCGCGAAGCAGATCTGCACCCGCCGAAGAACGCTTTCAGAGTGGTAGTACCGGAGAAATTTTGACTCAGTAGGTAGCTTTTACTGGTACGAAATAAGAATTGAAGCACGTACTACACTGTTTGTCCCCACCGAGCGAGTGTTTTTGCCGCCTAACGCATGCGTTTTATCGAACCATAATCCAGACCGTTGAGTTTACGCCTGCGCATTATCCACTTCATTTTATAACAAATATGTTTGTATAATTTGAAATTTTTTGTTATTTCTAAGTTTCCTAATTATTTTACTAAGCATTATAGTATTTAGTAATAATTTTTATATTATCTATCTACATAAGATATTATTAGGTATTGTGAAGTTGTTTTTATCGTTTTAAAATATGCGTGTCATAAATATTTATATGATATAATAACTCACCGTAATAATTTTTATTATAGGTTGCAAAGAATAAGTTGTATTTAACGCATAAAAAAGATACTACTGAAATTTCCTATGCTAATTCTACTACATTTATGGCAACACAATCATTATCGTGGACTAAAATATCGTGTCATAAAAACGGAAAATGAAGACTCTATTTTATAAAGCTTACAAAAACCAAATGATTTATTGCTAAAATCTAACAGGAAAAATCTGAAACAAAAAATTGACAAAAATATCCTTATGTTTTTGTCACGAACATTTTCTCAACACACTTTTTCAACTTCTGAAACAATTAGACGTATTTTGATATCCTGAAATACAGTGTCAGCCATTTAGTCTCATCTCCTTTGGTCCTTTCTCTACCAAATAAGAATGTTATTGACGTGTTAGCTATACCCATTACCAATATGGTGAATTGTTGCTTTACAAACGGCATATTTCCTAATGAACTTAAAGTGGTCAAAGTGGTCCCTGTTTTTAAATCAGATAGTCCAGATGATTATAAAAACTATAGACCTATTTCTATACATCCTGTTTTTTTTTAAATATTCGAATCTCTATTAAAAAGATTTATTGAGTATATGGAAAATCTTCAGCTCTAACTAGCTTGGTTGATGCTGTGGTACGTGCGTTTGACGAGAAGGAGGATGTTCAATTATTATGTTGTGACTTGTCAAAGGCTTTTGATTGCGTCCAACATGATTTTCTGTTGAATAAACTGGAACATTATGGTATAAGAGGTCTACCAAATCAAATGATTCGTAGTAATCTTAACAACAGAATGCAGTGTGTAGAGTGAAAAGGTGGAACTTCGGATGTTACTAATATTATATCTGGTGTCCCACAAGGATCAATTCTGGCCCCTTTATTATTTACATAAATGATCTTCCTATGAACATCTCAGCTGATGACATTTATATATGTACAGGGTGTCCCGTTAAGCGTACGGAGCGGCTGTATCTCGACAACGGTAAGGCCTAGAGGTTTGGGAAAAAAATCATTATAAGCAAAGTGACCAAGAGAAATAGCTGGAAATTATTTTGAAGTTCGTAATTCGACCGCTAGGGGGCGTAACTGCCATTGAGAAACATAAAATTCCCGCTATCTCAGAAACTTAGACGATGAGCTATAACTTTGACAACATCATTTAGTAGCTTGGATAATACCGCATCGCTTTTGTTTTTCGATATTTGTCATATCTGTCATAATAAGGGAGGGGGAGGCCAATGCGTTTTCAAATGTTTACATTTTAATATCTCCTGAACCGTTCAACCGATTTGAATATTTTTGATCTTGTTTGAAAGAGCATTTTATGCTCTTTTTAAAGATATTTTCAATAAGACCGTTTGCTTTAAAGCAAATAAGCTAGAGGGCGTTATCTGCAGCGATTACATATTTTTGTGATTTTTGAAGAAAAGTTAAATGGAACGATACTATTTACTTCACAGATTCTTAGTCACCTTAAAATTTGCTAAATTTTAGTGAAAACCGCATCTCGATATCGCCACCCGTTCTCGAATTATAGAAGAAAATGTTAAAAACTCCAGTGCCATCAATCGGATCCAGTTACCTCATCGATAAAAACAAATCACATAACCATGGTAACTGTAAACATGTCATTGATGATGTTGTCAAAGTTATAGCTCATCGTCTAACTTTCTGAGATAGCGGGAATTTTATGTTTCTCTATGGCAGTTACGCCCCCTAGCGATCGAATTACGAACTTCAAAATAATTTCCAGCTATTTCTCTTGCCCACTTTGCTTATAAGGATTTTTTTCCCAAACCTCTAGGCCTTACCGTTGTAGAGATACAGCCGCGCCGTACGCTTAACGGGACATCCTGTATATGCTGATGATACATCTTTTGTGCAAACGTCGAAAAATAGAGTTGAACTTGAAAATAAGTCAGAAGTTGTTATAGCCGAAGCTGCGGAATGGTTTGGAGCCAACAGTTTGAAACTTAATGTCGTAAAGATTACTATTAACAACTAAAATTGAGGGACGGGAGCAAGAACCTATTAAATTCCTGGGGATATATGTTATGTCAAACCTAAGCTTGAACTCTCATGTTGAATATCTTCAAAGATGCCTGGCTGTAGCAATATTTACGGTCAGGCGCATACGGGCTATAGCTGGATATGAGGCTGCCAGAGCAACCTACTTTGCCAACTTTCATAGTAGGACGTCGTATGGAATACTGATTTGGGGGAATTCTCCGGCAGCCAAAGATATTTTCATGCAACAAAAGAAAGCATTACGGATTTTAGCAGGTGAAAATAGTACTGCAAGCTGTAAACCACTTTTTCAACAACATAGGATACTTACCTTATCCTCTATCTTTATCCTAAGGAGTCTTTTTTACGTGCATTCCTCTAAAACCTCATTTCTAAAAAGTTCTGATATTCATATTTACGAAACCCGTTATAAATCACATTATCAGATTCCCTATCATCGTATTAATACCTCACAAACCAGCACTAATCACTTAGCCGTGAAGTTATACAATATAAATAAAATACTAATTGCCCTGATGGCTGGCGCTTTCTATGATGTAGAGGAGTTTCTTCAACTACCACTTTTGGAGATGGAGTCTTACATTTAGTTTTGTAAATTATATAATTTTCTTCTCTATTTATATACATTGCTTTTGTTTTGTATATATTTATATTTTTCTCTCTTGACGATACTTTATCTGTTTTATACTTTCTTTTAGTAAAACATTCGAAAGCGCAATAAATGTTATTATTATTATTTACCTTGTTTCTAAAGCACAGTTCTATTTTATTCTTGCTATTCCCAACAGCCCAATAATCATGCAACACCAAAAACAAATTTTGAATTTGTCCAGCAGTAGTGTTAACAGATTTTGTCATGTTTGCAAAGAATTCGTCCATATTGTTTTGGCTGTTTGACGTTAAGCTATTGAAATTTGTGAAAAAAGTCTTCCAAAATAAATCTTAAAACAGTTAACCTGACAAGAGTTGTAGTTATACTTCGCTAGAAGTCTATTCTATACCTTAAATAGAAAAGTTTCAAAATAATATACCAGATATGGCGATGTCAACATCATGATAGAGTCATGATAGAGACCTGGTGTGACGAACAAAGACTCTCTGTGAATCCTAAGAAGACAGAGTTGATTCTTTTCACACGGATGAGGAAGGTTGGCAAGCCCAGAATGCCATCCCTTGCTAATACTCCATTGGCATTGCCAAAAGAAGTTAAATATCTGGGCATCACGCTTGAAAAGCGTACATTGCATTCGGTCAATGCCGGAGGGCTATAGGTAAGACATGAGGTTTGTCACCCAAAAATGCCTTCTGGATTTACACGGCTGTAATCCGACCTATGCTTACATATGGTGCAGTAGTATGGTGGTCAAAGACCCTACACTGATGGTTCAAAGAGACGGGAAGGAGCTGGAGCCGGAGTCTTCTCGTACGATCTCCGACTCCACGTATCTGAACCTCTAGGTAAAAGTGCCACCGTCATACAGGCGGAATTAATCGCCGTACAACTTGCCGCTGACGTTATTGTCAGATTCAACTTGGTAGGTAAGACTTTTACAATTTATACTGACAGTAGACAAGCTATTTTGGCCCTGAGTAGAATAACAATTACTTCAGGACTTGTTATGGGTTGTCATCTGACATTGGAGAAGGCCGCAGTGCATAACTGTGTTATACTTCAATGGATAAAAGGACACTCGACTTGTTCAGGTAACAAGCACGCTGATAGGCTTGCCAAAAGGGCTGCCAAGCGAGCGCAATGTTCGCCTGAACCGATAATGGCTCCGTCCTTATCAACTCAGATTGAGATAATTAAAGATTTTATCCATAAAAAGTTTATGAACTGGTAGGATAGGGTTAAGGGCTGCCATCTGTCTAAGGAAGTATTACATTATCCTTCAGCAGAGGCAGCCTTGTCTTTCGTAAGGCTTGGCAGAAACGCTCTACGAACTGTAACGGGACTCGTCACGGGTCACTGTAAGGTAAACAAGCATCTTTATAACCTTAAGCTTGCTGTTAGTCCTCTCTGTCGCCTCTATAAAGAGAGCGAGGAGACGGTCCGACACATCTTGAGTGAATGCCCCACTCTGTAAGACCTCAGAATGAGAGACTTCGGAGAGGAATGGCCGAGCACAGATGGCATCAGGAACATACCTCTGAGCTGTATCCTAGCCTTCGGAAATTCCTTAGGCTGGTTGATGTAGCCGGAGAGAGTGTAGGAGGACGTACAAGGGGCCCGTTGGGGCCTAGGTGCTGTATGCGGAAGCATACCCTCCGCTTTCCTACATACATGGCGATGTAAACAAGTTTTTTAATGCAGCTATTAAATATAATACCTATCTTACCAGGAGGATAAAATCATTAAAAAAAAATTTTTGTAACAAGCTCGAAGACAATGCCAGTGATGACCAAAAAATTATCAGACCAAACAGAACAAACGGGTAAACGTGGAGTTTTTAAAGGTGAAGTTTTGAATAGCAAAATGACCAAATATAATTCTTCATTGATGTCGTACCCTTTATTCAAGAAGAATACAGAACCTGTTCCATGTATGGAACGAGCGCCTCAATAATCAAACCCAAGGCGTATCGTCCAAGAAGAAGCTTAAAAAGAACTCCGCTAACTTGAACCAAAAAGTCTGGGGCCTAATAAATTTTAATACCAAGTCCACTTAATGCTGTTTGGATTAAAGAACATTCCAATAACATTCCAAAGATTGTACCATAGGATGTTTTATCCGTTTATTTGCAGAAATTTGAGAACTCGAAGAATTGAGAAGAAAAGTTGTTGCACTGAAACTAGATTGTCTCGACTTACGAATAAGAGACTCTTTTTTGTCTAAACGACCATAAAAAATGTTCTAACTATACGGATGTTCCAAAACTTAACGTCAAGCGGACACCAGGTGAGAGGCCAATCTATACCTGTTCTGGTAAAAATGAGAAAAAGATTCCATGTTTCTTAGTTAAGTGGTAAGTCTTTAGTTTTGCAAAAAAATATATTAATTTGATGGAGTTAAGGTTGAAAGAATTTATGTCTATCAAGTTTGACACACGATTTCTAAAAAAAGGAGTAGTACAACAACCTTGACAAGTAATTTTAAAGGATGGCCTATTTAGTCAAGTTTCTAAAACGGTGCAACACTTGCCATTTTTCTTGTCATAAAAAATATTATTGCCTGTTTTTCTTTTAATAATTTATTTATTATTAATTTTATATCATTATTTTCTTAAAACTAAGGCAAATGCTCAAATTATTTGTCGTCGGCATTAATACAAGCTGTGCATCGTCACAGAAAAGATCTTTTTACTAGTTGTGCAAATCTCTTTGCATTTATTTCTTCGGCTACTGTATAAATATTGTGGCGCAGTTCGGCAAGATTTTCAATCGGTTTTTAATACACTGTCTCTTTTATGCAATCCTAATAAGAAAATCAAGGGGATTACAATCTTACACCTCATAACAATTACACCATTCGCACCTTGAGAAACATTTTATATCGTAAACGAACGCAAGCGCAAAAAATGATTGAAGCAGAATTTAGTAAACTTAAGAGTTTGTGGAATGGCTTAGGGTGTTTGGCATTTTCAGTTCTACTTGGGAGATTAACAGTTTGTGAATGGATCCCTGAATTCTAGAATAAAGAATTGCTATCACACTTAAATGAGGAAACTTAAAACTGTATCCGTTATTCATATCTTATCACTTAAAAAGGGAAGCGATGGTCTTTCTGAACACTGCAAATTGCAATACTACTACGTTCATGATGCACTGCACAGGTGGCGTACTATAGATATATTCTTACTGATAATTCCACACCAGATAGAACAGACTCTGTACTTGAAGAGACCTTACAGTTGAAATGGTACTGCGTACGATTTCAAGATATTAATTCTAGATAGGATTAGCTGAAAATATCCATAACTATGTTAGTTCTGTATGACGCTTTATGTTGTAACTGTCAAAAGCGAGTAAAACCGCAGCTTCAAGTTAGAAACGTCAAGATTTTTACCAAATCATGTGAAATACAGCAACGTAAGTGGTTTTCCAAATTTTCTTCAGGTATAAGAGGACAAAAGGTGTAGAATCTGTATAAATCAGCACCACTAAAGGTACTGATATGCTAAAAACACTTATCCTGTGAGTTTCCTGTGAGCTGATCAGAAGCAGTAATGACTGTGTATCACTGGACCCGATCAACGAGGCAGGTTCAACAACATACTGAATTAGGGTGCTCCCAATGATTTTTTCTTGAAACTGACCCCAGAAGAAAATTTGAAAAACAAGAACCTTAGCTGATACATATTTCGGAATTTCTCCAAAATGCAATCGTGCAGAATCCACCACGATATCCTTACTACTTAAAAAGTTAGCATCAAAATTTTCTTTTATAAACTTGAAGGTATATTTAATTTTTGTTTTAAATCATCAATTAAATTATATAAATAGTTGATGAATCATGTTTTTAAAATACGATATTATAAATAATTTTTTTAATGGATCATTTGATTACGACGATTAGATAGCCGATAATAATTTAATTATGTAAGTCAGGTGAGATTAAATAATTTATGTTGCTACTATAGGAAAATCCAAGGTTTTTGTTGACCAAAATATTAATAATTTCTCATCGCCTAATTTTAAATAATTAACATGACATGACGAAAACGTATAAATGTTTATATAAATATAAATAAACTTTTTTTCTGATTAAATCTAGAAATAAATCAGAAAATTTCAGTTTACAACGCCATCTCATGGTAAAATCATAATATATTTCACCTGTAACAAGTAGATAGCTTTAAATATAAAATTTGTACCTAAATTAATGATTAATGTGTGTTGATTTAGGTTTGTATTCAAACAAAATAATTCACGGTTAAATAATAAATCTTTTTTAGGAAATGTGTGCTGTTTTAAATAAATATTTGATGAAACAACAGCCCCAAATTGGAAAGTAAACGAGTGGGTCTTTATCTCCAACAAATTCTTTATAAAAAATTTAAAATGTAAATGTTTACATAATGCGCAAAAAGTTTTGACAGAATCTTTTATTTTTATACTTAATTTTAATTAAAAAAAATAAATAAAAAAATTAATTTGTACAATTTTTTAATAACAACTTTAAATTTATTCAGTTTTAACAAGATTTTCTGCAGCAGCCCCAGCCACGATATCTTTAACAGCATTTTTAACGCTTTCTTTTCTCGTCTCAATGGAAGCAGTTACTTCTCCATCATCCGCATCTTCATCAACTTCTTCTTCTTCTTCTTCCTGTATAAGTTGTGCTGTTTCTTTTTTCTTGGGATTTTGCCTTTTCTCATCGCCGGTTTGCTCAACGAGCGTTGATATTGAAGTTATTCCTTGAGCGGCGTTAATATCAGAAGCAGCGAGAGGGCAACCTTCTTGTTGCGTTTTAATAAAGAAAGTTCTATTTATGCGGAATTTATCCAAGACGCCATAAGCTCTTTGGAGTACTTGAGCCGATGGTAAACGCTCGCGAGTTAATAACCAAGCATTTTCTGCCAAAAAAATTGTTTGAATTGAATCAAAAATTTAATTTCTTTTTACCTGCGTGAACTGGTCCTAATCCAGAACAACTCCAAACAACAGCATAAGAATCGTAATCGGTGTCCAAAACGACTAAATTGGTTTCTGTTGTTATTGGTTGTTGGTATTTAACTTGGATTCTTCCTTGTCCTTCTCTTCCGGTTTGTTGGACGTTTCCGTTAATGACTCGTTTAACTCCGGTTCTAATAAGGATTAAAATTATTAAAAATGTTTTTCAAAATTGGTATCTTACAATCGATTTGTGTATTCGCTGGATACATAAATTCTTCCAGTTGCTGTTTGGGCATAATCGGTAACGACACATCTTGATGCAACGTCTGTAAAGGTGAAGTAACGTTCTGCTTCGTACCATTTCCCTAAGAAACGATTCATATCGAAATTATCCATCGGGGTGTAATCCGGGCAAAAGCCCAATCCCGGAATTTGGGCATTAACGATGACACAAACTGTTAAAAACACGAACAAACTTAGAGTACTCATCTTGCGTTGTTGCGATTTAGTTGGGTAGAGTTGTTCTCTGCTGAAGAAGTCCATCGGCGGTTTATATACGGGTCGATCTTTTCCTGGGTACCGTTATACGACAAACCATAAATCAGAGGCGGATTGAAACAATTTTTATTTATACTTTATATTTGTAATTAAAAAAAAATTTAAATTAAAAGTATAAAAGAAGTTTTAAATGATATAAACGCTAATTATTAAAAAGAAATTAAGAAAATCAATTAAAAATTATTTTTTTAATTTATAGAAATGATTAATGTTTATTTTTTTTGTTTCTTACTAAATCCCACTCTGAATTAAAATGATGGTTGATGCGGGACCCTCAATAGGAAGCGTAAAAATATTTCAATTAGCGATTGTAAACTTATTGAGTATTGAGCAACACCGGGAACCGTTTCTATAGTTCGATTATTCCATATTCATGTGTTTACATACGCATTTAGCGATTTTTCTTGTCAAACTCACCGCGATTTTCTGACTTCTTGCCAGAAAGGCAATGCCCTTCTGTAACCTTGTGCGCTCCTTACATCAAGATTACTTCTACTACAAGATTAAGTATGGGTAATTTCGCTTTAAAGATCTTAATCTTAAAAAAATGTATTGAATTTTGTTATTACAAGAACACAATGATATAAAATTGAGAATTATATAAGATAATATTTCGTATAAAAGGTAACCTTAATTTATTATTTAAACGATGCCCGAAAAAATAAATTAAAACCAGATGGTCGAAATTTCTGAATTTGTTTAATATGTGTAAATCCAATTGGCGTTATCATTAACCTAGATTTATACGCAAATGTACTGGAGCTATTTGGGTTGGGTTGGCAATTCAAAAACTACTGTTAAGTAAACTAAATGAATAAAAGATTCTTCTTTGAAAATCGTACAAGACTACTTGAGTGGCAAAAAGTTATTTAATAATTTTGTACTAAAATCTAAGACGAAGATATCTTCTAGAACTCAAAATTTCAAGATTTAAGGAAATTATTTATTAATGTTGTGTGATTAAACGATTTCAAAACGATGATGTATTTAATAAGATAACACAGAGAGTTTCGTTTTAATACTTTGTTGTTGAGTTTGTACATAATCAATATTTTTGGTAACTTTTTAGGGTTAAAATTAAAAATTCGGGAAAAATCTTTATGAATTTTTCACAATATTTTAATGAAAGCATTCTCTTTCTAATGAAGAAAACAGTTTTGCAAAATCACTTTCATTTTCTGAGATGTTTTGTTCTAAACATAATCAAAATTTCTGGTAATTCTTGATATTTTTGGGTTAACTCTAAAAAATTGGGAAAAATTAACTTATAGGAAAATCTTCATGACTTTTTCACCACTTACTAATAAAAGTCTCCTCCTTTCAATGATAAAGCTCGTTTTAAAAAATCAGCTTTAGTTTCCGAAATACAATGTTTTAAACATATTCGAAATTGTAATTTTTAAAAGATATTGGTTTAACTTTAAAATATTGGGAGAAATTGATTTCTGGGAAAATCTTCATGAATTTTCCACCATTTATTAATAAAAGCATTCTCTTTCTAATGAAGAAAACAGTTTTGGAAAATCACTTTCACTTTCCGAGATGTATTGATCCAAACAAAACCAAAATTTCTGGTAACTGTTGATATTTTTGAATTAACTTTAAAAAATTGGGAAAAATAAGTTTATTGGAAAATCTTCATGAGTTTTTCACCACTTATTAATAAAAGTGTCCTCTTTTCAATGATAAAACCCGTTTTGTAAAATCACCTTTAGTTTAGGAGATATAGTGTTTTGAACATATTCAAAATTATAACTTTTAAATTATCTTGGATTAACTTTTAAATATTGAGAGAAATTGATTTGTTGGAAAATCTTTATAAATTTTTCACCATTCATTAATGGAAACATTCTCTTTTTAATGAAGAAAACAGTTTTGCAAAATCACTTTCACTTTCTGAGATATATTGTTCTAAACATAATCAAATTTTATGGTCAGTTTCTATATATTTGGGTTAACTTTAAACAATTGAGAAAAATCAATTTACTGGAAAATCTTCATGAATTTTCCACCCTTTATTAATAAAAGTGTCCTCTTTTCAATGATAATACTCGTTTTGTAAAATCACCTTTAATTTCCGAGATATAGTGTTTTAAACATATTCAAATTATAATTTTAAATTATCTTAGATTAACTATAAAGTATTGGAAGAAATGGATTTGTTGGAAAATCTTTATGGATTTCTCACCACTTATTGATATAAGTGTCCTCTTTTCAATGATAGAACCCGTTTTGTAAAATATCCTTTGGTTTCCGAGATACAGTGTTTTAAAGATATTCGAAATTATAACTTTTACATTATCTTGGATTAATTTTAAAATATTGAGATAAATTGATTTCTGGCAAAATCTTTATGCAATTTTCACCATTTATTAATAAAAGCATTCTCTTTCTAATCAAGAAAACAGTTTTGCAAAACCACTTTCACTCTCTGAGATGTATTGTTCTAAACATAATCAAAATTTCTGGTAACTTTTGATATTTTTGGGTTAACTTTAAAAAATTGGGAATATCAATTTACAGGAAAATCTTCATGAGTTTTGCACCACTTATTAATAAAAGTGTCCTCTTTTCAATGATAAAACCCGTTTTGCAAAATCACCTTTAGTTTCCGAAATGCAATGTTTTGAATATATTCGAAATTGTAACTTTTAAAACATCTTGGATTAACTTTAAAATATTGAGAGAAATTGATTTCTGGGAAAATCTTTATGAATTTTCCACCATTTATTAATAAAAGCATTTTCTTTCTAATGAAGAAAACAGTTTTGCAAAATCACTTTCACTTTCTAAGATATATTGTTCTAAACATAATCAAAATTTCTGGTAACTTTTAATATTTTTGGGTTAACTTTAAAAAATTGGAAAAAATCAATTTACAGGAAAATCTTCATGACTTTTTCACCACTTATTAATAAAAGTGTCCTCTTTTCAATGATAAACCCCGTTTTGCAAAATCACCTTTAGTTTCCAAAATACAATGTTTTGAACATATTCGAAATTGTCACTTTTAAAACATCTTGGATTAATTTTAATATATTGGGAAAAATCGATTTGTTGGAAAATCTTTATGAATTTTTCACCACTTATTAATAAAAGTGTCCTCTTTCTAATGAAGAGAACAGTTTTGCAAAAGCACTTTCACTTTCCAAGATATATTGTTCTAAACATAATCAAATTTTTTGGTAACTTTTGATATTTTTGCGCTAACTTTAAAAAATTGGGAAAAATCAATTTACAAGAAAATCTTCATGACTTTTTCGTTACTTATAAATAAAAGTGTGCTCTTTTCAATGATAAAACCCGTTTTGTAAAATCACCTTTAACTTCTGAGATACAGTGTTTTGAACATATTCGAAATTATAACTTTTAAATTATTTTGGATTAACTTTAAAAAATTGGGAGAAATTGATTTCTGGAAAATCTTTATGCAATTTTCACCATTTATTAATAAAAGCATTCTCTTTCTAATCAAGAAAACAGTTTTACAAAATCACTTTCACTCTCTGAGATGTATCGTTCTAAACATAATCAAAATTTCTGGTAACTTTTGATATTTTTGTTAACTTTAAAAAATTGGGAAAAATCAATTTACAGGAAAATCTTCATGACTTTTGCACCACTTATTAATAAAAGTGTCCTCTTTTCAATGATAAAACCCGTTTTGCAAAATCACCTTTAGTTTCCGAAATACAATGTTTTGAACATATTCGAAATTGTAAAAAAAAAAAAATTGTAAAAAATTGAAAAAAATCAATTTACAAGAAAATCTTCATGGTTACGGGCAGAAAGACCTTGGTCGGTAGCCCTATTCTCATCCCTTAACTTTTTTATTTTTGTTGTATATGCATATAGATATTTTTATTGTTATTCTTATTTTTTTTTTATGTAGTGGGTACAGAATAAAATTTGTTTTCTCTCTCTCTTCATGATTTTTTCGTCACTTATTAATAAAAGTGTCCTCTTTTCAATGATAAAACCCGTTATCCAAAATCACCTTTAGTTTCCTACATACATACAATGTTTTGAACATATTCGAAATTGTAAGTTTTAAAACATCTTGGATTAACTTTAAAATATTGAAAGAAATTGATTTCTGGGAAAATCTTTATGAATTTTCCACCATTTATTAATAAAAGCATTTTCTTTCTAATGAAGAAAACAGTTTAGCAAAATCACTTTCACTCTCTGAGATATATTGTTCTAAACATAATCAAAATTTCTGGTAACTTTTAATATTTTTGAGTTAACTTTAAAAAATTGGGAAAAATCAATTTACAGGAAAATCTTCATGACTTTTTCATCACTTATTAATAAAAGTGTCCTCTTTCCAATGATAGAACCCGTTTTGTAAAATATCCTTTGGTTTCCGAGATACAGTGTTTTGAACATATTCGAAATTATAACTTTTAAATTATCTTGGATTAATTTTAAAATATTGGGAAAAATCGATTTGTTGGAAAATCTTTATGAATTTTTCACCACTTTTTAATAAAAGTGTCCTCTTTCTAATGAAGAGAACAGTTTTGCAAAATCACTTTCACTTTCCAAGATATATTGTTCTAAACATAATCAAATTTTTTGGTAACTTTTGATATTTTTGGGTTAACTTTCAAAAATTAGGAAAAATCTATTTACAGGAAAATCTTCATGACTTTTGCACCACTTATTAATAAAAGTGTCCTCTTTTCAATGATAAAACCCGTTTTTGCAAAATCACCTTTAGTTTCCGAAATACAATGTTTTGAACATATTCGAAATTGTAACTTTTAAAACATCTTGGATTAACTTTAAAATACTGGAAGAAATCGATTTGTTGGAAAATCTTTATGAGTTTTTCACACATTTACTAATGAAAGCATTCTCTTTCTAATCAAGAAAACAGTTTTCCAAAATTACTTTCACTTTCTGAGATATATTGTTCTAAACATAAGCAAAATTTCTGGTAACTTTCTATACATATATTTAGGTTAACTTTAAAAAATTGGGAAAAATCTGTTTACTGGAAAATCTTTGTTACTTTTTCACTACTTATTAATAAAAGCGTCCTCTTTTCAATGAAGAAATCAGCTTTACTAAATCACCATTCATTTCAAAGACACAACGTTTTGAACATAATTGCTGAGTGGAAAAATTTCATGACATTTTCACTACTTATTAATTAAAGTGTCCTCTTTTCAATGAATAAGGCCGTTTTATCAAATCACTTTTAGTTTCAGAGATACCGCGTTTTAAACATTTTCGAAATTATGACAACCACACCAAACAATTTGATTCAAGGAAGGAGTCTGGAATATTCTCCGCATAAATAAAGAACTCACCTTGTAATAGCAAGAACGACACATCCGGAAGTTTATCCAGGACATACATAAAAGACCCAGAACGAACCTGCAAAATTTTTGAAAAATCTTCGAACACCTTCTTCTTTAACGTGCTGCCATTAATTTCTACTCAGCAAAGAACTAGGTTATCTCCACTTACGAATAAGAGACTTTTCTTGATTTGTGACCTCGGGGTTGTCTCAAGGGCCATAAAAAATGTTTCAATTATGTATGCAATAATATAAATATTGAGGTTTGTCCATTAAAAACTAGTTAGGCATCATCCCTACATAGTTCTTACATGAAATGAGTGAGATGCCTACAAGGGGATTACCACCCATTAAACTCAAAAATGGTGGCATTCAAATACCTAATTTTTTTGTTCCTCAACATGATGCAAACACACAACCAAAGCTTTGATCGCAAAAATAGCAGTAACCACACTTTTATCCTCTATGACTTTGCTTTCAAAATGCGATACAAACCGGTATCGATTAATAGAAGAAGTACTACGAGATCTTGATTTCGCCTCATCAGCAGTGAACAAAGAACAGTATCTACGGATATTCACAAACGAAGAGGGCAGGGTGTTGCCAAAGTTAACAATAGTCAAAATAAAAGTAGTTCAAACCTTTGACAATTGCAAAGAAGCAATTTGGTATAAGCTACTCTGCTTGCATACCCATCACAACAGATACTTCCGATTTTACAATTGGAACAGTCCTGGATTATAACAACCACTGAGATTCTTCTCCAGAAAGTTGAGCACAGCGACAGATTTCCTGGCAATATACGAAGCAATTCACATAAATCATATACGTGAGATATACGCAAGATAGCCAGATATACGCCAGTCTTGAGTTTCTGATTAAGTGTTCTGGTATGCTGTTGTAAACTTATTCTCTATCTAAGACCAAGTGGTTTGGGTGTTATGGCATCTCTTATTTGCTTCTGCGTCACCGATTCGGGTTTGTACAGTTTCAGTTTTAATTTACTGCAATTATTTTACTTCGATTGGTTCTGCTTGAGGTTAATTTATCGTTATTATGGTTGCTTTTCTTCTTCGAAAAGCCCTCTTTTCACAGTTTTGATTTTGGTTTTTTCGCGATTTAAAAAAAAAGTGGAGATACATTATTAATTTTATACAGCTATTACATTTTTGGTTGAGTTCTTGATTTTATCACAAATTTAGTTAACCAAGTATTTATGATGAAATCAATTTATTAGTTTCTAACCAACCACCATAAATCCAATTATTATTATCGTTTCAAATGCAAATATCTTGATGTAGATTTATTACGCGCTACGCTAAGTGTGTGTCACATCCTGTGTCTGCAAATCATAACAACCGGGAGGAAACCGAGAATTTACTCTATGTTTAATCATGATCTCATCCCCTAATTTGATAGTAAAATTTTTTTATTGTTGCGAATTTAAGAGAATATAATAATCTTATATAAACACTTGTTAATAATTCAAAATTAAACCGTTACATAACAGTTGATTAAAAAGATTGCCCTGAAGTTCACCACTCATCAAAATTTAAATTAAGTTAATAAAATATAACATTTTTAAAAAGCGACGATTAATATATATTTTCTAAACAATTAAACTAATGAGATAAGATTTAATTTTAGTCCGTATTGATCCACTTAAGAAACCTCTGTAACAATTCCATGACGAATTTCGCAGCTCTATCCATAAATCCATCATTGGGTTTTTTTACTTCGGTGAATACATCCTCGTCATCTTCCATTTCGTTTATAGTTTGCCGTTTTTGCCTGGTTAACGCATCTGGATCTTCTTCAAATTTAGACATTAAATTTTGAAATTGTTTATCTTGTTCCAAAAATCCGATGAATTTTTCGGCGAGATCTCCATCTTTTAATTCGGCTAAATTCGAAGTGGGTTTCTAATAAAAATTGAAATTAAATTAAATTAAATTGTTTTGAAGACTTACAGCTGATGATGGAGCGAAATAAAAAAGGCAAACGACCAAACAAATAACTTTCAAATCCATTTCACTTTGATTTTCTAATGCAAATCGACCGGATGCGAGTCCGTGGAGAAATGTGACATATTTTGGTTGGTAATGTTTTTTTTTTATACGTAAATCGTTCCCTAACGCTGATGTGACCACAAATCCGTGACCATGGCAGTGGAATTATATAATTAGCAAATTACCGGTTGACAATTTGCGAATTGAATTGATGGTTACGCCGCATTGCACTTCCTGTTTTATTGAAAAAATGGTTCATATACTAAACATGTTTCGATCAAACGCTGACTAAAACTATACATTGGAAATTTGATGACTATCAATTCCAAAGATGATATAATTACGAGTTAATGTGGAAAAAAATCTCGAAAACGAGTATACTTTGATGAAAAGTTTAGGAAATTTTATGTTTACATCACGCTATTAGAAATTAATTTGATCCCAAATCTATAATTTTCTAAATTACTACGTTGATTTTGCAAAAACACGCAATAAAACATCAAAATAAGCATCGTTGATTTTATCTTGAATCTTTCAACAGAAAAGTCATGTTAAAAATTATAATCTTATCCCTTATCCTTTTTAAAAGTGTAAGTTTTTAACTACATTTAAAATTAATGATATACAAGAATTAATTAATTAGGCCCATTCGAAATGTGAGAAACCAAAATATCTTTTGGATAACGAACAAGAATGTTTAGAAATAACGACGAGCGTGTTTGAAAGATTTTCAAATTCCGCCACTGGCGTTTTTAACATGGCCAAGAAAAAATTGGGGATCGATTACGAAGAAGAACCGTTGAAAGTAAATTAATTTACGTTTTATTTTATACTTTTTAATAATTTCGTTTTAGTGTAGTTATTATTTATGCATACTTCACAATTTAAAAATGGTGACGGAATCGGGAATTTTAAATGAGGAATTAATCAAAGAGTGGATGGAGGGACACATTCCTGGGGATGTCCAAGAAGAATTTACTAAATACGCAATGAAATGCAATGAAGATGCTACGAAACGTAAATAATATTGTTTCTTGCTCTGAAACTTAATTTGTTATCTTTACAAAAACTTTATTCCATCTTTTTATAATTACCATATTAGCTGATTTTATTGTTGAAATTAATAATATGATGTTAACATCTACAGAGTATCTGATTTGAAAAGAAATCTTTGATATGTGGTAGTATTAGGATCTGTATAGGTTTATCTGGAGATGTTACATAGGTATTATCTATTTGGTCTACAGTAGGACCAGTTCTTCAGGTAAAAGACATCCAATAAGTTTTATTAACACGTCTAACCAATGCCAGTAATATATTAGAACTTAATTGTGGTACTATCAGGATTTGATAGATTTATCCCTAAATGTTAAGTGATGACTATGCGATGGTTCCTCATCGCATAGTCGTCACTTAACATTTAAGCCGTCACAGTATGCGTAAATTGATTTTTTCCTGCTCCTTTGAAACTACTTTGATAACATTTTGTAATATTATTAACTAGTAGTCCTTTATGCCTTCCTTTGTTATTCAAATCTTTTCAATCTTGATATTGTGATTTTGTCTAATAAAGTTATATAACTTTGGTGTTTTTTTAAGCCAGATAGAACTTACGAAAGGGTTAACTGTTAAACGAATTGTCATACTGCGCTCACTTTTTGATAGTTATGATCAGTACACTCTGGCAAATCATCATGAATAGATTGATGCTTGAACAACGCTACCAAACCATCCAGATTTACTTTGAAAATCAGTAATCAATTCGCACAACTTATAGACGACTTCGTGATTTGTATAGCGCACATAATCGTCCATCTGAGCAAGCCATCCGTCGAACTGTGTATAGATTTCACACCACATACTCTCTAAATGATGCTAAATGATTTTTTGTGTTATTTTTTTTTCAATTTAAAGTTCTATCGGGCTTAAAAAAGCTCCCAGTATTAGTCCAAGCCAGATCAACTGCAAAATTTGTAAGAATACCAACCTTTTCAATATTAGTTCTGTTTAAGCAATGGTTAAATTCTGTTTCAATGGGAAACTTTACCAATGTAATCATCAGGAAATCTAATCTAGTCTAAAATAGTATAGTAACTTAGGATCAGCTCAGGATCCGGAGAAGACATGGGCATTAGTGGACCAAATAGCCGCATTAAATTGCCCCTCAGCTCGGACATAACCATTTATCAAGCAGAATTTCTTCCTATAAACTTCTGCGCCGCTTTGAACCTACAAAAGGGACAGAAAGGTGCATCCATAAACATTTTTACAGACAGTCGGGTCGTCCTAAAGGCAATTCAGGCCTACACGTGTGACTCCGCACTGATCAGAAAGTGTACCAGCAAACTGAGAGAACTCGCTAGGGACAATGATGTTACTCTTTGGTGTATTCCAGGTTACAGAGACATTGAAGGCAATGAGAAGGCGGACAAGCTGGCCAAAGAGACAGCGAAAACGCCTTTCATTGGACCACAACTCAGTTGTTGATTACAAATAAGCCACCTAAAACAAGTAATCAACAGTTGGGAGGCCTCGAAGGTAGCTTTACGCTGAAAAGGCTGTCAGGTTTCCTCACCGTCCATAAAATACCACCTCTTCCACATTGGACAAGCTGAGGATCAAACTTGTCGACTTTGCAACGACACGTCACAAACGGCTGAACATATACTGTGTAAGTGGGTTGCCAGAGGTCACCTAAGACACAAAATTTTCGATAAAGCTCTTTTGACATCTACCAACATAAAGGAACAAGTTCTTCGAGCAATACTAAGGTTCACTACATTTACCCTAAACTTTTGGAGGGCTAAAGTTACAATAAATCTTATAGGTCGCGGTGACGAGAGGGGTGGTTCCTTCAGCCCGGCGGCAATAATAATAATAATAGGATCAGCCGCCATAATCGCATAATTGTCTATATTTTAGGTAACATAAAAACGAATTTTTGAAAAGAAAATCCTGATTTGAAACCTTAGTAGCGCACCAGGAATGATATGAAGACGGCCATTCTTCACATCCATTGTTGTGTTACATATATTCAGGCCGTCTTGGAGTCAATCTCGATCGACATCTTCTTAAGGTTGGATTTCATGACACAATACGAACAGTGTAGAAGCAGTGCGTGCTAGGCAAAACCTAACAATCAGCTTATCGTCCTATGAATAGTAAGGTGGCCATAAACGGGGTCAGACATCTTAGGCGAAAAGTTGTTCTTTTCATGGGAACAAACGAACTCTGTGATATTTTCGAAGAAATGGTGACTTCCGGAATTGCTTCTACCTAAAAAAAACATTTTAAAACAACTACTAATAATAAACGCAATATTTTATTCCTGCCTTTTCATGTAGGATCAGATAACTTTTTGAACTTGCACAGATTAAAGTTATAATGTATCACAAAAATCTCAAATTTCTCGACAGCGAACACTTAAATCCTAATGCATATACATATACAGTATGTTATACAGGGTGATTCATAAGTAATGGGCCAAATTGTAAATGTACGTTCAGGAGGCCAAAATAATAATATTTTCATTAACAATAATGGGTCTTAGTCTGCTCCTTACTGAGATACAGGATGTTAAAGCGAAAAAAATAAAATAGATTTTTGTTAATAGGTCAGCTACTTTTCTACATAATGACTCATAGTTGACTTATAGTTTTTGTAAGGGTAAACAATAATGTGTGAGAGGATTTGAGTTAACTCGTAGATGTCGCCACATGCGCCATATGAATTAGATGAAATCAGCTACAAATTTTTTATCGCTCATTATTTTACAACATACTTGTTTAATTTGGATAGCCCCATCATTTCTGTAGAAAAAAGCTATACTTCTTTGATCTTGAAAATATTAACGATTTTCGAGATATTTGAATTTTACTAATTCACTACACTACATTTCACGGTGGTCGACGTAGCATTAATCTGTTAAGACACAAGCATGGCATGGAATGTTGACATTTACCTAACCGTAATTGATAATTGATAACAATATTAAACTGAAACCATAAAAAAATTACGTAATAAAACAATTTATTGTACGCCAGTTAATAAAACGAAATACAACATTAGAACAGACTTGAACTAAGACCACTTACGACAACTGTTATCAAAACCTACATGTTAATGTTGTGCGAAGTTAAATTAAATTTAAGCTTAATTATGAGCTACTGCAAAAGGTTTTCAACATGACCACCACACGCATTTAACCGTTTGGTTAAGGATTGTCTGACTTTAAAAAATGTAGCAGGATTATTTCGTATTGAATTGGCTGCATCTTGAATTCTATTCCATAACTCGTCTCGTGTATTTATAGTAGGTTCAGCATAGA